>NC_035176.2:14366214-15073043 GCF_001659605.2 Manihot esculenta | reverse complement strand
TAATATAAGTTGATGTAATGTAATTTGAGATAATGTATGTAACTGATAGTAGAGTTTATGTTTATGGATTAGAGTGTGCTTGGCCCTATAGACTGGTTAATCCCTGTTGAAGCATGATTATGAAATGTTTTTATGTTGAGTTGAGAACCAGGCTTGTTGTATGTAATGTTGACCCAGCTAGAGCATTTGATGAGGGCTCTAGCATGGGAAAGGTTACGTTCACAGTTATGTTGTAGCATACGGATCAAGCTTGGTGTATGTTCAGTTTTACAGGTTTTATGTTAAAGTTTTTGATCATGTGTGGGATTTGACCAGGTGATAGTATGTATGTTTGGCTTGCTACGGGTCCCGGCGGCCTTAAGCCGATCTGGATCCTAGCGCCGAACAGTTTGGAGCCATTACAGTAGGGTATCGGTTTCCGGGCTGTTACATAAACAGTCAGTGGATCAGTCTTCAGCTTCTAAGACACCAAGCAGTGCAAAGTGGGATAGATCCAAGTCCAAAAAGAGCAAGTTCTGGAACAAGATAAAATCTAGTCTGGGAATGGGAGGTGGCTCAAGTTCTGGTTCGGGCGGTCATGTCTGTATGAAGTGTGGTAGACCACACAAAGGAATCTGCCGGGCTGGGATGAACACATGCTTCAGATGTGGACAAGAGGGACACATGGTTCGGGAGTGTCCTAGAGCAGTTTCAGGGGCACAGTCTCAGCAGACGGGTTCTGGTAGTGCAGCCCAACCAGTAGCTCCAGCCATGACTCAGGCAAGTGGCAGAGGCAGAGGGAGAGGAGTAGCCTCTTCTTCAGGTTCCCGAGGTGAAGGTCCATCAGCTCCAGCACGGATCTTCACCATGACACAGCAGGAGGTGAACACATCTAACACCGTGGTGGCAGGTAATCTCATCATTGGCTATTCTGATGTGTATGCATTAATGGACCCTGGTGCATCTCATCCTTTTGTGGCTCCGAGAGCAGTTGAGAGGTTGGGTTTGATGGTCTCTGGGTTAGAGTGTCCCCTATGGGTCAGTGGACCCAAGTGTGACCCGTCAGTGGCAGAGTCAGTCTGCCGGTTTAGTCTAGTGTTTATAGAGGATAGATGCCTGCCAGCCGAGCTTGTGGTTCTAGATTTGACAGATTTTGATGTCATTCTAGGGATGGACTGGTTATCTACCCAGGGTGCTACCTTGGACTGCAGGGACAAGGTAGTCAAGTTCAGATGTTAGGATGGGTCAGAGGTTGTCTTCAGAGGAGACAGGGGGAGTACACCTAGAGGTTTGATATCAGCCCTACAGGCTCGTAGGCTGCTCAGGAGGGGTTGTCAGGGTTTTCTAGCACATGTGAGAGAGATCGATAGTCAGGTCAAGGAGCCCGCCTCAGTGCCAGTAGTCAGAGAGTTCTTAGATGTCTTCCCAGACGAGCTGCCAGGTTTACCACCTGCTAGGGAGATAGAGTTCGAAATTGAGTTGATGCCTGGAACTAGACCGATCTCTATCCCTCCCTACAGGATGGCACCCGCGGAATTGAAAGAGCTTAAGGAACAGTTACAAGAGTTGGTAGATAGAGGCTTCATCCGACCGAGTACCTCACCTTGGGGTGCTCCAATGCTAATTGTGAAAAAGAAGGATGGATCCCTCAGACTTTGTATCGACTACAGGCAGTTGAACAAGGTCACTACCAAGAATAAGTACCCGTTGCCAAGGATCGACGATCTATTCGACCAGCTAGCAGGAGCAGGTTGTTTCTCCAAGATAGATCTGAGATCGGGGTACCACCAGTTGAGGATAAGGGAAGAGGATGTGCCGAAGACAGCCTTCAGGACCAGATATGGGCATTATGAGTTTCTTGTGATGCCATTCGGGTTAACCAATGCCCCTGCAGCATTCATGGATCTCATGAACCGAGTGTTTAGCCAGTACCTAGATCACTTTGTTATTGTCTTCATAGATGATATCTTAGTGTATTCCAGGAATGCAGAGGAGCATGCCCATCATCTGAGGTTGGTTTTGCAGACCTTGAGGGAACATGGCTTGTATGCCAAGTTCTCCAAATGTGAGTTCTGGCTGAGGAGCATTTCATTCTTGGGGCATGTAGTGTCAGAAAATGGAATCGAGGTAGACCCCAAGAAAGTGGAAGCTGTAGCTAACTGGCCTAGACCCACCACAGTGACAGAGATCAAGAGCTTCTTGGGTTTAGCAGGTTACTACAGGAGGTTCGTTCAGGACTTCTCTAAAATTGCAGCTCCCATGACCAGACTAACTAAGAAGAACCAGAGGTTTGTGTGGACCGACCAGTGCGAAGAAAGCTTTGAGGAGCTCAAGAAGAGGTTGACTTCAGCACCAGTGTTAGCTCTGCCATCTAGTAATGAAGACTTCTCAGTCTATTGTGATGCGTCCCGTGTGGGACTGGGTTGTGTGCTAATGCAGAATGAAAGGGTGATTGCTTATGCTTCTAGGCAACTGAAGAAGCATGAGTTGAATTACCCTACGCATGACCTAGAAATGGCAGCAGTAATCTTTGCACTCAAGATGTGGAGGCACTACCTTTATGGGGTTAAATGTGAGATCTTCACAGATCATAAGAGCCTACAGTACATCCTGAGTCAGAGAGATTTGAATTTGAGGCAGAGAAGATGGGTAGAACTGCTCAGTGACTACGATTGTAAGATCCAGTACCATCCGGGTAAGGCGAACGTTGTGGCGGACGCCTTAAGCCGGAAATCACTTGGCAGTTTGTCCCATATTTCAGTAGAGAGGAGGCCAGTAGTGAGGGAGTTCTTCGAGCTCATGAATGAAGGTTTGCAGTTGGAGTTGTCTGGTACAGGTGCTTTGATTGCTCAGATGAGAGTGGCACCCGTGTTTCTGGAGCAGGTGGCTCAGAAACAGCATGAGGACCTAGAGTTAGTGAAGATTGCCAGGACTGTTCAGTCAGGCAAAGATAGTGAGTTCAGATTCGACAGCAAGGGGATCCTCCGCTATGGGAGCAGACTTTGTGTACCAGATGACATAGGGCTAAGAGGAGACATTATGAGGGAGGCTCATAATGCCAGATACAGCGTTCACCCTGGAGCCACCAAGATGTATCAAGATCTGAAGAAGGTTTATTGGTGGCCAGCCATGAAGAGAGAAGTGGCACAGTTCGTGTCAGCCTGCGAAGTGTGTCAGAGGGTGAAGCTGGAACATCAGAAGCCGGCTGGAATGCTTAACCCGCTACCTATTCTAGAGTGGAAATGGGAGAATATAGCTATGGACTTCGTAGTGGGGTTACCGGCGACGTCCAACAGATTGGACTCCATATGGGTGATTGTGGACAGACTCACCAAATCTGCTCACTTCATCCCTGTCAGGAGTGGCTATTCTGTGGACAAGTTGGCGCAGGTGTATGTTGATGAGATCGTCAGGCTGCATGGGGTCCCTGTTTCTATAGTGTCCGATAGAGGACCCCAGTTCACCTCCAGGTTTTGGCGGAGTCTGCAAAATGCCATGGGTACCAGGTTGGATTTTAGCACTGCTTTCCATCCACAGACGGACGGACAGTCAGAGAGGACCATCCAGACAATAGAGGATATGCTCAGAATGTGTGTGCTGGACTTTGGCGGTTCTTGGAGGCAGCATCTACCTTTGGTGGAGTTTGCCTACAATAACAGCCATCATGCTAGCATAGGGATGGCCCCATATGAAGCTTTGTATGGAAGGAAGTGCAGATCACCCGTTTGCTGGGAAGAAGTTGGAGAAAAGGCCTTGGCAGGGCCTGAGCTAGTAGAGATCACCAGCAGGGTGGTACCTATAATCAGAGAAAGGATTAAGACTGCTTCGAGCAGGCAGAAGAGTTATGCAGATGTCCGCAGAAGACAAGTAGAGTTTCAGGAGGGGGATTTGGTATTGCTCAAAGTGTCTCCAATGAAAGGGGTGATTCGGTTCGGGAAGAAAGGTAAGCTGGCTCCACGGTACATCGGACCCTTTGAAATCTTGCAAAAGATTGGGAATGTATCGTACAAGCTGGACTTGCCTGCTTCAATGGAGAGAATCCATCCGGTTTTCCATGTTTCTATGTTAAGAAAGTTCGTGTCAGATCCGAGCAAGGTTCTTAGTGAGCCTGATGTGGAGATCCAAGAAGATCTCACCTATGTTGAGCAACCAGTATGGATCCTAGACACCCAGATTAGAAAGTTGAGAAATAAGGAAATCCCGATGGTGAAAGTCCTTTGGAATCACCACAACATAGAGGAGTGTACCTGGGAGACACGGGAGTCCATGCTCCGGCAATACCCTCATCTCTTCTAAGGTAAGTTTTATGTGTTTTGTATGTATGGTCATATTTTATGCTTTGTATGTTCATGTCTTATGCTATGCCATATTTGTTGGTGAACATTCAGGGACGAATGTTCTTAAGGGGGAAAGAATGTAATACCCGGCTAGACTCCGGTATCGGAATCCCTACCGTCCGGTGGGATCTCGGATGTCGGAAACCTCTAGAAGGGTAAAGTCATGTTTTTATGAAATGTTTTAATGTATTTTATGTTTTAAGTCAATAAGGAAATTGAGTTTTGAATGAAAAAGACCAAGGAGACATTTCCAGGTTCGGCCGCCGAACCTCAAGTTCGGCCGCCGAACGTGGGATGGTTTAGGGGGCATGTTAGGCTTCCGAAAGTCTCAAAGGTTCGGCCGCCGAACCTCATGTTCGGCCGCCGAACTTGCATGAGATGTGGGGGCACGTTCGGCTGCCGAAAGGTGGTCTGCCAGCCCTATATAAGAGCTCCATGGCCGAAACGGGCGAGTTTTCTCCCCATTTTCGGCCACGGTGAGTTCATGCTCTCCTATGGTTCGTTTTTGATGTTTTTCCTCCGATCTTTCATGTTTTAACAAGCTTTATGTTGATTTGAAGAGATTTGAGCAAAAAGAGCAAGTTTTGGAAACTTGGAGACCAAAGAGCGGATCTCTCCCATCTCCGAGTTGGATCGTCTCTCCTCTCGTTCTACAAGAGGTAAGAGTAGATCCATAGTTCCTTTTACGTTTTAAGTAAGTTTTATGAAGTTTCTTGGGGTAGAAATGCATGTGTAGGTTTATGTTGAGTTTTTGGTTAAATGTTATGTTTATGAGCAATGTTGGTTGTTTGATGTGTTGTAGTTGGGGTTTAGGATAGTTTGAAGCCCCTAGGAGCTTGTATGCTTGAGTATGCATGTTGTAGAATAGGAAAATGCATGTTTGGATGTGTTGGGAGGCATTTGTGCATGTTGAGCTGAGTTTCTGCCCTTTTGGGAGAAACCAGGTTCGGCAGCCGAAGGCTCTTTCGGCCGCCGAACCTGCCTGTGGTAGCATGAATCGGCTGCCGAACCCTGCCCCCGAAAGTGGACTTTCGGCTCTGGAAGGGAGTTTCGGCCGCCGAAGGTGCCGCCGAACATGCATGAGTTTCGTCTCTGGAGGGAACCTTCGGCCGCCGAAAGTGCCGCCGAAGGTGCATGACTTTCGGCTCTGGAGGGCCTTTCGGCCGCCGAACCTGCCGCCGAAAGTGCCCTGTTTAGCCCTCCTTTGCATGAATTCCTTGATTGTTTTGAGGTGTTTTAGGGGGTTTTTGGGGGATGTTTTAGAGTTATGTTTATGTATGTTTGGTCCCTCATCTGAGTCCACCTGTGTAGGTTCGGACCCGAGGAACCGAGGAGGTCAGCAGTGCTAGCTGCTTCAGAGTCCTTAGAGCATCAGCCAGAGGTGAGTGGAACAGAACTATGCTTTAAAATTTAATAAAATGTTTAGCATGATCCATGCATCATAAATGCTATGTTTACGTAGGTTATATTGCATTAGTAATCACGAATATGATGCATTGCATTTTTATTGTTGATGTGGATGGATGTTGGATGAACCATTAGCTCTCAGTATGTAACATATGAAGTCCAGGGCTGCCCATGCCACGCGTCCTGGCACCATGTCATGAAGTCCCGGGCTGCCCATGCCACGCGTTCGGGCAATTGCATTATTGTTTATGGAAATGAGAGTTATTGGCGACAAGTCCGTCCTTGATGTGAAATGTCTGTGCTATGATGCATTCCATGAAAGCATGAATAATTAAAATGTTTTATGGTTCTGCTCACTGGGCTTTTTAGCTCACCCCATTCCCTTAACCCCCAGGTTTGCAGGTACAGGATAGAGCAGGAGGTCGGATAGAGTAAAGTTTTGGTTATGTAATAGCTAGTAGTGGACATGATGGATGTTGTAATGTAATGTTGAGTTATGTAATGTAATGGCGGTATTAAGGTTTAGAAGTGTGCTTGACCCTAGCTGTGTAATCCCTTTATGAATGCATGATCTTTTATTGATGTTTATGTTTTACCAAACTTAATGCATGATTATAGCACCCCATTGGAGCATTGATGAGGACTCCATGGTGGGGTTAATGTTAATGTCTATGTTAATGCATGCACAGGTTGAGTTTGGTTCATGAATGAAAAGAAAAATTTTAATTTTTATGTATGTTGTTGATCATGTATGGGATTAAACAGGTTCACAGGATGTATGTTAGGCTTGCTACAGGTCCCGACCGCCTTAAGCCAATCTAGATCCTAGCGCTGGTAGCGGTTCGATTTTCGGGCTGTTACAGGACCATCCAGACCATAGAGGATATGCTCAGAATGTGTGTGTTAGACTTTGGCGGTTCTTGGAGGTAGCATCTACCTTTGGTGGAGTTTCCCTACAACAACAGCCATCATGCTAGCATAGGGATGGCTCCTTATGAAGTTTTGTATGGGAGGAAGTGCAGATCACCTGTTTGCCGGGAAGAAGTAGGAGAGGCGGCTCTTGCAGGGCTGGAGTTAGTTGAGATCACCAGCAGAGTGGTACCCATGATCAGAGAGAGAATCAGGACTGCTCAGAGCAGACAGAAAAGCTATGCAGATGTCCGTAGGAAGCAGTTAGAGTTTCAAGAGGGTGATATGGTATTGCTGAAGGTGTCTCCAATAAAAGGAGTGGTCCGGTTTAGGAAAAAGGGTAAGCTAGCCCCACGATACATTGGACCATTTGAGATCTTGTAGAAGATCGGGAATGTGTCGTACAAGCTGGATTTACCTGCTTCTATGGAGCGAATTCACCCGGTTTTCCATGTTTCTATGCTCTGAAAGTTCGTGTCAGATCCGAGTAAGGTTCTTAGTGAGCCTGATGTAGAGATCCTTGGAGATCTCACTTATCTAGAGCAGCCAGTACGGATCCTAGACACGCAGATCAGAAAGCTGAGGAACAAGGAAATTCCAATGGTGAAAGTCCTTTGGAACCACCACAATCTAGAAGAGTGCACCTGGGAGACACGGGAGTCTATGCTTCAGCAATGTCCATATCTGTTTTAAGGTTAGTTTCCTCCTTTTTATGTGTTTCATTGTTTGTGGAACATTCGGAGATGAATGTTCTTAAAGGGGGGAGAATGTAATACCCGGCTAGAGTCCGGCATCGGAATTCTACATTCCGGTGGAATCTCGGATGTCGAAACCCTTTAGAAGGGTAGGAGATAAGGTTTTCTAAAGGATTTGAGTATGTTTTAATGTTTTAAGTACAAAAGGAAATTAGTGTTTGAAAGAAAAGAGCCAAGGAAGAAATGCAGGGTTTGGCCGCCGAAAGTGAGGTTCGGCCGCCGAACATGCATGAGTTTTGGTTTCACGTTTGGCCGCCGAAGGTGGTCTGGCCAGCCACCTATAAAAGGCCCTAGGTCGGTGAATGGATAAGATTTTCTTTCCATTCACAGACAGAGGTGAGACCATGAGCTTCCTTGGGTGATTTTAATGTTTTCTTCAAATCTTGCAAAGTTTTGATGGGTTTTATGTTGTTTTGAAGCTTTTGAGCAAATTGGAGACTTTGAGGGAGAGTTTCTCCATATCTCCACGTTGGTGTAATACCCGGCTAGACTCCGGTATCGGAATTCCTACCGTCCGGTGAAATCTCGGATGTCGGAAGCCTCTAGTAGGGTAAAACCATGTTTTTATAAAATGTTTTAATGTGTTTTATGTTTAAGCATGAAAGAAAATGAGTTTTTGCATGAAAATAGCATTGGAGGAAAACTCAGGTTCGGCCGCCGAACCTCAAGTTCGGCCGCCGAACATGCATGCGTTGCGGGTGTGCTTTAGGCCCCCGAAAGCATAAGTGAGGGAAGTCCAGGTTCGGCCGCCGAACCTCAAGTTCGGCCGCCGAACATGGCATGCATGCGGAGGCACATTCGGCCCCCGAACGTGGTCTGGCCAGCCACTATAAAAGGGTCCCTTAGCCGAAAACGGGCGAGCTTTTTCCCCATTTTCGGCCAAGGTGAGCTCTCCGCCGTCCCTCACCAATCTTTGATGTTTTCCTCTAGATCTTTCAAGATTTTCAGTTGTTTTAACTTTGTTTTGAAGATTTGAGCTTTTGAGCAAAGTTTTGGAGCTTGGAGGTTCAAGAACCCAATCTCTCCCAACTTCGAGTTTAGGTCGTCTCTCTCTCGATCTTCAAGAGGTAAGAGCCAATCTTAAGCTCATTGCATGTTTTAAGTAAGTTTTAAGTAGATCTATAGGATAGAATGCATGTTTAGGTTATGGTTATGTTTATGGGTATAATGTATGTTCATGAACAATGTGGATGCTTGATGTGTTGTAGATGGGGTTTATGATGGTTTGAGACCCCTAGGAACATGTATGCTTGTGTATGAGTGTTGTAGAATAGGTTTGTTGCATGTTTGAAAGGTTTGGAGGCGAAATGTGCAAAGGGAGCCAAGTTTCTGCCCTTTGGCAGAAACCAGGTTCGGCAGCCGAAGGTACTTTCGGCCGCCGAACATGGCTGGGGAGGCAGGCCTTTCGGCTGCCGAAGTTGCCCCCGAAAAGAGACTTTCGTCTCTGTCTGGCACTTTCGGCCGCCGAAGGTGCCGCCGAACCTAGCTGAGTTTCGTCTCTGTCCAGGACTTTCGGCCGCCGAAGGTGCCGCCGAAAGTGCCCTGTTCAGCCATTTCATGCATGTTTTCTGTGATGTTTTCATGATGTTTTAGGGGGTTTTTGGGGGATATATTAGAGTCATGTTTATATATGTTTGGTCCCTCATTTGAGTCCACCTGTGTAGGTTCGGACCCGAGGAACCGAGGACCCCAGCAGTGAGTTCAACTGCTTCGGTGTTGTCAGAGTCAGCCAGAGGTGAGTGGAACTAAACCAAATCTTTTAAATTGAGAAATTAAATGTTTTATCATGTTTCATGCATCATGATTATGCAATAGGATGATTGCATTAGTTTTCACGAATATGCCGCATTGCATCGATTGTTGTTGATGTGGGTGAATATTGGATGACCCAATTAGTCAATGACAGGAAGACCAGGACCCCATTCTACGGCCTGGCACAGAGTAAAGAAAGACCAGGACCCCATTCTACGGCCTGGCACGGTTATGGAACTCGAAGACCAGGAGCCCAGAGGAGGCCTTGGGGCAATGGTAAGTAATGTATGTTATGACAGGAAGACCAGGACCCCATGCTACGGCCTGGCACAGAGTTAGCCTGGACTAATTGGTGACAAGTTCACCCAACCCTTATGTGAATTGTCTGTGTTATGATGCATTTCATATAGCATAGTGTTAATATGTTTTATAGTTCTATTCACTGGGCTTTTAGCTCACCCCTCTCCCTTTACCCCAGGCTTGCAGGTACTGTATAGAGCAGGAGTCCGGATAGAGTAAAGAAGTCATGTTTATGTAATAGTTAGCAATGGACATGATCAATTTGTAATGTAATGTCTCAACCAGTATAGATATGTAATGAGATGATGTTTATGGATGTTAGAGGTGTGTTTGACCATAGATTGTTGTTATCCCTTTTATTACATGATCTTAGAGACTTTTATGATGTTTATGTAAACCAACTCAGCATATGTTATGTCACCCATTGGGGGCACTGATGAGATCTCACAGAGGGATCAATGCTAATGTTAATATATATGCACAGGTTGAGTTTGGTTGATGTATATGGAAAGAAAAGTTTTAATTTTTATGTATGCTGTTGATCATGTATGGGATTATACAGGTTTTCAGGTTACATGTCAGGCTTGCTACGGGTCCCGGCGGCCTTAAGCCGATCTGGATCCTAGCACCGGTAGCGGTCCGATTTTCGGGTCGTTACAGTTGGGATCGTTTATCTTCTTGTTTGTAAGAGGTAAGTAAAGATCCTGAACTTCTTTTTATGTTTTATGAAGGTTTTATGGAGGTTTATGGGTAGAGTTGCATGTTGAGAGTAAGTTGAGGTTTTGGTTGATTTATGGTCAAAGCATGCTTATGTGTTTAGTTGTGTTGTTTGTTGGGGTTTTAAGTTAGTTTTGGACCCCTTTGTGCCTATACTTGAGTATATGCAAGTTGTGAAGTTGTTGGTTGCATGTTTGAGTGGAGTTTGGGTACGTTTGCATGAAGCAGAACAAGTTTCTGCCTTACTGGAGAATCCAGTTTCGGCCGCCGAAGGAAGGTTCGGCCGTCGAACATGCTAAGGAGGTGGTTTCGGATGCCGAAGCTTGCCCAAGCTTGCCCTCGAAAGTTTGGACTTTCGGCTTTGGAGAAGGGTTTCGGCCGCCGAAGGTTAGGGACTTTCGTCTCTGGAGAGGACTTTCGGCAGCCAAAGTGCTGCCGAAAGTGCTTGAGGTTCGGCTCTGGAAGGGACTTTCGGCCGCCGAACCTGCCGCCGAAAGTGCCCTGTCCAGCCTTCTTTTGCATGTTTTGCTTGATTCTTTTAGGATATTTTAGGGGGGGTTTTGGGGAGTTTTCTAGAGTTGTTCTTGAGTTAGTTTGGGCCCTCATTTGAGTCCATCTGTGTAGGAACGGACCAGAGGAACCAAAGAGGTCAGCAGTGAGCACTGCTTCAGAGTCAGCTTAGAGTCAGCCAGAGGTGAGTGGAACTAAACTAAATCTTTTAATCTGAGAACTTAAATGCTTTTAGCATGTTCCATGCATCATGATATGTAATAGGTTGAGTGCACTAGAATACACTAATGTGACGCATTGCATTATTCTATGCTTGTACGGATCGGACATAGTTTTGGATTCACTAGCCCTCCGAGTAAAGTCCTGAGGAGCCCTGAGAGGGCCAGGCACAGAGCACCATAGGGTGCGTAGAGAAGTCCTGAGTAGCTCCTTCGCGGGCCGGGCACAGAACAGAGGGAATTTTGAATCTGTCCGTCTAAGATGGGTGATTTACTTGTGATGTGATGCATTCCATGTGAGCATGTTTTAGTCACATGTTTTTATTGTTCTACTCACTGGGCTAGTATAGCTCATCCCTCTCCTTTAACCCCAGTCTTGCAGGATCAGAGTTAGAGGGAAATCAGCAGGGTACAGGAAGAATAAAGAGTTTTGTAATAACATAGTGTGGACATGTAATATTGTAAAGAATGGTTTAGTCTTGTATAGTGTAGAGTATTGTGCTTGACCCATGTTGTAAATCCCTTTTGTATACATGGTCTATTTATTTTATATAAATGTTTTCTTGATGTGTATGTGAAAACCAGGCTTAACATAGTATGAATTCAACCCGTATAGAGCAAGCTCTAGTAAGGGGTTCCAGAGTTAGTGCATGCACAGGTTGAGCCTTGGTACAAAGAAAAGATTTATGTTTTTACAGAAAATGTATGATCATGTATGGGATTTTACAGGTACACAGGGAGTATAGCAGGCTTGATACGGATCCCGGCGACCTTAAGTCGACCCGGATCCTAGCGCCAGTAGCAGTCCGATTTTCGGGTCGTTACACCTGGCATATTGGAATGCTATGATATGTTATGTAAGGGAAAGACCAGGATCCATTCTACGTTGTGGCACTATTGGATATGTAGGGGGCTATTGGTGACAAGTTCATCCTTAATGTGATTTGTTGTGATGTGATGCATTTCATGAAAGCATGGATTTTAATATAATATGTTTTACTATTCTGCTCACTGGGCTCTAGTAGCTCACCCCATTCCCTTAATCCCCCAGGTTTGCAGGTACGGGATAGATCAGGAAGTCAGTAAGAGTAAAGAAGTCATGTTTTATGTAATAGTTAGATGTGGACATGTATTGTAAAATGTTATAATGTGATGTAATGTAAAGAATTGTATTGAGGATAGAGTTGTGCTTGGCCCTAGTGTATGTTAATCCCTTTTTAGTACATGATCTATGTAATGTTTTAATGATGTTTATGTAAACCAAACTTAATGTATGATATGTTACTCCATTGGAGCATTTGATGAGGGCTCCAATGTGGGGTTTTATGGTTATGAGTTTGTGCATGCACAGATTAAGCTTGGTAAATGAAAGAAAAAGTTTAAAGTTTTATGTATTTGTATGATCATGTATGGGATTTAACAGGTATACAGGATGTATGTTAGGTTTGCTACGGGTCCCGGCGACCTTATGTCGATCTGGATCCTAGCGCCGGTAGCGGTTTGGTTTCCGGATCGTTACAGTGACAGAGTAAAGACAGCCAGAAATATATTACAAGATTCCGTTAATCTTGTCAGTATTTTTGTGATAGAATTTATAAGTTGTCACTAAATATAATGACAGATTAATAATGAGAAACTTATCATCACAAATTTTAGTAACTATCACAAATTTCTAATGTGAATATTGCAATTTCTATTGCTAATTATAAACTTTTCATTTAATCCATCATAAATTTACTACATCAGTTACCATTACAATTCACTAGTCATTTTTTTAATTCGTTTAGTTTTTCCTATAAAAATTCTTAAAAAAAACCAAAAATATAATAAATCAATTTTGTTACATTAACCAACATGTCTAAAATGCATATATTAGTAAATTAAAATAATCCATATAAGTTCATTAAAAAAAGTGTATACAAGTGTTTAATAGTTATAAAATATATTATCATTTACAAATAAGTTAAGTACGAAATTCAAAATAAAATAATATAATCAAACATTTAGATCATTTTGTTTTAGTCTATATTCTGATGTGATTGGCTGTAAAGTTGTTGGATATTGACTCCCAAATAAATATATACATGAACTCCTTTTGCACCTTCTTCAATATTTGAACCCTCATTTTGGATTGATTTCCATCTCTTAGCTATTGAAATTGATCTGAAAATATAATAATTTGAGAAGATTAACTAGGATGAGTTGATTGAGATGAGGAAAATTAATTAGAAAGTTGGGATTTTACAATGTTAGAGACTTCTCTTACTAAGACCACCAAAAACTCTAACCCTTTCATCACATCAAATGAAGGCTAGGACAGTTATAAAATAATAATTTAATAACCTAACAAAATAAGTATTAAAATTTATAAGTATCAGTAAAGTAGAAATAAGGAGCAAAAATAATTAGCAATAAGTAAATTTTAAATATGATCAGCACTAAGAAAAATATTAATAAACAAATAATTAGCAAACGTATGTAGGACTGTGCAATGGGTCGGTTCGGTTCTGAACCGAATCGAATCAAAAAAACTAAAAATCAAATTGTAAAAATATTAAAAATTGAAAAAATCGATTATAAAAATATAACCGAACCGAATCGAATCGATAAAAATTTGTTCGGTTCGATTTGATTTGATTCAAACCGAAATCTGTAATTTTCTTTTAATTTTCTGCTTTTAATTTCAGTAGAATAATTTAATAAATATTTCACATAAATTTACCAATAAATATTGTCTGAATCAGAGCTCTAGGTTCATATGGTCAGACCTAAAGTGTTGGGCTCATAGATGTTATAGAGGGCAAGCACAATTAGGAAAAATCATGTCCATTATGATAGGATGTAGAGTCTTGTCTTGATATATGTATGATGATGTGTAATGCCATGACTGTATGCATGTGCATTGATGATATGTTATGTATGATGTGGGTTCATGTGTATCCACATGAAACATATGATGCTAATGTCTATGTGTTTAAATGTTGTTTTTCAGAAGACAGGATGCGAGGCTCCCATCGATCTGCACGATTGATCAGAGTCCCACCTGAAAATGACAATATAGATGCCCTTCCTCCTGCCGCTCCGTCAAGAGCACAATCAAGTAGAAATAACATGGGTAAAATGTCAAGGGACCCTAGAAGGTCTTTTGATGTAAATAGAAGGAAAACAGATCCGGTAGGATGTCTGCAGATGTCAGGGAAACAATAGGTAATGATCAAAGGAGAGATGGAAGTTCGGGTATGAGCTTTGAAGGAAAGGGTATGGGAGAGTCTGAAGGAGGAACAAGAGGCGCTCAAGCCACAGGATCCACCTATCCACCTCAGTACCAACCCTACTCACAGGGAACCGGTTATCTGATGGGAGGTACGTCGGATTACTCTAGTTACCACCCATACCCCTTATACATGCCCTATCCTCCCTACTATCCACCATATCCAACCTACCCTATGTTTTCACCTCCACCCCATTACCAGAATCTGGCTAACCCTAACCAAGTGAGTGTTGCACCACCTCCTCCTCCCCTAGTAGAACCAGTAATTCTAGAAAGCAACCACCCAAACCTATCCCATCAGCAGGAAACAAGGTCAAAATGACAGATTACCTAAAGTTGGATGCTCCTAAGTATAAAGAGGGTGATGACCCATTTGAATACATTAAAATAGTGAAAATGATAGCTGATGAGTTAAAGGCTAGCGATAGTAGAGCCATCTAGATGGTGGGGTTCACTCTAAAGTGCAAAAAGGCAAAGGAGTGGTTTAAGAATTATGTGGACTCGAAGCTAGACGGCTTATCCTAGGAGCAGTTTGCAAATGAGTTTGCAGGGTGGACTTTTCCTGACAGTTCAAGGGAGTTGAAGGTAATAGAGTTTGAATAATTAAGACAGGCTGTGTTAGTGTATTTGCCTTAGGCCATTATCTTGGACCTTTTTGCATGTCATTTTGGTTATTAATAAAAGAGGTTTTATTATCATTATAATTTATTTGCATGTTACATAATAATGATTAATATCCCCGGTTATTGATTATTATGTTGATAATAATAAAACATAACTAGTATGATTATTAATTGATAATCATGAGATGATTATGTATATGTTGATATAATTCAATAATCATAAATACTTGTTAGAGAACAAAGTATTGGATGGACCCGCATTGAAGTCACTACATGGGTTATTTTCTTAAGTGAATATCAAAGTAGTTATGTCTTAATTCTTTGACTTAAGATTGTCATAGTTTCCAATATAAGAACTATTATATTTTGACATAACCAAACATTGTCTTTAATCGGACAATCATAAAGGTTATGATTGGGCATAATAGAAATTATGTAGAGGATATTAAACAATCAAGATAGAATTTGTCTCTCTCTTTGAGAGAGATATCTTCTGGACCCCTTGATAAGTGAGACTGAGAAATGGATGGACGTGCTCAAATGAATTGATAGTGTGATCAATATCATTTGATTTTATTAATCTACTTAGAGATCAAGAAATCACAAGTTTGAACATTATAAGTTTGACATTGACCATGACTTATGTTCAAACTAGATATCGTGTGACAAAGGGATTAATACATGTTCTATTTATTAGGTTTTATCGGACTATCGATCCTCATATTAGTTGGGCAGTCATAATGTCTTGCTAGAGGCCACTTATGATTTATGGGTCTTGTGGGACTGGGCCTATTGCCAATTAATGTGAGCCTATTGGGTCACACACAAAAAAAACGTTGTTGATATGTTATGTCATATTAATGGACTTTTAGCCCATTAGTATAATTAATAATAATAAAGATATTATTATTAATATTAATTATTATTATAAGATAATAATACTTAAAAGATCTGTAGTCTATCTATAACTATTACAGATAGAAGATTTTTTGATTTTTCTTATCAAAACAAACTATCACGTAAGATATTTGAGTATCTATGAGATTGTCATAGTTAGTTATGAACACAAATCTTTTACGAAAATAAGTGTGGGAAAACAAAAGACGAAAAACGAATAAAGTCCTCTTCTGCGAATTGTGGGAGTAATGTTTTTAGAGAAATCGTTTTGAGTTGCAGATTGTGGAGCACATAACTTATCCATCTTCGAAAGAGCTAGCACTTTAAAAGGATAAAATACGTTCGTGTGGATACCATTGAGGGTATTCGTTTCAAAAGCAGCACCATCAGTCTGGAATAGTATCTTCTCATGGAGTCTAACAGGTTAGTCGCTTATCCTTCCTTTCGAAATAAACAAAGCACTCGGATCCTGTGAAGGAAACCAGAGATTTTTAATTTTTCCACTGTGTTTTGGGTTGCAATAATCTCTGGGTTTCCTAACAGACTGAAGAAATGAGTGTAAATGAGTACACAGACAAGTTTATGGAGTTGCTTCAGTATGTGGGTCAGGCTTATGACACTGACCAGAAGAAGGCTAGGAGGTATACCATGAGACTCCACTCTAGGTATTCCTACCTGATCTTAGTAGTAGAGAGAGAGAGTTTCGACACTATAGTGGATGCAGCTAGAAAGATGGAGGCTAATGCCATCATACAGGGAACAGTGAAGCAGCAGATGGCACAGTTATCGGGTTCCAAAACCTCGAGTATAGGAAGGTTTGATCTCTCTTCTCTGAGTGAAGCTGTCATAGGAAGTAAAAAGTGGAGTAGATCCATTAAGAAGACTAAGAAGAATAAGTTATGGAATAGGTTGAAGTTTGATATGGGAATGGATAGTAGTTCAAACTCTGGTTCGGATAGCTTTGGATATGTGAGGTGTGGTAAGCCACACAAAGGGCTTTGTCGGTTTGGGACTACAGCTTGTTACAGATGTGGACAAGAGGGATACATGGCACGTGAGTTTCTCAATGCAACTACAATGGCACAGTCCCAACAGACGGCTTCTAGCAGCATGGCTCAGCTAGCAGCTTTAGCCATATCATAGGGTAGAGGGTGAGGTAGAGGGAGAGGGAAAACCACTTCTTCAATAGGTTCCCAATGGGAAGGTCCTTCAGCCCCAGCACGGATCTTCATCATGACACAGCAAGAAGCCAACACATCAAACATAGTGGTGTCAGGTAAACTCACTATTGGGTATTCTGGTGTGTATGCTCTTATGGACCCTGGTGCCTCTCATTCTTTTGTTTCTTCGAGAGCCGTAGACAGTTTGGATTTGATAGCTTCTAGGCTAGAGTGCCCTCTTTGGGTCAGTGGGCCCAAGTGTGATCCATCTGTGGCAAAGTCAGTCTGTCGGTTTAGTCCAGTTATAGTTGAGGATAGGTGCCTTTCAACCGACCTTGTAGTTCTATATTTGATTGATTTTGACATCATTCTAGGGTTGGATTGGCTCTCTACTCATGGTGCTACCTTGGACTACAGAGACAAGGTAGTTAGGTTCAAAGAACAAGATGGATCGGAGGTCGTCTTTCGAGGAGACAAGTTAGGTATGCCTAGATGTTTGATATCTGCCCTGCAGGCTCATAGGTTGCTTTGAAGGGATTGTCAGGGGTTTCTTGCTCATGCCAGAGAGTTTAATGGTCAAGTTAGGGAACTAGCTTCAGTGCCCGTGGTCAGAGAGTTTCTCAAAGTTTTTCCAGATGAGCTACTAGGTTTACCACCTGCTAAAGAAATAGAGTTTGAAATTGAAGTGATGCCAGGAACCAAACCCATCTCTATTCCTCCCTACAGGATGGCACCTGCCATGTTGAAAGAGCTAAAGGAACAGTTGAAAGAATTGGTACATAAGAGTTTCATTCGACCTAGTACCTTACCTTGGGATGTTGCAGTATTGTTTGTGAAAAAGAATGATGGATCTTTAAGACCTTATATTGACTACAGACAGTTGAACAAAGTCACTACCAAGAATAAATATCTGTTACCTAGGATTGATGATCTATTTGACCAGCTAGCAAGAGCCGGTTATTTTTCCAAGATAGATTTGAGATCCGAGTATTATAAGTTGAAAATCAGAGAAGAAGATGTGCCTAAGACAGCTTTCAGGACCAGATATAGACATTAAGAGTGACTAGTGATGCCGTTCGAGCTGATCAATACCCCTGCAATATTCATGGATCTCATGAACAGATTTTTCAGACAGTTTTTGGATCACTTTGTTATTATTTTTATTAACGATATCCTGGTATATTCTAAAAATGCAGAGGAGCATGCCCATCATCTGAGGAGAGTGTTACAGACCTTGAGAGAATATGGTTTGTATGCCAAGTTCTCTAAATGTGAGTTCTGGTTAAGGAGTATCTCTTTCATAGGGCATATAGTGTCAGAAAATGGAATCGAGGTGGACCCTAAGAAAGTAGAAGTGGTAGCTAACTAGCCTAGACCCACTACAGTGACAGAAATCAAAAGCTTTTTGGGTTTGGTAGGTTAGTACAGGAGATTCATTAAGGATTTCTCCAAAATAGCAGCTCCTATGACCAGGTTTGACCCAGAAGAATCAAAAGTTTATTTGGTCAGGTCAGTGTGAAGAAAGTTTTCAAGAGTTAAAAAGAAGATTGATGTCAGCACCAATGTTAGCTTTGCCTACAAATAATGAGGATTTCACAGTGTTTTGTGATGCATCCCAAGTAGGACTAGGTTATGTATTGATGCAGAATTAGAGGGTAATTGCTTATGCTTCTAGACAGTTGAAGAAGTACGAGTTAAATTATTCTACACATAATCTAGAGATGGCAGCTGTGATCTTTACACTCAAGATGTGGAGGCATTATTTGTATAGGATAAAATGTGAGATCTTCACAGATCATGAGAGTTTGCAATACATCTTGAGTCAAAGAGAGTTAAACTTAAGGCAGAGAAGATGGGTAGAACTGCTTAGTGGTTATGATTGCAAAATCCAGTACCATCCGGGTAAAACAAATATAGTGGCAGATGCTCTTAGCTGGAAATCACTTGGCAGTTTATCCTACATCTCAGTAGAAAGGAGACCAATGGTGAAATAGTTTTACAGGCTTGTTAACAAAGGCTTGCAGCTAGAATTGTCTAGTACATGTGCGTTAGTAGTACAGATGAAAGTAACACCCGTGTTTCTAGAATAAGTGGCACGAAAACAGTACGAGGACCCCGAGTTGGTAAAAATAGCAGGGGCTATTCAGAAAGGTAAGAATGATGATTTTAGGTTTGACAATAAAGGGATTCTTCATTACGGGAATAGATTGTGTATACTAGATGACATAGGCTTGAAAAGAGACATTATGAGAGAGACTCATAATGCCAGGTACAGTATTCACTCTAGAGCCACCAAGAAGTATCAGGATTTGAAAAAGTGTATTGGTGGCCATCCATGAAGAGGGAAGTGGCTCGGTTTGTGTCCGCTTGTGAGGTGTGTTAGAGGGTAAAGTTGGAACATCAGAAGCCAGCTGGAATGCTCAACTCATTACCGATTCCAGAGTGGAAATGGGAACACGTGGCAATGGATTTTGTAGTGGGGTTACCAGCAACGTCCAATAGACATGACTCTATATGGGTAATAGTGGACAAATTTACCAAATCTGCTTACTTTATTCCTGTTAGGAGTGGTTACTTCGTGGACAAGTTAGAACAGATCTATGTGGAAGAAATCATCAGGCTGCATGGGGCTCCAGTTTTTATAGTGTCAGATAAGGGACCCCAGTTTACCTCCAGGTTTTGGCAGAGTCTGCAAAATGCCTATGGGCATGAGGCTAGAATTTAGCACTACTTTCCACCCACAGACCGATGGACAGTAAAAAAGGACCAACCAAACTATAGAGGACATGTTAAGGATGTGTGTGCTAGACTTTGGTAGTTCTTGGAGGCAACATCTACCATTAGTGGAGTTTGCCTATAATAACAGTTACCATGGTAGCATTGGGATGGCTCCTTATGAAGCTTTATATGGGAGGAAGTACAGGTCACCTATCTAATGGGAAGAAGTAGGAGAAAGGGCTTTAGCAGGGCTAGAATTGGTAGAGATCACTAATAGGTAGTGCCCATCATCAGAGAAAGAATTAGAGCAGCTGTGAGTAGGCAGAAGAGCTATGCAGACATCTGCAGAAAGTAAATTGTCTTTCAAGAGGGAGATATGGTATTGCTTAAGGTGTCTCCTATGAAGGGGGTGATTCATTTTGGAAAGAAAGGTAAACTAGCTCCAAGGTACGTCGGACCCTTCAAAATCTTGCAAAGGATTGGGAATGTATCTTACAAGTTAGATTTACCTGCTTCTATGGAGAGAATCCATCCGGTTTTTCATGTTCCTATGTTACGAAAATTTATGTTAGATTCGGACAAGATTCTTAGTGAACCTAATATGGAGATCTTAGGAGATCTCACCTATGTTAAGCAGCCAGTACAGATCATAGACACGCAGATCAGAAAGCTGAGGAACAAGGAAATCGCGATGGTACAAGTTTTATGTAATCACCACAATATAAAAGAGTGCACCTGGGAGACCTGAGAGTCGATACTTAAGCAGTACTCCCATCTCTTTTAAAGTAAGTTGTTAGATGGTTTTATGTGTCTTTTTGATGTGTATATTTTAATTGCTTGCTTGTTGTGTTGAACATTCGAGGACGAATGTTCTTAAGAAGGGAAGAATGTAATACTCGATTAAACTCCAGCATCGAAATCTCTGTTGGAATCTGGAATCTCAAAGCTGGAATCTTTAGAAGGGTAAAATAGGATTTTCATAAAATGAATTTGAAGTTTTTGGAATCGTGTTAAAAAAAAGAGGTTTTAGAGGAGTCTTATGGTTCGCCTATCGAACCTTCAAGTTCGGCTGCTGAAGGTAGTTTCTCCAGCTACCTATAAAATTCCTTCAGCCCAAAAACGTGAGAGCTCTTTCTCCATTTTTGGGCAGAGGTGAGTCCATGCACTCTCCTTGATGTTTTTGTGGAGTTTCTTCAAATCCCTTAAAGTATTCATGAGTTTTTACTGCGATTTTGAAGATTTGAGTTTTAATTTCAAGTTTTAGTTTTTGGAGACCCTTCGGAGATTGGTTACCCTCTTCTCCAAATCTTGGTTGCTGTCACCCTTGTAGGCTTGTTCTTCTCCTGTAATTTTAATAAGAAACATAAAATCAACAACTGACCATCATTCATACGGATATGCTAATAAGTCATATAAGCTCACTGGACCTTAATTCTTAAATTGGTTGAAAATTTAAATGTTATTTTAGACTTAAAACACATGTGATGTATTTAGGACTATATACTTCCTAGTTCCTCAATTAAAGAAACATTGGATGGAAGAATTAACATTCATAAATTGTCATGACAATAATTAACATAAATATATGTTATATTCTCGTCCAAGGAGCAAATGAGTTGCATGGAGAGTTTGTAAACATATAGTAAACTTTAAAGGTTATTTTAATTTCAAAACAAGCGTTGTGTTGAGAACAAGACTAAATTAATAGACATATGATGTAGTAGCAATTTTTTCATGTTAAGATTATTGATAGAAGTGTCAAGCGGAGATTATTTACTCAATCAAATTGAGTCAAACTTGAGATCAAGATAGATTTCACTCCACATAAGTATGTGATCCGTTACTTATAGCCAATTCTTTTCACGAGTTTAAGGTAAATTTATACATGAACACCTTTAAGTATACAAATTCAAAATTGTTAAATATGATTATATCCAGTACAAAAGACCAATAAAAGAAATGAGAAGAAATCAAGTTAAGGCAAGAGAAATTGTTTCAATTGCCATAAGGCAATAGTTTACTAAGTACTCTGATTTTCAAACTAATAAATGTGACAAAAATCTTATGAAGGTAAATGTCTATAATTTATTGTTAAAAATTTGAATAGTATCTTGTGAAGTACATGATTGCAAACATAGCAGCTTGTGGATAGAAGAATAATGCACACTAATTTGGCTGAAAGGCAACAGTCACTGCAGAAGCTAGATATGTATTTTATTTAGTATATGCAACTTGTTTTATATAGATTAATTATAAATTTAATTTAATGCTTGTAAACATTATACCATTAACAAGTATGACTTTGTAATGTACATGTTTGTGATTATATATATATTTACAAAGATCATCCATACCTCTTAGCCCGAGACTTTTCTTCCAGAGAGAAAATGGGAGTTGACTAAATGGGGATGAAGTAGGATGTGTCTATGGTGGACATAGGGAGCTCAAACTTGGCACTTGGAGCAGTCTCAGGGTAAGCTCCATAAGTTGCAGCAAACAAGTCCAGTTGAGTCAATAGCTACCAAGGAGCCTGTGTATATATTTTTTATTTAATGAAATAAAATATTGGTTGACTCGCGGTTGTCGAAGCCGGTCAAAAATAACCTCTACGGTTATCAATAATCTTACAACTGCAGATAATGGTAAAGAATCGAATCCACAGAGAATTGAGTACTTATCTATTTTTCCCAAACAAGATCAATTAGAATCAACTGAAAGCACAATTGAAAGCAAGTAGAGCAAAAGTAAAGTGCAACAAAGTAAAAAGGGGGTTTTGAGAATGGTTTGACTAACAACTATTGAAAGCAATTAAAACAGCAAGTAATTAAAATAAAAGAGGAAATCAATATGAGAAAGGTCTAGTTGAAGATATGAATCCACTTTGGTTGTTTGGGTTGCTCATTGAAACTTATATTTTCTTGATTGGTTCAATAGATTAGTTATGGGGATGGAAAACGCTTCTCACCACCATGTCTCTCCTTATGATTAAATCAATTAGGGAACGTCCTCTAATCAATTACTAATTAACAAATTGCCAAGGAACGTCCTTGGGCCTTAGGCATTAAAACAATTGTCAATTGCATGAAGAAAGAGAGAGATCCAACCCTAGCTACTCAAATGCATGAGATGTTGCTAGATCATACAATTCCTTAGTTTTTACACCAAGTGTTCTTAGGTCAGAATATTTCCAGCAATTACGGACTAACAAATATCTCAACTAACAATCAATTAACTTTGCAATTAAGAATCAAGTGGCCAATTTGATCAAAACAACAAAGCAATCTTAGATTTATGCACACAATTGCATGAATATTGAATAAACTAAAAGCAAACACTTTATGTTCAGATCTCACAACCCTTTAAACAACCTTAGTTTCAACCAAACTTCAACTAGAATTAAGGGTTTCAGCCACTCATGGCTGAACCAAAACAAAAAATAAAAGAAAAGAAAGCAAGAAGATGAAGAACCAAAGGGGAGAATCCTTGGAGAGCCTTGGTCGAACCTTGGAGGAGTTGTGTGGATCAAAATCTGCTTCATCTTGCCTTCATAAGGATCTTAAATATGTCTTGAGAGGCTGCCTAGGGTTTCATACATCTTTTGGAGGCTACCCAAAGTGCCCTTGTGTCTTCTATGTGCATGTGTGGAGTTGCAAGCCCTTTTTGGTCTTTTAATTGCTGTCCAAGTGTGTCCAAGAAGCCTTCTTCACATTATTCATGCACTAAAGAGGAAGGTGGAGCCTTGATTTGAATTTTGAATGTGCATGGCATAAAGTGGGAAACATGTGATCTTCAAGATTTGGCTTATTGAACAAGGAGGAGGCTGTTCAGAGGGACTTTCGGCCGCCTAAGTCTAGTTTCGGAGGCTGGACTTTTGGCTCTAGAGTGAAGGTTCGACGGCCGAAGGTGCCTCCAAAGATGGGTGACTTTCGGCTCTGGACTAGACTTTCGGCTTTCGAAAGTGCTTCCGAAGGTGGATGACTTTCGGCTTCCGAAGGTGACTTTTCTGTTTTTGGCACTTTTTGGCAGTTTTAAGAGCATTTTCTTCATAATGTCTCTTTACACCTAATATCTTCAAAACATGATTAAAACCACAAAATTAGGTAGGAAAGGTATAAATAAACATCAATAAAATCATGATAATATGGACTAAAATATGCTCTATCATTGGTATTAATTATTTACTTATAATCTTAATTTCAACTTATAGAGATAAATAAAACAAAATAGGTCCAAGCTCTTAATTATGATTAATACATTTATTGAAACCAATTTTTAATCTAAAATGAATTTAGTTTTAATGATTTTATCAAATCATTAAGGAGAGGATCACTAGTTCAAAAAGGATGGGAACTAGGCCCTTATTTCTATTTATGATCTATACTAGCTAGTGACTATTGTTCTCAATATAAGATTACATATGTTAGTGTATTTACCCTAGGTTATTATCTTGGACCTTTTTGTATGTCGTTTTGATTATTAATAATAGAGATTTTTACTATCATTATTATTTGTTTGCATATTACATAATAATGATTAACATCCCTGATTACTTATTATTATGTTGATAATAATAAAATATAACTAGTATAGTTATTGATTGATAATCATGAGATGATTATGTATATGTTGATATAATTCAATAATCATAGATATTTGTTAGAGAACAAAGTATTGGATGGACCCGCACTGCGATCACTATATGGGTTATTGTCATAAGTGAATCTCAAAGTAGTTATGTCTTAATCCTTTGACTTGAGATTGTCATAGTTTTCAACATAAGGACTGTTATATTTTGACATAACCAAACATTGTCTTTAATTGGACAATCATAAAGGTTATGATTGAGTATAATAGAAATTATGTAGAGGATATTGAACAATCAAGATAGAATTTGTCCCTCTCTTTGAGAGAGATATCTTCTGGGCCCCTCGATAAATGAGACTGAGAAATGCATGGTCGTGCTCAAATGAATTGATAGTGTGATCAATATCATTTGAATTTATCAGTCTACTTAGAGATCGAGAAATCATAAGTTTGAACATTATAAGTTTGACATTGACCATGACTTATGTTCAAACTAGATATCGTGTGACAAAGGGATTAATATATGTTTTATTTATTAGGCTTTATCGGACTATTGATCCTCATATTAGTTAGGTAGTCATAATGTCTTGCTAGAGGCCGCTTATAATTTATGGGTCTTGTGGGACTGGGCCTATTGCCAATTAATGTGAGTCTATTGGGTCACACACAAAAACGTTGTTGATGTGCTATATTAATGGGCTAAAAGCCCATTAGTATAATTAATAATAATAAAGTGTTATTATTATTAATATTAATTATTTATTATTATAAGATAATAATATTTAAAAGGATCTGCAGACTATCTATAACTGTTATAGATAAAGAACTCTATCACATAAGATATTTGAGTATTTGCAAGATTGTGGTAGTTGGTTATAAACACAACTCTATCACATAAGATATTTGAGTATCTGTGAGATCGTGATAGTGGGTTCTGAACACAACTCTTTTACGAAAAGAGTTGTGGGAAAACAAAATACTGAAACATATAAAAACTCCTTCTACGAATTGTGGAGTTAACGTTTTTAGAAAATTCAGTCTAACAGTTGCAGATTGTGGAGCACATAATCTATCCATCCTTGAGAGAGCTAGCACTCTAGAAGGATAGAAGACGTTCATGTGGATACCATAGTGGGTGTCCGTTGAAAAGCAGCACATTGAGTTCGAGATTGTATCTTCTCGTCGAGTCTAACAGGTTAGTAGCTTATCCTTCCTTTCGAATTAAACGAAGCACACGGATCCCGGGAAGGAAATCAGAGATTTTAATTTTTCCACTGCGTGTTTGGGTTGCAGTAAATCTCTGAATTTCCTAACAACATAGTCAATCTTGTATGATAGGGATCAAAATAAAGGATATTTAGAACTGATACTGATACTGAATAATTAGCATTGAAGTTTACAGTAAACTTAGACCGGACCTAACTTTTACTGCCGACGTCCGATGGAGACCTACAATAGCTTTTCGGAAAGAAAATTTCAAGATGCACGACTTTGAGGTAAAAATTTCACCTTTTAGGGGGTCAATTTTGCATTTTAATTATTTTTTTGGATATTTTTATAATTTTGCATAGAAATAGCCTTTTCTTGGCTATTTGAGATACTTTTCAATCTTTCAAGATTTCAATAAGACTTTTTTCGGCTTCTAACCTCTCGTTTCTATTATTTCATCTTAGCCAAACGTTATTGGTTAAAACTCTTGACGGAGTCTAATCAGTCCTATATCAAATTGGTATCAGAGCGAAGTTTGTCCATGGCAGACAACCAAGAGGCGTGACTCGCTGCAATTGAGGCATCCTTGGTAGAATTGAGGGAATCGAACAGTTAGCGCTGCAACAAGGAATCCACCAACCCGCCACAGTCAGACGCCCCCAGCTAGTTCCAAATCTTGTAGGCGCCAATCCTATGGTCGCATTCCTGTGCATGCAAATCCCCAATTGAATTATCAGGAAGGTTACAAGATAAAGATAGACCTTTAAAACTTTTTTGGTTCGTTGGATGTAGAATCTATTCTTGATTGGTTGGCGAAGGTTGAACATTGCTTCAAAGTTATGAACATGGAAGAGGAACGAAAGATTCCGATTGTGGCTTATAAATTAAAAGGGGGTGCAGCAGCCTGGTGGAATTCAGTTCAAAATGAACGCTATCGGAGGAGGTTGGAACCCATACGAAACTGGGTGTTAATGAAGCAGATGATTGAACAATGGTTCTTGCCTAGTGACCATGCTCAGGTTTTGTATAACTGGTATCATAACTATGTATAGGGGAATCAAAGGGTGGATGAATATACCAAGGAGTTTTTAAGGTTACAGGCGAGGTGTGAAAACTGTGAGAATGAAGCCCAACAGATTGCTCATTATCAGAGTCCTGAATCATGAAATTTGCTATATGATGGGTGTAGCTATGATTTTCACTTTGGCAGATGCCATTGAGATGGCAAAAAGGGCAGAAGAGCGTGTTGATTGGCAGCCTCAAAATCAATATAACCGAAATTTTAATTACAAAAATTTTGGTTCGACAGGAACGCAGCAGTATAGAGGCAATTACAGCAAGTAACCTTCTAAGGTTGTAAATTCTGGCAATCTTCAGAATACTATGGAATAAAAGAGAGACAGTAAGAGAAAAGTAGTCGCCACTACAGCAGACAAAGGAGGAAAAACCAATCCTTATCAGAAGCTAACAGGAGACATATATTACCGCTATAGGCAACCTGGTCATCGATCGAATAATTATCCAGAACGTAGAGGAGCTAATAATGATCACCGACAGGTTAATGTGGTTGAACAGGTGGCTAAATCTGAGGAGGAAGTGGATGACGATGACGAATCTATTACTGGTTCTGAAGATGGAGAGGTCACCTATGTGGTGAAGAAAATCTTATGTTCGACGAAACAGGAGGATGAGATGCAAAAGAGGAAGATTTTCCAGGCAAAGTGTCGAGTAGAAGAAGCAATTTGCAGGCTAATTATAGATAGCTGCAGTTATGAGAATCTGATAGCTAAGCAATTGGTGGAAAAATTGTAGTTGCCTACACAGCCTCACCCTTTGCTATACATAGTTGGATGGATTAAGGAAGGACCAACAATTGAAGTTGACAGAAGCTGCAGCGTGCCTATTTCAATCGATAAATCTTACACTGAATCTATTAATTGTGATGTTGTGGATATGGATTGTTGTGGGATTTTGTTAGGTCGTCCTTGGCAGTTCGATGTTGATACTTTGTATAAGGGGAAGGAGAATTCATACATATTCACATGGAATCAAAAAAAGGTTACTATTCTATTTTCCAGTTCTGCGAAACATTCTAAAGTGGAAGGAGAGACTGGTGTTGCTGTTTTTGCGGAAGTGCAGAGGCTATCAAGCATAATTAAAAAATCTGAAGGCACACTGGCTTTATTGGTGAGAGAAAAAGGTGCAATGGAGGATGCACCATCTTTATCACCACCTGTCAAAGAGTTGTTGAAGGAGTTTCCTAAGATAGTGGAGGAATCCTCCAAGCTTCCACCTCTTCGGGATATTCAACATTAGATTGATCTCATTCCTGGATCAAAATTACTAAATCTACCTCATTACAATATGAGTCCAAAGGAGAGTGAAATCCTCTAAGAATAGGTTGAAGAGTTATTGAAGGAGCATATTCGAGAAAGCATTAGCCCCTGCGGAGTCCATGCCTTATTAGTTACAAAGAAAGATGGAACTTGGAGAATGTGCGTCGATAGTAGAGCCATCAATAAAATTACAGTTCAGTATAGGTTTCCTATTCTGCAGCTGGATGACATGTTGGATCAGCTATTAGGGTCTAGAGTTTTCTCTAAGATCGACCTTAAAAGTGGCTACCACCAAGTTCAGATTAAGGAGGGAGATGAATGGAAGACTGCCTTTAAGACTAAGGAAGGCTTTTATGAGTGGCTGGTTAGCCCTTTGGTTTGACGAATGCACCTAGCACATTCATGCGACTTATGAACCAGGTTTTGCATCCTTTCTTATGCAAATTTGTGGTTGTTTATTTTGATGACATCTTGATTTTTAGTCACAGCGAAGAAGAACATTTACAGTACCTTCGTCAAGTCATGACAACCTTACAAGAAAGTGAGCTGGTTATTAATCTAAAAAAATGCATCTATATGACGGAGCGCATTCTGTTCCTTGGATTTGTTGTTAGTACAGAAGGAATATATGTTGATGAGAAGAAGGTAGAAGTAATACGGAATTGGCCCATTTCCAAAACTATTTCTGAAGTTTGCAGCTTTCAAGGCCTTGCTACTTTCTATCGATGGTTTATCAGAAATTTCAGCAGCATCGTTGCCCTTATCACAGATTGTTTGAAGAAAGAGAGAGTGTAGAAATTTGCTTGGACTGACACTGCTAACAAGAGCTTTGAAGAGATTAAAGATAAGCTTACTTATGCCCCTATTCTTGCTCTACTTAATTTTAATAAATTGTTTGAGGTTGAATGTGATGCTTGTGGAGTTGGGATTGGTGGAGTGTTATCACAGTCTAAAAAGCCTATTGCCTTCTTTAGTGAGAAATTGAATAAAGCTATGAAGAAGTGGTCTACTTATGAGCTAGAGTTATATACAGTATTTCGAGCTTTTAAAACTTGGGAGCAATATCTTTGATGGGGTGGGAGTTTATTATTCACATAGATCATCAATCTTTGATTCACTTTAAAACTTAAAACCATGTGAATAAGATACATGCTCAATGGGAAGCTTATTTTGGAGCCTTTCATCATGTCATAAATCATAAGGCTGGCCATAGTAATAAGGTGGCAGATGCTTTGAGTAGGAGCGCTACTCTGTTGATTACAGTTAATCAGGAGTTCGTGGATTTTGAAATTTTGAAGGATTTATATGCTGCAGATGATGATTTTGCCGATATATGGGCAAAGGTCAAGGATCGCCAGCCTGCTGATGGGTTTTTGCTACATGATGGCTTTCTTTTTAAGGCAAACAGGTTATGCATTTCTCGATCTTCTCTATGGGAAAAACTGATTTGAGAGGTCCATGGAGGAGGTTTGAGTCGTCATTTGGGGTGTGACAAGACTATTACTGGTTTGGATGAGCATTTTTATTGGCCATAATTGAAAAAGGATATAGGTCGAATGGTCCAGAAGTGCCCAGTTTATCAAACTCAGAAGCCTCATTCGCAGAATACGGGCTTATACACTCTATTACCTATTCCAGGATATCCTTGAGAGGACTTATCTATGGATTTTATTCTTGGTATTCCACGTACTTAATGTGGTTCTGATTCTATTTCTGTTGTTGTTGACAAGTTCTCCAAAATGGCGCATTTCATTCCTTGTAAGAAAACTAATGATGCTTCTCATGTTGCAAAACTATTTTTCCAGGAGGTTGTTCGCTTACTTGGCATTCCTAAGACCATTACTTCTGACAGATATGTGAAGTTTCTAGCTCACTTCTGGGTAACTTTATAGAAACGTTTTGGAACTGAACTTCGATACAACAGTGCTGCCCCATCCCCAAACTGATGGTCAAACTGAAGTGGTAAATCACACTCTTAGCAATCTTCTGCGCTGCATCTGCAATGATAAGAAAACTGCTTGGGATCGGGATCTTGCTCTTGCCCAAGCGGCATTTGCTTACAACAGTGCTATCCACAGCTCCACAAAGATGTCACCCTTTTCAGTTGTGTACAGGAAAATCCCAACACATACAGTTGACCTTATTGCCCTTCCTACAGGTTCTCACAGTAATATTGCAGCAAGCAACTTAGCAAAGTAACATGTGGACTTTTTCAAACAGGTACGACAATACCATACATAAGCCAATGACAAGTATAAAGTTACAACTGATAAATATAGGCGTTTTAAGTCATTCAATGTCGGTGATCAAGTTATGGTGTATTTACGCAAGGAACGTAGTGGAAAACAGAAAAAGCTTGACCCCAAGAAGATTTGTCCATTCCAGATCATTCAGAAGATTAATAATGCCTATGTTCTTGACCTCCCAAATGAGATGAAAATTTTCAAGGCTTTTAAAGTGGCGGATCTATTTCAGTACTAACTTGCTATGATAACTCAAGGTCGAGTTCTTTACAAGTGGAAGGAAATGATACGGAGCAATTAGTCTTGGACTTTATAGCAGATTTGGATCGGGCCTAACTTTTGCTGCTGACGTTTGATGGAAACTCACGATTATTTTTCCAAAAGGGAATTTCGAGACGCATGGCTTTTAAAAATGTGACAAGGGTTAGAAGGCTGGTCACAAAGTTTGAGGTGAAAATTCCACTGTTTATGGGGTCAATTTTGTATTTTAATTATTTTTTTGGATATTTTTATAATTTTGCATATTAGGATTTTTTCTATTATAAATAATCTTTCCTTGACTATTTGAGATAATTTTCAATCTTTCAATAATTTCAATAAGACTTTTTTCGACTTCTAGCTTCTCGTTTCCATTATTTCATCTTAGCAAAACATTATTGGTTAAAACTCCTGACGAAATCTAATCAGACCTATATCAAATACATAGATTATATATAGTCCATTTTTTGAAGTGGCTTTAAATGGGATATTTCTAAATACTTGAAGTGTTTGTGTTTCTAAAACATAAATATAAAATCTTTGAACATTTCAAAGATTTCTTGGTTAAAATATAGCAAAATATATTTAAAAGGGTATAGAGGTCTTTCATATGATCAAAGCCAGAGATACTCAAGTACTTAATTCGAAGTAAACCATATGGAAATATATGCAGAACAAATACAACTTCACTCATTTTAAGATTAGATATGATTTGAATCAAGTTTTATATTTTTAATTTTAAATATGATCTAAATTATTTTTCTTTACCAAGTAAATGTGATATACAATGATTGAATATAAAATCTTAAAGTGTTAAGATTAGAGGTGTTCGGAATGAAACTTGATAAGGATAAATTTATTGAAAGTCCTAAATGACAATTAGGATTTTAAAATAATTTTTCAATAAAATAAAAAAAAATTTTAACCATAAAATCATAATTCGGAAGAGTTTCTACAAGAAAAATGATAATGGTTATAAAAAATGAAATTAAATAAAAAGTTATCTATCCAATAAACTAAAAGAATTTAATATCATTCTAGTCAAAGCTTAATCTTGTTAATTTTTATCTTTAATGAAATATCTTGAAGTTAGTTATACAGATATCTTTTAGAAAAATGTGGCTATACACACAAGATTATAGATCTTGGTAACAGTTATATCAAAATTATATTTCTTAATAAGGTATTAAAAGATAAGTAATCTTGAAGTGTTCTAATATGTGTATAAGCTACAAGGAGTTTATTAAATTTTTAGAATGATCTTTAAGATATTGAACTTGTAGTCCAATATATAACCATAAAAAGTAGTTTTATAAGTTTATTAAAGATAACAAGGTTCTAAGGATATTCAATAAAGTTACTGAAAGTTATCTTATAAATACAAGAGACGTTTATTAATAAAATACACTAAATTAGTAAATCGATATTTGTAAGCATAGTGGTTTAGTCCTTTTTCGCTAAGACATAAGGATTAAAAAACTATTCATTAGCTTGTTAGTTTTAAAGAGTTAGAGTAAAGGCAATGATGATTTTATCCTAAGTGTCTATTAAAGAATACAATATTGAAAAGTTCAGTATATCTTACAATGATATTATACTACATTTGCTATTAATAACTAGTATTGATGATTAGACCCAAGTTTAAAACTCTAGATGTAATACCCGGCTAGACTCCGGTATCGGAATTCCTATCGTCCGGTGGAATCTCGGGTGTCGGAGACCTCTAGTAGGGTAGAAGCATGTTTTTACAAAATGTTTTAATGTATTTCTTGATTTTAAGTAAAAAGGAAATGAGATTTTTGCATGAAAACAACCTTGGAGGAAAACCCAGGTTCGGCCGCCGAACATGCATGCATTTCGGGTGCGCCTGAGGCCCCCGAAGGCATAAGTGAGGGAAGTCCAGGTTCGGCCGCCGAACATGGCATGCATGCGGAGGCACGTTCGGCCCCCGAACGTGGCCTGGCCAGCCACTATAAAAGGGTCCCTTAGCCGAAAATGGGCGAGTTTTTCTCCCCATTGTTGGCCAAGGTGAGCTCTCCGCCGTTCCTCACAAATTCTTGAGTTTTTCCTTCAGATCTTCCAAGATTTTCATGAGTTTTCGTTTGTTTTGAAGATTTCCAAGTTTTGAGCAAGTTTTGAAGCTTTGAAGTTTAAGGAAACTCAACCCCTCCCATCTCCGAGTTTAGGTCGTCTCTCTCTATCTCCACAAGGTAAGAGCCGATCTTGAGCTCATTGCATGTTTTAAGTGAGTTTTAAGTCGATCTATGGGGTAGAATGAATGTTTAGCTCATGGTTAGGTTTATGGGTTTTATATGTGTTTATGAACAATGTGAGTTGCTTGTTGTGTTGTAGTTGGGGTTTTTGATGGTTTGATGCCCCTAGGAACTTGTATGCTTGTTTGTGAATGATTGGGAATGTTGTAGAATAGGTTTATGCTTGATTGGATAGTTTTGGAGGCAAATGTGCTTGGAAGAGCTGAGTTTCTGCCACTAAGGGAGAAACCAGGTTCGGCAGCCGAAGGAACTTTCGGCCGCCGAACATGCTTGTGGAGGCAGCCTTCGGCTGCCGAAGCTTGCCCCCAAAAAGAGACTTTCGTCTCTGTCTGGGAGTTTCGGCTGCCGAAAGTGCCGCCGAACATGCATGAGTTTCGCCTCTGTCTGGTAGTTTCGGCCGCCGAAGGTGCGGCCGGACCTGCCTGACTTTCGGCTCTGGAGGGACTTTCGGCCGCCGAACCTGCCGCCGAAAGTGCCCTGTCCAGCCCTCTTATGCATGTTTTCCTATGATTGTTTCATGATGTATTAGGGGGTTTTTGGGGAGTAGTTTAGAGTTATGTTCTAGTTGTTTGGTCCCTCATTTGAGTCCACCTGTGTAGGTTCGGACCTGAGGAACCGAGGACCCCAGCAGTGAGTCAGCTGCTCCAGTGTCTGGTCAGAGCTATCCAGAGGTGAGTGGAATAAACCTTTATGCTTTTAAGTAAATCAATTGTACAGTTTTGAGCATGATCATGCATCATGAATGCCATGTGATGTTTTAGGTTGTTTACATTAGAAGCCACGAATATGTTGCATTGCACCTGTTAATGTTGATGTGGATGAATGTTGGATGATCCATAGCCCTCGATCTATGATGTGACGATGTGATATGTACGGTATGGAATGTAAGACCAGTGGGACCCATTCTACGTTCGTTGGCACTATGTAAGAGAAAGACCAAGACCCATTCTACGTTCTGGCACAGTTGGACTATGTTATGTTATGCTATGGAAGAGAAAGACCAGGACCCATTCTACGTTCTGGCACAGTTGGACTATGTAGAGGGCTATTGGTGACAAGTTCATCCTTGATGTGATTAGCTATGATGTGATGCATTCCATGTTATCATATGTTTTAAATGTTTTATTATTCTGCTCACTGGGCTCTAGTAGCTCACCCCTCTCCCAATTTCCCCAGGATTTGCAGGTATAGGGTAGACCAAGAGGTTTACAAGAGTAATGAAGTCGCGTGTTGTAATAGATAGAATGTGGACATGATGATTTGTAAAATGATGTAAAGTTATGAGTAGTTATGTAAGGTAATGATATTGAGGATTAGAGGTTGTGCTTGACCTATGTGTAAGGTATCCCTTTTAATACATGATCCTAAATCTTTTTATGATGTTTTTGTAGACCAACTCAACATATGATGTTTTGCCCATTGGGGCATTGAGGAGATCCCACTGAGGGGTCATGTTTATGATTATGATTATGTTCAGTGCATGCACAGGTTGAGTTGGCATATGAATGAAAGAAAAGTTTTAAATTTTTATGTATGTTGTTGATCATGTATGGGATTAATTAGGTTTACAGGTTGCATGTCAGGCTTGCTACGGGTCCCAGCAGCCTTAAGCCGACCTGGATCCTAGCGCCGGTAGCGGTCCGATTTTCGGGTCGTTACAGAATGGTATCAGAGCCCTAGGTTCATAGGATCGGACCTAGAGTGTCGGGCTCATAGATGTTCTAGAAGGTCAAGCACAATAGGAAGATCATGTCCACTAGGATAGGATGTTGAGTCCTGTCTTGTATGATGATGTGAAATGCCATGATTATATACATGTGCATTGATGCTGTGATATGAATGATGTATATGTGATGCGGGTTAATGTGTTTCCATATGAACCATATGATGCTAATGTTGTGTGATGTGTACTGTTGTTTTTCAGAAAACAGGATGAGAGGAACCCGTCGATCTGCGAGATTGACTGGAGTGCCACCTGAGGATGAGGGCACGAGCGCCCGTCCTCCTACATTGCCTAGGGCAATGTCTTGTAGAGCAAACAGAGAAGGAGTGTCAAGGGACCCTAGAAGGTCTTTTGATGCTAGCAGAAGGGGGACTGATAGAGGAGGAAGCTCTTCAGATGTGAGGGAGGTTATGGAAGAGGACCAGAGGAGGGATGGGAACCTGGAGGTGAGCATGGAGGAAGAGGGGACAGGGGAGTCTCAGGGAGGTGTTCAGGCCTCGGGATTTGGTTTTTCACCCCATTATCCACCCTTCCCACAGGGTTCTGGGTATCCGATGGGAGGCACATCGGATTACTCCAGCTTTAACCCCTACCCTACCTACATGCCTTATCCACCTTTCTATCCACCTTACACACAATACCCAGCTTATCCACCCTCACCCTTCTATCCTAACCCAGCAAACCCCACCTCGGGGAATGCTGCACCCCCACCTCCACCACCTACAGAACCAGCAGCCCTAGTTACTCAACCTTCTAGACCTAGCTCAGCAGGTGAGAGCAAAGTAAAGATGATGGATTACCTTAAGCTGGATGCTCCCAAATACAAGTCTGGGGATGATCCCTTTGAGTACCTGAGAGTAGTGAAGACAATAACTGATGAGCTAGGGGCAAATGATAGCAGGGCCATTCAGATGGCAGGGTTCACCTTAAAGTGCAAAAAGGCATGGGAATGGTTCAAGTGTTATGTGGACCCGAGACTAGACGGCATGACATGGGAGGAATTTGCGAATGAGTTCGCGGGATGGGCTTTTCCAGACAGTTCCAGAGAACTGAAAATGATTGAGTTTGAGCAACTGAGGCAGACAGAGCATATGAGTGTAGAGGAGTTCACGGATAAATTCTTGGAGCTATTGCCTTTTTCAGGGCAAGCTCTAGATACAGATACGAAGAAAGCCAAGAGATATGTTATGAAGCTGCATTCTAGGTACTCCTCGTTAATTCAGTCAGTTGAGAGGGAAAGTTTCCACACTGTGGTGGATATGGCTCGAAGAATGGAGGCGAGTGCTATAGTTGAGGGGTCAGTGAAGCAGTCAGTGACCCAGTCTTCAGGGGTTAAGACCCCAAGCAGAGGAGGGCCAGGTCTCTCTTCTCAGAGCTCAAGTAAGAAGAGGTGGGATAACACCACCAAGAAGCCGAAGAAGAATAAGTTTTGGAATAAGTTGAAATCCGGTCTGGGTTTTGGCGGTGGCTCGAGCTCAGGCTCAGATGGTACAGAATGCCAGAGATGTGGAAGACCGCACAAGGGAGTGTGTCGAGCTGGGACTAATGCATGTTTCAGATGTGGACAGGAGGGACACATGGCTCGGGAGTGTCCTAGAGCACCTTTTATGGGCCAGCCCCAGCAGACAGCTTCTGGTAGTGTGGCACAGCCAGCAGCTCCAGCCACAACTCAGGGCAGTGGCAGAGGTAGAGGGAGAGGGGCAGCCTCTTCTTCTGGTTCCCGAGGTGAAGGTCCATCAGCTCCAGCCAGGATCTTCACCATGACTCAGCAGGAGGCTAACACATCCAACACCGTGGTGTCAGGTAATCTCGTCATTGGGTGTTCTGATGTGTATGCATTAATGGACCCGGGTGCATCTCATTCATTTATTGCTCCGAGAGCCGTCGAGAGGTTGGGTCTGATAGTCTCTGGGTTAGAGTGTCCCCTATGGGTCAATGGACCCAAGTGTGACCCGTCAGTGGCAGAGTCAGTCTGCCAGTACAGTCCAGTTTTTGTTGAGGGAAGATGCCTCTCCGCCGACCTTGTGGTTCTAGATTTGACAGACTTTGACGTCATTCTAGGGATGGATTGGCTATCTACCCATGGTGCTACCTTGGACTGCAGAGACAAGGTAGTCAGGTTCAGAGATCAGAACGGGTCAGAGGTCGTCTTTAGAGGAGACAAGAGTGGCACACCTAGAGGTCTGGTATCAGCTCTTCAGGCTCGTAGGTTGCTTAGGAAGGGGTGTCAGGGGTATTTGGCTCATGTGAGAGAGCTAGACAGTCAGGTCAGGGAGCCAGCCTCGGTGCCAGTTGTCAGAGAATTTCAGGATGTTTTTTCAGACGAGCTTCCAGGTTTACCACCTGCTAGGGAGATAGAGTTCGAGATTGAGTTGATGCCTGGAACTAGACCGATCTCTATCCCTCCCTACAGGATGGCCCCAGCCGAGTTGAAGGAGTTGAAAGAGCAATTGCAAGAGCTAGTAGAAAAGGGCTTCATCCGACAGAGTACCTCACCTTGGGGTGCTCCGGTCTTGTTTGTGAGAAAGAAGGATGGATCCCTTAGACTTTGTATCGACTACAGGCAGTTGAACAAAGTCACTACCAAGAATAGGTACCCTCTGCCAAGGATCGATGATCTATTCGACCAGCTAGCCGGAGCGGGTTGTTTCTCAAAGATAGATCTGAGATCTGGGTACCATCAGCTGAGGATAAGAGAGGAAGATGTGCCAAAGACAGCTTTCAGGACCAGATATGGGCATTTTGAGTTCCTTGTAATGCCGTTCGGGTTAACCAATGCCCCTGCAACATTCATGGATCTCATGAACAGAGTGTTTAGCCAATACCTAGATCACTTTGTTATTGTCTTCATAGATGATATCTTAGTGTATTCTAGGAATGCAGAGGAGCATGCCCATCATCTGAGGTTGGTTCTACAGACCTTGAGGGAACATGGCTTGTATGCCAAGTTCTCTAAGTGTGAGTTCTGGCTGAGGAGCATTTCATTCTTGGGGCATGTTGTGTCAGAAAATGGAATAGAGGTAGACCCCAAAAAGGTAGAAGCTGTGGCTAACTGGCCTAGACCCACTTCAGTGACAGAGATTAGGAGTTTCTTGGGTTTGGCAGGTTACTACAGGAGGTTCGTTCAGGACTTCTCAAAGATTGCAGCTCCTCTGACCAGACTAACCAGGAAGAATCAGAAGTTTGTGTGGTCTGACCAGTGCGAAGAGAGTTTTGAAGAGCTTAAAAAGAGGTTGACTTCAGCACCAGTGTTAGCTCTGCCATCTAGTGATGAAGACTTTACAGTCTTTTGTGATGCGTCCCATGTGGGACTGGGTTGTGTACTAATGCAGAATGAGAGGGTGATTACTTATGCTTCTAGGCAGCTGAAGAAGCATGAGTTGAATTACCCCACACATGACCTGGAGATGGCAGCAGTAATCTTTGCACTCAAGATGTGGAGGCACTACCTCTATGGGGTTAAATGTGAGATCTTCACAGATCATAAGAGCCTACAATACATCCTGAGTCAAAGAGATTTGAACTTGAGACAGAGAAGATGGGTGGAGCTGCTGAGTGACTATGATTGCAAGATTCAGTACCATCCGGGTAAGGCGAACGTTGTGGCAGACGCCTTAAGCCGGAAATCACTCGGCAGTTTATCCCACATATCGGCAGAGAGGAGGCCAGTGGTGAAGGAGTTTTACAAGCTCATTGAGGAAGGTCTACAGATGGAGTTGTCTGGTACAGGTGCTTTGGTAGCCCAGATGAGAGTGACACCCATGTTTCTGGAGCAGGTGGCTCAGAAACAGCATGAGGACCCAGAATTGGTAAAGATTGCCAGGACTGTTCAGTTAGGCAAAGATAGTGAGTTCAGATTCGACAGCAAATGGATCCTCTGCTATGGGAGCAGACTGTGTGTACCGGATGACATAGGGCTAAAAGGAGACATTATGAGAGAGGCTCATAATGCAAGATACAGCATTCACCCTGGAGCCACCAAGATGTATCAAGATCTGAAGAAGGTTTATTGGTGGCTAGCCATGAAGAAAGAAGTGGCACAGTTTGTGTCAGCCTGCGAAGTGTGTCAGAGGGTGAAGCTGGAACATCAGAAGCCGGCTGGAATGCTTAACCCGCTACCTATTCCAGAATGGAAATGGGAAAATATAGCTATGGACTTCGTAATGGGGTTACCGGCGGCATCCAGCAGATTGGACTCCATATGGGTGATTGTGGACAGACTCACCAAATCTGCTCACTTCATCCCTGTCAGGAGTGGCTATTCTGTGGACAAGTTGGCGCAGGTGTATGTCGATGAGATCGTCAGGCTGCATGGGGTTCCTGTTTCGATAGTGTCAGATAGAGGGCCCCAGTTCACCTCCAGATTTTGGCGGAGTCTGCAGAACGCCATGGGTACCAGGTTAGATTTTAGCACTGCTTTCCATCCACAGACGGACGGACAATCAGAAAGGACCATCCAGACCATAGAGGATATGCTCAGGATGTGTGTGCTGGACTTTGGCGGTTCTTGGAGGCAGCATCTACCTTTGGTGGAGTTTGCCTACAATAACAGCCATCATGCTAGCATCGGGATGGCTCCATATGAAGCTTTGTATGGGAGGAAGTGCAGATCACCTGTTTGCTAGGAAGAAGTTGGGGAAAAGGCCTTGGCAGGGCCTGAGCTAGTAGAGATTACCAGCAGGGTAGTACCCATAATCAGAGAAAGGATCAAAACTGCTGCAAGCAGACAGAAGAGTTATGCAGACATCCGCAGAAGGCAGGTCGAGTTTCAGGAGGGGGATCTGGTATTGCTCAAGGTGTCTCCTATGAAAGGAGTGGTTCGCTTCGGGAAGAAAGGTAAACTAGCCCCACGATACATCGGACCCTTTGAAATCTTGCAAAAGATTGGAAATGTGTCGTACAAGCTAGATTTACCTGCTTCAATGGAAAGAATCCATTCGGTTTTCCATGTTTCAATGTTGAGGAAGTTTGTGTCAGATCCGAGCAAGGTTCTTAGTGAGCCTGATGTGGAGGTCCAAGAGGATCTCACCTATGTTGAACAGCCAGTACGGATCATAGACACCCAGATCAGAAAGCTAAGAAACAAGGAAATCCCGATGGTGAAAGTCCTGTGGAACCACCACAATTTGGAAGAATGCACTTAGGAGACACGGGAGTTTATGCTCCAGCAGTACCCTCATCTCTTTTAAGGTTAGATCTCTATGTGTTTTTGTGCTATGTATGTATGTTATGTTTTATGTCATGCTATGTGCTAGTTGAGAAACATTCGGGGACGAATGTTCTTAAGGGGGGGGAGAATGTAATACCCGGCTAGACTCCGGTATCGGAATTCCTACTGTCCGGTGGAATCTCGGGTGTCGGAGACCTCTAGTAGGGTAGAAGCATGTTTTTACAAAATGTTTTAATGTATTTCTTGATTTTAAGTAAAAAGGAAATGAGATTTTTGGATGAAAACAACCTTGGAGGAAAACCCAGGTTCGGCCGCCGAACCTCAAGTTCGGCCGCCGAACATGCATGCATTTCTGGTGCGCCTGAGGCCCCGAAGGCATAAGTGAGGGAAGTCCAGGTTCGGCCGCCGAACCTCAAGTTCGGCCGCCGAACATGGCATGCATGCGGAGGCACGTTCGGCCCCCGAACGTGGCCTGGCCAGCCACTATAAAAGGGTCCTTTAGCCGAAAACGGGCGAGTTTTTCTCCCCATTGTCGGCCAAGGTGAGCTCTCCGCCGTTCCTCACAAATTCTTGAGTTTTTCCTTCAGATCTTCCAAGATTTTCATGAGTTTTCGTTTGTTTTGAAGATTTCCAAGTTTTGAGCAAGTTTTGAAGCTTTGAAGTTCAAGGAAACTCAACCCCTCCCATCTCCGAGTTTAGGTCGTCTCTCTCTATCTCCACGAGGTAAGAGCCGATCTTGAGCTCATTGCATGTTTTAAGTGAGTTTTAAGTCGATCTATGGGGTAGAATGCATGTTTAGCTCATGGTTAGGTTTATGGGTTTTATATGTGTTTATGAACAATGTGAGTTGCTTGTTGTGTTGTAGTTGGAGTTTTTAATGGTTTGATGCCCCTAGGCACTTGTATGCTTGTTTGTGAATGATTGGGAATGTTGTAGAATAGGTTTATGCTTGATTGGATAGTTTTGGAGGCAAATGTGCTTGGAAGAGCTGAGTTTCTGCCACTAAGGGAGAAACCAGGTTCGGCAGCCGAAGGAACTTTCGGCTGCCGAACATACTTGTGGAGGCAGCCTTCGGCTGCCAAAGCTTGCCCCCGAAAAGAGACTTTCGTCTCTGTCTGGGAGTTTCGGCCGCCGAAAGTGCCGCCGAACATGCATGAGTTTCGCCTCTGTCTGGGAGTTTCGGCCGCCAAAGGTGCCGCCGAACCTGCCTGACTTTCGGCTCTGGAGGGACTTTCGGCCGCCGAACCTGCCGCCGAAAGTGCCCTGTCCAGCCCTCTTATGCATGTTTTCCTATGATTGTTTCATGATGTATTAGGGGGTTTTTGGGGAGTAGTTTAGAGTTATGTTCTAGTTGTTTGGTCCCTCATTTCAGTCCACCTGTGTAGGTTCGGACCCAAGGAACCGAGGATCCCAGCAGTGAGTCAGCTGCTCCAGTGTCTGGTCAGAGCTATCCAGAGGTGAGTGGAATAAACCTTTATGCTTTTAAGTAAATCAATTGTACAGTTTTAAGCATGATCATGCATCATGAATGCCATGTGATGTTTTAGGTTGTTTGCATTAGAAGCCACGAATATGTTGCATTGCACCTGTTAATGTTGATGTGGATGAATGTTGGATGATCCATAGCCCTCGATCTATGATGTGACGATGTGATATGTACGGTACGGAATGTAAGACCAGTGGGACCCATTCTACGTTCGCTGGCACTATGTAAGAGAAAGACCAGGACCCATTCTACGTTCTAGCACAGTTGGACTATGTTATGTTATGCTATGGAAGAGAAAGACCAGGACCCATTCTACGTTCTGGCACAGTTGGACTATGTAGAGGGCTATTGGTGACAAGTTCATCCTTGATGTGATTAGCTGTGATGTGATGCATTACATGTTATCATATGTTTTAAATGTTTTATTATTCTGCTCACTGGGCTCTAGTAGCTCACCCCTCTCCCAATTCCCCAGGATTTGCAGGTACAGGGTAGACCAGGAGGTTTACAAGAGTAATGAAGTCGCGTGTTGTAATAGATAGAATGTGGACATGATGATTTGTAAAATGATGTAAAGTTATGAGTAGTTATGTAAGGTAATGATATTGAGGATTAGAGGTTGTGCTTGACCTATGTGTAAGGTATCCCTTTTAATGCATGATCCTAAATCTTTTTATGATGTTTTTGTAGACCAACTCAACATATGATGTTTTGCCCATTGGGGCATTGAGGAGATCCCATTGAGGGGTCATGTTTATGATTATGATTATGTTCAGTGCATGCACAGGTTGAGTTGACATATGAATGAAAGAAAAGTTTTAAATTTTTATGTATGTTGTTGATCATGTATGGGATTAATCAGGTTTACAGGTTGCATGTCAGGCTTGCTACGGGTCCCGGCGGCCTTAAGCCGACCTGGATCCTAGCACCGGTAGCGGTCCGATTTTCGGGTCGTTACACTAGATACTTATTTGGAGCATCTATAGATACTTGAAAAGTGTTATAGGATATTCATGATACTAGAAAGGTAGAACAAATACTAAATGACATGGAGCAATTAGTCTTGGACTTTACGGCAGACTTGGACCAGACCTAACTTTTACTGCCGACGTCCGATAGAGACCCACGATAACTGTAACGATCCGGAAACCGGACCACTACCGGCGCTAGGATTCAGATCTACTTAAGGTCGCCGGAACCCGTAGCAAGCGTACTATACATCCTATGTACTTGATAAAATCCCATACATGATCATACATTTTCAAAAAAACTTAAACATTTCACGAACCAAGGCCTGACCTGTGCATGCATTATAAACTGTAAACATAAAACCCATACTAGAGCCCTCATCAAATGCTCTAGTATGGTAAACATACATGCCTCAACTTGGTTTAATATAACATATACATAAAACTTTTACATAAAGATCGTGAACAACAGGGATTTACAAAAACATATACTAGGGCAAAGCACAATTCTAATCCATTATACAATACATGTCCACAGCTATTCCATTACATCAAACTATACCAACTACTATGTTGGCTTTCCGAGCTATCTTCGACCCTGCAAACCTGGGGTTAGGGGAAAGGGATAAGCTACAAGAGCCTAGTGAGCATAACATAAAAACAGTTTAATAAACATATGCTTATATGAAATGCATCACAACACAAATAATTCACATCAAGATGGACTTGTCACCAGTAACCCTCTACATAATCCAATGTGCCCGGCCCTCGACGGAGCTCCTCAGGACTTTCGCTTAAACATAACATAACATATCCATAAATGCCAGGGGCGTAGAATGGGCCTCGACCTGGACTTTCGTATCATATCATATCATATCGTACCGAAGGCTTGTGGGTCATCCAATATCCATCCACAACAACAGTAAATTATGCAATGCATCATATTCGTGAATTCTAATGCAAACAACCTATTACATAACATGGCATTTGTGATGCATGAACATGCTCAAAAAGTTTGATTACTTTAAAACAAGAGATTATTTTAGTTCTACTCACATCTGGCTAACGCTTGACTAAAACTATAGCAGCTGACTCACTGCTGGCCTCTACGGTCTTCCTGATCCGATCCTACATAGGTGGACTCAAATGAGGGACCAAACATAGCTATTACAAGACTCTAAACACTTCCCAAAAACCCCCTAAAACATAACAAAACATGCATAGGAAACAAGCAAAGGAAGGTTGGACATGGGACTTTCGGTGGCAGGTTCGGCGGCAGAAGGTCCTCCACAGATTCGAAAGTCACTAACCTTCGGGGGCAGGTTCGGCGGCCTAACCCCTTCACAGATCCGAAAGTTCATCCTTTCGGGGGGGGGGGGGGGGTTCGGCGCCCGAACCTTGCTTCGGCGGCCGAACCTGGATTCTCCAGCTAGGCAGAACCCGAAACTGCCCTATGCATTTAGCCTCCAAAGCTTCTCAAATCCTCACATCCAACCCCTCAAAACATGCATACTCACTCAAATATGCTCAAAGGGCATAAAAACTAGCCTAAACCCTAATAAACAACTATAAAACATGACAAGAGCAAGCACTTATCATCAAAACTAATACAAACCCTAACACTTTATATCTAACCAATTCATGCATTTTTAACCCTTAACCCTTTTTAAAACTTACTTAAAACATAGGAAAAGGCAAGGATCTAAACTTACCTCTTGAAGATCTAAGGTAGATGCGACCCAAGCTTGGAGTTGAGGAGAAATGATCTCCAAATTTTAAAATCTTGGATTCAAACTTAAAACTTCAAAAACAAGAGAAAACTCATGAATAATTAGAAGGATTTGAAGGAAAAACAACAAAATCAACCATGGGAGGGCAAGAACTCACCTTTGCCCGAAAATGGAGAGAGAAACTCTCCCATTTTTGGACTGGAGGCCTCATATAGGTGGCTAGCCAGACCACCTTCGGGGGTCGAAAGGAGAGCTCCCGCGGCAGCACCATGTTCGGCGGTCGAACCTGGGCTTTCCTTCCAAGAATATTTTTCTTTTTCTTTTTTAAAATCTTCAATTCAAAATTCAAGCAATAAAACCATAAAATCATTTTATAAAACTTTATTTTACCCTTCCAAGAGATTCCAGCATCCGAGATTCAGGATTCCAACGGGGATTCTAGATTCTAACGGGGATTCCATTGGAAGGTTGGAGTTCCGATGCCGGAGTCTAGCCGGTTATTACAATAGCCTTTCGGAAAGGAAATTTCGAGACGCACGACTTTCAAAAATGTGACAAATGCCACAGGCCTGTTACAAAGTTCGATATAGAAATTCCATCGTTTAGGGGTCATTTTGCATTTTAATTATTTTTTTTTATATTTTGGGTATTTTCATAATTTTGCATATTAGGGTTTTGTTTCTATTATAAATAGTCTCCCTTGACTATTAGAAACTCACTTTTTCAACCTTTGAGGAATTTTAATAAGACTTTTTATCTTCTAGCCTATCTTTTCTCTTATTTTGTCTTAGCCAAACGATATTGGTTAAAACTTCTGACGGAGTCTAAATAGTCCTTTATCACTAAAGCTTAAAAATTGATACGTAGTCAATCAGTAACATTTATTTTAAAGAATGCGCAATTTGTAATGATACGACATTAAGTTTGGAGAAGTTTCAAAATTCTAATGATTGTGTACTATACTACAAAAGTCATACAATTTATTGCGTAAGATGCTATAAATGAAAATAAAAAGTATATTTTTACTTCTATGTGAATTCTAGAATGCTAGAACGATCTATTTGGAACAGTTCCAAAATATTTATGATTGTGCATTTAAATATGAAAGTCAGGCAATTTCTTATATGTGATGCTACAAATAAGCTATCATGGATTTCAATCTTCTTAAAAGAATTATATTGGTGTCCTCAATTGCATCAACAGTTATCCCTTAATTGTAACGGTAATGTCTTATCTAAGACAAAAGAACTAAGGTCTTACAAAACAAATTTAGATAATTAGATGCCTAAGTTTTTATTAGAATACAAGTTGAAAATGCAAGAGAATAGCTTCAGCTATGAAATATGTTGTTTCATTCACTTAAGCCATGAATGTACCATAGTTGTGTAGTCATCTTTGGAAGATGGACACTCTATATTGATACTAATGGCTCTAGTACAAGTGGGAGTGTATTAGAAATATGTACTCTAGAGTTATAAGTAGTAGTAATGATATGACATAATCCTATATCCCTAGGCAATAACAATGAATTTTTTAATTAATTAAAGGTTGTTTAAATAATTAAATGTAATCTATTAGTCATTAGCTTTTTGTACTCATTCTATTTTCAAAGGATTGAGAAAATGATGACAGAATATACTTGTAGGAAATGCTTTATAAATGTTCACAGTTGTTGGATGCCTCATTAAGAATGATTCATAAACAGTAGACTATAACCTCTATCTGCCTCTATTGTTTAGTATTGAGATACTAATGATAGTAAAGTAGTGAGTCTCATACCATAAGACATGTGATGTCTGGACACATATGTAGGTGCTCATAGTAATAAGTGGATTCAACTAGTTGCGCTTAAATGAAGAATACATGAAGTTTAATCTTATCAATATTCTTCATCTAGATCATAATAGTGCATATAGTCTTTAAACCCGAGACTGCACTTGTCTTATATGCAGGTGGTTTGAGTGTGATACTGCTTATATACTTATATAATTTATGGGTATATAGTGAATGTTAGCTTAAATTAGTCATATATGGAGGTGAAATGTCAATCGAGATGAGATTCATTATCCCTAGAAAATAGATGGAATCCTTATCGAGTTAATTATTCTTGATAACAATTCCTTAATCGAGGCAATATAACTTAATTAGAAAGGGCCTTTAATACAAGTCTTGCTAATCAAGGACTAAAATTAAGCAATGGTCATACGATCCATAATATTGGGGTTTGACATTTATCATGACCCTAACTTGGATTGAGATTTTATAACAAAAGGATTTTAGTTCATGATAATTTATGATCATAGTTCAGATTGAATGGAATAATACATCCATTATTAATTGAATAACTATGGCGTATTGTGCTAGACACTAAGTATATTTTATGAAAACTGAGAATGCATGAGATGTCATATGAGATTGTGGATGGGTAGTTTTATTTCCATTGCCAAGTAACTATGAATTTGAAAAGTCACCCACACACTGACCAATCTAGCAAGATTAACTAGTTAATTATTTAACTAAATGCATTTAATTAATTATATATCCCTAGCATAACTGGAAGTAAATTCAATTATATTGATTCAAAATTAATTTACTAGAAATAATAAATTCATGTCATGAATTCTATTCATATAGGAGATAAATTTTAAAGAAAAAGGTAAATTCATATAATGAATTAAAACCATATAGAATATGAGTTTGGAAGAAGGTAAAAATATTTTATTGGGCTGTATTTAATATGCATTTGATTTAATATGATATGAGTTTTAAATATATTTTGATGGAATTAAAAGATTAAATTTTATTTTTTTAATAAGCCAAAAATCAAATGTTATACTAATTCATATTCAATTAACATTAATCAATAAGAGAATAATTGATTAAATTAATATAATTAATTTAATAAATTTAAATTTGATAATGACATGTGTCACGTAGCAAATGATTTTAAGACTATAGAATTAATATGCAGACCAAATTTTTATTTCATATGAGTTTGAATTATTTAATCGTAAAATCTGGTATTGGACGCAAGATCAAATATTGATTAAACTCAATAATTTATTAATAATGATTAATAAACTTGATTAACAATACTAATATAAATTAATTTAATTAATTATAATTATAAAATTAATTAACTAATTTAACAGAGATTAATTTAATTAATTATGATTAAATAATTAATTGATTAATTAAATTAATAAAAATTAATTTAATTAATTAAATTAAAAAATAAATACATATATGTAACATATAAAAAAATCAATCTAGTTTAAACTTATTTTATTTAAGAGTTAATCATGGAGAATTTAGGAATTAGGGATTTAAATCCCTAATCACTACTCAGCTACCCAAGTCTATATATACATAAAGAGGTGACAGCGTGAGTGTAAAAAGGGATGGCCTCATTTATTTTTCACCCAATAATTGAGAGTTTTCCTCTTTTCTCTCCTTCCACTTCATATTCATCTTTTTCTTTTGATCGAGCTTCGTATTGTGAAAATTAAATATTAACTTTCTGACTTATTCCAAAAAAATATGAGAAAATGTCTAAGTGTCCTATGTTCGATATTTAAAAGAAATTTAGAGATTTTAAATTTCAATTATGGATATTATATCAGACTGAAATTGGTTCGTGTGAATGAATTAAAAAATTTATATTTGTAGTCTAAATTTCACCCATGAAAATTAAATTTATATTATAAGAGGTAAGATTTTAAATTTATTTTAAAATGGTTATATTCTTTTATGTTAATATTTAAATTAATTAAATAAAATTAAAATATTCAGAATTATATATTTTAAGAAGAATTTTATAATTTTATAATTTTAGCTAAATCTATTTTTAATTTCACTGTGGATGGATGGATCACAGGAACCATCATTAACGTTAATCTTCATTACTAATTGACACTGAACCTAGAAAGGTAAACATACTTTAGTATTTTAAAATAATATTAATTTGACTAATTAATTAAATTAATTAATAAATTTAATTTGCAATTACATTTACAATATTTATAGCATAAACTGAAATTAAATTCAAATCGAGTAATTAAAAGACAATTCTTATGGGATATAAATTGGTGAGTCTTGACATAAAGGTTTTATGTAAAATAATTAATATTCATGAGATGGATATTAGATATAACTATTTAAGTAAAATGGATGTCTAATTTGAAATTGGACTTTGGATTGAAGGAAGACTAATTAGGCCTAATGGGTTTACGGGACTTAACAATCTCTCATTAGGCTTTAAAAGGAATTGGGTCTAGTACGATTGGACTCGGCTTCCTAATTTGGAAGGAGAAAATTTTGTCTGATGGGCTTGGAGGAAGCTTGGCTTATGGGCTTAATGGGTCAATTGAGATCAGCCCAATTTTCTTGGGGTAGAGGGCTTACACGGAATGGGCCTTAGATGGGCTTGGCCCATCTTTGTTTATAAAATTAGCCAACATTTGATGGCTTGGTGGAAGCAATCTATTAAGCTCATGAACTTCATGGCTTGGGGAGCCATTTGGTTTAATAGTAGCCAATGAGGGTTTTTTGCCTAGTATATTTCTCTCATCTGTGATTGGACGTTTCAAAGAAAAAAAAAAACTGGAAGTTTCAAAGAAAAAAAAAATTGAAATCACTTTTCATTAACTGATTTCAATCTCAAATACCATCGGGCTCATTTCGATTTGATTTTTCCGGGCACAACACGGGTCAAGGTCTGTCAACATCATAAGAGGAAAAAAATAAAGTGAATTGTTATTAGGTTTATCTTTTTTTAAAAAAAAATAGCTTATTCATTGGATATATTTTTATATTCGTTATAATATTTATAAATTACATATATTATAAATTTAAATTGTAATAAAAAATTTAACTAAAATAATTTAAATATAAATAGTTATAAGAATTTTTAATATTTAAACATATTATGTAATATTTTAATATAATCCCAATAATTTAATATTTTAATGTCTTTTTTCTCTAAATTAGATAAATTTATTATTAAAATTATTTAATATTTTATTGTTATTTTTTAATAAATTGGATGATATTGTTAAAATTTTGAAATATATTTAAATAATTAATAATGTAAAAATAATTTATTAGTGAAATTTTAATCAAAATTTTAAAATAAATATTTTTTTATATATATGATATTTATCAAAATAAAATTTAAATTTCCAAAAATTTTTTATTAATAAGAGTAAAATTTGAATACAATTATTAAATTTTAATTAAAATATAATAAATTCTAAATTCAAATAAAAACAATTTATCCAATTTAAAGTTTTTAAATATTGATTAATTTATTTATTTAATATTTTCTTAACTAACACTTAAAATTAATTTAAAAATTAAAATATTTTCTTTTTAAATTTAAACGCAAATTGTGAATAATTAAAAAATCTTAGAGCATTTTACGAAAAACTATTATTTCCCTCCCTTTTCACAGGATAATATATACTAAATTTTTTTTTCAAAATTACTTCATTAAAATATTTTTTATATTTTTTATTAAATATTTTCGTTCTTTCTATCAATTAAAACTTTAATCACTTCATTTTAATATTAAATATTTATTTTGTTTAATCAATTTACTTTTACTAAATATATTATTCAGTTATATAATATCTAACCTCTCAAACTAAAATTTAACTAGTGTTTTATTTAATAAAATAATTAAAATTTTTGATTTTATAAATATATAAATATTGTAATTTAAAAATTTTAACCTAGCGTTCGCCTTGTTTTCAAGTTTATTAATAAACTCGCGAGCTGATTCGTGATCAGTCTCGCAAAAAATTTGAGCTCATTTTTTAGGCTCATGTAATAAATAAGTCAAATTTAAATTTAGCAGTATTCGATTCGTTTAATTTCGTGAGTTCGATTCGTTTTTAAATTTATAAATAAGTTCACGAGTTTACTCGAGAACAGGCTCGCGAACTATATCGTGAGCAGACTCGCAAATAAGTTCGTGAGTAAACTCGCGAATAAACTCGTGAATATATTCGTTTACCAATACCAATCCCACATTAAAAATTGAAAGGATACGAAAAATTATGACTTGTCTATAAATGAACAACTACTTTTTATAAATGAGTTTCATAATTCTCTATAAAAAGACAAACATTCTTTATAATACAAATTTATTACAAATCGAATTTAAAATGAGTTTTAATATTTATTTCATAAATCGAGTTGGATCTAATAAATAAAATTCAAATTTAAATATAAATTTTAAATTTATATTCTAATTAAGATTAAACTTATTAAAATTTGATTCGATTCGATTACAATTATAAATTTAACTAGTGTTTTATTTAATAAAATAATTAAAAATTTTGATTTTATAAATATATGAATATTGTAATTTAAAAATTTTAAAATATATATTAAATAATTAATTTAAACAATTGCCATAATTTGAAGCCACCAATGTCCTATTATGGAAGGAATCCCACGGGATAATTATAATAACCACAAAAATAAATTTAAAAAAAAGGTGCGTGTTGGCGGACGGTAAGTACAGATGGATGGTTGACAATTGCTGGGCAGCAAGAACAGTAGATAAGCATTGTGTAAGATATCGCCCAAACGAAAACTGGCAAGTGAATTGAATTGTAAATTAGTTGTCCACATCCTTTGGATCTTCTAACCCTATTATGTTAGTCGCTTTCATCCACAGTTTTACAACACAACTATGGAGTTGAGTTCCCCTTATCTTCCACTTATTTCTCAATCAAATTCCTTTTGCAATCTTTTCTTTTATTTCTTTACTCTACAAATTATTGATCTTTTTTTAAAGGATAAATAATAAATTATTGGTTTTTAATTTTATATGTATGTATATTTATCCTTTTCTCACGTGATATTTTAAAAAAATAATTAATTATATCAATTATATGTATGTATGTATGTTAAAATATTACAATAAAAGAAAATTATTATTTAATTTGTATAGTTTAGTATTGAAAAATATATTAATATTTTTGATATTTTAAAAAATTTATTAATTAATTTATTTATTAATTTTAATTATTGAATATAAAAAAAATTAAAATATATTTTAATAAAAAAAATAATTAATAGTCTCTTTATAAAATTAAAAATTAATTAATAAATTTTTTAAATTATAAAAAATAATAATAAAATTAATGATAAAAATTAATAAAATGATTAACTGAGTAAATTTTTTAAAATATTAAAAATATTTTAATATAATTTTTAAAATAAAAAAATTAATTAAATATTATAAAAATTAAATAATAAATTTCGCTTATAATAATTATTCTGCATTGTAAGTACAAAAAAATAATATTTTGCTAGAAAAAATATAGCCTGACATCACAAACTAGGCACCAATAATGTAGCTCAAACGAAACATACTTTTTTTTCAAGTAGTATTAAGTGGATATTATTATTCTAGTCATCAATATCGCGTCATGCATGCATTAACAGGTGCATTAGAGTGAGAATAAAAGCTGACATGTAAATATTAATAATAAAAAATTAAGAATTATAACAATAAGAAAAATTCTGAATCGTGTTTGTCTAGAGATTTAAAAGGAAGCTTAGATTCTTTCTGCTATAATTGACCATATGCGGATTTAATTGAATCCTCATCTCAATTTTCATTTCCTTTTTCTCCATAATTATTTCTCCCACTATTATGCATTTTTATTTTGCCCATTGCAAATGGAAAAGAGTTTTAAAGATTTCACCATTCCAACTTGTCACTATAGAGAAAAATGTATTTTGAAATATTGACCGTGCAATTGTTGAAACTAGTAAAAAATAATTTTTTTAATTATTAATAATTTTATAACTGTAAATAGTGAAAAAAATCGAATTCACAGAGAATTGATACTTACCTATTTTTCTTATTAAAATCAAGTAAATAAACTAAAAGTAAAATAAAAAGGGATTTTGAGATTGATGAATTAAACGAGAATTGAAAACAACAAAGTAAAGCAAATAATTAAAGTAAATAAATTCAATAATAAGAAAAGTTCTAGTTGAAGAATTGGATCCACTTTAGTTATTGGGATTGACCATTGATACTTAGGTTCCTTTGTTTGATTCAATAAATTAGTTATAGAGATGGAAGATACTTCTCACCACCATATTCCTCCTTAAGCATAAATCAATTAGGGAACATCCTCTAATTAATTACTAATCAACAAGTTGCCAAGGAACGTCCTTGGGCCTTTGGCATCTAACAACTGTCAATTTCATTAAGAAATAGAGAGATCTAATTCTAGCTACCCAAATGCATGGTGATATTGCTAGATCATGCAATTTCCTTAGTTTTTATACCAAGAGTTACTTATGTTTGAATAATTCAAGCAATTACGGATTTAAAACTTTCCAAAATAACAAATTATTACCTTGCAATCAATAATCAATTGGCCCTATTGATCTAAACCACAAAGCAATAATGGAATTAAGTATGAAATTGCATAAATATTGAAAAATAAAAGATAAACAATGTATGTTCAGATCTCCCAATCCATAAAATAACCAAAGTTTTACTTAATCTTCAACTAGAAAAAAAGGTTTTAGCCACTAATGGCTGAAACAAAACAAAAAATAAAAGAAAGGAAGAAGGAGAGAGGTGGCTGGCGGCCTTGGAAGGAGAAAAAAGGTGGTGCGCCGATTGTGCGTAGGGAAGAAGATGGGGCGTGCGGCACTTAAAGCTTTTATAGGCTGAAAGTGTTGCCCTAAGTTTCCTTGTGAGGTGGAGCCTTCTTTTGAATTTCAAATTTTGAATGTCCTATTTTGAATTTTGAATTTTGAATGCTTGAGAGACAAGTGCATTTTCTTGAGATTTGGCTTCTTGAATAAGCTGAATTTTAAATTTTGAATTTTAAATGCTCTTGAAGATTTGAAATTTGAATTTCAAATTACTTGGCTGAATGTACTTTCCTTATTTATCTCCTCTTCAGCTGCAACTTCGCTTGTGCAAGTATGCTTGTTCTCCTTTATCCTATTTTAGGCAGTTTTGAGAGCATTTCCTCCAAATTACCTCTTTACACTATTTTCTGCAAAATAAAATCAAAACCATAGAATTAGGCAGAAAAAGTGTAAATTAACATTAATAACATCATGATAAAATGGTCTAAATTTGGACTGATCAAGCATTCATGGAAAAATTTAAATTTGGGAAGAATATTTTTTGGGTGTAAGAATTATGGGGTGAGGTTTCTTTTGCTCATTTCACATATTTTATTTTCTTATTGGAATCAGTACTCCCACTATTCATATGTTATTTTCTAACTGAAACATAAATTTAGGGCATGTGGCTATTTCATGTGGTTGGATCCACTACTGCCAGATCATGCAAAGCATGTCAGTATAGGTCTATTATCAAGAGTGAGAATATATGAAGGTGAAGCAAAGAAGGATAAAACTAGAGAATTGCAATGAAGATAGATAGTAGTATGGCTTGTTTTGATTTTATTGATAACAACTTAGTTGTTATTGCAAAATACTATTAGACTTACTTTGTAAGATTGGAAAGTTTTGTATATGAGTCGAACATTCAGTGCTTAACTCATCCTATGTTTATGTAATGTGTAACAAGACAATGAACAATTGGATACTTTCTATATATTTTCTCTAATGAAGTAAGTGTACTTATATATAGATTACAAGGTCTTGTTAAGACAACTTCTAAAAATCTTTTGTCAATCAATTAGTATCAATTAGCCTATGATTATGTAATCTCCTTTAATTATGTATAAATTATGTTCACAGTCTAATACTTCTCCTCAAGTTGGAGCATAGATTTTTATCATGTCCAATTTGTTAGAAAGATATTCTATTCGAGGCCCATTTAAAGCTTTATTGAGTAGATTACCCGGTTGCTCTCCAGTCTTCACATAACTGATGGAGATTAAATTTTCTTGAATATTCTTACAGGTAAAATGACACTCAACTTCAATATACTTAGTTCGTTTGTGGTATACTGGATTAGAAGCAATGTGAAGAGTAACCTGATTATCACACCAAAGTTTCGCAGGTGACGCAACATCCATACCAATTTCTTTCAGCAAATAATTTATCCACAAAATCTTACAAGTAGATTGAGTCGTGGCCTTGTATTCTAACTTGGCATTGGATTTGGATACTACATTTTGCTTCTTACTTTGCCAAGACACTAAGTTTCCTTCAACAAATACACAGTAGCCTGTAGTCGACATTCTATCACTTTTGGATCTCGCCTAATCAGTATAAGAAAAACACTCAAGTATAGTATGCATATAATCACTGTAGAGTATATCGAGTCTAGAGGTCCCTTTTTGATAATATAGAATTTGTTCTAGAGTGGTCCAATGTTTCACCATAAGTGCAGACATGAATTGGCTTACAACACTTACTGCAAAAGTAATATCCGGTCAAGTCATCACCATAAGGTAATTCAACTTTCCAACCAATCTCCTATACCTCATTAATTTTATAATACTATTTTTTAATTTATACTAGTATGCTGTATCAATATCTCTTTTAGATTTATATTTTTTTTCCTAAATTTTAAATATTTAATTTTTATATAAACTTATCAAAATTATAAATTTGTATTACTTACTTTTATAAATAAAAATCCGTAATACTTATATTTATTACATATATTTTGTTATAATTTTTTAATTAATATAAGTTTTATAATTTAATATTTTATATTATTTTTATTTATTTTATAATTATATAGTCTATTATATATGCGTACATTCAATTTCTAGATCATAAAGAAGGTTCTCTTTACATCCAGCCCTAGTCATGAAAGGAAAATATATTAGTTTAAATCAATTTCTTGTCAACGATGCTAATTTTTTATGGGTGTCGAAACCACAAAAAATAACATATTAAATATTAACAAATATGAATTGCATATAGTGATAATAAAATAGAATCCACAGGGAATTAACACTAAAAATTTTCAAACAATTACTAGGAAAAATAAATAATAAAAATAAAAAGGGGGATTTTGATAATGAGTAAAAATAAAAATCAAAACAATTAAAGAAAATGATAATTAAAAGAGAAATAAATCAATATAAACAAATTCTAGTTAAAGTGTAGGATCCATTTCAGTTTGGGAATTGATCATCAATATAAAAATACTTTTATTCGTTTCAATAAATTACTTATAGTTATGGAAGACGCTCCACATAACCAATATCTTCTTAGGTTTTAAATTAATTAGGAAATATTCGCTAATTAACTCCTAACCAATAAATCACCCAAAAAACGTCTTTCGGATTTTAATTTATTAATTGTTTTAAGTATTAGAGAGATCTAATTTTAACTGACCAGCTGCGTAGTGAGTTTGAGTTAGATTATGCAACTTAGTTGTTATACTAATTGTTACTTATGTTTGAATAACCTAAGCAATTACGGATCTCAAACATTCAAACTAATAATATATTACTTTGAAATTAAGAACAATGAACCCTAAATAACAAAACAATAATAATATGAAGAACATAATTTACATAAGTATTGAAAAATAAAAGATGAATAATTGAGTTTAAATCTCTCAATTCACATACAAACTGAAATTTTACTTTAACTTCAACTAGAAATAAAGAGTTTAGCCACTCATGTCAAACTTGATTCTGCTTCTGCAATCCAACCCCCAAATGTAACCAAACTAACACATAGGCCTATAAAACTACTCAAAAGCATAATTAGGATTACAAAATGACATATTGTAATACCCGGCTAGACTCCGGTATCGGAATTCCTACCGTCCGGTGGAATCTCAGATGTCGGAAGCCTCTAGTAGGGTAGAAACATGTTTTCATAAAATGTTTTAAAGTATTTCATGGTTTTAAATATAAAAATTTAATGAGTTTTACATGAAAAGTCTTTGGAGGAAAACCCAGGTTCGGCCGCCGAAAGTCAAGTTCGGCCGCCGAACATGCATGCGTTTTGGAGGCACGTTAGGCCCCCGAAAGCATGAGTTAGGGAAGTTCAGGTTCGGCCGCCGAAAGTGAAGTTCGGCCGCCGAACATTTGCATGGATGCGGAGGCACATTCGGCCCCCGAACGTGGCCTGGCCAGCCACTATAAAAGGGTCCCTTAGCCGAAAATGGGCGAGCTTTTTCTCCCCATTTCGGCCAAGGTGAGCATTCCGCCATCCTTCCCCAATCTTGAGTTTTTCCTTCCTTTTTCCATGATCTTTACAAGTTTATAACTTTGGTTTTGAAGATCTTTGAGCTTAGAACGAGTTTTGGAGCTTGGAGACCAAAAGTTGGAACTTCTCCCATCTCCAAGTTTAGATCTCCTCAACCCTCGATCTTCAAGAGGTAAGAGCCGATCTTAAGCTCCTCACGTGTTTTAAGTAAGTTTTAAGTGATTTTATGGGGTAGAATGACATGTATAGGGTTGTATGAGTTTTTAAGCAAATGATAGGTTTTATGTGATTCTTGAGCAATGTGGCATGTTTGAGTGTGCTTGAAGTGTTGTAGTTGGGGTATATGCATGTTTGAGGCCCCTAGGAACTTGTATGCATGCTTTGGTTGAAAAATATGCATGATTTGTGGATTTGGGAGGCAGGGGGTTCATGTGAACCAAGTTTCTGCCCGTTTGGCAGAAACCAGGTTCGGCAGCCGAAGGAAGTTTCGGCCGCCGAACCCCTCTTGTGGAGGCAGCATTCGGCTGCCGAAGGTGCCCCCGAAAAGAGACTTTCGTCTCTGTCTGGGACTTTCGGCCGCCGAAGGTGCCGCCGAACCTGCCTGAGTTTCGTCTCTGTCCAGGACTTTCGGCCGCCGAAGGTGCCGCCGAAAGTGCCCTGTTCAGCCATTTCATGCATGTTTTCATGTGATGTTTTCAGGATGTTTTAGGGGGTTTTTGGGGAATATGTTAGAGTTATGTTTATGTATGTTTGGTCCCTCATTGGAGTCCACCTGTGTAGGTTCGGACCCGAGGAACCAAGGACCCCAGCAGTGAGCCAGCTGCTACAGAGTTGGTCAGAGTCTGCCAGAGGTGAGTGGAACTAAACTTAACTTTTTAAATTTAGAAATGAAATGCTTTTATCATGCTTCATGCATCATGATCATATTATAGGTTGTTTGCATTAGAATTCACGACTATGCCGCATTGTATTGTTGTGATAGATGATAGTGGATGGACATTAGGATGATTCATTAGCCTTCTATATACGAAGACCTGTGGTGCCCATAATAGGGCCGGGCAATACGAAGACCTGTGGTGCCCATAATAGGGCCGGGCAATACGAAGTCCTGTGGTGCCCATAATAGGGCCGGGCATGGAGTTGAGAGATTTTTGAATCAGTCCATCCGTGATGTGATTTGTTTGTGCAGTGACGCATTTCATGATAGCATGTTTTAAATATTCTTTTTATAGTTCTACTCACTGGGCATCTAGCTCACCCCTCTCCCCTAACCCCCAGGTTTGCAGGTACGGGATAGATAGAGAAGGCAAGAAGAAAAAGTTATATGTATGTAATAGTTAGTTTGTGGACATGACAGTTGCATTATGATGAAATGTAAAAATATTCAGTATGTTATGTAATGAGGTTATTGAGGATAGAGTTGTGCTTGACCACAGTACATTGTTAATCCCTTTTGTATACACATGATCTTATGTTATGATGTTTATGTAAACTAACTCAACACAGATTGTTTTGCCTTTGAGGCTTGATGAGATCCCACAGAGGGACTATGTTATGTATATGATCAGAGTATGCACAGGTTGAGTTAGTTGATGACAGTATGTATGGAGAAAAGTTTTATCTTTTTATGTATATGGTTGATCATGTATGGGATTAAACATGTTTACAGGTCATGTTAGGCTTGCTACGGGTCCCGGCGGCCTTAAGTCGACCCGGATCCTAGCGCCGGTAGCGGTCCGGATTTCCGGGGCGTTACAGAATGGTATCAGAGCCCTAGGTTCATAGGATCGGACCTAGAGTGTCGGGCTCATAGATGTTATAGAAGGTCAAGCACAATAGGAAGGTCATGTCCACTAGGATAGGATGTTGAGTCCTGTCTTGAATGATGATGTGAAATGCCATGACTTTATGCATGTGCATTAATGATATGCTATGCTATGTGATGCATGTGATGAGGGTTCATGTGTGCCCACATGAACCATATGATGCTAATGTTTGCTTGTTTTGAGCTGTTTTTCAGAGAATAGGATGAGAGGAACTCGTCGATCTGCACGATTGACTGGAGTGCCACCAGAGGATGAGGGCACGAGCGCCCGTCCTCCTACATTGCCTAGGGCAATGTCTTGTAGAGCCAACAGAGAAAGAGTGTCAAGGGACCCTAGAAGGTCTTTTGATGCTAGCAGAAGGGGAACAGATAGAGGAGGAAGTTCTTCAGATGTGAGGGAGGTTATGGAAGAGGATCAGAGGAGGGATGGGAACCTGGATGTGAGCATGCAGGAAGAAGGGACAGGGGAGTCTCAGGGAGGCGTTCAGGCCTCGGGGTATGGTTTTCCACCCCATTATTCACCCTTCCCACAGGGTTCAGGGTATCCGATGGGAGGTACATCGGATTACTCCAGTTTTAACCCCTACCCTACCTACATGCCTTATCCACCTTTCTATCCACCTTACACACAGTACCCAGCTTATCCACCCTCACCCTTCTATCCAAACCCGGCAAACCCCACCTCGGGGAATGCTGCACCTCCACCTCCACCACCTACAGAACCAGCAGCCCCAGTTACTCAACCTCCTAGACCTAGCTCAGTCGATGGGAGCAAGGTAAAGATGACAGACTACCTTAAGCTAGATGCTCCCAAATACAAGTCAGGGGATGACCCCTTTGAGTATCTGAGAGTGGTGAAGACAATAACTGAAGAGCTAGGGGCAAGTGACAGCAGGGCCATTCAGATGGCAGGGTTCACTTTAAAGTGCAAGAAGGCACGGGAATGGTTCAAGTGTTATGTGGACCCGAGAATAGACGGTATGACATGGGAAGAATTTGCGAATGAGTTCGCTGGATGGGCTTTTCCAGACAGTTCTAGAGAACTGAAAATGATTGAGTTTGAGCAACTGAGGCAGTCAGAGCACATGAGTGTAGAGGAGTTCACGGATAAATTCTTGGAGCTATTGCCTTTTTCAGGGCAAGCTCTAGATTCAGATACGAAGAAAGCCAAGAAATATGTTATGAAGCTGCATTCCAGGTACTCCTCGTTGGTTCAGTCAGCTGAGAGAGAAAGTTTCCACACTGTGGTGGATATGGCTCGAAGAATGGAGGCAAGTGCTATAGTTGAGGGGTCAGTGAGGCAGTCAATGACCCAGTCTTCAGGGGTTAAGACCCCAAGCAGAGGAGGACCAGGTTTCTCTTCTCAGAGCTCAGGTAAGAAGAGGTGGGATAGCACCACCAAGAAGCCGAAGAAGAATAAGTTTTGGAACAAGTTGAAATCCGGTCTGGGATTTGGCGGTGGCTCGAGCTCAGGCTCAGATGGTACAGAATGCCAGAGATGTGGAAGACCACACAGGGGAGTGTGTCGAGCTGGGACTAATGCATGTTTCAGATGTGGACAGGAGGGACACCTAGCTCGGGATTGTCCTAGAGCGCCTTTTATGGGCCAGCCCCAGCAGACAGCTTCTGGTAGTGTGGCACAGCCAGCAGTTCCAGCCACAACTCAGGGCAGTGGCAGAGGTAGAGGGAGAGGGGCAGCCTCTTCTTCTGGTTCCCGAGGTGAAGGTCCATCAGCTCCAGCCAGGATCTTCACCATGACACAGCAGGAGGCTAACACATCCAACACCGTGGTGTCAGGTAATCTCGTCATTGGGTGTTCTGATGTGTATGCATTAATGGACCCGGGTGCATCTCATTCATTTATTGCTCCGAGAGCCGTTGAGAGGTTAGGTCTGATAGTCTCTGGGTTAGAGTGTCCCCTATGGGTCAGTGGACCCAAGTGTGACCCGTCAGTGGCAGTGTCAGTCTGCCAGTACAGTCCAGTTTTTATTGAGGGAAGATGCCTCTCCGCCGACCTTGTGGTTCTAGATTTGACAGACTTTGACGTCATTCTAGGGATGGATTGGCTATCTACCCATGGTGCTACCTTGGACTGCAGGGACAAGGTAGTCAGGTTCAGAGATCAGAACGGGTCAGAGGTCGTCTTCAGAGGAGACAAGAGGGGCACACCTAGAGGTCTGATATCAGCTCTTCAGGCTCGTAAGTTGCTTAGGAAGGGATGTCAGGGGTACTTAGCTCATGTGAGAGAGCTAGACAGTCAGGTCAGGGAGCCGGCCTCGGTGCCAGTTGTCAGAGAGTTTCAGGATGTCTTTCCTGATGAGCTTCCAGGATTACCACCTGCTAGGGAGATAGAGTTCGAGATAGAGTTGGTGCCTGGAACTAGACCGATCTCTATCCCTCCCTACAGGATGGCTCCAGCCGAGTTAAAGGAGTTGAAAGAGCAATTGCAAGAGCTGGTAGAGAAGGGTTTCATCCGATAGAGTACCTCGCCTTGGGGTGCTCCAGTCTTGTTCGTGAGAAAGAAGGATGGATCCCTTAGACTTTGTATCGACTACAGGCAGTTGAACAAAGTCACTACCAAGAATAGGTACCCATTGCCTAGGATCGATGATCTATTCGACCAGCTAGCTGGAGCAGGTTGTTTCTCCAAAATAGATCTAAGATCAGGGTACCATCAGCTAAGGATAAGGGATGAGGATGTGCCGAAGACAGCCTTCAGGACCAGATATGGGCATTTTGAGTTCCTTGTGATGCCGTTCGGGTTAACTAACGCCCCTGCAGCATTCATGGATCTCATGAACAGAGTGTTTAGCCAGTACCTGGATCACTTCGTTATTGTCTTCATAGATGATATCTTGGTGTATTCCAGGAATGCAGAGGAGCATGCCCATCATCTGCGGTTGGTCTTGCAGACTTTGAGGGAACATGGCTTGTATGCCAAGTTCTCTAAATGTGAGTTCTGGCTGAGGAGCATTTCGTTCTTGGGGCATGTAGTGTCAGAGAATGGGATAGAGGTAGACCCCAAGAAGACAGAGACTGTGGTTAACTGGCCTAGACCCACTTCAGTGACGGAGATCAGGAGTTTCTTGGGTTTGGCAGGTTACTACAGGAGGTTCGTTCAGGACTTCTCAAAGATAGCAGCTCCTCTGACCAGGTTAACCAGGAAGAATCAAAAATTTCTGTGGACCGACCAGTGCGAAGAGAGTTTTGAAGAGCTTAAGAAGAGGTTGACTTCAGCACCAGTTTTAGCTCTGCCATCTAGTGGAGAGGACTTTACAGTCTTTTGTGATGCGTCCCGTGTGGGACTGGGTTGTGTGCTTATGCAGAATGAGAGGGTGATTGCTTACGCTTCTAGGCAGCTAAAGAAGGTTTATTGGTGGCCAGCTATGAAGAAAGAAGTGGCACAGTTCGTGTCAGCCTGCGAAGTATGTCAGAGGGTGAAGCTGGAACATCAGAAGCCGGCTGGAATGCTTAACCCGCTACCTATTCCAGAGTGGAAATGGGAGAATATAGCTATGGATTTCGTAGTGGGGTTACCGGCGGCGTCCAACAGAGTGGACTCCATATGGGTGATTGTGGACAGACTTACCAAATCTGCTCACTTCATCCCTGTCAGGAGTGGCTATTCTGTGGACAAATTGGCGCAGGTGTACGTGGATGAGATAGTAAGGCTGCATGGGGTTCCTGTTTCCATCGTGTCAGATAGAGGGCCCCAGTTCACCTCCAGATTTTGGCGGAGTCTGCAGAATGCCATGGGTACTAGGTTGGATTTCAGTACTGCCTTCCACCCCCAGACTGATGGACAGTCAGAAAGGACCATCCAGACCATCGAGGATATGCTCAGAATGTGTGTGCTGGACTTTGGCGGTTCTTGGAGGCAGCATCTACCTTTGGTGGAGTTTGCCTACAACAACAGCCATCATGCTAGCATCGGGATGGCTCCATATGAAGCTTTGTATGGAAGGAAGTGCAGATCACCTGTTTGCTGGGAGGAAGTTGGAGAAAAGGCCTTAGCAGGGCCTGAGTTAGTAGAGATCACCAGCAGGGTGGTACCCATAATCAGAGAAAGAATCAAGACTGCTGCAAGCAGACAGAAGAGCTATGCAGACGTTCGCAGAAGACAGTTAGAGTTTCAGGAGGGGGATCTGGTATTGCTTAAGGTGTCTCCAATGAAGGGAGTGGTTCGCTTCGGGAAGAAAAGTAAACTAGCCCCACGATACATCGGACCCTTTGAAATCTTGCAAAAGATTGGGAATGTGTCGTACAAGCTGGATTTACCTGCTTCGATGGAAAGAATCCATCCGGTTTTCCATGTTTCAATGTTGAGGAAGTTTGTGTCAGATCCGAGCAAGGTTCTTAGTGAGCCTGATGTGGAGGTCCAAGAGGATCTCACCTATGTTGAACAGCCAGTACGGATCATAGACACCCAGATCAGAAAGTTAAGAAACAAGGAAATTCCGATGGTGAAAGTCCTGTGGAACCACCACAATTTAGAGGAATGCACTTGGGAGACACGGGAGTCTATGCTCCAGCAGTACCCTCATCTCTTTTAAGGTTAGATCCCTATGTGTTTATGTGCCTTGTATGTGTGTTATGTTCTTTGCCATGCTATGTGTGCTAGTGAGGAACATTCGGGGACGAATGTTCTTAAGGGGGGGAGAATGTAATACCCGGCTAGACTCCGGTATCGGAATTCCTACCGTCCGGTGGAATCTCGGATGTCGGAAGCCTCTAGTAGGGTAGAAACATGTTTTCATAAAATGTTTTAAAGTATTTCATGGTTTTAAATATAAAAATTTAATGAGTTTTACATGAAAAGTCTTTGGAGGAAAACCCAGGTTCGGCCGCCGAAAGTCAAGTTCGGCCGCCGAACATGCATGCGTTTTGGAGGCACGTTAGGCCCCCGAAAGCATGAGTTAGGGAAGTTCAGGTTCGGCCGCCGAAAGTGAAGTTCGGCCGCCGAACATTTGCATGGATGCGGAGGCACATTCGGCCCCCGAACGTGGCCTGGCCAGCCACTATAAAAGGGTCCCTTAGCCGAAAATGGGCGAGCTTTTTCTCCCCATTTCGGCCAAGGTGAGCATTCCGCCATCCTTCCCCAATCTTGAGTTTTTCCTTCCTTTTTCCATGATCTTTACAAGTTTATAACTTTGGTTTTGAAGATCTTTGAGCTTAGAACGAGTTTTGGAGCTTGGAGACCAAAAGTTGGAACTTCTCCCATCTCCAAGTTTAGATCTCCTCAACCCTCGATCTTCAAGAGGTAAGAGCCGATCTTAAGCTCCTCACGTGTTTTAAGTAAGTTTTAAGTGATTTTATGGGGTAGAATGACATGTATAGGGTTGTATGAGTTTTTAAGCAAATGATAGGTTTTATGTGATTCTTGAGCAATGTGGCATGTTTGAGTGTGCTTGAAGTGTTGTAGTTGGGGTATATGCATGTTTGAGGCCCCTAGGAACTTGTATGCATGCTTTGGTCGAAAAATATGCATGATTTGTGGATTTGGGAGGCAGGGGGTTCATGTGAACCAAGTTTCTGCCCGTTTGGCAGAAACCAGGTTCGGCAGCCGAAGGAAGTTTCGGCCGCCGAACCCCTCTTGTGGAGGCAGCATTCGGCTGCCGAAGGTGCCCCCGAAAAGAGACTTTCGTCTCTGTCTGGGACTTTCGGCCGCCGAAGGTGCCGCCGAACCTGCCTGAGTTTCGTCTCTGTCCAGGACTTTCGGCCGCCGAAGGTGCCGCCGAAAGTGCCCTGTTCAGCCATTTCATGCATGTTTTCATGTGATGTTTTCAGGATGTTTTAGGGGGTTTTTGGGGAATATGTTAGAGTTATGTTTATGTATGTTTGGTCCCTCATTGGAGTCCACCTGTGTAGGTTCGGACCCGAGGAACCAAGGACCCCAGCAGTGAGCCAGCTGCTACAGAGTTGGTCAGAGTCTGCCAGAGGTGAGTGGAACTAAACTTAACTTTTTAAATTTAGAAATGAAATGCTTTTATCATGCTTCATGCATCATGATCATATTATAGGTTGTTTGCATTAGAATTCACGACTATGCCGCATTGTATTGTTGTGATAGATGATAGTGGATGGACATTAGGATGATTCATTAGCCTTCTATATACGAAGACCTGTGGTGCCCATAATAGGGCCGGGCAATACGAAGACCTGTGGTGCCCATAATAGGGCCGGGCAATACGAAGTCCTGTGGTGCCCATAATAGGGCCGGGCATGGAGTTGAGGGATTTTTGAATCAGTCCATCCGTGATGTGATTTGTTTGTGCAGTGACGCATTTCATGATAGCATGTTTTAAATATTCTTTTTATAGTTCTACTCACTGGGCATCTAGCTCACCCCTCTCCCCTAACCCCCAGGTTTGCAGGTACGGGATAGATAGAGAAGGCAAGAAGAAAAAGTTATATGTATGTAATAGTTAGTTTGTGGACATGACAGTTGCATTATGATGAAATGTAAAAATATTCAGTATGTTATGTAATGAGGTTATTGAGGATAGAGTTGTGCTTGACCACAGTACATTGTTAATCCCTTTTGTATACACATGATCTTATGTTATGATGTTTATGTAAACTAACTCAACACAGATTGTTTTGCCTTTGAGGCTTGATGAGATCCCACAGAGGGACTATGTTATGTATATGATCAGAGTATGCACAGGTTGAGTTAGTTGATGACAGTATGTATGGAGAAAAGTTTTATCTTTTTATGTATATGGTTGATCATGTATGGGATTAAACATGTTTACAGGTCATGTTAGGCTTGCTACGGGTCCCGGCGACCTTAAGTCGACCCGGATCCTAGCGCCGGTAGCGGTCCGGATTTCCGGGGCGTTACACATATAAACAAGGAAAAGAACCACATGCATTCATTAAACATGGATTAAAACACATATTCAAACTTTAAACTCAAAGCACTTAAAAGTTCTTGCATGCAAAACCAAACCCTTGAAACAACTTATAATTTCTTTAAAAACTCAACTAATAGAAGAGAGACAAGGATTCTAATTTATCTCTTGGAGAAACATTGATCACAGCAACCAAGAACTTGAAGAAGGGGATAAGATGAACTCCAGAGGGTCCTAAAAGCTAGAACTCGATTCCCAAGCTTGATTCTCCAAAAAAAAAGTAAAAATCTATGATTTATGAAGGAGAGATACAGGCGATTCACCTCTGCTCGAAGTGGAGAAAAAAAATTTCTCCCTTTTGAACTGAGACCCTTTTATAGGTGAGTTTGCCGGCCAACATTCGGTGCCAAACTTGGGAGGTTTGGCGGTCAAACACTAAAATATTTTTTTAAAAGAACATTTTAAAATATTTAAAATTTATTTTACATAAATTCATTTTATCCTTCTAAATTTTTCAGTTTTGAGATTCTAGATTTTAATAGAGATTCTGTTGAAAAAGTTAGAATTCTAACACTGGAGTTTAGCTGGGTATTACATGAATGGTGCACAATTGAATACTCCACTTATGACAAGGAGTTATATGTGCTTGTGAGAGCTCTTTAAACTTGGCAGCACAATTTATAGTCTAAGGAGTTCGTGATTCACATTGATCATGAAAGCTTGAAGCATCTAAAAGGCTAAGGAAAACTAAATAAAAGGCATACTAAATGGCTGGAGTTCATTGAACCCTTCCCTTATGTGGTCCAATACAAGCAAGGTAAAGAAAATGTAATTGCTAATGTATTGTCTAGAAGGTATATGATAGAGCATAATTTAGACCATATTATCATGATGTTATTGATGTTAATTTATATTTTTTCTGTCTAATTTTGTGATTTTGATCTTATTCTGTAGAAAATGATGTAAAGAGACAATTTGGTGAAAATGCCCCTAAAACTGCCTAAAATGGAGCAAAGGAGAGCAAGCATGCCAAGTGCAACTTGAAAGGAGCCAAATAAGGAAAGTAATTTGAAATTCAAATTTCAAATCCTCAAGAGCATTCAAAATTCAAAATCAAGATTCAGCTCATTAAGGAAAGTGCTAAATAAGGAAAGTGGCAAATAAGGAAAGTGGCAAATAAGGAAAGTGCATTCAGCAGAGCAGTTTGAAATTCAAATATTCAAGAATCTTTTTCCTTATTGAAGAAGCCAAATCTATAGAAGATGCACATTCAAATTTGAAATTCAAATTCAGCTTGTCAAGGAAGCCAAAGAAGACACACATGCCACCTCAAGTCTTGCACATTCAAAATTCAAAATTCAAAAGAGAGGCTCCACCTCATTAATGTGCATGGGCGGCATGGCCAGCATCTTGGCCAGCAACTTAACAACTTGGGCAGCAAGGAAGATCTAGGGCAGCACATAAATCCTTTATAAGGATCCTTAAACCAGCCAACCATCTCTCTCTCTCCCCATCTTCTCCATTCGACCGGCACTCTCCTCCCTTCTCCAAGCTTCAGTTCTTCATCTCTTCTTCTCCTTTTCTTTTCTTTTTGGTTTTGGTTCAGCCATGAGTGGCTGAAACCTTTAATTCTAGTTGAAAATTAGGTGAAACTTTGGTTGTTTTATGGATTGTGAGATCTGAACATACATTGTTATCTTTGGTTTATTCAATATTTGTGCAATTTCATGCTTGATTCTATTATTGCTTTGTTATTTTGATCAATGTGGCTACTTGATTCTTGATTGCAAGGTAATATATTGTTAGTTTGAATAATTTTAAGTCCGTAATTGCTTGGATTGTTCAAACACAAGAACACTTGGTGTAAAAACTAAGGAAGTTGCATAATCTAGCAATATCACCATGCGTTTGGGTAGCTAGAATTAGGTCTCTCTATTTCTTAATGCAATTGATAGTTGTTTTGATGCTTAAGGCCCAAGAACATTCCTTGGCAACTTGTTTATTAGTGATTAATTAGAGGACATTCCCTAATTGATTTATGTCTAAGGAGAGATATGGTGGTGAGAAGCATCTTCCATCTCCATAACTAATTTATTGAATCAATCAAAGGAAACTAAGTGTCAATGATCAATCCCAACAACTGAAGTGGATCCAATTCTTCAACTAGAGCTTTTCTGATTATTGATTTCTCTTTATTTTTATTATTTGCTTACTTTATTGCTTTCTTTAGTCATTTAACTGAATCAACCTCAAACTCCCCCCCCCCTTTTACTTTATTGTCAGTTTATTTTGCTTTCAGTTTATTCCGCTTTCAGTTTATTTTCTTGGTCTTGATTTGGAAGATAGGTAAGTTTTCAATTCCTTGTGGATTCGATCCTTTCACCATTATCTGCAGTAGTAATATTGTTGATAACTGAAAATATTATTTTTGACCGGCTTCGATAACCGACTGTCAAAAATTGGCGCCATTGCCGACGAATTGATTTAACTAATTTGTTTTCCTTTCATGACCAGATTTGGACACAAGGAGACTCTGCTTTACGATCCAGAAATTGAGCGCACAATCAGGAGACTTGGTAAGCAAGCTGCCACACTTTGGGAAACCACACAACCCGAATATGCGCAGGAAGAGCACCCCATCACAGACCATCCTTCTGAATCCTCTGAATCGCACCACCAAGCCACAGAAATGGCTGAAAACGTGGCACAACCTGCTGTCCATGCTGAACATGTTGTCCATGATGAACTAATACAAGGAAATCCAACAATAAGGCCACCAATGCCAAGAGAAAGGACCATGAGAGAGTTGGCAGCCCCTATAGGTGATCAAGCACCTCTTTGCATCACTTATCCACCTCTGACAGTTCCTTTTGAACTCAAAACAGGTTTGATTCATCTACTCCATAAATTTAGAGGTTTAGAGAATGAAAATCCACACAAGCACTTAAAAGAATTTAACATTGTCTGTTCATCCATGAGGCTGCAAGGCATAACTGAAGAACATGTTAAATTGAGAGCTTTTCCTTTTTCACTTGATGATTATGCTAAGGATTGGTTGTTTTACTTACCACCTGGATCTATCACTTCATGGGATGATATGGTAATAGCCTTTCTGAACAAATACTTCCCAACTTCTAAAACCATTGGCATAAGAAGAGAGATCAGTAGCATTAGGCAAAAACAATATGAGGATTTATATGACTATTGGGAAAGGTTTAAAAGATTGTGTACAGGTTGTCCTCAACATGATATTTTAGACAAGTCACTCATAGAATTCTTCTATGGAGGTTTGTTACCATCCGAAAGGAGATTCATTGATGTAGCATGTGGAGGTTCCATTGCAGATAAAACACCTAGGGAGATGAGAGAGTTTATCTCAACACTTGCAGCCTCATCTAGGCAATATGGAGAAGAAAAGCAACTACAGAGAGGAGCCAATGAGGTAAGTACATCTGTTCTCACTTCTCAAAATTCTGAACTAACCTCTGCAGTGAAAAGTCTTGTCATAGGTCAAGCTCAACAAGCCCAAAAGCTTCCCCCAGCCAGACCATGTGGAATATGTGCACATGTAGGACACCAAACTGATCAGTGTCCTACACTTCAGGAGGATGACAATGCAATTGGAGGATACAATAGCCAAGTAAGACATGATCCCTACTCTAACACATACAATCCAGGTTGGAGGGACCACCTAAATTTTAGCTGTGCAAGGGCCAATAATTACCAGAACTATCAAAGAAATCAAGCCCAACCAGCACCTCCAAGTTCCAATACTAATCTTGATGAGGTAGTAAAGACTTTGCAAAGTCTCCAACAGCAGATGGGACAAATGGCCACTTTCATAAGCAAGCTTGAATCCCGAGGTAAGTTACCTTCTCAAACTGAAGATAATCCTAGACAGAATGTCAATGCTATCATGTTGAGAAGTGGAAAAGAGTTTCAGGATGCCAGAACTGATGAAAGAAATTCACAAGAGCAAAGATAGGCCGCTGCAGAGAAGCAGCCTGAACACCTTCCATCCAACCCGATTGGACGCACCACTCCTGCGCACACACTGAATGCGGATCAGCAGGTAAGTTTGAAAATTCCACCTCCCTTCCGAAAAAGATTTGAAAAGTCCCAAAAAGAAAAAGAAGAAAAAGAGATCCTTGAGACCTTCAGGAAAGTGAAAATCAACATACCTCTGCTAGATGCTGTAAAACAGATTCCCAGGTACGCAAAATTTTTGAAAGAACTGTGTACCAACAGAAGGAAGCTTGCTGAAAGAGAAAAAGTAAGTGTAGGTGAGGTTGTTACTGCTGTGATAAAAAGAGAACTTCCAACCAAATGCAAAGATAAAGGATGTTTGCTATTTCTTGCAAAATTGGCAATGTTGGGATAAAGAAAGCTATGTGTCATCTAGGTGCATCCATTAATGTTATGCCTCTTGCTATTTATAATTCTTTGAATGCAGGTGCATTGAAAGACACCAGAGTAGTGATTCAGTTGGCTGACAGATCTGTGGTGTATCCAAAAGGAGTTTTAGAAGATGTTCTAGTACAAGTAGATGAACTTGTCTTCCCAGCAAACTTTTATGTGATTGATACAAAGGAAGACAATGGTAACACTACTTCAGACATCCTACTTGGACGTTCTTTCTTAAGCACAACCAGGAATAAGATAGATGTGCATGATAGCACATTGACCATGGAATTTGAAGGGGAAGTGATTAAGTTTAATGTTTATGATGCTATGAAATATCCCCATGACATGTCTCCTGTTTATGGTTTAGATATCATTGATTGTTTGAGCCAAGAAATTTTTGATATGAATCATGATGATATGCTAAACAATTATCTTTGCAGGGAAGAGAGCCAAAAAGAGCCAGAGCTAAAAGAAACAGTCTGCAGCATCCAGCAGATGAGCTGCAGACAACCGCAGGAAAAACAGAAGCCAATCGCACCTCTTCAGATCAGTTCGCAGAAGAACCTTGCGCAGACAGAGGGCATTCCAATCGAACCACCTCAGCTTGAACGATAGGAAAGTCCTGCGATACACCCCTTTCAGACAGGTCTTACGCAGAAGGAAGAAGCTGAATCCAGTTCAGCCAGACAACAGACTACAGACCATAAAATTTCAGAATCAGATCTAAAGTCTCTTCCAGGCCACTTGAAATATGTGTACTTGGGAGCTGAAGAGACACTTCCAGTGATAGTGTCAAATCAATTAAGCCAAAATGAAGAAGAAAATCTGTTAAAAGTACTGAAAAAGCACAAGGGAGCCATAGGATGGACCATAGATGACATAAAAGGCATCTCCCCTGCCACATGCATGTATAAAATACACATGGAGGAAGAATGCAAGCCAGTCAGAGATGCTCAAAGAAGACTGAATCCACCTATGATGGAAGTGGTGAAAAAAGAAATAGTCAAGCTCTTGGACGTAGGTATCATCTACCCAATCTCTGATAGCAAATGGGTAAGTCCTGTGCATGTAGTCCCAAAGAAAACTGGGATCACCATTGTCCCAAATGCTGAAGGAGAACTTGTTCCAACTAGAGTTCAGAATGGGTGGAGAGTATGCATGGACTATAGGAAGCTAAATGCAGCCACAAGGAAAGATCACTTTCCCTTGCCTTTCATTGATCAGATGCTAGAAAGGCTTGCAGGTAAGTCCCACTATTGTTGTCTTGATGGTTTTTCAGGTTTTTATCAAATTTCAGTGGCTCCAGAAGACCAAGAGAAGACCACCTTCACTTGTCCTTTTGGCACCTTTGCTTTTAGAAGAATGCCATTTGGACTATGCAATGCACCTGCTACCTTCCAGCGTTGCATGATGAGCATATTCTTAGATTATGTGGAAAAAATCATTGACGTCTTCATGGATGACTTCACAATGTATGGCAACTCCTTTAAAGAATGCCTTGCCAATCTGGAAAAGATCTTACAAAGATGCCTTGAATTAAATCTTGTACTGAACTATGAAAAATGCCACTTTATGGTTAACCAAGGTTTGATATTAGGCCATGTTGTTTCAGCCAAAGGAATTGAAGTGGACAAAGCCAAGGTGGATACCATCAAAAATCTGCCTTATCCCACAAATGTTAAAGAAATCTGCTCTTTTCTTGGCCATGCAGGGTTCTACAGGAGATTCATAAAAGATTTCTCTAAAATTACACTGCCATTATGCAGATTGCTCCAACAGGATGTAACGTTTGATTTTGATGTAGATTGTAAGACAACATTTGATCTTATAAAGGAATTACTTGTAAATGCCCCAATCATTCAGGCACCTGACTGGAACTTGCCCTTTGAGATCATGTGTGATGCAAGCAACTATGTTGTGGGGGCGGTCTTGGGGCAACGTGTGGGGAACTCACCCCACGCGATTCACTATGCATCTCGCACATTGGATGCTGCCCAAAGCAACTACTCAACAACAGAAAAAGAGCTCTTGGCTGCTGTATTTGCTTTAGAGAAATTCAGACCATACCTCTTGGGGACTAAAGTCATCATCTATTATGACCATGCAGCCTTGCGATATCTGATCAAGAAAAAGGAAGCAAAACCGAGACTCATTCGGTGGATTCTGCTATTACAAGAGTTTGATCTGAAGATACATGACAAGAAAGGGAAGGAGAATCTAGTGGCTGACCACCTAAGTCGGCTTCCCTCTAGCTCTGCGCCATGTCCAGTCAATGAAGACTTCCCGGATGAACATCTGTTCGTCACTCAATCTGTTTAGTTGATCGCACCATGCAACACCACACCAGGGGAGTACTCAGTTTCTTTTGCATTTTAATTTTTCCCATACATTGAGGACAATGCATGAATTAGGTGTGGGGTTGCATATCTCTGAATTTATTTTTAGTTATTTTTTTGCTTTCAGTTTTAGTTTGAATAGCCACAGTTTGAATTTTTTTTTTCAATTTTGTTATTTTTGCTTTCATTGCACACACATTATGCCACATTTTTTTTCTTTTTTCTGTTTTGATTTGCTTTACTCAAACACATAGGCTATGTTGGATGAGCTTTCTTTCCATGACCCCATTGATGGGATGACTCTTTAAACTTATGTTGAATCAATTGCAGTGAGTTGTATTTATTTTTGGGAACTTCCTTTTAAATTGAATCCTTGAGCTTGCCATTGTAATACCCGGCTAGATTCCGGCATCAGAATCCCTACCTTCCGGCGGAATCTTCGTTGGAATCTGGAATTCTGTCGATGCCAGAGTCGTCTAGAGGGGTAAAATGTGTTCCTAAAATGTTTTCACACGATTTTATGGTTTGTAATGGAAAAGAAATGAGTTTTGAAAAGATTAGGCCAAGGAGGCAATTGCCAGGTTCGGCCGCCGAAAGTGAAGTTCGGCCGCCGAACATGGGAAGGTTTCAGGAGCACTTTTGGCCTCCAAAAGCTTTGTTTGAACAAACCAAGGTTCGGTCGCCGAACCTCAAGTTCGGCCGCCGAACATGCATGAGTTTAGGGGCACGTTAGGCTGCCGAAGGTGGTTGACCAGGCCACCTATAAAGAGCCCTCAGATCGGAAATGGGCGAGTTTTCTCCCCATTCTCGAGCTCAGGTGAGTTTTTTGTCCTCCTTTGGTCGTTTTCATGCTTTCACTACCCATCCCTCAAGTTTTCATGAGTTCTACCCTTGTTTTGAAGTTTTGAAGCTTAAATAGAAGTTTTGGGAGCTTGGAGGCTTTTGGAGCTTGGATCCTCCACACCTCCGAGTTAGGGATCGCACCAACCCTCGATCTTCAAGAGGTAAGTGTAGATCCTTGCTTCCCTTTGTGTTTAATGAAGTTTTAAGAGGTTTTAATGGTTGAGTATGGGTAGATGTGCATGTTAAGGTTTATGTGGGTTTTGTGCCCAATGTATGTTTATGTGCTGATTGTTGGGGGCTTGGACTAGTGTTTAGGCCCTATATGCATGTGAGGGAGTGTATGCATGATTGGGAGAGGGCAAGTGAGATTATGGGTTGCTTTAATGGTTTTGGCTTATATGGGTCATAAGCTATTTATGTATGCTTTTTGATGTTGTTTTTGGAGTTTAATCTAGTTGTTAAGCTCCTTTATGCATGGTTAAGGATCTATGCATGTTTTTGAGAGGTTGAATGCATGTTTTGGATGTTTGGAGGCTTGTTTGTGCATGAGGCTGAGTTCTGGATGAACTCAGGTTCGGCAGCCGAAGGGACTTTCGGCCGCCGAACCTGCCTGTGGAGGCAGCTTTTGGCTGCCGAACCTTGCCCCCGAAAGTTTGACTTTCGGCTCTGGAGGGGAGATTCGGCCGCCGAAGGTGCTGCCGAACATGCATGAGTTTCGTCTCTGGGAAGGACTTTCGGCCGCCGAAGGTGCCGCCGAAAGTGGCTGAGTTTCGGCTCTGAAGGGACTTTCGGCCGCCGAACCTGCCGCCAAAAGTGCCCTGTCCAGCCTTTTCTTGGGTGTTTTCTATGCATGCTTTGGTGATGTTTTAGGGGAGTTGTTTATGAGTTGTTTAGAGTATGTTTGGTCCCTCATTTGAGTCCACCTGTGTAGGATCGGACCTGAGGAACCGAGGTATTCAGCAGTGAGTTAGCTGCTCCAGAGTTAGTAAGCGTCAGCCAGAGGTGAGTAGAACTGAACCTTATGTTTAAAAATATAAACTAAATGTTTTAAGCATGCTCATACATCATGAAGACCATGTTATGTAATAGGTTGTTTGCATTAGAATTCACGAATATGATGCATTGCATAATATGATGATGATGATGTGGATGAATATTGAATGATCCTCTAGCCCTCTGTACGGTACGATATGATATGATATACCATGAGATAGAAAGGCCAGATGTGGCCGTATTGCCCTTGGCAATATGTTATGATATGAGCTATGTAAGAGAAGACCAGGTGAGGCCGTATCGCCCCTGGCATAGTCGGACATGTTATGATATGAGTTATGTAAGAGAAGACCAGGTGAGGCCGTATCGCCCCTGGCATAGTTGGACGGGTTATGATATGAGATATGTGGGGGGCTATTGGTGACAAGTTCATCCTTGATGTGTATTGTTTGTGATGTGATGCATTTCATAATGGCATATGTTTAAATGTCTTCTTTATATGGTTCTGCTCACTGGGCTTTATAGCTCACCCCTCTTCCCTAACCCCAGGTTTGCAGGGACAGAGATAATCCAGGAGTTCAGCAGGTTATGGCTATAGTTATAGTTTGTAATAGAATAGCAGTGGACATGATGTAATGTAAAATTATGTAATGATGTAAAAGTAAGGTTATGTAATGGCATGTCATGGTTAGAGTTGTGCTTTGCCCTAGTCATGTATGGTTAATCCCTTTGGCACATGATCTTTCTCAAATGTTTTAAAGATGTTTTATGCAAACCAAGCTTAATGTATGATATGTTGTCCCATTGGAGCATTTGATGAGGGCTCCAGTGTGGGGTTTTATGTTTATGGGTTTGTGCATGCACATGTTAAGCTTGGTAAAGGAAAGAAAAAGTTTAAAGTTTCATGTTTATGTTTGATCATGTATGGGATTTTAACAGGTATACAGGATGTATGTTAGGCTTGCTACGGGTCCCGGCGACCTTAAGTCGATCTGGATCCTAGCGCCGGTAGCGGTTCAGTTTCCGAGTCGTTACAGCCATGGTGAAAAATATATGTTAGTCATTAGAGAGAATGGATTGAAAAGATGTGTGAATGAACTTAATATGACTTGTTTTAGCAATTGGTGTTGATTTGCCCAAATCATTGAGAAAGAAAATTCGGCAAAGACCTAGACTTCATGAGCACAAATTAAACTGTTCCAATGGTTCAAAGACTATGAACAGAGCTAGTAGCCACTTGGATAGGTGACCAATTGAAAATATATACTTTCACGTCAAAAGGTTGGTGACTTTTTCAAGCAAGATTTAAGTGCAAAAGACTGAATAAAGTACTTTAAGGTAAGGGCAAATCACTCTGAAAGCTAGAAAGAGTCTTAATTGAACAAATAATATGTGCATGTGTAATCTCTCTCTTGAGGAAAATAAATACTAGCCATGGTAGGTGAAGGAAAACAAGGAAAGAAGGTGAGTAACCTTGATACATACATTCTTCACTGCAATGATTCAAAATAGGTATCTAGAGTAAGAGCTTAAGTGGAAATAAAGGATCAAGTAGCAAAAAGAGCTTATTTGACTATGTTTATTTGCTTGAGGACAAGCAAAAGGCTAGGTGTGGGGGTATTTGATAGAGCATAATTTAGACCATATTATCATGATGTTATTGATATTAATTTACATTTTTTCTGCCTAATTTTGTGATTTTGATCTTATTCTGCAGAAAATGGTGTAAAAAGACAATTTGGTGAAAATGCCCCTAAAACTGCCTAAAATGGAGCAAAGGAGAGCAAGTATGCCAAGTGCAACTTGAAAGGAGCCAAATAAGGAAAGTAATTTGAAATTCAAATTTTAAATCCTCAAAAGCATTCAAAATTCAAAATCAAGATTCAGCTCATTAAGGAAAGTGCTAAATAAGGAAAGTGGCAAATAAGGAAAGTGTATTCAGCAGAGCAGTTTGAAATTCAAATATTCAAGAATCCTTTTCCTTATTGAAGAAGCCAAATCTCTAGAAGATGCACATTCAAATTTGAAATTCAAATTCAGCTTGTCAAGGAAGCCAAAGAAGACACACATGCCACCTCAAGTCTTGTACATTCAAAATTCAAAATTCAAAAGAGAGGCTCCACCTCATTAATGTGCATGGACAGTATGGGCAGCATCTTGGCCAACAACTTAACAACTTGGACAGCAAGGAAGACCTAGGGCAGCTCGGAAGACCTAGGGCAACACATAAATCCTTTATAAGGATCCTTAAACCAACCTACCATCTCTCTCTCTCCCCATCTTCTCCATTCGGCCGGCGCTCTCCTCCCTTCTCCAAGCTTCGGTTCTTCATCTCTTCTTTTCCTTTTCTTTTCTTTTTGGTTTTGGTTTAGCCATGAGTGGTTGAAACCTTTAATTCTAGTTGAACATTATTATCTTTAGTTTATGGATTGTGAGATCTGAACATACATTGTTATCTTTGGTTTATTCAATATTTGTGCAATTTCATGCTTGATTTCATTATTGCTTTGTTATTTTGATCAATGTGGCCACTTGATTCTTGATTGCAAGGTAATATATTGTTAGTTTGAATAATTTTAAGTCCGTAATTTCTTGGATTGTTTAAACACAAGAACACTTGGTATAAAAACTAAGGAAGTTGCATAATCTAGCAATATCACCATGCGTTTGGGTAGCTAGAATTAGGTCTCTCTATTTCTTAATGCAATTGAAAGTTGTTTTGATGCCTAAGGCTCAAGGACGTTCCTTGACAACTTGTTGATTAGTGATTAATTAGAGAACGTTCCCTAATTGATTTATGCCTAAGGAGAGATATGGTGGTGAGAAGCGTATTCCATCTCCATAACTAATTTATTGAATCAATCAAAGGAAACTAAGTGTCAATGATCAATCCCAACAACTGAAGTGGATCCAATTCTTCAACTAGAGCTTCTCATTATTGATTTCTCTTTGTTTTTATTATTCGCTTACTTTATTGCTTTCTTTAGTAGTTTAACTGAATCAACATTAAACTCCCCACTTTTACTTTATTGTCAGTTTATTTCGCTCTCAGTTATTCCGCTTTCAGTTTATTTTCTTGGTCTTGATTTGTAAGATAGGTAAGTTTTCAATTCCCTGTGAATTCGATCCTTTCACCACTATCTGCAGTAGTAATATTGTTGATAACTGAAAAGGTTATTTTTGACCGGATTCGACAACCGACTGTCAGTATACTCTAATCTCTTTTCTTAGTTCTAAGTTGATTGGGTTTGAGTATATAAAATATTTGTATAAATCAGATTTTGGCTTTGCTAATGTGTATGATGTATGTGAACAAGTAGCATTTCAAAGGTTTTATAGGAATGTGGATATTTATTTAGGGAAAATAATCTTTGTATTCCTTCTTTGTTCTATGCTTGAATTGCTTGTTAAGGAGTATCATAATGGTGGATTGATGGGATATTTTGGAATTGCTAAGACACTTGATATATTGCAAGAGCATTTTTATTGGCCTAACATGAAAAAAAATGTTTAAATAATTTTCTCTAATTGTGTTGCATGTAGGCAGGCCAAGTCCAAGGTGCAACCCCACGGGTTGTACACTCCTTTACCTGTTCCTAGTAGTTGTTGGGTTGATATATCTATGGATTTTGTGTTGGGATTACCTAGGACTAGGGATGGATGAGACAACATCTTTATTGTAGTTGATAGATTTAGCAAAATGGCTCACTTTATTGCATGTCATAAATCTAATGATACTACACATGTTACTGATTTGTTCTTTAGGGATGTTGTTAGGCTACATGGCGTTCCTCAAAAAATTATTTCTAATAAAATTCTAAGTTTTTTAGTCACTTTTGGCGTGTTGTATGAGGAAAATTAAGGACTAAATTGTTGTTTTCTACTACTTGTCATCCTCAAATTGATGGCCAAACTGTAGTAGTTAATAGAACTTTAGGGTCTTTATTACGTGTTGTGGTCGGAAAGAATTTGAAAACTTTAGAAGATTGTTTGCCTTTGGTTGAATTTGCATATAATAAGAGCATTCACTCTTCTATAGGTTATTCACCATTTGAGATTGTATATGGTTTTAATCTACTAACTCCTTTGGATTTGTTGTCTTTACCTTTGAATGAGGTTGTGAATGTAGATGGGTAGCAAAGGGCAGAATTGATTAAGTTCATACATGAGAAAGCTAGGCAACACATTAAGGAGAATAATAAGAAGTATGCTAAAAAAGCCAATCAAGGTCGAAGGGTTATGAGGTTTGAGCTAGGAGATTGAGTTTGGGTGCACTTCAAGAAGGAAAGATTTCCAAAAAAAGAAAATCTAAGCTTGATCCTAGAGACGATAGTCCTTTTCAAGTGCTTGAACGCCTTGATGGTAACACATATAGGGTGGACTTGCCAGGTGAGTATGAGGTTAGTGCCACTTTGAATGTGACTGATGTTAGGAAATCCAGAGATTTACTACAACCTAAACACGCAACGAAAAAATAAAAATCTCTGTTTTCCTTCCCAGAATCCGTGTGCTTCGTTTAATTCGAAAGGAAGGATAAGCTACTAACTTGTTAGATTTCGACGAAAAGATACAATCTCGGACTCAAGGTGCTGCTTTTCAATGAACACCCGCTATGGTATCCACACGAACGTCTCTTATCCTTCTGGAGTGCTAGCTCACAGTGATGGATAAGCTATGTGCTTTTCGATCTGCAGCTCAAAACGTTTTTTCCAAAAAAAAAACTAACTCCCCCTTTTTCGCAGCAGGAGTTATAAACGTTTTTAAGTCTTTCAGTCTTCCCACAACTCTTTTCGTGAAAGAGTTGTGTACATGACCAACTACCACAATCTCACAAATACTCCAATATCTTATGTGATAGAGTCTTTTATCTGTAACAGTTACAGATAGACTGCAGATCTTTTTAAATATTATTATCTCACAATAATAATTAATAATAATAATAATATATTTATTATTGTAACGATCCGAAAATCGGACCGCTACCGGCGCTAGGATCCAGATCGGCTTAAGGCCGCCGAGACTCATAGCAAGCCTAACATACCTCCTGTATACCTGTTAAATCCCATACATGATCATACATATACATAAAAACTTTAAACTTTTTCTTTCATTTACCAAACTTAACCTGTGCATGCACAAAACCATAAAAATAAAACCCCACACTGGAGCCCTCATCAAATGCTCCAATGGGGTAACATATCATACATTAAGCTTGGTTTACATAAAGATCATTAAAACATTTCATTAAAAAGATCATGTACCAAAAAGGCATTAACATTCACTAGGGCCAAGCACAATTCTATCCTCAATACAATTCTTTACATTACATCCCATTATAACATTTTACAATACATGTCCACATCTAACTATTACATAAAACATGACTTATTTACTCTTGCTGACTTCCTGGTCTATCCCGTACCTGCAAACCTAGGGGTTAAGGGAATGGGGTGAGCTACTAGAGTCCAGTGAGCAGAATAGTAAAACATTATATTAAAATTCATGCTTTCATGAAATGCATCACATTACAAACAAATCACCTTAAGGATGAACTTGTCACCAATAGCCCTCTACATATCCAATAGTGCCAGAACGTAGAATGGGTCCTGGTCTTTCCCTTACATCACATATCATAACATTCCAATGTGCCAGGGACGTAGAATGGGTCTTCCTGGACTTTCTCTTACATAGTGCCAGGGACGTAGAATGGGTCTTCCTGGATTTCCATACCGTATCATCATCATATCATACCATATCATTTCATACGAGGGCTAATGGATCATTCAATGTTCATCCACATCAACAACATAATATGCAATGCAACATATTCGTGAATTCTAATGCAAACAACCTAATATATCTCATGACATTCATGATGCGTGAATCATGCTAAAACTTTCATTATTTGCTTTGAAAGGAGTCATTCTACTCACCTCAGGCTAGCTCTGAAAAAACACTAAAGCAACTATCTCACTGTTGGAGTCCTCGGTTCCTCGGGTCCGAACCTACATAGGTGGACTCAAATGAGGGACCAAACATACATGAACATGACTCTAAACATCTCCCCAAAAACCCCCTAAAACACCTTAAAACAATCATAGAAATCATGCAAAGGAAGGCTGAACAGGGCACTTTCAGTGGCAGGTTTGGCGGCCGAAAGTCCCTCTAGAGCCGAAACTCAGCCACTTTCGGCGGCACCTTCGGTGGCTGAAAGTGGTTCCAGAGCCGAAACTCATGCATGTTCGGCGGCCGAAACTCCCTTCCAGAGCCGAAAGTCCAACTTTTGGGGGCAGGGTTCGGCAGCCAAAAGCTTGCCTCCACAACATGCATTTAGTTATTCTACAACATGCCTACACAAGCAACAAGCATATAGGGGTCTCAAACTAACCTAAACCCCAACACAAATACATATAGCAACTCATACAACATACATTATCCATAAACTCAACATTAACCCTAACAACAATTAACTAACTTAAACATGCATTTTTACCCCATAACCCCTCATAAAACTTGTTTAAAACATGGGATAAGCTAAAGATCTACCCTTACCTCTTGAAGATCGAGAGGGGAGGCGACCTAAACTTGGAGAAATGGAGGAAGAAAGCTCCGGAGTCTCCAAGCTTCAAATCTTGATCTTAGCTCCAAAAATCTTCAAAACCAAGTTAAATAACTTGTAAAAATCATGAGAGACTTAAAGGAAGAACACAAGATCGACAAGGGAGGTCGGAGACTCACCTTGGCCTGAAATGGGGAGAGAAAACTCGCCCATTTCGGACAGGGGACCCCTTTATAGGTGGCTGGTTAGGCCACTTTCGGAGGCCTAACGTGCCTCCGCATGCACCCCATATTTGGCAGCCGAACATGAGGTTCGGCAGCCGAACATGAGGTTCGGCGGCCGAACCTGGGCTCTTCCTTCATTCTCTTTCTTTCTTTTCTTTAAAACTTTAACTCAATTCTTTTCTTCATAAAAACCATAAAATACATGAAAACATTTTATAAAAACATGATTTTACCCTTCTAGAGGGTTTCAACATCCGAGATTCCACCGGACGGTAGGAATTTCGATACCGGAGTCTAGCCGGGTATTACATTCTCCCCCCCTTAAGAACATTCATCCCCGAATGTTCACCGAACAAGCATACATAGCATAAAACATAAACATACATACCAAAACACATAACACTCACCTTAGAAGAGATGAGGGTATTACTGAAGTATAGACTCCCGTGTCTCCCATGTACATTCCTCGATGTTGTGGTGATTCCAAAGGACTTTTACCCTCGGGATTTCCTTGTTCCTCAACTTTCTGATCTGCGTGTCTAGGATCCGCACTGGCTGCTCAACATAGGTGAGATTTCTAAGGATCTCCACATCAGGCTCACTAAGAACCTTGCCTGGATCTGACACGAACTTCCATAACATGGAAACATGGAAAACCAGATGGATTCTCTCCATTGAAGCAGGTAAGTCCAACTTGTACGATATATTCCCGATCTTTTGCAAGATTTCAAAGGGTCCAATGTACCGTGGAGCTAACTTACCTTTCTTCCCAAAGCGAATCACCCCTTTCATAGGAGACACCTTGAGCAATACCAAATCCCCCTCCTGAAACTTTACTTGTCTTCTGCGGATATCTGCATAACTCTTCTGTCGACTCACAGCAGTTTTGATTCTTTCTCTGATAATGGGCACCACTCTGCCGGTGATCTCTACTAACTCAGGCCCTGCCAAGGCCCTCTCTCCTACTTCTTCTCAGCAAACAGGTGACCTGCACTTCCTTCCATACAAAGCTTCATATGGAGCCATCCTTATGCTAGCATGATAGTTGTTATTGTAAGCAAACTCCACCAAAGGTAGATGCTGCCTCCAAGAACCGCCAAAATCTAGCACACACATTCTGAGCATATCTTCTATTGTCTAGATGGTCCTCTCTGATTGTCCGTCTGTCTGAGGATGGAAAGCAGTGCTGAAGTCTAGTCTGGTACCCATAGCATTCTGCAAACTCCGCCAAAATTTGGAGGTGAACTGGGGTCCTCTATCAGACACTATTGAAACAGGAGCCCCATGCAACCTGACCACTTCATCAACAAACACCTGCGCCAATTTGTCCACAGAATAGCCACTCCTGACAGGGATGAAGTGAGCAGATTTGGTCAGTCTGTCCACAATCACCCATATGGAGTCCAATCTGTTGGACGTCGCCGGTAACCCCACCACGAAGTCCATAGCGATATTCTCCCATTTCCACTCTGGAATCGGTAGTGGGTTAAGCATTCCAGCCGGCTTCTGATGTTCCAGCTTCACCCTCTGACATACTTCGCAGGCTGACACGAACTGTGCCACTTCTCTTTTCATAGTTGGCCACCAATAAACTCTCTTCAGATCTTGATACATTTTGGTGGCTCCAGGGTGAACACTGTATCTGGCATTATGAGCTTCCCTCATAATGTCTCCCTTCAGACCCACGTCATTCGGTACACACAATCTATTCCCATAGCGGAGGATCCCCTTGCTATCAAACCTGAACTCCTCATTCTTGCCCGACTGAACAGTCCTGTCAATCTTCACTAACTCTGGGTCCTCATGCAGTTTCTGAGCCACCTGCTCCAAAAACACAGGTGTCACTCTCATCTGGGCTATCAAGGCACCTGTACCAGACAACTCTAACTATAGACCTTCAATAATGAGCTTGTAAAACTCCCTCACCACCGGTCTCCTCTTTGCTGTAATATGGGACAAACTGCCAAGTAATTTCCGGCTTAGGGCGTCTGCCACAACATTCGCCTTACCCAGATGGTACTGAATCTTGCAATTATCTACCCATCTCCTCTGACTCAAGATGTACTGCAGGCTCTTATGATCTGCGAAGATCTCACATTTTATCCCATAAAGGTAATGCCTCCACATCTTGAGTGCAAAGATTAGAGCTGCCATCTCTAGGTCATGTGTAGGATAATTCAACTCATGCTTCTTCAGCTGCCTAGAAGCATAAGCAATCACCCTTTCATTCTGCATCAACACACAACCCAGTCCCACACGGGACGCATCACAAAACACTGTGAAGTCTTCATTACTAGTTGGCAGAGCTAACACCGATGCCGACGTCAACCTCTTCTTTAGCTCTTCAAAACTCTCTTCACACTGGTCAGTCCACATAAACTTCTGATCCTTCTTAGTCAATCTGGTCATAGGAACAACAATTTTTGAGAAGTCCTGTACGAACCTCCTGTAGTAACCTGCCAAGCCCAAGAAACTCTTGATCTCTGTCACTGTAGTGGGTATAGGCCAGTTAGCTACAGCTTCCACCTTCTTGGGGTCCACTTCTATTCCATTTTCTAACACAACATGCCCCAAGAATGAAATGCTCCTCAACCAGAACTCACACTTGGAGAACTTGGCATACAAGCCGTGTTCCCTCAAGGTCTGTGTAATACCCGGCTAGATTCCGACATCGGAATCCCTACCTTCCGGCGGAATCTCCGTTGAAATCTGGAATTCTGAAGATGCCAGAGGCTTCTAGAGGGGTAAAATGTGTTTCTAAAATGTTTTCACATGATTTTATGGTTTTAAATGGAAAAGAATGGAGTTTTGAAAAGAAAAGACCAAGGAGGCGTTTGCCAGGTTCGGCCGCCGAAAGTCAAGTTCGGCCACCGAACATGGGAAGGTTTGGGAAGTACGTTAGGCTTTCGAAGGTGACTTCCGAAGGTGGCTTCCTTTCGGCCGCCGAATCCCAAGTTCGGCCGCCGAAAGTGGTGAAGTTTTGCATGAAGCTTTGGCCGCCGAAGGTAATTTAGCCGGTCACCTATAAAAGGTCCTCAGACTGAAAATGGGCGAGTTTTCTCCCCATTCTCAAGCTCAAGTGCGTTCATGTCCTCCCTTGGTCGTTTTCTTATTTTTCTTCAACTCCTTCTCGTTTTCATGAGTTTTATGGTTGTTTTGAAGAGTTTTAAAGCTTTGATCGAAGTTTTGGAGCTTGGAGATCGTTGGAGCTTGTTTCCTCCACATCTCCAAGTTAGGGATCGCACCACCCCTCGATCTCCAAGAGGTAAGTGTAGATCCTTCCTTCCTTTATGTTTTAATGAAGTTTTAAGTAAGTTTTATGAAGTTTTAATGTTTGAGTATGGGTAGATATGCATGTTAGGGTATATGTGGGTTTTATGCCCAATGTATGTTATGTGATGTTTGTGTTGAGGAGTTTATGTTAGTTTATGCTCCTTTATACATGTGGGAGAGTGTATGCATGATTGGGAGAGAGCAAGTGAGGTTTTGAGTAGTTTTGATGGTTTTGGCTTATGTGAGTCATAAGCTATTTATGTATGCTTTATGATGTTCTTTGTTAGAGTTTAAGCTTGTTTAAGCTCCTGTGTGCATGGTTAAGGGTTTATGCATGTTTTTAGAGGTTGGGTGCTTGTTTTGGGGTGTTTGAAAGTTTTGGGAGGCTGGTATGCATGCGAGGCTGAGTTCTGGATGAACTCAGGTTCGGCCGTTGAAGGTAGTTTCGGCCGCCGAACCTGCCTGTGGATGCATGGTTTGGCCGCCTAACCTTGCCCCCGAAAGTTGTGTTTCAGATCTGGAGCAGACTTTCGGCCGCCGAAGGTGATGTTCGGCCACCGAAGCCTGACTTTCAGATCTAGAGAGAGGCTTCGGCCGCCGAACCTGCCACCGAACCTGCATGGCTTTCGTCTCTAGAAGGGACCTTCGGCCGCCGAAAGTGCCGCCGAAAGTGCCTTGTCCAGCCCTTTTCATGGTTATTTTCTATGCATGTTTAAGTGATGTTTTAGGGGGTTTTTGGGTAGTTGTTATTAGTTGTTTAGAGTGTGTTTGGCGCCTCATTCGAGTCCACCTGTGTAAGATCGGACCCGAGGGACCGAGGAGGCCATCGGTGTTAGCTGTTGTGGAGTCAGTCCAGCGTCTGCCAGAGGTGAGTAGAACTAACTTAATCTTTTATTTTTCGAAATCAAATGCCTAAAGCATGTTTATGCATCATGTTTATATGTAATAGGTTGATTGCACTAGTCACATGAATATGACGCATTGCATTATTTACTGTTGATGTGGATGGACCAAGGCGACCCCAATAGCCCTAGATATGTTATGTTAATGAAGTCCTGAGGAGCCCGAAGGGCTGGGCATAATGAAGTCCTGAGGAGCCCGAAGGGCCGGGCACCATGTTATGTTACAGTCAGAGGGAGTTTTGGTGGTCATGTCCAATCCGTTATGTGAAATGTTTGTGCTGTGACGCATTTCATGAAAGCATGTAATTAATGAACTGTTTTCTTTGTTTCTACTCACTGGGCTTTTTAGCTCACCCCTCTCCCCTAACCCCAGTGTTGCAGGTCAGAGGTAGGCCAGGAGGACGTCAAGGGTAAAAGTCTTGCTTATGTAATAGCTAGTGTGGACATGTATTGTAAATTGATATAATGTATTGTAAGATAATGAAATGTAATATAATGCAAGTATAGTAGAGTAATGGATTAGTGCTATGCTTGGCCCTAAGACTTGGTTAGTCCCTGTTTAGTACATGATGTATGTGATGGTTTAATGTTGAGTTGTGTTTGAACTAATCTTATGGCATGTGTTGTTTACCACGCCAGAGTTTGATGAGGACCCTAGTGGAGGTCTTGTGTTTGTGGTTTGATGCATGCGCAGGTTAGGTTCTAGTTCTTTGGATGTAATCCCAGCTTGATGTATGTTATGTTGACACTCCTAGAGTTTTGATGAGGGCTCTAGTAGGGGGTTCTTTATATTTCCAGTTATGTTGCATACAGGTCAAGCTCAGTATTTACATCAGATGTTACAGTTTTTATGTTAAAGTTTTGATCATGTATGGGATATGACCAGGTGATAGGAGGTATGTTTGGCTTGCTACAGGTCCCGGCGGCCTGAAGCCGATCTGGATCCTAGCGCCGGTGGCGGTTCGGGCCGTTACAGAGGGGTATCGGTTTCCAGGTCGTTACAGAGTGGTATCAGAGCTTTGGGCCTCATCAGTACGGTGTGTTGAGCAAAGATGCTCAAGGATTAGAGATATCCCACATCGGAAAGAGGTTGGTTTAGAGGTCATAGAAGGGCAAGCACAATAGGCAGAAATCATGTCCACTAGGATAGGATGTTGAGTCCTGTCTTGATTGATGATGTGAAATGCCATGATTTTATACATGTGCATTAATGTTATGTATGATATGCTATGTATGCTATGTATGTTGCAGGTTCATGTGTTTCCACATGAACCGTATGATGCTAATGATTGTTTGTATGCTTGTGTGTTGTTCTTCAGAGGAGCCAGAATGCGAGGTGCTCGTCGATCTGTGGAATCGACTGGAGTTCCATTTGAGAGGGAAGGTATGGACACCTTTCCCATGCTCTGCCAAGAGCGCAGTCATGGGGAGTCGGCAGATGGGGAACATTGAGGGACCCTAGAAGGTCTTTTCATGTAAGCAGAGAAGGAATGGCTCCAAGAAGGATGTCAGCTAGTATGAGGGAAGTAGAGATGGATGTTCAGAGAAGGGATGTCAGTTTGGGAATCTGAGTGCCAGAAGAAGGTATGGGAGATTCTCAGGAGGATGCTCAGACTCAGGATTCCAGGATCTCAGGTTCAGGAGGGATTGATCCCTCCACTCTGAGTACAGCCTCCACGAAGAGTAAGAAGTGGGGTAGAGGCCTCAGAAGGTCGAAGAAGAAGTTTTGGAAGAATTTGAAGGCTAGTCTGGGATTAGGTGGTGGTTCGAGCTCTGGCTCAGGCAGTTCAAGATGCTTGAGGTGCGGAAGGCCGCACAAGGGAGTCTGTCTCGCGGGGACGACAGCATGTTTCAGATGCGGTCAGGAAGGGCACATGGTTCGTGAGTGTCCCATTGCGCCCTGGATGGCTCAATCCCAGTGGACAGCTTCAGGTAGAGCGGCTCAGCCAGCAGCTCCAGCCCTGTTGCAGGTTAGTGGTCGAGGCAGAGGGAGAGGGTCAGTCCCTCCTTCCTCAGGTTTCCGTGGAGAAAGTCCGCCAGCTCCAGCTCGGATCTTCACCCAAGCTCAGCAGGAGGCAAACACATCGAACATGGTGGTGTCAGGTACGCTCACTTTTGAATGTTCTGATGTGTATGTTTTGTGAACTCTGGTGGTTCTCTTTCTTTAGTTGCTCTAGGAGCCGTCGAGAGGTTGAGTTGATAGCTTCTGGGCTAGAGTGTTCTCTTTGGGTTAGTGGACCCGAGTGTGATCCATCTATGGCAGAGTCAGTCTGCCGGTCCAGTTCAGTGTCAGTTGGGGGTAGATGCCTTTTACTCGACTTTAAGGTCCTAGACTTGATTGTCTGGACGTTAATCGAGGGATGGATTGGTTTTCTACTCGTGGTGCTATCTTGGTCTGCCGAGACAAGGTAGTCAGATTCTGAGGACAGGATGGGTCAGAGGTAGTTTTTCTGAGGGGACACAGTAGGGATGCCTCGAGGTTTGTTGTCAGCTTGTCAGATTCGTAGGGTGCGTAGGAGGGGTTGTCAGAGGGTTTGAGCTCTTGTTGAGAGTTTAGCAATCAGGTCAGGAAACCAGCCTCAGTGCCAGTCGTAGAGAGAGGTAGTAGTCAGAGTGGTGGCGAGACTTGGTAGACAAGGGGTTTTATCCGACCTAGTACCTCACCCTGGAGTGTTCCAGTGTTGTTGTGGGAAAAGAAGGATGGATCCTTGAGACTTTGTAACGACTGTAAGCAGTTGACCAAGGTCACTACCAAGGGCAGGTATTCCCATGCAAGATGGATGATCTATTGGGACAGCTAGTGGGAGCTGTTTGTTTTCCAAGTTAGATCTGAAATCCGGGTACTACCTGTGAGAGTTAGAGTTAGTTTTGGGTTAGCATTGAGAAGAAGTCAGTTAGTAAAGATGAAGAGAGAAGAGTAAGGATCAGAGAAGCGCAGCAGAAGCTAGTGGAATTCAGGAGAAGGTTGGGTATTGCTAAGGTGTTTCTTTTGGGAAAAGGTGTGCCTGGAAGACCCGAGAGTTCTTACTCCAGCAGTACCCGTGTGTCTCTCTTTTAGGAGAGAGGTTTTTAAGTTTTGCTTGCTTGTTTATGTATGCATGATGCTATGATTTCTGAATGCCTGTTTGTTTGTGGAACATTCGGGGACGAATGTTCTTAAAGGTGGGAAGAATGTAATACCCGGCTAGATTCCGGCATCGAAATCCCTACCTTCCGGCGGAATCTCTGTTGGAATCTGGAATTCTGAAGATGCCAGAGGCTTCTAGAGGGGTAAAAATGTGTTTCTAAAATGTTTTCACTTGATTTCATGGTTTTAAATGAAAAAGAATTGAGTTTTGGAAAGAAAAGACCAAGGAGGCAATTGCCAGGTTCGGCCGCCGAAAGTTAAGTTCGGCCGCCGAACATGGGAAGGTTTTGGGAGCGCTTTTGGCCTCCAAAAGCTTTGTTTGAACGAGCCAAGGTTCGGCCGCCGAACCTCAAGTTCGGCCGCCGAACATGCATGAGTTTAGGGGGCACGTTAGGCTGCCGAAGGTCTTTGACCAGGCCACCTATAAAGAGCCCTCAGATCGGAAATGGGCGAGTTTTCTCCCCATTCTCGAGCTCAGGTGAGTTTTTGTCCTCCCTTGGCCGTTTTCATGTTTTTATTCATTTCCTTCATGTTTTTATGAGTTTCATGGTTGTTTTGAAGAGTTTTCAAGCTTGGAGATCTTTGGAGTTTGGATCCTCCATACCTCCAAGTTAGGGATTCGCACCAACCTTCGAGCTTCAAGAGGTAAGTGTAGATCCTTGCTTTCCTTGTGTTTTAATGAAGTTTTAAGTAAGTTTAATGGAGTTTTAATGGTTGAGTATGGGTAGATATGCATGTTTAGGTTTATGTGGGTTTTATGCCCAATGTATGTTATGTGATGTTTGTGTTGAGGAGTTTTGTTAGTTTATGCTCCTTTATGCATGTGGGAGAGTGTATGCATGATTGGGAGAGAGCAAGTGAGGTTTTGAGTAGTTTTGATGGTTTTGGCTTATGTGCGTCATAAGCTATTTATGTATGCTTTATGATGTTCTTTGTTGGAGTTTAAGCTTGTTTAAGCTCCTTTGTGCATGGTTAAGGGTTTATGTATGTTTTGGTAAGGATGGGTGCTTATTTTGGGGTGTTTGGAAGGCTTGGGAGGCTTGCATGCATAAGAGGCTGAGTTCTGGATGAACTCAGGTTCGGCCGCCGAAGGTAGTTTCGGCCGCCGAACCTGCCTGTGGATGCATGGTTTGGCCGCCTAACCTTGCCTCCGAAAGTTGAGTTTTGGCTTGAAAGCAGACTTTCGGCCGCCGAAGGAAGGTTCGGCCACCGAAAGTGCCTGACTTTTGTCTCTGGAGAGGGACTTTCGGCCGCCGAAGGTGCCGCCGAAAGAGCCCGAGTTTTGTCTCTGGAGAGAGGGTTCGGCCGCCGAAGGTGCCACCGAAAGTGCCCTGTCCAGCCTTTTCAAGGTTGTTTTCTATGCATGTTTAAGTGATGTTTTAGGGGGTTTTTGGGTAGTTGTTTATGAGTTGTTTAGAGTGTGTTTGGCACCTCATTCGAGTCCACCTGTGTAGGATCGGACCCGAGGGACCGAGGAGGCCATCAGTGTTAGCTGTTGCAGAGTCAGTCCAGCGTCTGCCAGAGGTGAGTAGAACTAAACTTAATCTTTTATTTTACGAAATTCAAATGCCGAAAGCATGTTCATGCATCATGTTTATATGTAATAGGTTGATTGCACCAGTTACACGAATATGACGCATTGCATTATTACTGTTGATGTGGATGGACCAAGGCGACCCCAATAGCCCTAGCTATGTTATGTTAATGAAGTCCTGAGGAGCCCCTTGAGGGCCGGGCATAATGAAGTCCTGAGGAGCCCGAAGGGCCGGGCACCATGTTATGTTACAGTCAGAGGGAGTTTTGGTGGTCATGTCCAATCCGTTATGTGAAATGTTTGTGCTGTGACACATTTCATGAAAGCATGTAATTAATGAACTGTTTTCTTTGTTTCTACTCACTAGGCTTTTTAGCTCACCCCTCTCCCCTAACCCCAGTGTTGCAGGTCAGAGGTAGGCCAGGAGGACGTCAAGGGTAAAAGTCTTGCTTATGTAATAGCTAGTGTGGATATGTATTGTAAATTGATATAATGTATTGTAAGATAATGAAATGTAATGTAATGCAAGTATAGTAGAGTAATGGATTAGTACTGTGCTTGGCCCTAAGACTTGGTTAGTCCCTGTTTAGTACATGATGTATGTGATGGTTTAATGTTGAGTTGTGTTTGAACTAATCTTATGGCATGTGTTGTTTACCACGCCAGAGTTTGATGAGGACCCTAGTGGAGGTCTTGTGTTTGTGGTTTGATGCATGCGCAGGTTAGGTTCTAGTTCTTTGGATGTAATCCCAGCTTGATGTATGTTATGTTGACCCAGCTAGAGTTTTAATGAGGGCTCTAGTAGGGGGTTCTTTATATTTCCAATTATGTTGCATACAGGTCAAGCTCGGTATTTACATCAGATGTTACAGTTTTTATGTTAAAGTTTTGATCATGTATGGGATTTGACCAGGTGATAGGAGGTATGTTTGCCTTGCTATGGGTCCCGGCGGCCTTAAGCCGATCTGGATCCTAGCGCCGGTGGCGGTTCGGGCCGTTACAAAGGGGTATCGGTTTTCGGGTCGTTACACAATGTATCGTGGAGCTAGCTTACCTTTCTTCCCGAACCGAATCACCCCTTTCATTGGAGACACCTTGAGCAATACCAAATCCCCCTCCTGAAACTCTACTAGCCTTCTGCGGATATCTGTATAACTCTTTTGCCTGCTCACAGCAGTCTTGATCCTTTCTCTGATAATGGGTACTACCCTGCTGGTGATCTCTACTAGCTCAGGCCCTGCCAAAGCCCTTTCTCCAACTTCTTCCCAGCAGACAGGTGATCTGCACTTCCTTCCATACAAAACTTCATATGGAACCATCCCTATGCTAGCATGATAGTTGTTATTGTAGGCAAACTCCACCAGAGGTAGATGCTGCCTCCAAGAACCGCCAAAATCTAGCACACACATTCTGAGCATATCTTCAATTGTTTGGATGGTCCTCTCTGACTGTCCGTCCATCTGTGGATGGAAAGCAGTGCTAAAATCCAACCTGGTACCCATAGCACTCTGCAGACTCCGCCAAAACCTGGAGGTGAACTGGGGTCCTCTATCAGACACTATTGAAATAGGAACCCCATGCAGCCAGACAACCTCATCTACATACACCTGCGCCAACTTGTCCACAGAATAGCCACTCCTGACAGGGATGAAGTGAGCAGATTTGGTCAGTCTGTCCACAATCACCCATATGGAGTCCAATCTGTTGGACGTCGCCGGTAACCCCACTACGAAGTCCATAGCAATATTCTCCCATTTCCACTCTAGAATCGGCAGTGGGTTAAGCATTCCAGCCGGCTTCTGATGTTCCAGCTTTACCCTCCGACATACTTCGCAGGCTGACACAAACTATGCCACTTCTCTCTTCATAGCTGGCCACCAATAAACTCTTTTCAGATCTTGGTACATTTTGGTGGCTCCAGGGTGAACACTGTATCTGGCATTATGAGCCTCCCTCATAATGTCTCCCTTTAGACTCACGTCATCTGGTACACACAATCTATTCCCATAGTGGAGGATCCCCTTGCTGTCAAATCTGAACTCTTCATTCTTGCCTGACTGAACAGTCCTGGCAATCTTTACTAACTCTGGGTCCTCGTGTTGTTTCTGAGCCACCTGCTCCAGAAACACGGGTGTTACTCTCATCTGGGCTATCAAAGCACCTATACCAGACAATTCTAACTGTAGACCTTCATTAATGAGCTCGAAGAACTGCCTCACCACTGGCCTCCTCTCTGCTGAAATATGGGACAAATTGCCAAGTGATTTCCGGCTTAAGGCGTCTGCCACAACATTCGCCTTATCCGGATGGTACTGAATCTTGCAATCATAGTCACTGAGCAGTTCTACCCATCTTCTCTGCCTCAAATTCAGCTCTCTCTGACTCAGGATGTACTGCAGGCTCTTATGATCTGTGAAGATCTCACATTTTACCCCATAAAGGTAGTGCCTCCACATCTTGAGTGCAAAGATTACAGCTGCCATCTCTAGGTCATGTGTAGGGTAATTCAACTCGTGCTTCTTCAGCTGCCTAGAAGCATAAGCAATTACCCTTTCATTCTACATTAGCACACAACCCAGTCCCACACGGGACGCATCGCAATAGACCGTGAAGTCCTCATTACTAGTTGGCTGAGCTAACACCGGTGCTGAAGTCAACCTCTTCTTTAGCTCCTCAAAGCTCTCCTCACACTGGTCGGTCCACACAAACCTCTGGTTCTTCTTAGTCAGTTTGGTCATAGGAGCTGCAATTTTTTAGAAGTCCTGTACGAACTTCCTGTAGTAACCTGCCAAACCCAAGAAGCTTTTAATCTCTGTCACTGTAGTGGGTCTAGGCCAGTTAGCTACAGCTTCCACTTTCTTGGGGTCCACCTCTATTCCATTTTCCGACACAACATGCCCCAAGAATGAAATGCTCCTCAACCAGAACTCACACTTGGAGAACTTGGCATACAAGCCGTGTTCCCTCAAGGTTTGCAGAACTAACCTCAGATGATGGGAATGCTCCTCTACATTCCTGGAATACACTAAGATATCATCAATGAAGACAATAACGAAGTGATCCAGGTACTGGCTAAACACTCTGTTCATGAGATCCATGAATGCTGCAGGGGCATTGGTTAACCCGAACGGCATCACAAGGAACTCATAGTGCCCATATCTGGTCCTAAATGTTGTCTTCGTCACATCCTCTTCTCTTATCCTCAGCTGATGGTACCTAGATCTCAGATCTATTTTGGAGAAACAACCTGCTCCTGCTAGCTGGTCGAATAGATCGTCGATCCTCGGCAACGGGTACTTATTCTTGGTAGTGACCTTGTTCAACTGCCTGTAGTGATACAAAGTCTGAGGGATCCATCCTTCTTTTTCACAAACAACACTGGAGCACCCCAAGGTGAGGTACTCGGTCAGATGAAGCCTCTATCTACCAACTCTTGCAACTGCTCCTTAAGCTCCTTCAATTCTGCTGGTGCCATCCTGTAGGGAGGGATAGAGATCGGTCTAGTTCCAGGCATCAACTCAATTTCAAACTCTATCTCCCTAGCAGGTGGTAAACCTGGCAGCTCGTCTGGGAAAACGTCTAAAAACTCTCTGACCACGGGCACTGAGGCGGGTTCCCTCACATGACTATCCAGCTCTCTCACATGAGCCAGAAAACCCTGACAACCCCTCCTGAGCAACCTACAAGCCTGAAGGGCTGATATCAAACCTCTAGGTGTACTTCCCCTGTCTCCTTTGAAGACAACCTCTGACCCATCCTGACATCTGAACTTGACTACCTTGTCTCTGCAGTCCAAGGTAGCACCATGGGTAGATAGCCAATCCATCCTTAGAATGACGTCAAAATCTGTCAAATCTAGAACCACAAGGTCGGCTGAAAGGCATCTTCCCTCAACAAAAACTGGACTATACTGGCAGACTGACTCTGCCACTAATGGGTCGCACTTGGGTCCACTGACCCATAGGGGACACTCTAACCCAGAGACCATCAATCCCAACCTCTCGACGGCCCTCGGAGGAATGAAAGAATGAGATGCACCAGGGTCCATTAAGGCATAAACATCTGAGCAACCAATGATGAGATTACCTGCCACCACGGTGTTCGATGCATTTGCCTCCTGCTGTGTCATTGTGAAGATCCATGCTGGGGCTGATGGACCTTCACCTCTGAAACCCGCTGAAGAAGAGGTTGCCCCTCTCCCTCTGCCTCTGCCACTGGCCTGAGTCGCGGCTGGAGCTACTGGTTGAGCCACACTATCAGAGGTTGTCTGCTGAGACTGTGCCATAAAAGCTACTCTAGGACACTCCCGAGCCATGTGTCCCTCCTGCCCACATCTGAAGCAGGCTGTCGTCCCAACCAGACATACACCCTTGTGCGGCTTCCCACACTTCCTACATACTGCATTATCTGCACCTGAGCTCGAGCCACTTCCCAATCCCAAACCTGACTTGATCTTGCTCCAGAACTTGTTCTTCTTTGGCTTCTTGGTGGTACTGCTCCACCTCTTACTAGCTGAACTCAGAGAAGAAGGGTCTAACTTGCCCCCACCAGGGGTCTTGGAACCAAAAGGCTGTGCCACTGACTGTTTAACTTTTCCCTCGATTATTGCACTAGCCTCCATCCTCCGAGCCATATCCACTATGGCATGGAAACTCTCCCTCTCTGCTGACTGAATCAAGGAGAAATACCTGGAATGGAGCCTCATGATATACCTCCTTGACTTCTTCTGATCTGTGTCCAGATTCTGCCCAGCAAATGGCAACAGCTCCAAGAATCTGTCTGTATACTCATCCACACTCATCTCATCTGACTGCCTTAACTGCTCAAATTCAATCATCTTCAACTCCCTTGAACTGTCAGGGAAAGCCCATCCTGCAAACTCATTTGTAAACTCCTCCCATGATAGGTTGTCCAATCTCGGTGACTGTGCGGTTGTCGAAGCCGGTCAAAAATAACCTTCTTGATTATCAACAATTTACAACTGCAGATAGTGGTGAAGGATCAAATCCACAGAGAATTGATTACCTATTTATTTTTCTCAATCAAGACCAAGAGACTAATTGAAAACACAAGAGAAAGCAAGTAAATCAAAAGTTGAATGAAAGTAAAGTGCAATAAAAGTAAAAAAGGGGGTTTTGAGATTGATTTGTCTAACAACTATTGAAAGCAATTAAAATAGCAAGTAATCAAAATAAAAGAGGAAATCAATATGAGAAAAGTCTAGTTGAAGATATGGATCCACTTTGGTTGCTTGGGTTGATCATTGAAACTTAGGTTTTCTTGATTCATTCAATAGATTAGTTATGGGGGTGGAAAACGCTTCTCACCACTGTAACGACCCCAAAATGGACCGTCACCGGCGCTAGGATTCAGGTCGGCTTAAGGCCGCCAGAACCCGTAGCAAACCTGCTATACTCTCTGTGTACCTGTAAAACTCATACATGATCATACATTTTCTGTGAAAATAAAAACTTGTTTCTGATCCAAGGCTTAACCTGTGCATGCACTATCTCTGTACTCTGTACTCTGTACTCTGTACTCTATACCCCTGACTAGAGCTTACTCTAGATGGGTTAACTCATACCTGTTAAGCCTGGTTTTCACATACAGGAAAACATATACATAGACAGATCATGTACAAAACATACATCACTAAGTCAAGCACATTACTTTATACACAACTATTACATCTCTTTCTTATTACATGTCCACTCTACGCTATTACACATCTCTTTACTCTTCCTGTACTCTGCTGGACTGTCCCTGTACACTGTACACTGAACCTGCAAAACTGGGGTTAAGGGAGTGGGATGAGCTCTATAGCCCAGTGAGTAGAACAATAACACATCTCAGTAAAATATGATCTCATGGAATGCGTCATAACACAGACAAGCCACATCAAGAGTAAACCTGTCACCACATAGTCCCAGTAACTCTGTGCCAGGGCGTAGAATCGAGCACCTGGTCTTCCTGTCATATATATATATGTGTATATAACACCTCTGTACTTACCATTGTCAGGGCGTAGTCAAAGGCTTCTGGACTTTGCTATACCTGCCAGGGCGTAGTCAAAGGCTCCTGGACTTCCTGTCTGTGACTATGGGATCATTCAGCATTTACCCACATCAACAAATCACTATGCAATGCAACATATTCGTGGGTACTAATGCACTCAACCTATGGCATAATCATGATGCATGAGATATGCTAAACCAGTCCATTGTGCAAGTAAAAGAATTAAGTTTAGTTCCACTCACCTCTGGCTAACTAGACTGACTCTGCAGGCTCTGAAACTCTGGAGCAAAACTCACTGCTGCTCTCTCTGGTTCCTCTGATCTATACCTATACAGATGGACTCAAATGAGGGACCAAACAAGCTTATGACTACCTCTCTTAAACTCCCCAAGAATCCCCTTAAACTCACTCAACTATCCATGCAAAGCATGCAAAAGAAAGCTGGACAGGACACTTTCGGCGGCAGGTTCGGCGGTCGAATGTCCTCTCCAGAGATGAAACTCAAGCACCTTCGGCGGCCGAATCTCAAGCTTCGGCGGCCGAACCCTTTCGGGGGCAAGTTTCGAGGGCCAAAAGGCATTCCAGAGACGAAAGTCTCTAACCTTCGGCGGCACCTTCGGCGGCCAAATCCCCCAAACAGAGCCGAACATGCAATACTCGCGGGGGCAAGCTGTGGCAGCCTAAGCCACCATGCACGAGGTTCGGCGGCCGAATGAACCTTCGGCTGCCGAACCTGAGTTCATCCAGAACTCAGCCCCGACGGCAAACAAGCTCCTCCATCCCTTCAAACTCGCAAAACATGCAAACTTCAACTCCGCAACACACATATACTCATGTATATGTACAAAGGGGTCCAAAACTACCTAAACACCCCAACAAACACATCAAACATAACACATAATCATGCTTACAAGCTAAACCATCAAAAACAACACCCAGCATGCATCTCTACCCAACCTTTCCTAAAACTGTAGTAAACCATTAACACATGTTCAAGCTCACTTACCTTCGGTAAACACGAAGATGAATGATCTGAACAAAGAAAATGGATCAACTTCTCGTCAAACTCATAAACACTCAAAACTAAGCTTTTTCACTTCAAAACCTTCAAAAACTTTTGAAAACCAACAAACACTCTGCATGAGCTGGGCTTGCAAATAAATCATGGGAGACGTGGCCAATCTTCTGGACAGGGTTTGGAGCCAACACCTGTCCAAAATGCTGACTAAGGAATGCTCAATAGTTGGCTAGCCACCTCAGCTTCGGCTGCCGAATCGCATGCAAAACCATGCAACATTCGGGGGCCGAACCTGAACTGCGGAAGCCGAACATTGGGCACTTTCGGCGGCCGAACTTACCTTCGGCGGTCGAACTTGGCAAAAAGTCTCCATAGACTTTTCTCTTCACAACGCAAACCAACTCAAACCAAGGCAATGAAAAACCGTAAAATACATCATAACACTGTAGGAACACATATATCCTACCCGAATTCCGACACCCCGGATTCCACCGGACGACAGGAATTCCGGTGCCGGATTCTAGCCGGGTATTACATTCTCCCCCCCTTAAAAACATTCGTCCTCGAATGATCCTAAAACAAATAACACATGAAACGGAGGTAACTAACCTCAAAACAAATATGGATACTGCTGGAGCATAGACTCCCGCGTCTCCCAGGTGCACTCTTCTAGATTATGGTGGTTCCATAGAACTTTCACCATCGGAATCTCCTTGTTCCTTAGTTGTCTGATCTGCGTGTCCAGAATCCGCACTGGCTGCTCTATATAGGTGAGATCCGTATGAATCTCCATCTCAGGCTCACTCAGAACCTGATTCGGATCTGACACAAACTGCCGTAGCATAGAAACATAAAATACCGGGTGAATTCTCTCCATAGAAGTAGGTAAATCCAGCTTATACGACACATTTCCTATCCTCTGCAAAATCTCAAAGGGTCCAATGTATCGTGGAGCTAACTTACCCTTTTTCCCAAAACGAACCACTCCTTTCATTGGAGACACTTTCAGCAATACCATACTACCCTCCTGAAACTCTAACTGTTTTCTACGAACATCTGCATAACTTTTCTGTCTACTCTGAGCTGTTCTGATTCTCTCTCTGATCATGGGCACCACTCTACTGGTAATCTCTACTAACTCTGGCCCTGCAAGAGCCTTCTCTCCTATCTCTTCCCAGCAAACAGGGGATCTGCACTTCCTCCCGTACAAAGCTTCATAAGGAGCCATCCCGATGCTAGCATGATGGCTGTTATTGTAGGCAAACTCCACCAGAGGTAGATGCTGCCTCCAAGAACCGCCAAAGTCTAACACACACAGTCGAAGCATATCCTCTATGGTCTGGATGGTCCTCTCTGACTGTCCATCAGTCTGTGGGTGGAAAGCAGTGCTAAATTCTAATCTCGTGCCCATCGCACTCTGCAGACTTCGCCAAAATCTAGAAGTAAACTGAGGTCCTCTGTCTGAAACTATCGACACTGGAACACCATGTAATCTCACTATCTCAGTCAGATAGACCTGAGCCAACTTATCCACAGAATAGTTACTCCAAACGGGAAGAAAATGAGCAGATTTCGTGAGTCTGTCCACAATCACCCATATAGAGTCTATCCTGTTGGACGCTGCTGGTAAACCCACTACAAAATCCATGGCTATGTTCTCCCATTTCCACTCTGGAATTGGCAATGGGTTAAGCATTCCGGCTGGTCTCTGATGCTCTAGTTTCACCCTCTGGCAAACCTCACAGGCTGTCACAAACTGCGCCACTTCTTTCTTTATGGCTGGCCACCAATAAACCTTTTTCAGATCTTGATACATCTTGGTGGCTCCTGGGTGAACACTATACCTCGCATTATGAGCTTCCCTCATAATGTCTTCCTTCACACTGCTCTTATCTGGCACACAAAGTCAACTCCCATAGCGAAGGATCCCTTTGCTGTCAAATCTGAACTCTGCACTGTTGCCTGACTGAACAGTCCTGGCAATTTTCATCAACTCAGGGTCCTCATGCTGTCTCTGAGCTATCTGCTCCAGAAACACAGGTGTCACTCTCATCTGTGCTATCAACGCACCTGTACCAGACAACTCTAGCTGTAATCCCTCGTCTAAGAGCTTATAAAGCTCCATCACAACTGGTCTCCGCTCTGCTGCTATATGGGATAGACTGCCTAGTGACTTCCGGCTTAGGGCGTCTGCCACAACATTCGCCTTACCCGGATGATACTGGATCTTACAATCATAATCACTGAGCAATTCTACCCATCTCCGCTGCCTCAAATTCAGCTCTCTCTGACTCAAGATGTACTGTAAACTCTTGTGATCAGTGAAGATCTCGCATTTAACCCCGTAGAGGTAATGCCGCCCATCTTAAGTGCAAAGATAACTGCTGCCATCTCTAGGTCATGGGTAGGGTAATTCAACTCGTGCTTCTTCAATTGTCTAGAAGCATAAGCTATCACCCTATCACTCTGCATCAATACACAACCCAATCCCACTCGAGATGCATCACAGAACACTGTGAAATCCTCATTACTGACAGGCAGAGCTAACACTGGTGCTGTGGTCAATCTCTGCTTGAGCTCCTCAAAGCTCTCTTCACACTGATCTGACCAGACAAACTTCTGGTTCTTCTGAGTTAATTTGGTCATCGGAGCTGCTATCTTTGAGAAGTTCTGCACGAACCTCCTGTAGTAACCTGCCAGTCCCAGAAAGCTTTTAATCTCAGTCACTGTCGTGGGTCTGGGCCAGTTAGCTACAGCCTCTATCTTCTTGGGGTCTACCTCAATACCCTCTGCTGAGACCACGTGTCCCAAGAAGGCAATGCTCCTCAACCAAAACTCACACTTCGAGAACTTGGCATACAAACCATGCTTTCTCAGTGTCTGCAAAACTATCCTCAGATGCTGGGCATGCTCCTCTGCATCTCTGGAATACACTAAAATATCATCGATGAAAACAATGACAAAGTGATCCAGAAACTCACTGAAAACTCTATTCATGAGATCCATGAATGCTGCAGGGGCGTTAGTCAACCCGAACGGCATCACCAAGAACTCATAATGCCCATATTTGGTCCTGAAAGCTGGCTTAGGCACATCTGCCTCTCTGACTCTCAACTGATGATACCCAGATCTCAGATCTATTTTCGAGAAACAACCTGCTCCCGCTAGCTGGTCAAATAGATCATCAATCCTAGGTAGAGGATACCTATTCTTGATAGTGACCTTGTTCAACTGTCTGTAGTCGATACAAAGTCTGAGGGATCCATCCTTCTTTCTGACAAAAAGCACTGGCGCACCCCAAGGTGAGGTACTAGGGCGGATGAAACCCTTATCTACCAAGTCCTGCAACTGCTCTTTTAACTCTTGTAACTCTGCTGGTGCCATCCTGTAGGGAGGAATAGAGATAGGTCTGGTACTTGGCAGCAATTCTATGTCAAACCCTATCTCCCTATCAGGTGGGAGTCCTGGTAAATCGTCTGGGAACACATCGAGAAACTCTCGGACTACTGGTACTGTGGCTGGTTCCCTCACCTGACTGTCTAGCTCTCTCACATGAGCTAGAAACCCCTGACAACCCCTCCTAAGCAAACGACGAGCCTGAAGGGCTGAAATCATACCTCTGGGTGTACCTCTCCTATCTCCTCTGAAGATACACTCTGACCCATCCTGGTCTCTAAGACTCACTAGCTTCTCTCTACAGTCCAAAGTAGCACTATATGTAGATAACCAATCCATCCCTAGAATGACATCAAAATCCGTCAAATCTAGAACCACAAGGTCAGCTGGAAGGTATCTACCCTCTATAAACACTGGACTGAAACGACAGACTGACACTGCCACTGATGGGTCACATTTAGGTCCACTGACCCAGAGAGGATACTCTAACTCAGAACTGATCAAACCTAATCTCTCTATGGCTCTCGACGCAATAAAGGAATGAGAAGCACCAGGGTCCATCAAAGCATACACATCTGAACACCCAATGATGAGATTACCTGACACCACTGTGTTCGACGTGTTAGCCTCCTCCTGTGTCACTGTGAAAATCCGTGCTGGGGCTACCGAATTGCCACCTCGAGAACCTGCTGCGAAGTAGAGGCTGCCCCTCTCCCTCTACCTCTGCCACTATTCTGAGGCATGACTGGAGCTGCTGGCCGTACAACTGGCTGTACCACACTGCCTGAACTCATCTGCTGGGATGGTGCAAATGTCACCTGCGGACAATTCCGAGCAATATGCCCTTCCTGTCCACAACGAAAACAAGCTGTAGATCCCAACTGACAAACTCCTCCATATGGTTTTCCGCATCTTCTGCAGACTGAAGCTGTGCCAGAGCTTGAGCCACTACCTATTCCCAGACCTGACTTCACTTTACTCCAGAACTTATTCCTTGTTCCTTTTGCTCTGTCCCATCTCTTGCTGCTTGAAGTGCCTGCACTGGGGGCCTTAGAACCCGAAGCCTGTGCCTTTGACTGTTTCTGAATATTGGCACTAGCTTCCATTTTCCTGGCTGCGTCCACTATGGTATGGAAACTCTCCTTTTCTGCTGGAAGAATCAAGGAAGCATACCTGGGATGCAATCTCATCGTATATCTCCTTGCCTTCTTCTGATCAGTATCATAGGCTTGACCCACGTACTGAAGCAGATCCAAGAACTTATCTGTGAATTCATCAACACTCATCTCATCTGTCTGTCTCAACTGTTCGAATTCTATTACTTTCATCTCCCTGGAACTATCAGGAAAAGCCCACCCGGCAAACTCATTGGCGAACTCTCCCCATGACATGCTGGCCATTCTAGGCTCCACATAATTCTTAAACCATTCTCTGGCTTTCTTGCATTTTAATGTGAAACCTGCCATCTCAATGGCTCTCCTATCATCTGCTCCCAATTCACTGGTTATCATCCGAACTGCTCTGAGGTAATCAAATGGATCATCTCCCGTGTTGTATTTAGGAGCATCCAATTTCAAGTACTCCGTCATTAGCACTTTACCTCCAGATGAGCTAGGTTGATGTCTGTCAACAGGGGCTACTGGTTCTGGTGGTGGTACTGGTTCATTTGGCTCTGGGTGTGCTGCACTTGGATGGGTAGGGGAAGAGGGATACATAGGATATGGTGGGTAATAAGGATAAGGCATATAAGGCATGTAAGGAGGATATGGCACAAAACTATAGTACTCCGACATACCTCCCATCGGATACTCTGGGTAGCCAAAACCTGAGGTCTGAGCGCCTCCCTGCGACTCTCCCATACCTTCCTCAAAGCTGCCTATACCCATGCTGTCATCTCTAGACTGATCAATCTCCATAGCTTCCCTCCTTTCCTCTGATCTTCCTCCCCTAGCTGTTCCTCTTCTGCTCTCGTCGACAGACCTTCTAGGGTCTATTGACATACCTTCCCTGCTAGATCTCTGAGACCTTGCCCTTGGCAATGCAGGAGGATGAGCAGCTGGTCTCTCATTATCTAGTGGGACTCCAGTCAATCGAGCTGATCGACGAGTTCCTCTCATCTTTACTCTCTGGAAACACAACATATAAAATCGCACTTTAGCACATAAACAGCACATAGCAATAAGGCACATGCATAACTCATGGCATGAAACAGATAGGACTCAAGACCCTATCCTAGTGGACATGATTTCCTATTGTGCTTGACCACTTGTAACCTCTATGAGCCCGACACTGTCTCTATAGGTCCGATCATGTGAACCTAAGGCTCTGATACCAATCTGTAACGACCCCAAAATGGACCGTCACCGGCGCTAGGATTCAGGTCGGCTTAAGGCCGCCAGAACCCGTAGCAAGCCTGCTATACTCTCTGTGTACCTGTAAAACTCATACATGATCATACATTTTCTGTGAAAATAAAAACTTGTTTCTGATCAAAGGCTTAACCTGTGCATGCACTATCTCTGTACTCTGTACTCTGTAACCCTGACTAGAGCTTACTCTAGATGGGTTAACTCATACCTGTTAAGCCTGGTTTTCATATACAGGAAAACATATACATAGACAGATCATGTACAAAACATACATCACTAAGTCAAGCACATTACTTTATACACAACTATTACATCTCTTTCTTATTACATGTCCATTCTACGCTATTACACATCTCTTTACTCTTCCTGTACTCTGCTGGACTGTCCCTGTACACTGTACACTGAACCTGCAAAACTGGGGTTAAGGGAGTGGGATGAGCTCTATAGCCCAGTGAGTAGAACAGTAACACATCTCAGTAAAACATGATCTCATGGAATGCATCATAACACAGACAAGCCACATCAAGAGTAAACCTGTCACCACATAGTCCCAGTAACTCTGTGCCAGGGCGTAGAATCGAGCACCTGGTCTTCCTGTCATATATATATATATATGTGTATATAACACCTCTGTACTTACCATTGCCAGGGCGTAGTCAAAGGCTCCTGGTCTTTGCTATACCTGCCAGGGCATAGTCAAAGGCTCCTGGACTTTGCTATACCTGCCAAGGCGTAGTCAAAGGCTCCTGGACTTCCTGTCTGTGACTATGGGATCATTCAGCATTTACCCACATCAACAAATCACTATGCAATGCAACATATTCGTGGGTACTAATGCACTCAACCTATGGCATAATCATGATGCATGAGATATGCTAAACCAGTCCATTGTGCAAGTAAAAGAATTAAGTTTAGTTCCACTCACCTCTGGCTAACTAGACTGACTCTGCAGGCTCTGAAACTCTGGAGCAGAACTCACTGCTGCTCTCTCTGGTTCCTCTGATCTGTACCTATACAGATGGACTCAAATGAGGGACCAAACAAGCTTATGACTACCTCTCTTAAACTCCCCAAGAATCCCCTTAAACTCACTCAACTATCCATGCAAAGCATGCAAAAGAAAGCTGGACAGGACACTTTTGGCGGCAGGTTCGGCGGCCGAAAGTCCTCTCCAGAGACGAAACTCAAGCACCTTCAGCGGCCGAATCTCAAGCTTCGGCGGCCGAACCCTTTCAGGGGCAAGTTTCGGGGGCCAAAAGGCATTCCAGAGACGAAAGTCTCTAACCTTCGGCAGCACCTTCGGCGGCTGAATCCCCCAAACAGAGCCGAACATGCAATACTCGCGGGGGCAAGCTGTGGCAGCCTAAGCCACCATGCACGAGGTTCGGCGGCCGAATGAACCTTCGGCTGCCGAACTGAGTTCATCCAGAACTCAGCCCCGACGGCAAACAAGCTCCTCCATCCCTTCAAACTCGCAAAACATGCAAACTTCAACTCCGCAACACACATATACTCATGTATATGTACAAAGTGGTCCAAAACTACCTAAACATCCCAACAAACACATCAAACATAACACATAATCATGCTTACAAGCTAAACCATCAAAAACAACACCCAGCATGCATCTCTACCCAACCTTTCCTAAAACTGTAGTAAACCATTAACACATGTTCAAGCTCACTTACCTTCGGTAAACACGAAGATGAACGATCTGAACAAAGAAAATGGATCAACTTCTCGTCAAACTCATAAACACTCAAAACTAAGCTTTTTCACTTCAAAACCTTCAAAAACTTTTGAAAACCAACAAACACTCTGCATGAGCTGGGCTTGCAAATAAATCATGGGAGACGTGGCCAATCTTCTGGACAGGGTTTGGAGCCAACACCTGTCCAAAATGCTGACTAAGGAATGCTCAATAGTTGGCTAGCCACCTCAGCTTCGGCTGCCGAAACGCATGCAAAACCATGCAACATTCGGGGGCCGAACCTGAACTGCGGAAGCCGAACATTGGGCACTTTCGGTGGCCGAACTAACCTTCGGCGGCCGAACTTGGCAAAAAGTCTCCATAGACTTTTCTCTTCACAACGCAAACCAACTCAAACCAAGGCAATGAAAAACCGTAAAATACATCATAACACTGTAGGAACACATATATCCTACCCGAATTCCGACACCCCGGATTCCACTGGACGACAGGAATTCCGGTGCCGGATTCTAGCCGGGTATTACAACCACCATGTCTCTCCTTATGATCAAATTAATTAGGGAACGTCCTCTAATCAATTACTAATTAACAAATTGCCAAGGAACGTCCTTGGGCCATAGACATCAAAACAATTGTCAATTGCATAAAGAATGAGAGAGATCTAACCCTAGCTACTCAAATGCATGAGATGTTGCTAGATCATGCAATTCCCTAGTTTTTACACCAAGTGTTCTATGGACAGAATATTTCCAGCAATTACGGACTAACAAATATCCTAACCAACAATCAATTAACTTTGCAATCAAGAATCAAGTGGCCAATTTGATCAAAACAACAAAGCAATCTTTAGAATTAAGCACAATTGCATGAATATTGAATAAATCAAAAGCAAACACTTTATGTTCAGATCTCACAACCCTTTAAACAACCTTAGTTTCAACCAAACTTCAACTAGAATAAGGGTTTCAGCCACTCATGGCTGAACCAAAATAGAAAATAGAAGAAAAGAAAGCAAAAAGATGAAGAACTAAGGTGGAGAACCCTTGGAGAAGCCTTGGAGAAGTTGTATGGAACAAAATCTGCCTCTTCATGTCTTTTTGAGGCCTTTAAATAGATGTTGAGAGGCTGCCTAGGGTTTCTTGGGTGTCCATGCATCTTTGTAGAGATTGCCCAAAGTGCCCTTGAGTCTTCTATGTGTATGTGTGGAGTTGCAAGCCCTTTTTGGTCTTTTGATTGATGCCCAAGTGTGTTCAAGAAGCCTTCTTCACATTATTCATGTACTAAAGAGGAAGGTGGAGCCTTGATTTAAATTTTGAATGTGCATGACACTAAGTGGGAAACATGTGATCTTCAAGATTTAGCTTCTTGAACAAGGAGGAGGCTGTTCGGGGGCACTTTCGGCCGCCTAAGATGAGTTTCGGAGGCTGAACTTTCGGCTCTGGACGCAAGGTTCGGCGGCTGAAGGTGCCGCCGAAGGTGGTGGAGTTTCGTCTCTGGACCTGACTTTCGGCCGCCGAAAGTGCTTCCGAAAGTGGGTGACTTTCGGCCGCCGAAAGTGCTTCCGAAAGTGCTTCCGAAGGTGCTTCCGAAGGTGGCTGATTTTTGGCATTCTTTGGCATTTTTAAGAGCATTTTCTCCAAATTGTTTCTTCACACCTAATATTTGCAAAACATGATTAAAACCACAAAATTAGATAGAATAGGTGCAAATAAACATCAATAAGATCATGATAATATGGACTAAAATATGCTCTATCAAATACCCCCACACTTAGCCTTTTGCTTGTCCTCAAGCAAATAAATATAGTCAAATAAGCTTTCTTTGCTCTAGATCCTTATTTCCACTTAAGCTCTTACTCTAGACACCTATTTTGAATCACTGCAGTGAAGAATATATGCATGAAGATTACTTACCTCCTTTCGTTGTTTCCCTTTGCTTACCATGGCTAGGATTTGTTTTCCTCAAGAGAGACCATACATGCACATTAATTTGTTAAGACTTTTTCTAGCTTTTGGATTGACTTGCCCTTACCTTGAAGTACTTTATTCAGGCTTTTGCACTTTAGATCTTGCTTGGAAAGGTCACCAACCTATTTTTGATGTCATGGTTTATATTTTTCAGTTGGTCACCTATCCAAATGGCTACTAGCCTTGTTCTTAGTCTTCTGACCATTGGAACAGTTTTTGAATTTGTGCTTTTGAGGTCTTTGCCTTTGCTGAATTTTCTTTCTCTCAATGATTTGGGCAAATCAACACCAATTGCTAAATCAAGTCACATTAAGTTCATTCACACAACTTTCAATTTATTCTCATCAATTGAGGGTCATCAATATATTTTTCACCATGGCAAACTCAAAGATTCAATTCAAAAGGTAATTCTCAAACATGAATATAACTCACTGTAATTGTTTCAACATAAGTTTAAAGAGTTATCACATCAATGGGGTCATGGAAAGAAAAGCTCATCCAACATAGTTCATCAGTTTGAGTAGAGCAAAACAAAAAGAAGAAGAAGGTTGTGGTTGTGTGTGTTTTATTAAAAGCATAAATAACAAAAATGAAAAAAAATTTCCTAATGCAAGCAAATTAAAGATTAAATCAAAAATAAACTTAAAAGTAAAAATTCAGAGATATGCACCCCCACACTTAAATCATGCATTGTCCTCAATGTATAAGAAACATAAAAGAACAAAGGAAACTGAGTACTCCCCTGGGTGTGGTGTGCATGGCGCGATCCTCTTGATCAAGGCTTAAGTAATTGGGGAAGGGAAAAGCGTCCCAATTGCATTGAGCAAAAAGTGTAGCGCTCCTTTTGATTTGGTCATGAACCATCCTACTTTTTCCATGTACTCATGAAGTAACATGATTAGCCTCTCTCCTTTCAAATGAGGTGTGCCTCTAGCCCTTATGTTTGCATTTTTGAGATGATTGGGCAGAACTTTGAACTCCAATTCATGTTTCTCCATGTGTAGCTGCAAATTGGTACTAAGATCTGGCGAAACAAACTCTACCTTATCCGGAGGTTTGGGAAGGCATTGATCTGCATGCTCCTTTGGTTTAGGTGCTTGGAATACCATTTGTTCCTTGTGAGCATGGGTTGTTTGCGTTGGAAGGCTGAAAGGAGTTTTAGATTGCTCCTTCTGCGCAAGATCTGACTGAAAAGGGAGCTGAAGAGTAGTCGGATTCGGCGGCCGAAAAGTCATGGCTTCAGTTTGCGCAAGTCCTTTTAGAAGTGGTGCGACCAAGCTCTCTTCAGTCTGTGCTTGGCTGCAGTTCACCTGATGGATGCAACAGTCAGTTTCTTTCAATTCTGGCTCTTTCTGAGTCTCTTCCCTGCAAGGATCATTGTTTAGCATATCATCTTTTATATAAAAAACATCTTTGTTCAAACAATCAATGATATCCAAATTATCAACAGGCTCTGTTTGATCAGTTTGTTTGGAAAAACAGTATTCAGATTGTGTCTCTTCAGTAGCTTGTTCTTGTACTTGCCAACTTTCCTCATCATCCTCCACATCTTTAAGTTCTTGCTCTCTTCTTAGCATGTTTGCATTCATTGACGCAGTCAGCTGTCTTATGTTCTGTCGCACGCTTTGCATGGAATTTATCATTGTTTCCAACATCTTTTCAAGGTGTTGATCCGAACTTGAAGGTGCTGGTTAGGTTTGACATCTTTGACAGTCATGGTAGTTGTTAGCCTCAGCATAGTCATAGTTCGGTTGGTCTCCCCAATATGGATCGCATGTGTTAAGGTAGGGATCATATTCTGGATGTTCGTAGTATCCTCCAAAGGTATCTACTTGTTGGTCATCCTCATAAAGTGTAGGACATTGAGAAGTTAAATGTCCCACATATCCACAGATCTTACAAGGTTGAGATTGCTGGAGTCGTCGAGCCTGTAGAGCTGTGACATATCTTTCCACAATAGAGGTTAGGTCAGGAATTTGAGAAGTGAGATTATATGTACTTACCTCATCCATGATTCAGAGATGTTCGGCCATTGGTGCAAGATTCAGTTGCTGGAGTGAAGGACTTTCGGCGGCCGAATGTTGGGATGGTTCGGCGGCCGAAGGTTGGGCAGAATGTTCTTCAGGCACAGAGGCTTGCTTTCCTAGCCTTCTGAGGGTGCGTTCAATTTCTGGATTAAAGGGCAGAGTGTCCCTATGCTCAGACCTGGTCATGAAAGAAAAATAAACAAACAAGTAAAATCAATTCCCCGGCAACGGCGCCAATTTTTGACTGTGCGGTTGTCGAAGCCGATCAAAAATAACCTTCTTGGTTATCAATAATTTACAACTGCAGATAGTGGTGAAGGATCGAATTCACAGAGAATTGATTACCTATTTATTTTTCTCAATCAAGACCAAGAGACTAATTGAAAACACAAGAGAAAGCAAGTAAATCAAAAGTTGAATGAAAGTAAAGTGCAATAAAAGTAAAAAGGGGGGTTTTGAGATTGATTTGTCTAACAACTATTGAAAGCAATTAAAACAGCAAGTAATCAAAATAAAAGAGGAAATCAATATGAGAAAAGTCTAGTTGAAGATATGGATCCACTTTGGTTGCTTGGGTTGATCATTGAAACTTAGGTTTTCTTGATTCATTCAATAGATTAGTTATGGGGGTGGAAAACGCTTCTCACCACCATGTCTCTCCTTATGATCAAATTAATTAGGGAACGTCCTCTAATCAATTACTAATTAACAACTTGCCAAGGAACGTCCTTGGGCCATAGGCATCAAAACAATTGTCAATTGCATAAAGAATGAGAGAGATCTAATGTAATACCCGGCTAGATTCCGGCATCGGAATCCCTATCTACCAGCGGAATCTCCGTTGGAATCTGGAATTTTGATGACGCCAGAGTCTTCTAGAGAGGTAAAATGTGTTTCTAAAATATTTTCACATGATTTTATGGTTTTAAATGGAAAATAATTGAGTTTTGAAAAGAAAAGACCAAGGAGGAGTTTGCCAGGTTCGGCCGCCGAAAGTGAAGTTCGGCCGCCGAACATGGGAAGGTTTTGGGAGCGCTTTTGGCCTCCCGGCTAGATTCCGGCATTGGAATCCCTACCTTCCGGCAGAATCTCCATTGGAATCTGGAATTTTGATGATGTCAGAGTCTTCTAGAGGGGTAAAATGTGTTTCTAAAATGTTTTCACATGATTTTATGGTTTTAAATGGAAAAGAATTGAGTTTTGAAAAGAAAAGACCAAGGAGGCGTTTGCCAGGTTCGGCCGCCGAAAGTGAAGTTCGGCGGCCGAACATGGGAAGGTTTTGGGAGCGCTTTTGGCCTCCGAAAGCTTTGTTTGAATGAATCAAGGTTCGGCCGCCGAACCTCAAGTTCGGCCGCCGAACATGGATGAGTTTAGAGGGCACGTTAGGCTGCCGAAGGTCTTTGACCAGGCCACCTATAAAGAGCCCTCAGATCGGAAATGGGCGAGTTTTCTCCCCATTCTCGAGCTCAGGTGAGTTTATGCCTTCCTTTGGTCGTTTTCGTGTTTTCTCTACCCATCCCTCAAGTTTTCATGAGTTATACCCTTGTGTTTGAAGATTTGAAGCTTAAGTAGGAGTTTTGGGAGCTTGGAGATTGTTGGAGCTTGAATCCTCCACACCTCCGAGTTAGGGATCGCACCACCCCTCGATCTCCAAGAGGTAAGTGTAGATCCTCGCTTTCCTTGTGTTTTAATGAAGTTTTAAGTAAGTTTAAAGATGTTTTGATGGTTGAGTATGGGTAGATATGCATGTTAGGGTTTAAGTGGGTTTTATGCCCAATGTATGCTTATGCCTGTTGATGTATGTTTATATGATGTTATGTTGAAGGTTTAAGCTAGTTTATGCATGTGGGAGAGTGTATGCATGATTGGGAAAGAGCAAGTGAGGTTTTGAGTGGTTTTGATGGTTTTGGCTTATGTGGGTCATAAGCTCTTTATGTATGCTTTATGAGGTTCTTCGTTGGAGTTTAAGCTTGTTTAAGCTCCTGTGTGCATGGTTAAGGGTTTATGCATGTTTTTAAGAGGTTGGGTGCTTGTTTTGGGGTGTTTGGAAAGTTTGGGAGGCTTGAATGCATGAGAGGCTGAGTTCTGGACGAACTCAGGTTCAACAGCCGAAAGTAGTTTCGGCCGCCGAAGCTGCCTGTGGATGCATGGATTGGCCGCCTAACCTTGCCCCCGAAAGTTGAGTTTTGGCTTGAAAGCAGACTTTCGGCCGCCGAAGGAAGGTTCGGCCGCCGAAAGTGCCTGACTTTTGTCTCTAGAGAGGGACTTCCGCCAGCCGAAGGTGCCGCCGAAAGTGCCCGAGTTTCGTCTCTGGAGAGAGGGTTCAGCCGTCGAAGGTGCCGCCGAAAATGCCCTGTCCAGCCTTTTCATGGTTGTTTTCTATGCATGTTTAAGTGATGTTTTGAGGGGTTTTTGGGGAGTTGTTTATGAGTTGTTTATGAGTTGTTTAGAGTGTGTTTGGCACCTCATTCGAGTCCACTTGTGTAGGATTGGACCCGAGGGACCGAGGAGGCCATCAGTGTTAGCTGTTGCAGAGTCAGTCCAGCGTCTGCAGAGGTGAGTAGAACTAAACTTAATCTTTTATTTTACGAGATCAAATGCCTAAAGCATGTTCATGCATCATGTTTATATGTAATAGGTTGATTGCACTAGTTACACGAATATGACGCATTGCATTATTTACTGTTGATGTGGATGGACCAAGGCGACCCCAATTGTAACATCCTCAAACCCATAGGTAGAGTAGTGCCATCGTTAGGCTATTTCATTCCTAGAGTAAGGGGCATTAGGGGAGGTGCTAGCTTAACTCTAATCTGCTAATAACTGAATCATAGAAAACTTAATAAAAGAAACGGACATATCCAGAAATAAAGCAGACAGTGTGATTAGCGAGTCGGGAACGAGTCACTTTCGGGAGGTGCTTAGGGTTTCCCGACATGCTTGCTTGAGGTGCTTGTTTATATCCGTCATGCTTGCTTAAGTGAAAAGGGCTTCTAAAGGCTATATGTATAGTTTAGTAGGTCAATCTATGATTATTGAAAGTTTAAAAACTAAATTGAAACAATGGAAAGAGTTTAGTAGGTCAAAGTATAAAAATGGAAAGTTAAAACATAAAAATTTATATATACTTTCCATGTGTCACCTAACTAAGGAAAGGAGAAATGATAAAGCAAATTGAAAAAGGAATTTTCATCTTCTCCATCACACAATTGCCGTAGCTCACACCATAGAAGACCAAAGCTTTGTTTTGTCTTCCTTCCACCAAAGCCAAGCCAAAACCTTACCAAAACAACTTCTTCCTTTAACCAAAATTCATCCTAAGATTAAGAGCTAAAGGAACAGCCATATAGTGAAATACTTGAAGAAGAAAAGTTTAGGGTTCCATATGCACCAAGCTTGAAAATCAAAGGTGAGCTTAGAAATGAGTAGGAAATAGCATCATCTCATTTCTTCATGCATGAATTTGAATTATAAAGCTTTAATTTACAATTTATTCAATCCTTCCCTAAGATATAAATTGGCATAGGTGAAGGAACATCAAAGGGAAAGGAGATAGCTAGAGATTAGAAGAGGAAAAGAAAAGAAGAATTCAAGAAAGGTTTGGTGTTTTAATGATTTTCTGTTTTCCTTTGATTCTGCCATGAATAAGTGAAATTAGAGGTTGATTTTACTTGCTGAAAATGTTGTTTTGATTGTAAAAATATGTTATATGAATGTTAAAATGATGTTTGAAAGGCTTAGAGTAAAGAAAGTTAACATGGGAGCTAAAAGTGTAAATCTGGCAGAATAGGTTGTAACAGGACAGCTTGTGTTACTAACTTCATAACTTCTTGTGTATATATTGAAATTAGGCCTAAGATATACCAAATGAAAGCTAAGACAAATATCTAAAATTTTCATGAATTGACAAAATTCTGAATCTATAGTTAAAATGATGAAAATTGCAAGTGAACCTAAAATAGACACAGTGGTAGTGCATCCGGAACAGAGTCTATTGATTATACCATAACTAATTACATACTCAGTGAAATTTGTTAAGACCAGTGCCAAATGAATCTTAAGAAGTATACCTAAAACTTTGTAGAAGACATTTGAGCTTGAATTTGTATGGAAATGTATTAGAGGTTACATATCTGGTACCTCATAAGCATGGCCACAGAGCCCTGCTATCACAGTTTTGGCCTCTGAGCCTACCGTTCGGCACCCTGTGCCTACCGTTATAACTCTTTATCTACCTAGTCGATCCTACTATGTGGTTATAAGGGCTAAGATCTTAATTAAGATTGATACTTGATTTTGTGAACTTATTGGTGAATGTTAACATGTTTACATCTACTAGCTTGTAATTGTTTACTTGATTATCTATTTATACGAGCTTGTTTGTGTTATTCTGTTATTTGTTGTTATCACCCACTGAGCATTAGCTCAGCGTGTTGGTTTTTACCTCACGCAGGTTGTAGATAGAGTAGGCACGCGAAGTTCATTAGAGGTCTACATCAGATATCAAGGCCATTATCATAGCTGGTTGTTTTGAGTCTCTGAGGCATAGTATAGTTTTATTTTGGCATGTACATATTAAATAGAGTGAGTTATGAAGGTCATGTAAATCAAAGAATAGTAAGATGTCAAATAACAGTTGATAATGTTGCATGTGTTTTTCATATATGCTACAGGGTAAAATGTGGATGAAAAAGAGGAGACTCTACAAAAATTTTGGTTTAAACATTTACCTTAATCGCTTTATAAAATTTACTTGGACTATCTAAAACTTGGTATTTACAGATAAAGAAAATTGTTTAGTCTTGATATGTCTAAAAGGTATAGTTTGTGACAGACCTTGCTTTATCTACACTTGATAGGGTAAGGGGTGTTACAATAGCCCTAGATATGTTATGTTAATGAAGTCCTGAGGAGCCCGAAGGGCCGGGCATAATGAAGTCCTGAGGAGCCTGAAGGGCCGGGCACCCTGTTATGTTACAGTCAGAGGGAGTTTTGGTGGTCATGTCCAATCCGTTATGTGAAATGTTTGTACTGTGACGCATTTCATAAAAGCATGTAGATAATGAACTATTTTTCTATTTCTACTCACTGGGCTTTTTAGCTCACCCCTCTTCCCTAACCCTAGTGTTGCAGGTATGAGGTCGATCGGGAAGTCTCAATAGTTAAGGCTTTGCTTTTGTAATAGATTAGTGTTAGTGTGGACATGTAATGTAAACTGAGATAATGAATTGTAAGAGAATGTAATGTAAAGTAAAGTAGAGTTATGTTTATGGATTAGAACTGTGCTTGGCCCTAAGGCTTGGTTAGTTCCTGTTTAGTACATGATGTATGTTATGTCAGGTGTTGAGTTGTGTGTGAACCAAACTTGTGGCATGTGTTGTTTACCACGCTAGTGTTTGATGAGGACCCTAGTGGAGGTCCTATGCTTATGGTTTTTAATGCATGCACAGGTTAGTTTTGGTTCATTGGATGTGACTCCAGCTTGATGTATGTTGTGTTGACCCAGCTAGAGTTTTGATGAGAGCTCTAGTAGGGGGTTTTTTATGTTTCCAATTATGTTGCATACAGGTCAAGCTCGATATTTACATCAGATGTTTCAGGTTTTATGTTAAAGTTTTGATCATGTATGGGATTTGACCAGGTGATAGGATGTATGTTTGGCTTGCTACGGGTCCCGGCGGCCTTAAGCCGATCTGGATCCTAGCGCCAGTAGTGGGTTCGGGCCGTTACAGAGGGGTATCGGTTCCGGGTCGTTACAGAGTGGTATCAGAGCTTTGGGCCTCATCAGTACGGTGTGTTGAGCAAAGATGCTCAAGGATTAGAGATATCCCACATCGGAAAGAGGTTGGTTTAGAGGTCATAGAAGGGCAAGCACAATAGGTAAAATCATGTCTACTAGGATAGGATGTAGAGTCCTGTCTTGTATGATAATGATGTGAAATGCCATGATTTTATGCATGTGCATTAATGTTATGTATGTTATGCTATGTATGCTATGTATGTTGTAGGTTCATGTGTTTTCATATGAACCGTATGATGCTAATGATTGATTGTATGCTTGTGTGTTGTTCTTCTGAGGAGCCAGAATGCGAGGCTTTCGTCGATCTGTGGAATCGACTGGAGTTCCATCTGAGAGGGAAGGTATGGACACCTTTCCCCCTGCTCTGCCAAGAGCGCAGTCGTGGGGAGTCAGCAGATGGGGAACATCAAGGGACCCTGGAAGGTCTTTTGATGTAAGCAGAGAAGGAATGGCTCCAAGAAGGATGTCAGCTAGTATGAGGGAAGTAGGGTTGGATGTTCAGAGAAGAGATATCAATTTGGGAATCAGAGTGCCAGAAGAAGGTATGGGAGTTTTTCTGGAGGATGCTCAGACTCAGGATTCCAGAATTTCAAGTTCAGGAGGGATTGATCCCTCCACTCTGAGTACATCCTCCACGAAAAGTAAGAGGTGGGGCAAAACCCTGAGGGGGAAGAGGAAGAAGTTCTGGAAGAATTTGAAGTCTAGTCTGGGATTAGGTGGTGGTTCGAGCTCTGGCTCAGGCAGTTCAAGATGCTTGAGGTGCGGTAGGCCGCACAAGGGAGTCTGTCTGATTGGGACTAATCTATGTTTTAGATGCGGTCAGGAAGGGCACATGGTACATGAGTGTCCCATTGCGCCCTGGTTGGCACAGTCTCCGCGGGCAACTTCAGGTAGAGCGGCTCAGCCAGCAGCTCCAGCCCTGTTGCAGGACAGTGGTCGAGGCAGAGGAAGAGGGTCAGCCTTTTCTTTTGAAGGTTCTCGTGGAGAAGGTCCGTCAGCTCCAGCTCAGATCTTCACCCAAGCTCAGCAGGAGGCAGACACATCGAACATGGTGGTGTCAGGTACGCTCACTTTTAAATGTTCTGATGTGTATGTTTTTGTGAACCCTGGTGTTTCTCTTTCTTTAGTTGCTCTAGGAGCCGTCGAGAGGTTGAGTTGATAGCTTCTGGGCTAGAGTGTTCTCTTTGGGTTAGTGGACCCGAGTGTGATCCATCTGTGGCAGAGTCAGTCTGCCGGTCCAGTTCTGTGTCAATTGAGGGTAGATGCCTTCCACCCGACTTTGAGATCCTAGACTTGACTGTCTGGACGTTAGTTTAGGGTTGGACTGGGTTTTTCTACTCGTAGTGCTATCTTGGTCTGCAGAGACAAGGTAGTCAGGTTCAAAGGACGGGATGGGTCAGAGGTGGTCTTCTGAGAGGACAGTGTAGGGATGCCTAAAGGTTTGATGTCGGCCTGTCAGACTCGTAGGGTGCATAGGAGGGGTTGTCAGAGGGTTCTAGCTCTTATTTGAGAGTTTAGTAGTCGGGTCGGGGAACCAGCCTCAGTGCCAGTTGTTAGAGAGTTCTTAGATGTCTTCCCAGGCTAGTTGTCAGGTTTACCACCTATCAGGGAGTTAGAGTTGAGCATAGGAGTGGTGCCTGGACCCAGAACCATTTCTATTCTCCCCTACAGGATGGCGCCTGCATAGAGAGAGGTAGTAGTTAGAGTAGGGGCGAGACTTGGTAGACAAGGGGTTTTATCCGACCTAGTACCTCACTCTGGATTGCTCCAGTATGGTTGTGGGAAAAGAAGGATGGATCCTTGAGACTTTGTAACGACTGTAAGCAGTTGAACAAGGATGCTACCAAGGACAGGTATCCATTAGGATTGACGTATTGGATCAGCTAGCAGGAGTTGGTTGTTTTCCAAGATAGATCTGAAATCCGGGTACTACCTGTGAGAGTTAGAGTTAGTTTTGGGTTAGCAGTGAGAAGAAGCCAGTTAGTAAAGATGAAGAGAAAAGAGTAAGGATCAGAGTAGCGCTTTGGAAGCGTGTTGAGTTTCAGGAGAAGGCTGGGTATTGCTAAGGTGTTTCTTTTGGTAAGGGTGATTTCCTATGGAGAAAGTCCATTCGGATTTCCGGGTTCCTGTATTATGGAAGCTCGTGTCAGATCCAAGTGAGGTTCTTAAAGAACCAGAGGTGGAGATCTCAAGGGATCTTACCTATGTTGAGCAGTTAGTGCAGATCATGGACACATAAGTCAGGAAGTTGAAGAACAAGGAATCCTGATGGTGTAAATTCTTTGGAATCACCACAGTATGGAAAGGTGTGTTTGGAAGACCCGAGAGTTCTTACTCCAGCAGTACCTATGTCTCTCTTTAGAGAGGTTTTAGGTTTTGCTTGCTTGTTTGCTTGCTTGTTTATGTATGATTGATGCTATGTTCTGAGATGCCTGTTTGTTTGTGGAACATTCGGGGACGAATGTTCTTAAAGGGGGGAAGAATGCAATACCTGGCTAGATTCCGGCATCGGAATCCCTACCTTCTGGCGGAATCTCCGTTGAAATCTGGAATTTTGATGATGCCAGAGTCTTTTAGAGGGGTAAAATGTGTTTCTAAAATGTTTTCACATGATTTTATGGTTTTAAATGGAAAAGAATTGAGTTTTGAAAAGAAAAGACCAAGGAGGCGTTTGCCAGGTTCGGCCGCCGAAAGTGAAGTTTGGCCGCCGAACATGGGAAGGTTTTGGGAGCGCTTTTGGCCTCCGAAAGCTTTGTTTGAACGAACCAAGGTTCGGCCGCCGAACCTCAAGTTCGGCCGCCGAACATGCATGAGTTTAGGGGGCAGGTTAGGCTGCCCAAGGTCTTTGACCAGGCCACCTATAAAGAGCCCTCAGATCGAAAATGGGCGAGTTTTCTCCCCATTCTCGAGCTCAGGTGAGTTTATGCCTTCCTTTGGTCGTTTTCGTGTTTTCTCTACCCATCCCTCAAGTTTTCATGAGTTCTACCCTTGTGTTTGAAGATTTGAAGCTTAAGTAGGAGTTTTGGGAGCTTGAATTCTCCACACCTCCGAGTTAAGGATCGCACCACCCCTTGATCTCTAAGAGGTAAGTGTAGATCCTCACTTTTCTTGTCTTTTAATGAAGTTTTAAGTAAGTTTAAAGATGTTTTGATGGTTGAGTATGGGTAGATATGCATTTTAGGGTTTAAGCGGGTTTTATGCCCAATGTATGCTTATGCCTGTTGATGTATGTTTATGTGATGTTATGTTGAAGGTTTAAGCTAGTTTATGCATGTGGGAGAGTGTATGCATGATTGGGAAAGAGCAAGTGAGGTTTTGAGTGGTTTTGATGGTTTTGGCTTATGTGGGTCATAAGCTCTTTATGTATGCTTTATGAGGTTCTTTGTTGGAGTTTAAGCTTGTTTAAGCTCCTGTGTGCATGGTTAAGGGTTTATGCATGTTTTTAAGAGGTTGGGTGCTTGTTTTGGGGTGTTTGGAAAGTTTGGGAGGCTTGAATGCATGAGAGGCTGAGTTCTGGACGAACTCAAGTTCGGCAGCCGAAAGTAGTTTCGGCCGCCGAAGCTGCCTGTGGATGCATGGATTGGCCGCCTAACCTTGCCCCCGAAAGTTGAGTTTTGGCTTGAAAGCAGACTTTCGGCCGCCGAAGGAAGGTTCGGCCGCCGAAAGTGCCTGACTTTCGTCTCTGGAGAGGGACTTTCGGCCGCCGAAGGTGCCGCCGAAAGTGCCTGAGTTTCGTCTCTGGAGAGAGGGTTCGGCCGCCGAAGGTGCCGCCGAAAGTGCCCTGTCCAGCCTTTTCATGGTTGTTTTCTATGCATGTTTAAGTGATGTTTTGAGGGGTTTTTGAGGAGTTGTTTATGAGTTGTTTAGAGTGTGTTTGGCACCTCATTCGAGTCCACCTGTGTAGGATTGGACCCGAGGGACCGAGGAGGCCATCAGTGTTAGCTGTTGCAGAGTCAGTTCAGCGTCTGCCAGAGGTGAGTAGAACTAAACTTAATCTTTTATTTTACGAGATCAAATTCCTAAAGCATGTTCATGCGTCATGTTTATATGTAATAGGTTGATTGCACTAGTTACACGAATATGACGCATTGCATTATTTACTGTTGATGTGGATGGACCAAGGCGACCCCAATAGCCCTAGATATGTTATGTTAATGAAGTCCTGAGGAGCCCGAAGGGCCGGGCACCATGTTATGTTACAGTCAGAGGGAGTTTTGGTGGTCATGTCCAATCCGTTATGTGAAATGTTTGTACTGTGACGCATTTCATAAAAGCATGTAATTAATGAACTGTTTTCCTGTTTCTACTCACTGGGCTTTTTAGCTCACCCCTCTCCCCTAACCCCAGTGTTGCAGGTATGAGGTCGATCGGGAAGTCTCAAGAGTTAAGGCTTTGCTTTTGTAATAGATTAGTGTTAGTGTGGACATGTAATGTAAACTGAGATAATGAATTGTAAGAGAATGTAATGTAAAGTAAAGTAGAGTTATGTTTATGGATTAGAACTGTGCTTGGCCCTAAGGCTTGGTTAGTCCCTGTTTAGTACATGATGTATGTTATGTCAGGTGTTGAGTTGTGTGTGAACCAAACTTGTGACATGTGTTATTTACCACGCTAGTATTTGATGAGGACCCTAGTGGAGGTCCTATGCTTATGGTTTTTAATGCATGCACAGGTTAGTTTTGGTTCATTGGATGTGACTCCGGCTTGATGTATGTTGTGTTGACCCAGCTAGAGTTTTGATGAGAGCTCTAGTAGGGGGTTCTTTATGTTTCCAGTTATGTTGCATACAGGTCAAGCTCGGTATTTACATCAGATGTTTCAGTATTTATGTTAAAGTTTTGATCATGTATGGGATTTGACCAGGTGATAGGATGTATGTTTGGCTTGCTACGGGTCCCGGCGGCCTTAAGCCGATCTGGATCCTAGCGCCAGTAGCGGGTTCGGGCCGTTACAGAGGGGTATCGGTTCCGGGTTGTTACATCTAACCCTAGCTACTCAAACGCATGAGATGTTGCTAGATCATGCACTTCCCTAGTTTTTACACTAAGTGTTCTATGGACAGAATATTTCCAGCAATTACGGACTAACAAATATCCTAACCAACAATCAATTAACTTTGCAATCAAGAATCAAGTGGCCAATTTGATCAAAACAACAAAGCAATCTTTAGAATTAAGCACAATTGCATAAATATTGAATAAATCAAAAGCAAACACTTTATATTCAGATCTCACAACCCTTTAAACAACCTTAGTTTCAACCAAACTTCAACTAGAATAAGGGTTTCAGCCACTCATGGCTGAACCAAAACAGAAAATAGAAGAAAAGAAAGCAAAAAGATGAAGAACTAAGGTGGAGAACCCTTGGAGAAGCCTTGGAGAAGTTGTATGGAACAAAATCTGCCTCTTCATGTCTTTTTGAGGCCTTTAAATAGATGTTGAGAGGCTGCCTAGGGTTTCTTGGGTGTCCATGCATCTTTGTAGAGATTGCCCAAAGTGCCCTTGAGTCTTCTATGTGTATGTGTGGAGTTGCAAGCCCTTTTTGGTCTTTTGATTGATGCCCAAGTGTGTTCAAGAAGCCTTCTTCACATTATTCATGCACTAAAGAGGAAGGTGGAGCCTTGATTTAAATTTTGAATGTGCATGACACTAAGTGGGAAACATGTGATCTTCAAGATTTAGCTTCTTGAACAAGGAGGAGGCTGTTCGGGGGCACTTTCGGCCGCCTAAGATGAGTTTCGGAGGCTGGACTTTCGGCTCTGGACGCAAGGTTCGGCGGCCGAAGGTGCCGCTGAAGGTGGTGGAGTTTCGTCTCTGGACCTGACTTTCAGCCGCCGAAAGTGCTTCCGAAAGTGGGTGTCTTTCGGCTTTCGAAAGTGCTTCCGAAAGTGCTTCCGAAGGTGGTTGAGTTTCGGCTTCCGAAAGTGCTTCCGAAGGTGGCTGATTTTTGGCATTCTTTGGCATTTTTAAGAGCATTTTCTCCAAATTGTTTCTTCACACCTAATATTTGCAAAACATGATTAAAACCACAAAATTAGGTAGAATAGGTGTAAATAAACATCAATAAGATCATGATAATATGGACTAAAATATGCTCTATCACTCGGGTTCACATAGTTCTTGAACCACTCACGGGCCTTCTTGCATTTTCGCGTGAACCCAGCCATCTGAATGGCTCTACTGTCATCAGCTCCTATCTCATCTGTAATCATCTTAACCCTCTCAAGATACATAAACGGGTCATCACCGGTTTCATACTGGGGAGCACCCAGCTTCATGTAATCGGTCATCTTGACCTTGCTCCCCCCAGATGAGCTAGGTTTTGGTACTTGGGTTTCTGGGACAGTAGGTGCTGTTGGTGGTGGAGGAGGTGCAGCATCCCTTGGGGTAGGGTTTGCTGGACTTGGGTAGAAAGACGGGGGTGGGTACATAGGGTACTGTGGGTATGGCATGTGTGAGTGGTAAGGGCTAAAGCTGGGGTAATCCGATGTACCTCCCATTGAATATCCGGGATTCTGAGAAAAGGGTGGGTACTGGGGTGGCTGAACAAATCCCGAGGCCTGAGTGCCTCCTTGGGACTCTCCCATGCCCTCTTCCGACATACTCACTCTAAGACTGCCATCCCTCCTCTGATCCACCTCCATATCATCCCCCACATCCTCTGACATTCCTCCTTGAACTATTCCCCTTACTGATCTGCTTCTGGTCATATCCAAAGACCTTCTAGGGTCTCTCACTGCTCTTTCCCTGCTAGACCTGCTAGACATTGCCCTTGGCAATGCAGGGGGACGGGCACTCATGCCCTCATCCACCGGTGGTACTCCAGTCAATCGTGTAGATCGACGAGTTCCTCTCATCCTGTTTACTGAAAAACAGCACATATAGCACAACATTAGCATCAAATGGTACATGTGAAAACACATGAACCCGCATCACATACATAGCATATCATTAATGCACATGCATAATATCATGGCATTTCACATCATCAATCAAGACAGGACTCTACATCCTATCCTAGTGGACATGATCTTCCTATTGTGCTTGACCTTCTATAACCTCTATGAGCCCGACACTTTCTAGGTCCGACCATATGAACCTAGGGTTCTGATACCAATCTGTAACGACCCGAAAATCGGACCGCTACCGGCGCTAGGATCCAGATCGGCTTAAGGCCGCTGGGACCCGTAGCAAGCCCAACATACATCTTGTATACCTGTTTAATCCCATACATGATCAACAATTACATAAAAATTTAAAACTTTTTCATTCATTCATTCATTCATTCATTCCTTCACCAAGCTTAACCTGTGCATGCACAAATCATAACATAAAACCTCTCACTGGAGTCCTCATCAAATACTCCAACGGGGTATCATAACATACATTAAGCTTGGTTTTCAATCATCATCATTAAACATTTAAGATCATGTACTGAAAAGGGATTAACAACATACTATGGTCAAGCACAACTCTAAACTTCCATAAGCATCATTACATTACACTTCTATACTATACTTTTACATTACATCATATTCATGTCCACATCTAGCTATTACATAAAACATGACTTTACTCCTGCTGACCTCCTGGTCTACCCTGTACCTGCAAATCTGGGGATTAAGGGAGAGGGGTGAGCTATAAAGCCCAGTGAGCAGAATAAATAAACATTCAATTTAAATTTCATACTTTCATGAAATGCAACACATCACAAACAAATCACATCAAGGATGGACTTGTCACCAGTAGTCCTCTACATAGTCCAACTGTGCCAGGGGCGTAGAATGGGCCTCACTGGTCTTTCTCTTACATAACATAACATAACATAACATTCCAACTGTGCCAGGGGTGTAGAATGGGCCTCACTGGTCTTTCTCTTCCATTGTGCCAGGGGCGTAGAATGGGCCTCACTGGTCTTCCATACCGTATCATTATCATATCGTATCATACGAGGACTAAAGGATCATCCAACATCCATCCACATCAACATCAAATAATGCAATGCAACATATTCGTGAATTCTAATGCAAACAACCTAGTATATCTCATGGCATACGTGATGCATGTATCATGCTCAAAATTTATTTATTTGCTTTGAAACGTAAAGAGTTATTCCACTCAACTCTGGCTGAAGCTCTAATGACTCTGAAGCAGCTATCTCACTGTTGAGGTCCTCGGTTCCTCAGGTCCGAACCTACACAGGTGGACTCAAATGAGGGACCAAACATCCATGAACATGACTCTAAAATACTCCCCAAAAATCCCCTAAAACCCCTTAAAACAATCACATAAATCATGCAAAGGAAGGCTGAACATGGCACTTTCAGCAGCAGGTTCGGCGGTCGAAAGTCCCTCCAGAGCCGAAACTCAGCCACTTTCGGCGGCACCTTCGGCGGCCGAAACTCCCTTCAGAGCCGAAAGTCCACTTTCGGGGGCAGGGTTTGGCAGCCGAAAGTTGGCCTTCACAGGCAGGTTCAGCGGCCGAAAGTCCCTTCGGCTGCCGAACCTGAGTTCTCCCAAAGGGGCAGAAACTCAGCTCCAACATGCACAAATGCCTTCCAAACTTCCAAACATGCATCCAACCCTCTCAAATCATGCATACACACATACATCAACACATAGGGGTCTCAAACTAACCTAAACCCCAACAACAACACAAAACAAGCAACTCAGCAACCTACATTGCCCAAAACTCACATAAAAACCTAACAATGTTCAACTAACCTAAACATGCATTTCTACCCCATGAATCCTCTTAAAACTTGTTTAAAACATAGTATGAGCTCAAGATCGACTCTTACCTCTTAAAAATCGAGAGAGAGTGTGACCTAACTTGGAGATTTGGGGAGGATGGGTTCCTGAGGTCTCCAAGCTTCACAACTTCGATCTAAGCTCGAAATCTTCAAAAATCAAGTGAAAACTCATAAGAAAATCATGAAGATTCGAGGGAAGAAGCTCAAAATTGATGAGGGACGGCGGAGAACTCACCTTGGCCGAAAACGGGGAGAAAAGCTCACCCGTTCGGATATGGGGACCCCTTTATAGGTGGCTGGCTAGGCCACTTTCGGGGGCCTAACGTGCCTCCGCATGCATGCCATGTTCGGCGGCCGAACATAAGGTTCGGCGGTCGAACCTGGACTTCCCTCACTCATGCTTTCGGGGGCCTAAAGCACTCCCGAAATGCATGCATGTTCGGCAGCCGAACTTGAGGTTCGGCGGCTGAACCTGGGTCTTCCTCCAAGGTTATTTTCATACAAAACTCATTTCCTTTCTTGCTTAAAACCATAAAATACATTAAAACATCTTATGAAAACATGGTTTTACCCTTCTAGGGGTTTCCGACATTCGAGTTTCCACCGAACGGTGGGAATTTAGATACCGGAGTCTAGCCGGGTATTACAGCTTCGACAACCGCTATCAAAGACAATGCTTGGTTATGTCAAAACATAATAGTCCTTATGTTGAAAACTATGACAATCTCAAGTCAAAGGATTAAGACATAACTACCTTGAAATTCACTTATGATAATAACCCATGTAGTGATCTCAGTGCGGGTCCATCCAATACTTTGTTCTCTAACAAGTATCTATGATTATTGAATTATGTCAACATATACATAATCATCTCATGATTATCAATCAATAACCATACTAGTTATATTTTATTATTATCAATATAATAATAGGTAACCAGGGATGTTAATTATTATTGTGTAACATACAAACAAATAATAATGATAATAAAAACATCTTTTATCAATAATCAAAACGACATACAAAAAGGTCCAAGATAATGACTTAGGGCAAATACACTAACAACTTATTTATCTCCCTTTGATAATGTAGGTTCAGATTCGAGGACGAATTCTTTTGAGGAGGGAGGGAATGATGCAACTCACCAAGACAACCAAAGAGATGGCAAATTGAGTATGCCAATGGGACCAATTACAAAGGCACACTCCAACAAGCTTAAGACACAATTTCATATTTGTGTACAAGCTTGAATTTCATAAGAACTTCAAGAAGATATGTTGATCAAGCTTTGAGAAGAGCTTAAGGAGATGCAAAGATGTTTATGTTTATTGGGGTTTTCAAGTCAAAAGGGTTAATACTTAGCCAAATTCATAAGCGCAAATTCAACCCAAGTGGGTTTGGACTTAATTATCTTTGATACGTGTCTGGACCTCTTTTAATTATGTTTTAGATTTTATTATGGGCTGATATGTATTACATATGCATGTGCCTCATTAATTTTTCATGTGCTTGTTTAGTCTAAATTATAGGCAAGCGTGTGGGCCTATATTTAAACCCAATCCGCCCCAAACATTAAGGGTTGGGTTTTATTTGTTTTCTTTTACATATTAGGATTAGATTTAAGACTTATTTAAGGATTTTAAAGCCCAATTCGTGTAGGACTTATTTTTGGGTTAGATACTCCTTAATTAGTTAGAATTTTATCTTGTTCTATCTACTATGCTTAGGATTAGGTATTCCTATTAGAGTTAGGACATGGTCAAGGATATAAATACCTTTTTTTATCCTTGTAAACAGAAGATTTACTTTGATTAATATTATTGAGAGTTCTTCACTCAAGAAGATAAATTTTTGCTTGTTTTACCTTAGGGATTGATTCAACTTATCAAGTAGGTATACACTTGTGGCGTTAATTCAATTCTTGTTACTTTGTTCATACTCCTTGTTACCAATTCCTTGTTGATTTGAGGGTGAAGGGTTTTGTTGGATTGATTGAATTTAGGTTTGAAAATATTTATTGAAACTGAGGTGATTCTTGCTTTGTTCTTGAATTGTTGTTGTATTATAGTCTCCCTCAAATGACTGAAAACCCAAACAAACCCGAAATCTCCAAGAGCAACACAACCTCTAGATCGAAAACAATGAAGAAAAAAAGTCAAGTAAAATACCTTGAATAGAAACCACCAAATGACAATTGAAGCTCTAAAATTCCAGCGACTAGAGAAACCAACTTTTTAGAGAGAAATGCTAAAGAGAAGAAAGAGAGCTTGAAAGAGATTGGCGGGTGTAAATGAACTCCATACACCACTTTATATAGAAAATGGACAAAGGGAATGCCTATTCATTTTCCAAACGTATTATTCACTAAAAGCAACATACTCACGCCATGATAAAAGCCAAAAAAAAAAAAAAAGAAAAGAGAAGAAGAAGGAGGAGCATACTAACGAATTTAAAGATTCGTGGAATAGAGGGTGGACTAATGATACTGATATAGGAACCATTAGAAGAGTAAAGTCCAAAAGTTTAATAGCAAAAGACCCATGACTCAAGAGTTCGACGAGCTATCCTATAACTGTAACCCTAAAAAAATATAAAGAAATGAATTTTTGTCTTATCATAACTCAATAATAAATTTTAAATTTTATTAGAATAAAACTATCAATAAATTATATAAATGAGCAATCTCTAGACACCTAAACTATATTATTGTCTTATCTTTCACTAATTATACTATTTTATTATCTTATCTTTCACTATATAAAATAAATTTATCTATCGATGATTAAATTTAACCGTTGATAATAGTAAAATAAAAAAAATTATTAAAAAATTATAAAATATATTTATTGAGAAAAAAATATGTTGTAAATCTATTAAGAACCCAAAACCTTTGGGTTTTTGTTTTTGCAATTAACCCTTTCCTATCAAGGCCTAATTTAGTTAAACAGGTAATTTAGTCAAGCGAGAATTTGCTGTTGCTGTTGTGGTCATCGGACGGCTAGGAAAAATTATACCAAGAAGCGGCAGGCTATAAAGGCCTTTTTTTTTTTGCTTTTTCTTGCCAGGACCATAAAGGCTTTCGATCTAATGATCCATCCGACATAAGAATTGCGTGTCACCGTGTCAGCCGTCCATTTCTCCTATTATTTAATTGTTTAATTTAATTTTCTCTTTATTCCCTTGGCTCCCCCTGTTTGCTTCTTCTATTCTTCTTCTTCCATTTGCTCTTTTCTTCTGTGATTTCAAATCTGTCTCCGTTATCATATTTTGTAAAGGAAAATTTTTTATCCTTACTTTTCTGTTTCGATTCTTAGCTTTCAGACAATACAGCGTCAGTTTCGGATTCGAACGAAGCTATCCATATTTTTTCTTTTCTTTCCTTTTCTCGGGAAACAAAGTTGTTACCGATCTGTGTTTCCTATATTCGAGGCTGCTTTTAAGGCCGTATTTGGATCTTTCCATTTACTTCTACTTCATCACTGTTGCTGCAAATTAATGGCTGCTCCAATTCAAAAACACACTAAAACACGTAAGCTGCCCCTCTTTTTACAATACTAATAAAGCTCTTCTTTGTTTTTGGATAGCTCAATACAGTTCAATTTTCTGGATCTTTATTTATTGATTTTTGTGGGTTGGCTTCATTTGTTTCTATTATTTGAAAGCTAATTTTGATGCAAATCACCTGGCTATTAACGAGTTTTGTTTTGTGTTTTTTATTTTTTATTTTATCCCCTTTTAAAAAATAAGAATTTTCAGATCTCTTACAAAGGCTTGCTCTTGATTGAAGTATTGGTTTTAGTTTTCTTTCAAATTTAATTATTGTCATTATTGTTATTATTATTATTAGAAGTTGTTTTATTTGTGCCATTTAATATTTTTGACCCTCTTTGTATAACGCTTTCGCTTCCTGTATCAGCTGTTGAAGAAATGATGAGGAATCTTAAAGTTAATGAAGCTTCTGTCGAACTCAGAGATTCTATGGTAATTAATCTTCCACTGTTGTTCACCTTGTTTCCATGATTCTTTGGATGATTTTCTAATACCCATTTGCTTATTGTCCATCGGTATCCACAGTAGCTCTAATTAAATTTCATTTACCTTCCGATTAATCATGATAGTTCAATCAGATTTTCTTGATTCTTTGGTGATATGTGGTTAATCGTACTTATGAATTTCTTTTTTTTTTTTTTTTTCTTTTTTAAAGGTTCCTTCAAATGATGGGAGCCCGTCAGATACAACTTCCTGTATTTCATCAGCAGGAGATGCAACAGTCAATGCCAAGGAAGGCGATGTTGATCGTGAATCCGTGGTAACTGACCAAGGCTTACCTAACCCAGCTTGCGGGTACTATGGATATTTCTACCCAGGTTTGTTTCAACAGATCAAATATGATCATTCATATATGTTTTCTTCTTCTTTGTTTGTTTATTTTCTTATCTTTTTTTTTCTTTTTCAAAATACCAAAAAATATCTTTATGTTATATGTTTTCACCTCTTACAATAGTATTTTGCCAGGTTATGATGGTACTCATGGAGGGGTGGATGACCAAGCATACTATGTAGCTGGTGATGGAATGGAAATTCAATATCCTGTAAGTTCTCTGTTCTTTTAAGCAAGGTGTCACTTATTATTATTTTTCTGGTGCTTGCTTATTCAAACTTGCTCATTGCTGCATGCCTAGTAGTTGACCGACTTCAAAACCTTTTTTAACTAAAACAGCTAAAATAAAGGAAATTTTGAAGAAACATGGCTTCTCTTAGTATCTTTTGAATGCTTAAAGACACATAACGTCATTCTGGGCCTTGATTTTGTGTTTCTGGGATATCTTTCTCTAAGAAGGTGGGGATGTTTGGGTGGTTGGAATATTTGCAACCTGATTTTCGTATAACTATCAAAAAATTCTTAGAACTTTGTGCAGGTTAGGCATTGTAATTATGGATAACTAGTGCATGGTTTTGATTTGATGCTAGTTACACATTCTTGATAACTAGTGAGTGACAGAATATGATTTATTGAAAATGAACATGAACGCTTTGTGTCGTGTGTTTTATTCAACATTTAAAATAGATGAATGAAGGGAGGCGTGTTTTAGTTGAGATAGTAGTTCTTTGAGCAACAATATGATTCCTAAGAATTTTCCATATGATTTTGTTCTTCTTGGTTTTCCTTTTAAACTCTAATTTTCACTTTGTGAAAATTTGTATAGTGAAGCTATATAAATTTATTAATTTTGGACGTTAGCAGTATGTGTTAATTTTATGGTAGGATATTGTTAAGATTTGCTGTTGCTGTTTTGCATTTAATTATAATTTATGACGTTTACATATGTTTAAACTAGGTCATGCAAGCAGATAATGGATCTTTGGTCTACTTAATGCCAGGAATATACCCAGGTCACAGTCCATATTTACCTGTAACCATGGTTGCTATAGATGGACAACATGTTGGCCAACATCCATATCCTTCAAACACTATTTTCCAACCGTCTATTGCCCCTGGATATTTTCCAACTCCTTTTCTAATGCCACCACCCTACCTGTGGGATCCATCTACTTTTGTTGGGGGAGGATATGGAAATGATTATAGTGGAATTGTGGAAATTTCTGGTGCTAAGCCTAACATGTCATCTCACAGTCATACACATGCTCATTCAAAAAATTTTTTGACTCCGGACTTTAGTGATTCTCTAAAAAATAAGACTGCCCTTCAGTCATTAGAAGTGCCATCTGGTCATGGCACGCACAACCAGTTAAAATCAGTGGCCAAGGTATTTTTACTTCCCGTGCAATTGTTGTCGTCTTTTCAGTTAATGTTGATGAATTCTTTTAAGCTTTACAGAGTGTCTGATGTCTCCACATTTCAGTCAGATGTACCGCGTGAAGGTTATTTGCCATTTGCCAAGTTTCCACCATATAATCAAGGGAAGGGTGGGGTGCTCTATACAGTTGCTCCTGTTAAAGCAAGTGCAAGGGGTTGGAGCAACAGTGAAAGGCCAAAAGCAAGAAGCAAAATTAGTAACATTAGCAATTTTGGCTCACTTACTGAGCAGAATTATGTCCCTAGGACAACAAATTCAAAAGGTTCTTTCGCTTTTGGAGGTAATGCTGCTGGATCTTTGGATTCTGATGGGACCGGAAACAGTAACAGCCTAACTTCTGTAATTAGGAGGGATCAATATAACCTTCCTGATTTTCCAACCAAATACGATCATGCATTTTTCTTTGTTATCAAATCTTACAGTGAAGATGACATTCATAAGAGCATCAAGTACAATGTTTGGGCCAGTACCCCTAATGGAAATAAGAGACTAGATAGTGCGTATCAAGATGCACAAAAGAAAATTGCAGAGAAAGGCAGCAATTGTCCTGTGTTCCTTTTCTTTTCGGTATGTTCTAAGCTTTCTAATAATCTCCTGCCAGAGTTTTGGCCAATATAACAATGCATTATTTTTTTTAAAGTTCGATTGGATAATTATCCTCTTTTTTTAAGGTAAATGCAAGTGGTCAATTCTGTGGAGTAGCTGAGATGATTGGCCAAGTGGATTTCAATAAGAACATGGATTTCTGGCAACAGGACAAGTGGAATGGTTATTTTCCAGTCAAGTGGCATATTATTAAAGATGTTCCAAACCCACAATTACGGCATATAATACTTGAGAACAATGAGAATAAGCCTGTAACTAATAGTAGAGACACCCAGGAGGTATAGCCCTCTGACTATTCTTTTCGCATAGGTGGTTTTTGGTTTAATTGGCAGTTATGTTGCTTCCTTAGAAATATTTTTAAAATTTTATTCCATTTCCAGGTCAAATTTCCACAGGGTATGGAAATGTTAAACGTGTTTAAGAGCCATGTTTCCAAAACATCAATACTGGATGATTTTGATTTTTATGAAAGCCGCCAAAAGGTGATGCAAGAGAAACGGCTCAGGTCATTGGTGACCCATTTGGATCATAATCAGGTTCGCCTTTAATTAGCTTCCTTATTCGAGTCTTATTAATAGTTTTTTGATATGTGCATTACATGATGGGCCATATTATTGTAATTGCATTTGGAGAATAGGGAATCATATGTGCTGTCAAGATCAAATAGCTAATGGGTGAAGCTGATGTTAGATTCTGATATTGATTCTTTTTCCTCAGAAAATAATTAAGAATAAAGGAGGGTTCCTTATATAATAAAGTATAGTGAAGCAAGTGCAATCGACTTGGGGCTTGACTTTATTCTCTTGTTAATTTAACCTGTATTATTCTCCTGCAAACATGCTTGCAAGTTAAATGTGTTTTCTGTTCGAAAATTGTCTTTTCCTGATCTGGCCAAAACTTATTTGGCAGCAGAAAGCAGATGAATTAATCGGGGAAGAAATTGAAGCAAGTGGCAAAGCAAAAGAATAAAACATCGGTTAAATACTGTTGCTGAGAATTGAAAACCAACAATTACATATGAAGCTGTCAAAAGAAAAACAAAATGGAAAATGGAAGCTGATGCAAATCCCACTAAGATTGATGTTGAAATTATGGAAAAAAGGAAAAAAAAAAAAAAGTGGGTAAAGGAGAAAATATGAAGACCTCGTATGGTGATTGAATTGAGACTGCTAATTTTAAGATTAGAGATGATTGCTTGCCGACAGCTAAATCAAGTTTGTTCTTTTATGTATCGTATGAGCAGAAGAATGACCCACTAATCTTAGTCCCTAACTTCTCTTTTCTTTTTCTATTTGGATGTATTTGTTTCTTTTTCTATTTGGATGTATTTGTTTCTTTTTCTGTTCCCCTGCTTTCACATGTAGATGATAATAATCAATACTCATTGGAATAAACTAATAATTGATTAATGTGTCTACGTGTGTAATATTTTTAGAAACATGATTTTTTTTCCTCTTGTATCACTATTTATAATTATCCATGATAGGGTAAATAACTGTATTCCATAAAATTTATTTTCTAAAATTAAACCCTTCAATTTTTTTAAGGAAAAAATTAGTATATTTAAGTTTTAAATTTTTATGTTAGGAAAAATTAGTTTTTAGTTTATGAGATATCGTGTAATTAATAAATTTATTTTTCAATTTTTAAAATTTAGTACTTTTTTATTTGAATTTTAATTCTGTTAAAATTAAAAATTTCTATGTGTAGTAATAGAAAAATGACTGAACTACCTTTTCAGAATTTAACATTTTTAGAATCTGATACTTTAGTTTTTGGAATTTAATTTCTACAAATTTATAGGTTTTTCTTTTAAAGAGTTGAAATAAAAATAGATTTTCATTTCTAAGATATTATATAATTAATAAATTTATTTTTTTATTTTTTAAATTTAATACTTTAATTTCGTTAAAATTAAAAAAGAAAATTTTAAACTCAATCTTTATAAATAAATAAAAATTTTAATAAATTTAAAATTTAGATTCAACAAAACTAAAAAATTAAAATATATAAAATTTAAATTATTAAAAATAAAAAATTAAAATTTAATAGAAATTATTTTTATGATACCGCTCATTGTGGATTACTATTCGCTATTTAAAAAATTCATTAAAACGTATTTGATATTTTAAAAAGTCTATTAATTAATTTTTTTTATTAATTTTAATAGTTAAGTATTATAAAAAATCTAAAATACCTCTTATATGGAAAAACTAATTAATAAAGTTTTTAATAATTTGAAGGGTCAACAAATAAATTTTTTTTAAATTATAGGATTAAATATTAAAATATTTAGTGATAAAATTAATAAACTAATAGACTTTTTAAAATGTCAATGATATTTTAATATATTTTTTAAAATTAAGAGACTAAATATCAAATTTTTATATTATATGAATTAAATAATAATTTTTTATTTTATTATTGATATTTTTAAAATTATATTTATTTATTTTTTAACTAAATAAAAATCATTGAGCGTAACAGAATTTTTTAATCGAAAAAACTTAAATTTTGATTGAATTAAATCTCATGAATGAAAGTGTTAAGTTCTAAAAATAGAATTATAAATCTGTTAATTATATTATAATCGGACAGTAAAATCATTTATATTTATATTTAGTTTCTATCTAGCTTGTTGATCAAATTTATAGTCCAATTGACCAAATGCACAATAAAGTGTTTACTTTGATATTATAAAATATGAGTGTGAAATAATTAGATATAATTGATATTCGATAATTAATCTAATTGTAATCGAAATATTTTAATTTTTAATTTTAATCAAAATATTTTAAATATTTGATAAGTTATAAGTAGTTGTTGCTAATATATAAAAGGGTATTGGAAAAAAATTAATCATTTATAGAAATTTATATTTATATTTAATATTTTAAATTTTAAATAGTAAAATTAAATCTTTTCAATTTAAATATATTAAATTAAATTTATATAAATTAATAGTAAATTATAATATAATTTTTAAAATTTTATTTAAACAATAAATTAATTTTTAAATATATATTTTTATTTACAATATTATTTTTTTATTAATTTCATTATTCACTCTTTATTTTTATTTTTATATAATATTGTAGATATTAAATAAAAATTTAAAATATATAAAAAAACTTTTACAATTTAAAACATATAATATTTTATTTTATTTAGAATAGTATTAATAGGATGTAAAGTTTTTCAAATATAAAAAATAATATATAATTTATAATATTGAGTATAAATATTGAGTGAAATATTTTAATATATATTGTTTACATGTAATGTTTTATATAATAGAAATTTATTTATAATAAATATTTATTTAATATAATATATTTAATATTACATATAATAAATATAAAATATATTTTATTTCATGTACAATTTAAATTAAAGAATTGTATATTTTGTTAATAATATAAAATTTTAAGAAGTATATAGTAATTTATTGTTAACTGATATAAATTTAATTTAGTTTGGCTATAACTATGATAAATAGAAAATATTTAACTTTTACGATTTCAAATTTAAAATTTGAATATAATTATAAATTAATTTGAATATTTAGATTTTTTTATTTAATATCTATATATATTACTGATATATATAAAATTAATAATTTATTATATAATATAAATAATATTTAAAAATATGATTGTAAATAAAATATAAATTATTTTTAATGTATGTGTATTTTTATTAAATAAAAGTTATAATTAATATAATTATTTTTTAAAAAATTACTATTTAATCCTTATATTATAAGAAAATTAACTAGGTAATCTTTCAGTTTTAAAAAATATATAAAAATGTCTTTGACATTTTTTAAAAAAATCTACTACTTAGTCATTCTATTAGTTTTAACTGTTATTTATTTTACTATTTAATTTTTAGAGTTTGAAAAAACTTTTTTTTTTTTTAAATCAAAATTTGAAAAAACTTATTAGTTGATTCTTTAATTTTATAAAAATTTTACTAATTAGTTCCTTATATTGAAATGTATTTTAGAGTTTTTTTTTATAATACTTAATAGTTAAAATTAATGAAGGTAATAATTAGTAAAATTTTTATAATGATAGAAAAGTTTTAATATATTTTAATATATTTTTTAAAATTAAGGATAATTAGTGAGATTTTCTATAATATAAAAATTAAATAGTAATTTTTTTAATATTTATATTTATTTTATAAGTATAAATAATTTATTTTAATATATATTTTTAATAAAATACAAATTATTTTTAATGTATAGGTGTATTTTTATTACATAAAAACAAATAAACATTATAATTAATATAATTATTTTTATAATATTTATATTTATTTTATAAGTATAAATCATTTATTAATATTTATTATAAAAATTTTGTGATTTTTTGAATGTAAAAATTTTATAATTATCAATATTAAAAAGGTAGTATAAAAAAATTTATTTATTTTTAACGCAAAATTAGTTATTGTATTAATAAAATTTCATCAAATAAAAAGCGATATCATTCCAAATAGAGATACGATTATATCTAATAAATTCTCTAGTTAAAATATGAGCAGTTAGAGTAACATTACGATAAATTCATCTGACAGAAATATTAATTTTAGAGTCTAACAAAGATTTACGATCATTCAAAATTGAATCCCTATATAAGATAATTTGACAAAAATACTCTTAAAGTATCCGTTTAAATCTCGGTATAAGATAATTTGGCAAAAATACTGCTTCTTTTTTCTCATCTCTCGAATATAAATTATTATAGTCTCCCAAATAACATTACGGAAGATTAAATTTATTTTTTCATCTTTAAAATATAATATAATTAATAAATTTATTCTTTTTAACTTTTATTCAATTTCTGATTTTTCTAGTCTGACAAATTAATCTATCCAAATGGTAGCTCTTCCATCCAGCCGTGCCAAATTTATCTTTATTTAAAATATTAAACACTCATATGCTCTTGTCTCTTCCTCACACCCAAGCAACAACGATGGATTCTTGAGGTCCCATGGCTAACGTGATTGGTCCCTAATATGTACTAAAAGTTATTCCAAGCCATAATGATACAGTATGTGAAACTTGTATAATGAAAGCATAGAATTATCACCAAAACTACCCCTAGAAATCAGAATCCCACCACAAAACTAAAGCTCTTTAATCTCACGAATCCCATCCAGACTCCTGATGGCCAAGAAATCCATCACTTACTCAGCCATGACCACCACCTCCATCACTGTTGTTGAATCATTATTGCAAGAGGATCTTATTTTTAGAATACATTAACCCAATTGATGCTAACTTCAATATTTAATCTCTACAAAGTGTTTGAAAATGTGTTCATTTTTAGTACTCTTTAAAATCCTCTTCACAATCAAAATTCCCAATCATCAACTAAGAAATTCAAATCTCGAAGGTTTTTGAGGACCAAAATTTCATAAATGATGTGAATTTTCAAGATGATGATATTAAATATTTTCTCAGACGGTGAGTGCAATCGTCATTAATGTGAGGAAGAGCCTGTAATGTTTTGTGGCATACAATAATCGTCAATAATTATAATTCTGCGTTGATTTTACTTTTTCATATATATTAATAATTTTTTAATTAAATTTATTTTAAATAAATTAAATTTTATTAATTATTAAAAAAATATTTTAAAACATTTATAAAAAATAAAATTATATTAAATAGAATTATACCAACAAGTTTTTCTAATCCTATAAAAATCCGTTAGGTAAATAAATTATCAATAAATTATTAACGGATTACGATTCGATATTAAAAGCCTTATTGGTAAATTTTTATCAATGACTTTTAAGTCCGTTAGTAATACTAATCGATTTACTAATGAAATTAATAAAATTTTCGTCAGTATTATGAACGGATTTTAAATTTGTTAGTAAATTGAGAGAAAAATAATTTATTAATAATTTTAAATCCATTATAAATCCATTAGTAAATTATCAATGGACTGAAATCCATTAGTAAATTTATTAAAAATTTAAATAATTTTAAAATAATTATTATTTCGATTAAATATTAAATTTTATTATTAATATTATTTTTTATTAATTTAATAAAATTTAAAATTATATTATTATTATTTTATTTATTAGAAATATATAGAAAATAGAAATAAGAGAAAATGAGAGAAAATGATAAAAAAAAATGAAAAAATATAGAAAAATAACAATTATGAAAAAGAAGAAAGAATGAGAGTCGTGTAAACAGATGATTAGAAAAATGTGAAAAAAAAGAGAAAATAATTAGAGAAGAAAATAAATGAAAAGAAAATAATAGAAAAAATATAGATAGAAAGAAAATAATAGAAGAAAATAATATGAGAGAAAATAATATGAATGATAATTATAGAGAAAATGAAGAATAAGAGCATAAAGGCAAGAAAATAATTGAAAAGAAAATGGAGAAAGTGAAGGGAAAATTATGGAGGAAAATAAAGAAAATAATAGAATAGGGAAGAGAATGAAATAAAAAAAGATAAGAGATGAAAGGAAAATAATAGAAAAAAAATGAGATAAGAAAGTAAAATGAAAGAAAGTAATAAAAAAAGAAAGAAAATGAAAGGAAGGGAAAGAAAATGGAAAAAATAAAAATGATAAAATGAATGAATTATAAAAGGAGAAGGGTATGTGATATATTTATAAAAGCAAATTACTAACGGATTTAAGTAAATTTTTTATAAAAAAAACGGATTTTTTTTCCTATAAAAATTACCAACAGATTTAAAATCTATTAGTAAATCCGTTGGTAACCGAAAAATGTGAGTTTTTTAACAGAAGATTGTGAAAATTTTATGCAGAATATCATTTTAAATTTACCAACGAATTTATTAACAGATGACATCCGTTAGTAAAATTTAGTAACGAATTTTCAAATTCGTTAGTAATTTTATGAACATATTATTAAAAGATTTAGAGTGCGTTAGTAATTTAAACACTTTTTTAAATTTATTAACAATTTAAAATCCGTTAGTAATTGTTAGTGAATTACTAATGGATTTTAAATCCGTTAGTAATTTTTAATATTAATTATTTTATATATTTATAAATTACGGATTTTAAATCCGTTAGTAATTTTTAATATTAATTATTTTATATATTTATAAATTACCAACGGATTTTGAAATCTGTTAGTAATACTAATAGATTATCAACGGATTTCAAATTCGTTGATAAATTTTTACATAAAATTTTTTATATTAAGATTTACTAATGAATTTTTAAATTTTTTAGTAAATCCGTTAAAATTACTAATGGATGAAAATCCGTTAATAAATGGATTTTCAAATCCGTTAAAATTATTAAGAGATAAAAATCCGTTAGTAAAATCCGTTGGTGAATCACAGTTTTCTTGTAATATGAATTTATATGTTATTATAGTTTAAAAAATAATATGAAGGGAATATTATTTTTAAAGACTAATTTACTACATGCATTTTTGAAAAAAAAGAAAATAAATGCATTCAAATGGACTAAATTATTAAAATGCATAAAATTATGGAGACTAAATTAGTAACGTTCGGGTTATTATTGATCTCAGTTACATGGATTATTCGGCGTGTTAATGATTGTAAGTCTCTAATTGATGAGGCGAATAGTGTTAGTGTTCGTTATATTACTCGATCTGCTAATGGCGTAGCACATGTATTGGTTAGGTCTGTCCATTCTTTGACAGATCGGGTGAAATGGATTGTTTCACCTCCTACTTATATTTTGTTTTTGTTGAAACTTGACAGTACTTAATAAAATTTCTCTACATTTACTTAAAAAAAAAAAGAAATGTAATAAAAGAATAGTAGTTTTTTAGATTATACAAATAGTTTCTTTTATTCATACATTGATTCTGTTAAGAACTTAGCATAGAGTGAAAAACTAAGAGAATTGATATAGAAAACTGATTGTATTATTGAATGAGAAATAGCCTTTAAATAGGCAAACAAAACAACTAAATCAGAGAAATAAAAGGAGCACTACTAAGCACTACTGCATAATCAGATGTGCAGAAAATAAATGAATAAATCCCTACAAACTAGGACATATTCTAACTGAATTTTGACTCATTATTCAACAAACCCTCCCTTAAACTAATGTTTGCAAACATCCAGTTTAAGTGAAAGTTTGATCAACTGAACACACTCCTAGAAGTCCTCTCAACTTCACAAATGCTGCTTGCTTAAGTGGCTTTATCATAATGTCAGCTACTTGATCTTTACTCCTGCAAAATAATAAATCAATTGTACCATCATTGCAGAGATCACGCAAAAAATGGTAACGAACATCTATATGTTTGCTCCTGCTGTGCAGAACAGGGTTTTTTGAAATCTTGATAGCTGAAACATTATCACAGAACACTTTTGTTGGACCTTGCTGCTGGCATTGAAGCATCTCTAGCAACCTTCTCAACTAAATGACTTGACAAGAACATGTTGCTGCTGAAATGAATTTAGCTTCTGTGGTGGACAAAGTAACAATTTGTTGTTTCTTTGAAGACCACGAAATAGCTATTGAACTCATTATAAAAACAAAACCCAATGTACTTTTCCGATCATTAACATCTCCTGCATAATTACTATCACAAAAGCCAAACAAATTTTCTTTTACTCCCCTTTTATAAAAAAATTCCAAAATCAACCGTTCCTCTCAAATAACGGAGAATTCTTTTTGCCGCTAACAAATGTGATTCAGTCGGGTTCTCCATATAGCGACTTATCAGACTAACACCATGCATGATGTCAGGTCTTGTTGAGGTTAAATACATTAGACTCCCTACCATTTGCTTGTAAAGAGTTACATTTATTTTTTTCCCTTCATCATTTCTCCTCAACTTCAAGCCACATTCAACCGGGGTAAAAACTGCGTTGCAATCCTTCATTTTGAACCTGTCCAAAATCTCAAGAGCATATTTTTTTTTGTGAAATAAAAATACCAACAGATGACTGCTTAACTTCAATACCAAGGAAAAAATGCATTAACCCCAAATCAGACATTTCAAATTCATTCATCATTTTCCGTTTAAAATCTTCAACCATTCCTTCATCATTCTCGGTATAAATAAGATCATCAACATAAAGACACAAAATGAGCATTTTTCCATTTTCTAGCTTTAAAAATAGAGTGTGTTCATGAGGACATTTATGAAAACCTTCTTTCGCCAAATAAGAGTCTATACGGCTATACCAGGCTCTAGGTGCCTGCTTTAGACCGTATAAAGCCTTTTTGAGTTTATATACCTTGTCCTCCTCGCCTTTCCTCACATACCCAAGAGGTTGATCGACATATACCTCTTCTTTCAATTCGCCGTGTAAGAAAGCAGACTTCACATCTAATTGATAAATGAACCAAAAGTTTTGAGCAGCCATGGCTAAGACTAGCCGAATTGTGTCAAGCCTTGCAACAGGAGCAAACACCTCCTTGTAATCAACTCCAAATTCTTGATTGTATCCCTTCACGACAAGGCGAGCTTTATATTTGTCAACTCCACCATCTTTGTTCAACTTTGTTTTATAAATCCATTTCACCCCAATGGACTTTTGCCCTTTCGGAAGCTCTACCAAATCCCAAGTGTTGTTTTTCTCTATTGATTTTATCTCCTCATCCATAGCATGTTGCCATTTTGAATCTTTAATAGCATCATGAAATGTGAGGGGATCACAATCTGCAAAAAAAACAAAATGAGCAAGTGAATCGTCATCCGATAGTTCACCTCCACTTACATAATCTTCCATCCAGGTTGGTCTCCTTCTAGTACGGGGCTGGTCAACAATTACAGCAGTAGAAGTGTCAACGGAATGCTGTAATTGTTGCTCCATTGAAGAAATTTCTTGCTGCACCGAATTTTCTTCAATTTCATCAAAGCTTATAGGTGTAGGTGTGAGTTGCTACTTTTTATCACTCCAATTCCAAGCATTCTCCTCATCAAATACTACATCTCTGCTAATCACAATTTTATTAGTGAGAGGATTAAACAATTTATATGCTTTGGAATTTTCACTTACACCCATAAAAATACATTTTTCACTTTTATCATCCAGCTTCTTCCTTTTCTCATTTGGAACATGTGCATATGCAATGCATCCGAAAACTCTAAAGTGATCAACAGATGGTTTTCACCCATTGAAAGCTTCCTCCGGTGTCATGTTCCGAACAGCAAAAGTTGGACTTCTATTCAACACATGAACAGCCCAATTTACAGCTTCTGGCCAAAAAGTTTTTGGAACATTCCCCTATGTTAGTAAGCTTCTCACCACATTAAGAACTGTTCTGTTCTTGCGTTCGGATACACCATTCTGCTGAGGTGTAAATACTGTTGTGAGTTCCCTTCGAATGCCATTTTCAACACAAAAACTTTCAAATTCTTTGGAGCAATACTCTCCACCACGGTCCGTTCGAAGCGTTTTGATTGACTTCTCTGTTTCATTTTCAACTCGTGCTTTGAAATTTTTGAACACATCAAGAGCTTCGGATTTTTTCTGCAAAAAATAAACCCAGATTTTCCGAGTGAAATCATCAATAAAGGTTATCAAGTACCTTTTACCTCCATTTGAAGTGGGTTTAATTGGACCGCAAATGTCTGAATGCAGCAGCTCTAGCACTTTCTTTGCTCTCTATGACTGGCCTTTTGGAAATTGTGAGCGAGGTTGTTTGCTAACAATACACTCTTCACAAACTTCAGCAGGAATATTAATTTGAGGAAGGCCTGTCACCATATTTCTGTTTTGCAGAGTTTTTAAGCCACCGAAATTCAAATGACCATAACGAAAATGCCATAGCCATGAAGGATCTTTTATTCTAGCAATTAAGCATGTTTCAACATCTTGAATCTTTAATGGAAATAGTCTATTTGAACTCATCTTAATGCTAGCAATTGCTCCCCTTTTTGGGTCATATATCTCACAAATTTTATTACGAAAGGTTAATTCATAACCCGTTTCCTGTAACTGTCCAACACTCAACAAGTTACACTTTAAGTTAGGAGCATAATAAACATCCGAAATTATCTTAGTAAAGCCATTCAACATTTTGATAGAGATATCACCTTTACCCATCACATTTACAATGGACTTATCACCAAAACTCACAGTAGTAAAAAAATCTTCATTTAAATTTAAAAAGGAAGACTTACTACCGCTCATGTGATTACTGCAAGCTGAATCCACATACCAAACATCAGATGGTGTTCCTTGGTCTGCTTGATAAGCCATCAACAACATTTCGGTTTCAGTTTCAACAACAAAATTTGACTTGTCTTCTGTTCTTTTGTCTTCTGGCAATTTTGTGCGACACTCGGAACGATAATGCCCATATTTATGACACCTGAAGCATTCAATATTAGACTTATCACAGGGCTCACCTTTTCTTTGCGCTTGATCGGATTAGAAATTCTGCCGATTTCCTCTCCCTCTGCCTCTCCCTCTTCCTCTCCCTCTGCCTCTCCCCCTTGAATTCGAGAAAGAAGAGGGAAGAGTTGAGGCCTTCAAAGCTAACTCTTCAATATTTGAACTTCTATTCATCTTTTGCTCATGCACCAATAACGAGCTCCGCAATTCATCAATAGATAAAGAATCTATGTCCTTTGATTCTTCAATTGAGCAAACAACATAGTCGAATTTGGGCGTCAGAGAACGTAATATCTTCTCCACAATAGTTACATCTTCTATTTTCTCACCAATAAATCACATCTTGTTGCATATTTCCATGGTTCTAGCAAAATAGCTGGTAACGGATTCACCGTCTCTCATCTGCAGAGTTTCAAAATCTCTCCTCAAAGTTTGAAGCTGTGCTCGCTTAACTCTGGCTGAGCCTGCATATTTTTTCTTCATAGAATCCCATATATCCTTGGAAGTATCTTTGCAAAGAATTGTTTCCAGGATAGAACGCTCAATAGATTGAAAAAGGTAATTTTTTGCCTTCAAATCTTTGAGCTTTGTAGCTTCAAAATCTGTCTTTTGAGCATCTGTTAATGTTTCTCCTGCTGCTGGAGCGCCGACTCCGTTTTTGACTATCGCCCAGTAATCTTTGGAACGCAAGAAGTTCTCCATTAACATGCTCCAATGGTCATAGTGACCAACAAAACGTGGGATTGCTGCCTGCACAAAATTTGACTCTGCAGCCATGGAAATAATAGCTGCTGCTCTCTCTCTTTTTTTTCACGTGTTTAACTCTCTACAACTATTTTAGCTTTGATACCACTGTTAAGAACTTAGCATAGAGTGAAAAACTAAGAGAATTGATGTAGAAAACTGATTGTATTATTGAATGAGAAATAGCCTTTAAATAGGCAAACAAAATAACTAAATCAGAGAAATAAAAGGAGCACTACTAAGCACTACTGCATAATCAGATGTGCAGAAAATAAATGAATAAATCCCTACAAACTAGGACATATTCTAACTGAATTTTGACTCATTATTCAACAGATTCATACTTTAAATAATATGAATGGAATGGTAAATATGATGAGTAAATAATTAAACTCACATAGAACCAGGCAGAGCCAGCGAGGTCATTGTTCCTTTAAAAAATTTTAAATTTTTTAAGGGTATTCATATAGATTTATATGAAACAAGAAAAATTACTTTAGATTTTTATATGTTTAGAAAGATTTATAAGTTAGTCTTTATTTCAAAATTAATGAATTAAAATATTTTATATTTTATAAAATCAAATTATTTAATTCTTTTATTAAATATATCTTTATTCATCTTAAATATTTATATTATTTAGTTTATTTAATTTAATTATGCATTATATTTGACTTCAAAAAAGTTATGCATTATATTTAGTCTCTCCCATTCTCTATCTTTTTCAATCTAAAAAATATATTTTTTATTTTCAAGATTTAAGGTTAAATTGTAAAATTTTTCTTAAATTATTCCCTCATTATTTAATTGAAATTTATATGTCATTTTTATTATTTATAAGTAATAATTTTTATTTATCTCACTTGATTGTTAATCTATTTATATAATTAAAATTATTTATTAAATTATTTAAATTTAGAGAAATAAATTTTAAATTTTTATAAATAAAAGTATATTTGATGAGTAACGTTACATTATTTAATGGATTTTATAGATTATTTAAATTTAAAAAAAATAAATCTACAAAACATAAGTTTAATAGGGAATAAGTTAAAAAATTTAAATTTAAAAATTTTTAAATATAAATTAAGAATTATTTTTATGGATAATAGATTAAATTATTCAAATTTAAAGAAAATGAAATTGAAATGTTTTTATAGGTGATGTATTAAAATATTTAAATTTAAAATATAAAATTTTAATAGTTAACCTTATATCAAATTATTATTTTATTTTAATGATATTTTTTTTTATAATTTTCCATGCCAGAAGAGATTTTTCTATAATAAATATTATTAAAATTTAATTTTATAATAAAATAAAAGGTGGATACTAAATATTGATTGTTGATTTGTGTTAAAACATATATTTGTAAGTTGTTATTAATATATTATAATTAATGAAAAATAGATAAACTATAATTTAATCATAATATTTTATTAATTTTTTATAAAAAAATATTTTCTGAATATGTATTTACTTTATGTATTTTATTTTTTTCTTATTTATTTAAATTAGGCCTTCAATTAAATTTTTGCATCTCTGCTGCAAAAAAATGATTTAATTTTATTATTTGAAAAAATATATATACGAGAAAGAAATAAAATATAAAAGGGTTGGTTTGAATTGATAAAAACTAACTTAAAAAACAAAGCTAACTAATTGAGTTAGTTAATAAAATGAGGAAAATATCTCGCTTGAGGGATATCTTAGTTAATTTGTTGAATTGATCATAGATACGAACATATTTATTTTAATTGCTGATTAGCCATTTATAATTATTAATACTGTTTAACAATTTATTTCTTTTAATTATTAGACTAATTGTAATTATTTCATTAATTAGTTTCTAACTAATAAATAATTCTACAAAATTTAATTTTCTAATTGATAATCTGAAATCCAGAAAATAGGGTTTACAAAGCGTTCTATGAGTTTAGCCAAAAAAGCCCTTTGAGAAGAGAGTGTTTCTTCATTTTATCTATTTCCATTGTCTGTCAGTGACGTGTAACGGCCTGCCTTCTATTGGGCCACCTGTCTCTGCCATACTGATACAATCGTACGAGGATATCAGATTTCTGCCCCATACGTAACAGCCTCTGATTTTCCCCGAGTGCGCATGCGGATGGTCCCATAAGGTGAATGGGCTGAACTCCTTCCTGGTTCCGAGCTGGGCCGGAAGATAAGGTTAAAACTGAGCCCAGAGAGGGGCTGCTCGATGGGCCGTACGGGTTGGGCTGGCCTGATTGAGAAATTCAGATGGAGCCCGGTCTCAAGGCAGAATGGGCCAGACCTGGTTCACGCGGGAGACTTGAAGGCTTCCAAATAATGGGCTGGTACCATAGGCCTGGCCCTAGACCGGGGTGAAGAGATCCAGCGGTCATCAATTGCCCCTTTACCTTCTCATCAGTTATTGTCCGACTGATGAGGGGGTAAATATCGAGAGTAATAATGACCGCGCCGCCCCAAGACAAAACTGCTCAAAACATCTTTTCGGCTCTTCATTGTTTCAAATTTCATTTCCTGTCAGTTTCCTCAGAACGTTCGTTCTTCTCTGCTCTACTGCTCTCTTTGCTTTCCTTTGCTCATTTGCCCTAATCGCTTTTCAGGTACGCCTCTTCTTTTACCATGGATAGTTCTAGCCTCCCCGATGTCGTCAACCAGGAGTCTAGCATCACCCCGTCCAACATTAGGAGTTTCATCTCTAGGGAATACCTAGATACCCCTCTTTTTCACATCCGGGCTCCTTACTGGAATGAAAGGATCGTTCTTCCTGACCCTTCTCCCCCTGGCCTAGTCGACCCTCAAAGAGACGTCAGTCTAGTCTTCTTCATCAAACAGAGGGAGTATGGTCTGTCCTTCCCCTTTTCTCCTTTCTTCAAAGAGGTCTTCCAGTACTTCGAAATCACCCCTCGCATGCTAACCCCTAACTCCGTTCTTTTCATGTCTTGCTTTGAATCCCTGTGTCTGAGCTGGGGGTTCACACCCACGGTTCATCTGTTCGTTAGCTTCTTCAGGCTGGTTAAGGCGAGCCAAAAATTTTATTACTTTGCCCCTTGTGGTGGGTTATCCATCTTCACGGGCTATAAGGACTCCATCAAAGGCTGGGTAGAGGGGTTTTTGGTGGTAGAGTTGAAGAAAGAGACGGGGTTGGCTTAGGAGCTCGGTCTCCCCTGAGAGGATGTCTCTCTGGGTTGCAACGACCTGCCCCAGTTGAGCCTTACCGATCAGGTCGGATTCCTTCGACTGACTTCTGTGGATAGGAAGTATGACGTCGAAAAGTGCTTGTACGCGTCCAACGTTAGGGATATTAAGGACGCGGGTATCTTATTCTATCTACCTGTGTTAATTTTGTCTTTATGATGCTTTGCTGAAAATGGTTCTAACCTGTCTTATTCTTGTGGCTCTTGTAGCTTCTTCAGTGAAAATGGACCAAATTAAGCCCCAAAGAATCTCGTGCTGTTCCGTGAGAGCATGGACGCTGCTCTGGATGCCCTCTTGGCTGGGCAATCTGTGAGGGAGGCTACTCAAAGGGTGGCCGAGGCTATTTCTTCCAGGTCGGTTACTCGACCGCCTCGTCCCCCGGTATCTTCTCAGGCTCCCAGACCGAGCTCAAGACGTAGCAAGTCGTATCGGCCTTCCAGCCGCAGCAGATCGAGCTCGGCTCACCAGTCCTCTCAAGCCCCCCGGCCTTGACGCTCTTCTACTGAGAGGACGGAAGAGGTTCCAAGGGTTATTTCTGAAGTGGCTGAGGACACTGGGCTGGCGAGGACGGATCCCATCCTTCCTCCTGTGGACGCTTCTGATGTGGGGCTTGAAGTCCCCGCTGTTGCTGAGGAGGAGGTCCCCAAGGCGGGGCTCGAGGCCCCCATTATTGAAGAGGAAGCTCCAGGGAAAAGAAGGGAGGTTATTCTTGTAGACGAAGATGTTCAGGAGGCCCCTACCGGAGATGCCCCTGCTCTTGAAGAGGTTGGATCTGGCCCTGCTAATAACGGAGGTGCCACAGAGAAGGCCGGGGACAAACATCCTGCCCCCCCTGAAATGTTCGCCCCAGCTCCTGCTCGGAAGAAATCCAGGGCTTCCAAGGGATCAGCTCCAGCTCTCCCTCCTATTGGAAAGAAAAAGGAAGCTTCCAAGGGATTAGCTCCAGCTCTCCCCCCTCTTGAAAAGAAGAAGGATGTTCCTGTGATACCCCTATTGTCTGCTCCTGACAACGACATTTTGAACGTGGAGGACATCACTCATCAAACTCCGGCAAGTGTTGTAGCGGAGATCTTGCGGGAGCGGATGTTCGGGGAATCACGGAGGCTTCGGACTCTCGTCTGCTTGCTTTGACCGGCCACTTGGCTGGCTTCACACGAGAGCAGGCAGCCTTCCGGTATCTACCTCGAAGGGAGCTCGGAGATAGGATCAGGGAGATGCTCCTGATGGTAAGTCGTTCGTCTCGGTTTTTGCTCGTCTTCTAATTTTCTTTGTTTCTTTATTGTGACAACTTTCTCTTTTTGCGCTAGGTGATGGGCCTCTTCATGGAGGTGGACGCCCGTGACCACTCTCTCCGGGAGTCTGTGGATCGCCGGGTTGAGGAGGCACATCTGGAGGAAAACCTGTCTGCCACCAATGATGCCCGGAGCAATCTAGCCGCGGCCCATGAGCATGCCAAGTCCCTAGAGGCGGAGTTGTCTCACGCCCGGAGGGTTCTTAAAGAATCTGACGAGAGGGCAGCTGCTGCTGAAGTCCGCTGTGAAGAAGTCCTGAAGAAGCTGTCCTCCACGGTAGATGCCCTTCGTGAAAGGGACGAGGCTATAAACCAGAGGGACGAGGCCCAGCGTCAGTACGAGGCCTTGAAGGCTGATTTCGAAGGAGCCCAGGCTCGTCTTAACAAGGTGGAGGTCCAGAAGGAGGGGGCACTAGCTCGGGTTGAAGTTCTCGAGCAGGAGCTGAGTAAGAGTTCTGATCGCCTTAGAGATCTGACCTCAGCGGCAGAGGAGTCTAAACTTCACAATCAAAAGCTCTGCCATGAGGTCAAGACATTGGAGCATAGATGCTCAGCCCTGCTCGAGGATGCCAGACTCGCTGAAGATAGGGTCCAGCTGGAGTGTGAGAGGCATCTGATGGAGTATAAAGAGTCTCCCGAGTTGAAAAAAGAGATCGAGCAGGCCTGTGAAGCTCCCTTCCAGGATTACAAGGGTTCTTCTGAATTTAAAGCCCAGATAGCTGAGGCCTGTGAGAAGCGACTTGCGGAGTTCCAAGGCTCTGATGAAATGAAAACTGCCATATGGAATAAGGGCTTCCGCATGTTCATCTCTGGATACAACCGGAGCCTAAGGACAGCCAGATACGCTTCCTCTACCCCGTTGGCTGAACTTCGAGCTATAGAGGAGGACTCTGATGGCGAGGAGGTGCTTTACGGGGAGGATGACAGACCTCTACCCAAAAGAGCTTCTCGCACTGCAGCTGGGCCTTCTGAGGCAGAACCCGAGCTAGGGAACGACGATGCTGGGCCTCAAGGGTAGGAGATCATGCCTTTCGTGGGCACTGGGGGGTCTGAGCAGGAGGATGCTGGGCCTCCCATGGACAGCAATGTAAATGTAGATAGTGTAGGGGATAATGTAGATGATAATGCCCCTATGCATGTAAGTCCTTTAAAGACTATTTTTCCCTCAGTAGAATAGACTGTAAAGTAGGTTGTAGTTACTTTTTCTTTTTAATGAAATTTAATTTTCAAATTGTGTTGGTATTTTGAGTTATTTTGATTGTTATTTATTTCTCTGGCTTTATTCGTACTTGAGCTGTTCTTACCTCTGCTTGTTCTTCCCTCCTTATCAGGCTACTTATTCTGTTTAAACAGTCTGACTTGTTTAATTTTAAAGATTTGAGAATGAAACACTTAAACTGTGCCTAATAAACTTGGTAAGGAATTGACTACATCGCCTTTCATTCCTTGCCCCTCAGTCAATCAGGGCTGAAAACTTAGCAAGAAACTTAGTCTCTGACTTATAATCTTTTCTAATTTCACAAGGGCGTTCTCATCTATAAATTTTCTCCGAGCTGGATTTGCCTTAAGGCCAAGATCTTCAAGCTGTACTTTTATAGATTTCGACCTCATTAGGTCTTCACTATGAGCTCGGTTTTAACAGCTGACTTAATGTCTTCAACTTTTCTTTCCATTATTTCACATGTACGAGCTTGGGCATGTAGCCCTTTATAACCAAAGCGAAATGTATCACGTACCTTTTAAAGTGGTGAGCAGGGTTGGCCTCATTGTTTTTAATTCTGTTCTGACAAGAACTGAAACTAGGGCCTTATCTGCTTATGCCATTGAGTTTCCTCTCGGATCATAGGAGGCTTGTTGCCTTCGGTTTGCTTTTGAGCTTTCTGAGCTTGGCTCTCTTTTGCTTGGTTTTCTGAGTTCATGCTTTCAGGTCGGCACTCTTGGCCTTTTGTTGTCTTTGTCTTCTTAATCTTAGTTTTCGAGTATGTCCCTGCCGGGCCCTTTGCTGCTTGGACCTTCGTTTAGGCTAGTCGAACTGGTTTAGTGCCAGCCGTCAAATTTTGAGATCGGAATCTTACCAGCCGGTGATCCGAGTTCGGACTTAGACTTTTTATTTCTGCTTTAGTATCTTCTTGAGGTCGGTATGACACTTTACCTCTTTCGGCTATCGTGTGAGATCAGAGTCTCTTATCCTTAGGGCCCGAGCTCCTTGGGGGAGGTCGGATTTTAATTTTTCGTTTGATGACTCAGGGCCCCATCTTTCGTGGGAGATTGGAGCTGTGAGTTCTTTTTGCGTTTGACACCGAGAGTCCTTGGGGGTTCCGGCCGTTTGGTGCCGGGAGATCTTGGAGATCCCGGTCTTGTACCCCCTGAGGTCTCTATGTCTCAGTGAGGTCTTCTGATGCCAGGAGATCTTGGGGATCCTGGTCTTCCACCTCCCTGAGGTCTCTATGTCTCAGTTTGGTGTTGGTGCCGGGAGATCTTGGGGATCCCGGTCTTGTACCCTCTTAGGTCTCTATGTCTCAGTGAGGTCTTCTGATGCCAGGAGATCTTGGGGATCTTGGTCTTCCACCTCCATGAGGTCTCTATGTCTTAGTTTGGTGTTGGTGCCAGGAGATCTTGGGGATCCCGGTCTTGTACCCCCTGAGGTCTCTATGTCTCAGTGAGGTCTTCTGATGCCAGGAGATCTTAGGGATCCTGGTCTTCCACCTCCCTGAGGTCTCTATGTCTCAGTTTGGTGTTGGTGCCGGGAGATCTTGGGGATCCCGGTCTTGTACCCCCTGAGGTCTCTATGTCTCAGTGAGGTCTTCTGATGCCAGGAGATCTTGGGGATCCTGGTCTTCCACCTCCCTGAGGTCTCTATGTCTCAGTTTGGTGTTGGTGCCGGGAGATCTTGGGGATCCCGGTCTTTTACCCCCTGAGGTCTCTATGTCTCAGTGAGGTCTTCTGATATCTGTTCTTTTCTTTTTCTGAGAGAGTTAATACTCACAGTAATAGAGATAATCATTGCATTGTCATAAGGTGATGTTATTCCATTCATTCGTGTTTTCATAGTACAAGAATTTCTTTTTACAAATATTCTAAGGGAAGTACCTCTTCTACTTCACCGGCTCATTCAACCTTCTGTTCCTCCAACGATCATGTTGATGGTCCCACTGGACCTATCATTCACTGGCCCCGCTCCCATTCTCCTAAGTGTTTGCGTTGCTGGGTTCGGCTGAGGTCTTTGTCCCTCCAGTTTCTTCACAAAGTTCTTGAGGTGTCCCCTCTTTATTAGCCTCTCGATCTCAGTAATCAACTGGAAGCAGTTATTGGTGTCGTGGCCGTGTGTGCGATGATACTGACAGTATTCATCAGGATTTCGCAGGTCCGCTTCAGTTCTCAGGGGTCTGGGCCATTGTAGGAATTCCTTGTCTTGGACGGCCATGAGCACTTCGGCTTGGGAGGCATTGAGTGGGGTCGGCTTCTCTAGAACCCATGGGGGGAAGTGTCTTATGTTCTGCGGCCCGAGGAGGGGGGAGTCTTTGGTCCCTTCTCTACCATGGTTGTCTGTAGAGTTCAGGTTTCTTGCCGTGTTTCTTCTCGTGCCCCTCTGGCCTCCTTTTCTCTGGGGCTTTCCCCTTATCCGTCGCTCCCCTGGCAAATCTGCTTGTCACCAAGGCATCATCCTGCCTGATGTACTTCTCTGCCCTCTTCATCAGCTCGACCAGTGAGGTAGGAGGCTTCCTGCTCAACGAGCCAAAGAACTCGGGCGAAGTCGTCCCTTTCTGCATAGCCTCCACTGCTCTTCCCTAATCTAGCTCGGGAATTTGCAAGGCTTCCGCATTGAAACGGGCAACGTACTCCCTGAGCGATTCATCCCTTCTCTGCCTGACTGTTTCTAGATAACTCGTCTTTCTGTCTGCAGGCACCCCAGCGATGAACCGGCTAATGAAGGGAGTGGCCAGATCTCCAAAGCTTCTGATGCTTCCGGTCTCAAGGCTGTTGAACCATGCCCGTTCTGGCCCCGTGAGCGTCGTCGGGAATACCTTGCACATCATGGCATCTGACAAAGTCTGCAGCTCCATGAAAGTCTTGTAGTTCAAGACGTGCTCCCGGGGGCTTCCAGCTCCGTCGTACACCGCCATAGGTGGCATCATAAATTTCTTCGGGACGGTCTCCTGCTGCACCCACTTTGAAAAGGGTGAAGAGGTAGGCAGAAGAGTTTGGTTGGGGTCCTTTGCCCCTAACTCAGCCAAAAGTTGATCTCTCATCTTCTGCAGCTTTTGGTCTATGCTCTCTTCTTCCTGCTTGGGCCTTTTCTCCGCGCGACCTTTCTCCTCCCATGTCTCGCTCCCCGTTCTTCCGGTGGTTCCGGCAGAATAACTATCAACTTCATCATTCTCTATCAGCTCCCTCACCCTCCTTCCGTGAACTCGAGCTTTCGGCTCTTCCTCTTCTCCGGCTCTTCTCCCCCCGTCTCCGATTTCTTGGCTGACAGTTCAGGGATGGTTGAGGGTAGGCTGAGGTTCGTTGGTCCGGGGCTCTTCCACCACCAGAAACACCTGTACTGGAGTGTTGAGGCCCCGTTGTTGCATCATCTGCCCTAGCCAGTGGGCGGTGTTTTGTAACTGGAGGGCGATGGCTTGGAGGTCCTGGTTGGACAAGGCAGCGACGGACACATTCCCCGCCGGGCTTGGCGAGGGGTTGAAAGGGATGGGTGGTTGATTGCTTGGAGTTGTAGGACTGGAAAAAGAGAACTGCTGCCCCTCTTGGGTAGAGCTCAGGTCATTGGGAGTGTTAAGATTGTTGTTTTCATTGTGACTAGCCATCGTGGATCTCAGTGGGTTTTGTAAGAGTGGAACTTCCGGTGATGAAAATATCTCCTTCGGTTCCCACAGACGGCGCCAATTGATAATCTGAGATCCAGAAAATAGGGTTTATAAAGCGTTCTATGAGTTTAGCCAAAAAAGCCCTTTGAGAATAGAGTGTTTTTTCATTTTATCTGTTTCCATTGTCTGTCAGTGACGTGTAACGGCCTGCCTTCCATTGGGCCACCTGTCTCTGCCATACTGATACGATCGTACGAGGATATCATATTTCTGCCCCATACGTAACAGCCTTTGATTTTCCCCGGGTGCGCATGCGGATGGTCCCATAAGGTGAATGGGCTGAACTCCTTCCTGGTTCCGAGCTGGGCCGGAAGATAAGGTTAAAATTAAGCCCAGAGAGGGGCTGCTCGATGGGCCGTACGGGTTGGGCTGGCCTGATTGAGAAATTCAGATGGAGCCGGTCTCAAGGCAGAACGGGCTGGACCTGGTTCACACGGAAGACTTGAAGGCTTCCAAATAATGGGCTGGTACCATAGGCTTGGCCCCAGACCGGGGTGAAGAGATCCAGCGGTCATCACTAATAGTATTAGAATTTAGGAAGACTCAAACTCCAATCAATAAATTCAATCGGTGCGATCATTGCAATTAAAATATGTAATTCTACAATAATAAATATTGCCTATCATAAGTATCAAATTTATTAAGCAATTACAGAATTAATAAATTCAAATGATAATATATTTCTCAATTAATTGTATAATTGCCCAAATTAAAACAATTAAATGAATAATAATATCAAGTATACACAAGTAATATAAAAATTAGAATAAAAATAGAGAATTAAGCTTAGTTTGATCTCACAATCCTTGCAAATTAAATCTCGAAAAGCTAAATAATAGAATTTGGTTGCTAAGTACTTAACTAAAGTTGTAACAGTGTTGGTTGGAAAAATAAAGACCTAGAGATGTTAGCGAAAAACATAGAAGAAAAATAAGGGTCCTCTGTCCTAAAATAATCTCCTTTTTCAAATGATTCTTCTAAAAAATCTAGCTTTCTTCTAAAAAGAAATAAAAAAAATTTCACTAATAAGGAAATAAACAATCACTAAACATTCTCCTAAAATCATATATGAAAGAATCCTAATTAGTCATTTGCAAAATAAATTTTTTAATTATGGAACTTTGACTCTCGACCCTTATATAAATCTTGCTTAAGATTTATTATTGCTCGGTCCTTGCTTACAGCTTAAGTATGCCTATGACTAAACTCACAACTACACCTTTGATTATTGGTTGAAATTTTCCGGTTTGAGCTTTTCTTTTCAAAATGAACAAAATCTGTCAAAATAACCAAAATAGACAAAATATCCCTAAATTACTAAAATCCACTCCAATTAAACATGTAAAAGTATAGATGAGTAGAATTTACGTCCTAACAAATCCCTCCACACTTAGGCTACTAAGTATACTTCCCTCATCAGATTTCAGCCCAACTAATCAAGACTCAAACAAATCACATAGCTTAAAGAAACCAAGTTAGATGGCAATGTGAGAGCAGCAGTAGTGGAATACCCTCTTATAGGTCTACTAGTGTATAGTACAATAGCAATCATCTAAGATATATAAAAGAGAGTATTTGCTCATTAAAAGCACACAAATAATTTTTCAAATAAATTACATTAATTTAAATATGGAGAAATACCAAAACTTGCTAAATAATATTCAAAACACGCAATTACTCTTTTCAATTTATGCCAAGTGCCTAAAACCTTATTCCACTTCAACCTTGTATATTGTTTCATAGTTATGTACAAAATTTAAGCACATTTTATTTCTTGCTTGAGGCGTTATCCCTTTTCGGTATGAAGACACATATTAGCGACACACGCACCCGACTGCTTTTTCACAATCCTTAAGTGGCTACTCTTTAAATAATATGAATTGTAAATATGGTGAGCATGATTGACTCCACAAGGAATAATTTAATTCTATTCATTAAGAAAACAAATCAATAAGAAAGAAATAAAATATAAATGGATGGTTTGGATTGATAAAAATTAATTAGAAAAAAAAAACTATCTAATTGAGTAGGAAACTAATGAGTTAGTTAATCAAATAAGGAAAATATCTAGCTTAAGAGATTCTCGGTATTAGTTCACTAGATTGATCATAGATGTAAAGATATCTATTTTAATTTCTGATCAGCCGGTTATAATTAGTGATGCTGTATAACTACTTATTTTTCTCTTAGTTATTAGACTAATTATGATTACTTCACCAATTCTTAATATGCTTTGTAAGCTTTAATTTACCAATAATGTTTGAATTTAGAAAGACTTGACTCTAATCAATAAGCTTATTTAGTACGTTTATTGCAATTAAATTATATAATTCCATAATAACAAATATTGCTTGTCACAAGTGTCAAATTTACTAAGCAATTATGAATTTAATAAATTCGAATGACAGTATACTACTCATTCAATTGAATAATTGATCAAATTGAAACAACCAAATGAATACTAATTTTAATCATATATAAATAACATAAGGACAAGAAATAGAATCACAATTTTTGTAATTTAAACCTCCAAAATCCTTTAGTTAGATAAAGAAATTTGATTGCTTGAGTACTTAATCAAAACTGTAATAATGGTGGTTGAAAAAACAGAGAAACCCAAAGCTACCAGTTGAAAACATAGAAAAGAGAAGGAAAAAAAGGTCCTCCGTCTCTAAACAACCTCCCTTTTTAAATTAGTATTCCTAAAAACCTAGTTATCTTATAGAAGAAATAAAAGATAATTTCCACTAGTAAGAAAAGATACAATCACAAAATATTTTTCTAAAATTGTTTATAAAAGGATCCTAATTAGTCATTTATAAAATAAAATTTTTGATTTTGAAACTTTGATTCTCGATCCTAGCATAAGCCTTATCCAATGCTTATCTAATAGCTCTACTTAATTTAATAGGTTTAAATTAAAATAAATAATCTATTAGTGATTTGTTGAAAGTTATATTCTTAGTAAGTGGAGAATGTGAGTGACAAAACTATCTTTTATAAAATACCATAAATCTATTTGCAGTTTAGGATGTTTTATTGGACACAATTCATCTAAACATATTATCATCTTTTTTTTGTCCCACATATTAGTATGGGATACTAAAGGAAGTGCATGGTGAATCTCATATTATAAGATATATGATATATAGACAGATATAATAGAAACTTATGTGATAAGTAGGTCAAACATGTAGTGTAATACCCGGCTAGATGCAGACATCGGAATTCCTACCGTCTGGTGGAATTCGAGGATGTCAGAAGTATCTAGAAGGGGAAGAGAAATGTGTTCTTAAAATGTTTTAAGTATTTGACAGGTTGTGAAGAGAATAGGATTGAGTTTGAAGAGAAAAGGCTTTGGGGACAAAGGCCAGGTTCGGCTGCCGAAGGTAAGTTCGGCCGCCGAAAGTGCCCAATGTTCGGCCCCCGAAGATTGCATGGTTTTGCCTGCGATTCGACAGCCGAAGCTGAGTTGGCCAGCTAACGAAAGGGCACTTCTCAGTCACTGTTTTGGACAGGTGTTACCTCTAAATCATTCCCAGAGGTTAGGCCACATCTCCTATGACTCATCTGCAAAGGTTTAATCCCCCATGCACAGGTTTGAGGGTGGTAAAGTGTTGTGAACGTTTGTGAGAAAAAAGAGAGAGCTTTGGTGGTTTAGTGAAGAAGAAGAGGTGGTGGTGCATAGCTTTGAGTTCAGATTGTTTAGCTTCTGTTGTCCAAAGGTAAGGGAAGTTTAACTTGGTTTAATGGTTTATAACAGCTTTTACAGAGGATAAGGGTAGAGTTGCTTATATAGGTTCGTTTTAGTGTTTTCATGGTTTATGCATGATTATGTGTTATGTGTATTGTTTTGTTGGGGTTTTAAGTTAGTTTTGGACCCCTTGGAGCATGTACATGAGTATATGCATAGTTTGAGAGGTTGAATGCATGATTTGGGGAGTATGGAAAAAGTTGGGAGGCTGGTTGAAGCGCGAAGCTGAGTTCTGGATGAACTCAGGTTCGGCAGCCGAAGGAGGATTCGGCCGCCGAACATGCCCGACTTTCGTCTCTGGAGGAGACATTCGGCCGCCGAAGGTGCTGCCGAAGGTGCCCTGTCCAGCCTTCCTTTGCTTGTTTTGCATGCATGTTTTGAGGTGTTCTAGAAGGGTTTTGGGGAGTTGTTTATCAGTTGTATAGAGTATGTTTGGTACCTCATTTAAGTCCTCCATTGTAGGATTGGACCCGAGAAAACGAGGTGTTTAGCAGTAGTAGCTGCGTCAGAGGTAGAGTTGGTCCAGAGCTAGTTAGCCCAGAGTTAGCCAAGCAGAGGCTACAGGTGAGTGGAACTACACTTTATAATTTTAAATTCAGAAATGACATACTTCTAGCATGTTCCATGCATCATAAAATGCCATGTTTTATATTAGGTTGTATTGCATTCGTTTCACGAATATGATGCATTGCATAAGATGATATTTGTATGGATGAATGTTGGATGATCCTTAGCCCTTGATAGAGCACAGAGTACAGATACAGAGTTATGGCATGAGGTAGCCATACCAGGTCGCTCCTGGATAGGCCAGGTCGCTCCTGGTACTATGAGTTAGACAGACAGTCTGTCAGATCAGAGATCAGAGTAGTCCAGGTGAGGCCTAATCGCCCCTGGCACAGTTGGACATGTTATGATATGAGTTACTTCAGAGTAGTCCAGGTGAGGCCTAATCGCCCCTGGCACAGTTGGACATACTATTATGTATGTAGAGGGCTATGGTGACAAGTTCATCCTTGAGGTGATTTTACAGGATTGTTGAGTCGTTTTGTATCATGTATGGGATTTATCAGGTACACAGAGAGTATAGTTGGCTGACTACGGGTCCCGGCGGCCTTAAGCCGATCTGGATCCTAGTGCCAGTGATGGTTCGGACCGTTACTGAGGGGTACCGGTTTCCGGGTCGTTACAGATTGGTATCAGAGCTTAGGGCCTCAAGAGTACGGTGTGCTGAGCATCTTTGCTCAAGGACTAGAGATATCCCACATCGGAAAGAGGTGTTGTCTGGTATAGGAAGGGAAGCACAATAGGTAAAATCATGTCCACGAGGATAGGATGTGGAGTCCTGTCTTGCATGATGATGTGAAATGCCATGATGAGCTGCATGTGCATTATTGATATGTTTGATATGTGCTGCGGATTCATGTGTTCTCACATGGATCATTTGATGATATTTTTGTGTGATGTTGTGCTTGTCAGAGGCAGGATGAGAGGAACTCGTCGATCTGCTCGATTGACTGGAGCTCCGCCGGAGAATGAGGGCATGGATGCCCAACTCCCTGTTCTGCAAAAGGCAACATCAGATAGTTTAAGCAGAGAAGGTACATCAAGGGACCCTAGAAGGTCTAGTGATGAGAGTAGAAGGGGAGTTGTGCAGAGTGGTATGTCAGGGTTTATGAGAGTCGTAGAGGAGGATGAGCAGAGCAGAGATGGTAGCTTTGGCAGGAGCAGGTTAGGAGGAGATATGGGTGAGTCTCATGGAGGCACTCAGGCCTCGAGATTTGTTCCACCTCAGTATCCGCCCTACCAGTGGGGGGCAGAGTACCCGATGAGAGGTACATCAGAGTTTCCTAGTTATCACCCATATCCCACATTTCATGAAAGCATGTAATTAATGAACTGTTTACTGTTCCTTCTCACTGGGCTGTAGTAGCTCATCCCACTCCCTTAACCCCAGTTTTGCAGGTTCTGAGATAGCTATGGGAAGTCAAAGTCAGCAAGAGTACAGAGAACAGTGATGCATGAATGTATGTTTGTAATAGCATAATGGACATGATGTAATTAACAGATTAGTTGTCATGTAATGTATCGATATGTACTGTCATTTATTGGATAGACTTGTGCTTTCCCTAGTGTCCTTGCCATAGTATGATGTATGATTAATCCCTTGGTACATGAATCCTGTTTTACGTTTCTTGATGAGAAATGTGTGAGACCCACAGCATATAGTAGTCCCTGGTATAGGCCCTGAGGGCCATTTCAGATTGACATATCTGAGTAGCAGCAGTTAAGCCTACAGAGTTTTACAGGATTGTTGAGTCGTTTTGTATCATGTATGGGATTTATCAGGTACCCAGAGAGTATAGTTGGCTGACTACGGGTCCCGGCGGCCTTAAGCCGATCTGGATCCTAGTGCCAGTGATGGTTCGGACCGTTCCTGAGTGGAACCGGTTTCCGGGTCGTTACATGTAGCGTTTAGATAATTCACGCATTAAGTTTATTCTTGTTAATATGATATTATCATCTAGATTATAATAGTGTATATAATCCCATGACTTACAACAACTCGTTTATTTCATGTATAGGTAGTTTTGGTTTGATAAAAGATATATACTTATATTATATATGGATATATTAGTGTGTACTGGCTCAAGTTAGTTACATAGTAAGTGAGTTATATATTTGTATACTTGTAAATGTACATGGGCTGTGCACTTTTACATGCCTTAGTCGTGTAACTTGAAAGACTAGATTTTTCAATTTTCCCTTTTAGTAGACTATTAACCCATGTAACCAGCATGTTAAATGATCCTAACTTGTATCACTCTAAAAATTCGGTATTGAGTAATACTATTCCCGAGAAATGAATACTATTACTCGGAAGGTGCACAATATTTTTTCCACCCATCTATAGTGCTATTTAAAATACGCTCGAATACTTAATTTGAAATTAAAATAAATGGAATAGGATAGTAAAAACTCAAGTGAAAAATCAACATATGCACTTAATCAGCATTATTAAAAAAGATGGGGTTATGGATAAAAAGGATAAAAGTGTTGACTTTGGTCAAGTTAAGTATGAAAAATGTGTAATGTGAATAAAAGTGAGGGGTTAATATATAAATATGTAAAATTTATGAGGTCAATATCTAAATAGAAGTTTGGAATAAAATACATAAAATTGGATACTTTTAGATCAATATTTCATCTCTACCACTGGATTAAAATACATTTGGTTTAATACTAACCATCCAAATTAATAAATAATTCTAGAAATTCAAGAGAGAATATTATCTTCATCTTCTTCCTTGATGCCCGAAGCTCCCTCTTAAAAGTCTTCATTTTTTCTCTTCATTTTTACACCAAATGTCTTCTAAGTTTCACCCAAAATCAATACTTATCTCATCAAAGCCTCTTTTCTAGCTATAAAAAAAAAAAATCAAGATTTGAGGTTGGAGAAATTTTCAGTTTGATTTTATATGAAACATAATAAGGTCATGGAAGATTACATGTATGTTAAGAATTTTATTTTAAAGATATTTTTTTTATCATTTCTACATGTATTGTCGAGAAGAAATTGAATTTATTTGGTTTATTTCATTATGTTTCATGAAAAGCAAGTTGAGAAGAATTTGAAAAGCTTGAAAGGAAAAAAAAAAGGAAGTTTAGAAAGTGAAATAAAAGAAATTAAGAGAAGTTAAGGTTTATGCTCAACATTTCTCGAATAAGGAAAAGAAAAGGAAGTTTAGAAAGTGGAATAAAAGAAATTGAAGAGAATTATGATAGTTAAGGTTTATGCTCAACATTTCTTGAATAAATTTTAAAATTTCTCAGTTACGTTCAATTTGAAATTTTGTATCTTGATAAATTTGAATCAAATAAATTATATTTGAGGTAAAATGATTATGTAATGCTTAATTAAATTATGGAATTGATGAAAAGAAAATTTTGGGTACTAGTGTTAATATAGTCCTTTAATTTTTGTACCCTCTGATCTATGCGCATTTGAAACAGTGAGAATTTGATGATGAAGATTGCCTTAGGGATTTTAGAGCATTCTCAATTAGTTTTAGAGTATTGAATAAGTGTTTTATTCCATGAAAAAATGAAATAAAATAAAACAAAATAAAATAAAATAAAATTAGAAATTAAAAATATGAAAAAACAAGTAAAAGGTTTTTTTTCTTGTAATTTTAGACTTTTATATGGACTAAAGGACAAATTAGCCCTTGGAAATAATGAACTTAGCCTTAAAAATTCAGCCACTCTTTATAGCCCCATTCGGGGGTAATTCTATAAATTTATGAATTTACCCACTTGGCTGCAAAATTAAGAGTTTAATTGAAACAAAATCAACATAATAGTTGCCCTTAATCAACCCAAATCTGCATTTTTTTATTCATTGGTTTGATTTAGGAGTCTACCTCTCCTGTTTAAACTTATTTTTCTCTAAATTCTAAAAAGGCAATCAACCCCATCATAAATTAAGCCAAGCCAGCCGGCCATCTCCCTCTTAATCAGTCTTAAAATTTGTTTTCCTTCATTGAAGGGGAGAAAACCAAAAAGCCGTTGCATATAAAGTTTGCCCCTGCCCCTTCTCCTTTGCAAAAGTATGTTCCTTTCTTTTTTTTGTTCTTTGATAATAACTTCACTTCTAAATCAACTCATGGAATAAAACTCTTCATTTACATGTTCTTGATAGAATTTAATGTTCTGAATACTCATTGGATCATTCTTGATTATAATTTTATGGGTAAACAGAGTTCTGTGCATGCTTTAGAGGCAAATCGTTTCTATTTAAAACTTAATTTTGAATGGATTTGATTCTCATGAAATTCATGCAATTTTTATATATTATTTGCTTGATTTGGATTTTTCTTGAATTAATTATGATTTTTTAAAATTTGACTGAGTAGTTTGAAATTTCTAGGTGATCGTTCGCCAATGACCTGTCATTCGAGGGCTATATCTTGATTCTTATATCACTTTTTTGGATGATTCTTATATCTTAAATTAATTTCAGTATGTTTATTAAAATTTTTATGTTTTGATTTTTCTATATTTCTGCCTCTAATATATTTATTTATTTTTTCTACATGATTCTTTTATGAGTGTTTTTATAGATGTCTTGGAAATTTTCTCATAAAATTTCATATTTGTCTGAGATCTTTTTCTATTTTTTTATATTTTTATTTTTATTGCCAAAATCTGTCATGTACAGTTCAGTTTTTGCAATTTTGTTCATTTTATATTCTTCACATTTTTTCTATATTTAATCTTTATTTTAATCATATTAACATGTATTTTAATGTTAGTGCGAGAACTAGAAGGTGGATAGAACTCTCTTTGAGAAGCTTTGCTTTGATAAATTTCATGCAAGATGGAATTGTGTTTACAATAGAACTTTTACCATTTTAGGATTCTGCTTTATTTTAAATATTTAGAATTTAAATTTGAATTTATTTGTTTTTAGATATTTATTATTTTATTTAATTTATGGTTTAATTTTTATTTTATTTTATTTTTAGAAATTATATTAATTAAATAAGTAGATAAGATGGTGAAAAGTCCAAATGCCCTTAGTGCACTAAACAAAACACCTACATGAATTGATGTGCAAATCTTGCCTTGATGGACACATGAAGTCCATGGTGGAGGCCTAATGAAGACAATTGAAGGTCCTTTGTAAAGGGTGGTGCGCTTGAAGTTTTGTAAATATTAGGATTTAGTTTTAATTATATTATTTCATTTTGATTATTTTTTGGGATATAATTCTTTTCCCCTCCTCTTTTCTTATGTCATTTGGTTTTAATTATTTTAATTTTCTATTCCTCCCCTCTTTCTTTATATAGTATTTAATTTGCTTTTTTCACCTAATTTGCATGTTTAGTAACTTAGGTTATTTAATTTGATAATTTAAATTTAATTTGTATATTAGAAACATGGTTTGTATGTTTTAGGAGTTGTTTATACCTTTGCCATGAAAATGACTAAGCCCTAAATATCTTAGGGCAAATTGACCATAAAAATAAGATTAATTATGCATGTTAGAAACTTAGAAGACTTTACCTTGTTATGGCCAATTTAACATAGACATGATGCATGCTAGAAACCCACTTGGGTACTAATTGAATTGTGGCATGAGATTAAATTAGGAACATGTTAACTAGGACAATTTAGTAATTACTCCACCTTAATTAAAGTAAATATTTGACATATTTAGGATGAAGAATGCGTGTGTAAAAGGTGGATTGTGTGATAAATGTGTGTGAAATTAATTGTTTGCATATGCCTAATAAAGATTTCTTAATTAATACTCTAAGACATAATATAAGAATTAATGTAAAGGGCTGGTGTTGGTTTTTCAAGTGAGAATGGTACCTAACATCTTCCTTCTCTCGTACCCACTTTCTGAATCTAGACCACTGGGTCATAGATTATAAAGGATAATGGACCTCTGCTTAAGGGTGAGTTGTAACGACCCGAAAATCGGACCGGTACCGGCGCTAGAATCCAGATCGGCTTAAGGCCGCCGGGACCCGTAGCAAGCCTGACATATAACCTGTAACCTGTATAATCCCATACATGATCAACAACATACATAAAATTTAAAACTTTTCTTTCCATTCATACACCAAACTCAACCTGTGCATGCACTGTATATAACGTAAATCATAAATATTGATCCCTCTGTGGGATCTCATCAGTGCCCCCAATGGTGACATAACATATGTTGAGTTGGTTTACATAGACATCATATAAAAATCTCTAAGATCATGTATTAAAAGGGATACAACAATCTATGGTCAAGCACACCTCTAACATCCATAAACATTATCTCATTACATATCTAAACTGTACTTTTACATTACATCATAATCATTTATCATGTCCACACTAGCTATTACATAACTAAGACTTCATTACTCTATCCGGACTCCTGCTCTATCCTGTACCTGCAAGCCTGGGGGTAAAGGGAGAGGGGTGAGCTAAAAGCCCAATGAGTAGAACTATAAAACATATTAACACTATGCTCTATGAAATGCATCATAACACAGACAATTCACATAAGGGTTGGGTGAACTTGTCACCAATTAGTCCAAGCTAACTCTGTGCCAGGCCGTAGCATGGGGTCCTGGTATTCCTGTCATAGCATACATTACTTACCATTGCCCCAGGGCCTCCTCTGGACTCCTGGTCTTCGAGTCCCATAACCGTGCCAGGCCGTAGAATGGGGTCCTGGTCTTTCCTTACTCTGTGCCAGGCCGTAGAATGGGGTCCTGGTCTTCCTGTCATGGACTAATTGGGTCATCCAATATTCACCCACATCAACAACAATCGATGCAATGCGGCATATTCGTGAAAACTAATGCAATCATCCTATTGCATAATCATGATGCATGAAACATGATAAAACATTTAATTTCTCAATTTAAAAGATTTAGTTTAGTTCCACTCACCTCTGGCTGACTCTGACAACACCGAAGCAGCTGAACTCACTGCTGGGGTCCTCGGTTCCTCGGGTCCGAACCTACACAGGTGGACTCAAATGAGGGACCAAACATACCTGAACATAACTATAAACTACTCCCTAAAAACCCCCTAAAACATCGTGAAACAACCATAGAAAAACATGCAAAGGAGGCCTGGACAGGGCACTTTCGGCGGCAGGTTTGGCGGCCGAAAGTCCCTCAAGAGCCGAAAGTCAGGCAGGTTCGGCTAGGGCTGAGCAATTCTCGGTCTAAACCGAAAAACCGAACCGAACCGATTAAATTCGGTTTATCGGTTCGGTTAGTCGGAAAGATCGATTTGGTTCGGTTAGTAAATTTAAAATTATTCGGTTTTCGGTTCGGTTCGGTTTAAATATGTTAAATAACCGATCAAACCGAAAAACCGAACCCAACCCAACCCAACCCAACCCAACCCAACCCAGCAGGCCAGCACCCCAACGCCCAACCCCCTCTATACCTTTCGCCGAACCCCTCCATCCCATTTTCCACATTCTCCAATCTCCCGATTCCCCCCACCCCTATTCTCCCGAATCTCGATTCCTCCCCTGGGCTCTCCACGACGATGGTGAAGGCGGAGACGACGATGACGATGGTGAAGGCGGAGACGACGATGACGATGGTGAAGGCGGAGACGACGATGACGATGGTGAAGGATGAAGACGGTGAAGAAGTCTCATCTGGATTGCGAGTTTGCGAGTTTCTCTCATCTGCGACTTCTGGGTGAGTGGGTGGGGGTGGCCATGGTGAAGGATGAAGACGGTGAAGAAGTCTCATCTGGGTTGCGAGTTTCTCTCATCTGCGACTTCTGGGTGAGTGGGTGGGGGTGGCCATGGTGAAGGATGAAGACGGTGAAGAAGTCTCATCTGGGTTGCGAGTTTGCGAGTTTCTATCATCTGCAACTTCTGGGTGAGTGGGTGGGGGTGGCCATGGTGATGGCCATGGTGAAGGATGAAGACGGTGAAGACTGAAGAAGTCTCATCTGGGTTGCGAGTTTGCGATTTTCTTCATCTGCAACTTCTGGGTGAGTGGGTGGGGTCGCCATGGTTTTTAATATAATATTTATTAAATTATTTTGTTGAAATTAGAAATAAAAAATTAAAAAAATATATAGATTTCGGTTTGAACCGAACCGAACCGAACCGAACCGATTTTTATCGGTTCGATTCGGTTCGGTTATACCTTCATAATCGGTTTTTTCGGTTTTATAAATTTTAACAAATCGGTTTTCGGTTTTATCGGTTCGGTTCGGTTCGAAACCGAACCGACCGATTGCACAGCCCTAGGTTCGGCGGCACCTTCGGCGGCCGAAACTCCCAGACAGAGACGAAACTCATGCATGTTCGGCGGCACTTTCGGCGGCCGAAACTGCCAGACAGAGACGAAAGTCTCCTTTCGGGGGCAGGCTTCGGCAGCCGAAAGGCTTGCCTCCCCAGCCATGTTCGGCGGCCGAAAGTCCTTCGGCTGCCGAACCTGGTTTCTGCCAAAAGGCAGAAACTTGGCTCCTTTTGCACATTTCGCCTCCAAACCTTCCAAACATGCATCAAACCTATTCTACAACACCCATACACAAGCATACATGTTCCTAGGGGTCTCAAACCATCATAAACCCCATCTACAACACATCAAGCATCCACATTGTTCATGAACATACATTTATACCCATAAACATAACCATAACCTAAACATGCATTCTACCCCATAAATCTACTTAAAACTTACTTAAAACATGCAATGAGCTTAAGATCGGCTCTTACCTCTTGAAGATCGAGAGAGAGACGACCTAAAACTCGGAGGTGGGAGAGATTGGGTTCTTGAACCTCCAAGCTCCAAAACTTTGCTGAAAAGCTCAAAATCTTCAAAACAAAGTTAAAACTAATGAAAATCTTGAAAGATCTAGAGGAAGAACATCAAAGATTGGTGAGGAACAGCGGAGAGCTCACTTTGGTCGACAATGGGGAGAAAAGCTTGCCCATTTTCGGCTAAGGGACCCTTTTATAGTGGCTGGCCAGACCACGTTCGGGGGCCGAACGTGGCTCCGCATGCAAGCCATGTTCGGCGGCCGAACTTGAGGTTCGGCGGCCGAACCTGGACTTCCTCACTTATGCCTTCGGGGGCCTAAGGCACACCCGAAATGCCTGCATGTTCGGCGGCCGAACCTGAGTTTTCCTCCAATGCTATTTTCATGCAAAAACTCATTTCCTTCCATGCTTAAAGCATAAAACACATTAAAACATTTTATGAAAACATGGTTTTACCCTTCTAGAGGTCTCCGACACCCGAGATTCCACCGGACGGTAGGAATTCCGATACCGGAGTCTAGCCGGGTATTATTTTCTCCCCCCCTTAAGAACATTCGTCCCCGAATGTTCCTCAACTAGCACATGCAAGGCATACAACATATCGTACACATAAAACATCTGAAACATATAAGAAACTAACCTTAGAAAAGATAAGGGTACTGCTGGAGCATGGACTCCCGTGTCTCCCAGGTGCATTCTTCCAAATTGTGGTGGTTCCAAAGGACTTTCACCATCGGGATTTCCTTGTTTCTCAGATTTCTGATTTGAGTGTCCAGAATTCGTACCGGCTGCTCAACATAGGTGAGATCCTCTTGGATCTCCACATCAGGCTCACTAAGAACCTTGCCCGGATCTGACACGAACTTCCTCAACATGGAAACATGGAAAACCAGATGGATTCTCTTCATTGAAGCAGGTAAATCCAGCTTGTACGATACATTCCCAATCCTTTGCAAGACTTCAAAGGGTCCGATGTACCGTGGAGCCAGCTTACCCTTCTTCCCGAACCGAACCACTCCTTTCATTGGAGACACCTTAAGCAATACCAGATCCCCCTCCTGAAACTCTACTTGCCTTCTGCGGATGTCTGCATAACTCTTCTGTCTGCTTGCAGCAGTCTTGATTCTTTCTCTGATTAAGGGTACTACCCTGCTGGTAATCTCTACTAACTCAGGCCCTGCTAAGGCCTTTTCTCCAACTTCTTCCCAGCAAACAGGTGATCTGCACTTCCTCCCATACAAAGCTTCATATGGAGCCATCCCGATGCTAGCATGATGGCTGTTATTGTAGGCAAACTCCACCAAAGGTAGATGCTGCCTCCAAGAACCGCCAAAGTCCAGCACACACATTCTGAGCATATCCTCTATTGTCTAGATGGTCCTCTCTGACTGTCCGTCCGTCTGTGGATGGAAAGCAGTGCTAAAATCCAACCTGGTACCCATGGCATCCTGCAGACTCCGCCAAAACCTAGAGGTGAACTGGGGTCCTCTATCGGACACTATAGAAACAGGAACCCCATGTAGTCTGACGATCTCATCAACATACACCTGCGCCAACTTGTCCACAGAATAGCCACTCCTGACAGGGATGAAGTGAGCAGATTTGGTGAGTCTGTCCACAATCACCCATATGGAGTCCAATCTGTTGGACGTCGCCGGTAACCCCACTACGAAGTCCATAGCTATATTTTCCCATTTCCACTCTGGAATAGGTAGCGGGTTAAGCATTCCAGCCGGCTTCTGATGTTCCAGCTTCACCCTCTGACAAACTTCGCAGGCTGACACAAACTGTGCCACTTCTCTCTTCATAGCTGGCCACCAATAAACCTTTTTCAGATCTTGATACATCTTGGTGGCTCCGGGGTGAATGCTGTATCTTGCATTATGAGCCTCTCTCATAATGTCTCCCTTTAGCCCTATGTCATCTGGTACACAAAGTCGACTCCCATAGCGGAGGATCCCCTTGCTGTCAAATCTGAACTCACTGTCTTTGCCTGACTGAATAGTCCTGGCAATCTTCACTAACTCTGGGTCCTCATGCTGTTTCTGAGCCACCTGCTCCAGAAACACGGGCGTCAGTTTCATCTGAGCAACTAAGGCACCTGTACCAGACAACTCCAACTGTAGACCTTCCTCAATGAGCTTGTAAAACTCCTTCACCACTAGTCTCCTCTCTGCCGTGATGTGGGATAGACTGCCTAGTGACTTCCGGCTTAGGGCGTCTGCCACGACATTTGCCTTACCCGGATGGTACTGAATCTTACAATCATAGTCACTCAGCAGCTCTACCCACCTTCTCTGCCTCAAGTTCAAATCTCTTTGACTCAGGATGTACTGCAGGCTTTTATGATCTGTGAAGATCTCACATTTTACCCCATAGAGGTAGTGCCTCCACATCTTCAGTGCAAAGATTACTGCTGCCATCTCTAGGTCATGTGTGGGGTAATTCAACTCGTGCTTCTTCAGCTGCCTAGAAGCATAAGCAATTACCCTTTCATTCTGCATTAGTACACAACCCAGTCCCACACGGGACGCATCACAAAAGACTGTAAAGTCCTCATCACTAGATGGCAGAGCTAACACTGGTGCTGAAGTCAACCTCTTTTTAAGCTCTTCAAAACTCTCTTTGCACTGGTCGGTCCACACAAACTTCTGATTCTTCCTGGTTAACCTGGTCAGAGGAGCTGCAATTTTTGAGAAGTCCTGAACGAAACTCCTGTAGTAACCTGCCAAACCCAAGAAACTCCTGATCTCTGACACTGAAGTGGGTCTAGGCCAGTTAGCCACAGCTTCTATCTTCTTGGGGTCTACTTCTATTCCATTTTCTGACACCACATGCCCCAAGAATGAAATGCTCCTCAGCCAGAACTCACACTTGGAGAACTTGGCATACAAGCCATGCTCCCTCAAGGTCTGTAGAACCAACCTCAGATGATGGGCATGCTCCTCTGCATTCCTGGAATACACTAAGATATCATCTATGAAGACAATAACGAAGTGATCCAGGTACTGGCTAAACACTCTGTTCATGAGATCCATGAATGCTGCAGGGGCGTTGGTTAACCCGAACGGCATCACAAGGAACTCAAAGTGCCCATATCTGGTCCTGAAAGCTGTCTTTGGCACATCCTCTTCCCTTATCCTCAGCTGATGATACCCAGATCTCAGATCTATTTTGGAGAAACAACCCGCTCCTGCTAGCTGGTCGAATAGATCGTCGATCCTTGGCAATGGGTACCTGTTTTTGGTAGTGACTTTGTTCAACTGCCTGTAGTCGATACAAAGTCTGAGGGATCCATCCTTCTTTCTTAAAAACAAAACTGGAGCACCCCAGGGTGAGGTACTCGGTTGGATGAAGCCCTTGTCTACCAGCTCTTGTAACTGGTCCTTCAACTCTTTCAATTCTGCTGGCGCCATCCTGTAAGGAGGGATAGAGATCGGTCGGGATCCAGGCATCAATTCTATCTCGAACTCTATCTCCCTAGCAGGTGGTAAACCTGGTAGCTCGTCTGGAAAAACGTCTAAGAACTCTCTAACCACTGGCACCGAGGCGGGCTCTCTAACCTGACTGCTAAGCTCTCTCACATGAGCCAAATACCCCTGACATCCCCTCCTAAGCAACCTGCGAGCCTGAAGAGCTGATATCAGACCTCTAGGTGTACCCCTCCTGTCTCCTCTGAAGACAACCTCAGACCCATCCTGACCTCTGAACCTGACTACCTTGTCCCTGCAGTCCAAGGTAGCACCATGGGTAGATAACCAGTCCATCCCTAGAATGACGTCAAAATCTGTCAAATCTAGAACCACTAGGTCGGCGGATAAGCATCTTCCCTCAACAAACACAGGACTACACTGGCAGACTAACTCTGCCATTGATGGATCACACTTGGGTCCACTGACCCAGAGAGGACACTCTAACCCAGAAGTCATCAGACCCAACCTCTCGACGGCTCTAGGAGCAATAAAAGAATGAGATGCACCAGGGTCCATCAAGGCATAAATATCTGAACAACCAATGACTAAGTTACCTGCCACCACGGTGTTAGATGCATCTGCCTCCTGCTGAGTCATTGTGAAGATCCGTGCTGGAGCTGATGGACCTTCACCTCTGAAACCCGCTGAAGAAGAGGCTGCCCCTCTCCCTCTGCCTCTGCCACTGGCCTGAGTCGTGGCTGGAGCTGCTGGCTGTGCTACACTACCTGAGGCTGTCTGCTGGGACTGAGCCATCGGGACTGCTCTTGGACATTCTCGAGCCATATGCCCCTCCTGACCACATCTGAAACAGGCTGTCGTCCCAAACCGACATACTCCCTTGTGTGGCTTACCACACCTTGCACAAACTGCATTATCCGCACCAGAGCTTGAGCCACTCCTAAATCCCAGACTGGACTTGACTTTGCTCCAGAACTTGTTCTTCTTACCCTTGGGTTTACCCCATCTCTTACTGCCTGAAGCTGCTGCACTCAAGGTAGAGGGATCTAACCTTCCCCCACCCGGAGTTTTAGAACCGGAAGACTGTGCCACTGTCTGCTTAACTGTCCCCTGAATGATGGAACTGGCCTCCATTTTCCTGGCCATATCTACTATGGCATGGAAGCTCTCCCTGTCCACTGACTGAATCAAGGAGGAATACCTGTAATGAAGTTTCATGACATACCTCCTTGACTTCTTCGAATCTGTATCCAGACTCTGCCCAGCAAAAGGCAACAGCTCCAAGAATCTGTCGGTGTACTCCTCTACACTCATATCATCTGTCTGCCTCAACTGCTCAAACTCTATCATCTTCAGCTCCCTTGAACTATCTGGGAAAGCCCATCCTGCAAACTCGTTTGCAAACTCTTCCCAAGACATGCTGTCCACCCTCGGGTTCACATAATTCTTGAACCACTCTCGTGCCTTCTTACACTTAAGCGTGAACCCAGCCATCTGAATGGCTCTACTATCATCAGCCCCAATCTCATCTGTGATCACCTTAACCCTTTCAAGATACACAAACGGGTCATCCCCTTTTTCATACTGAGGAGCACCCAGTTTCGTGTAGTCGGTCATCTTGACCTTGCTCCCACTGGCTGAGCTAGGTCTCGAAGGTTGAGTAACTGGGGCTGCTGGTTCTGTAGGTGGTGGAGGTGGTGCAACATTTTCTGAGGTAGGGTTTGCTGGATTTGGATAGTAAGGTGGGGGTGGATACATCGGGTACTGTGAGTATGGTGGGTAGTAAGGTGGGTATGGCATCTGTGTGGGATAAGGGGTGAAGCTAGGGTAATCCGATGTACCTCCCATCGAATACCCGGGATGTTGTGAGAAGTGGGGGTAGTGGGATGGCTGAACAAATCCCGAGGCCTGAGTGCCTCCTTGGGACTCTCCCATACCTTCTTCTGACATGCTAACTCCCAGACTGCCATCCCTTCTTTGCTCTACATCCATATCATCCCCCATGTCTTCTGACATACCTCCCTGAACTGTTCCCCTCACTGATCTGCTTCTACCCAGATCCAGAGACCTTCTAGGGTCTCTTACTGCTCTTTCTCTGTTAGACCTACTAGATATTGCCCCAGGCAATGTAGGAGGACGGGCGCTCATGCCCTCATCCTCAGGTGGCACTCCAGTCAATCGTGCAGATCGACGAGTTCCCCTCATCCTGATTTCTGAAAGACAGCACATAACAAGCAAACATTAGCATCATATGGTTCATGTGGGCACACATGAACCCGCATCACATACATCACATATCATAGAATATCATTAATGCACATGCATATTATCATGGCATTTCACATCATCATACAAGACAGGACTCCACATCCTATCCTAGTGGACATGATCTTTCCTATTGTGCTTGACCTTCTATAACATTTATGAGCCCAACACTCTAGGTCCGACCATATGAACCTAGGGCTCTGATACCACTCTGTAACGACCCGAAAATCGGACCGCTACCGGCGCTAGAATCCAGATCGGCTTAAGGCCGCCGGGACCCGTAGCAAGCCTGACATATAACCTGTAACCTGTATAATCCCATACATGATCAACAACATACATAAAATTTAAAACTTTTCTTTCCATTCATACACCAAACTCAACCTGTGCATGCACTGTATATAACGTAAATCATAAACATTGATCCCTCTGTGGGATCTCATCAGTGCCCCCAATGGTGACATAACATATGTTGAGTTGGTTTACATAGACATCATATAAAAATCTCTAAGATCATGTATTAAAAGGGACACAACAATCTATGGTCAAGCACACCTCTAACATCCATAAACATCATCTCATTACATATCTAAACTGTACTTTTACATTACATCATAATCATTTATCATGTCCACACTAGCTATTACATAACTAAGACTTCATTACTCTATCCGGACTCTTGCTCTATCCTGTACCTGCAAGCCTGGGGGTAAAAGGAGAGGGGTGAGCTAAAAGCCTAGTGAGTAGAACTATAAAACATATTAACACTATGCTCTATGAAATGCATCATAACACAGACAATTCATATAAGGGTTGGGTGAACTTGTCACCAATTAGTCCAAGCTAACTCTGTGCCAGGCCGTAGCATGGGGTCCTGGTCTTCCTGTCATAGCATACATTACTTACCATTGCCCCAGGGCCTCCTCTGGACTCCTGGTCTTCGAGTCCCATAACCGTGCCAGGCCGTAGAATGGGGTCCTGGTCTTTCCTTACTCTGTGCCAGGCCGTAGAATGGGGTCCTGGTCTTCCTGTCATGGACTAATTGGGTCATCCAATATTCACCCACATCAACAACAATCGATGCAATGCGGCACATTCGTGAAAACTAATGCAATCATCCTATTGCATAATCATGATGCATGAAACATGATAAAACATTTAATTTCTCAATTTAAAAGATTTAGTTTAGTTCCACTCACCTCTGGCTGACTCTGACAACACCGAAGCAGCTGAACTCACTGCTGGGGTCCTCGGTTCCTCGGGTCCGAACCTACACAGGTGGACTCAAATGAGGGACCAAACATACCTGAACATAACTATAAACTACTCCCCAAAAACCCCCTAAAACATCGTGAAACAACCATAGAAAAACATGCAAAGGAGGCCTGGACAGGGCACTTTCGGCGGCAGGTTTGGCGGCCGAAAGTCCCTCCAGAGCCGAAAGTCAGGCAGGTTCGGCGGCACCTTCGGCGGCCGAAACTCCCAGACAGAGACGAAACTCATGCATGTTCGGCGGCACTTTCGACGGCCGAAACTGCCAGACAGAGACGAAAGTCTCCTTTCGGGGGCAGGCTTCGGCAGCCGAAAGGCTTGCCTCCCCAGCCATGTTCGGCGGTCGAAAGTCCTTCGGCTGCCGAACCTGGTTTCTGCCAAAGGGCAGAAACTTGGCTCCTTTTGCACATTTCGCCTCCAAACCTTCCAAACATGCATCAAACCTATTCTACAACACCCATACACAAGCATACATGTTCCTAGGGGCCTTAAACCATCATAAACCCCATCTACAACACATCAAGCATCCACATTATTCATGAACATACATTTATACCCATAAACATAACCATAACCTAAACATGCATTCTACCCCATAAATCTACTTAAAACTTACTTAAAACATGCAATGAGCTTAAGATCGGCTCTTACCTCTTGAAGATCGAGAGAGAGACGACCTAAAACTCGGAGGTGGGAGAGATTGGGTTCTTGAACCTCCAAGCTCCAAAACTTTGCTGAAAAGCTCAAAATCTTCAAAACAAAGTTAAAACTAATGAAAATCTTGAAAGATCTAGAGGAAGAACATCAAAGATTGGTGAGGAACAGCGGAGAGCTCACCTTGGCCGACAATGGGGAGAAAAGCTCGCCCATTTTCGGCTAAGGGACCCTTTTATAGTGGCTGGTCAGGCCACGTTCGGGGGCCGAACGTGCCTCCGCATGCAAGCCATGTTCGGCGGCCGAACCTGGACTTCCTCACTTATGCCTTCGGGGGCCTAAGGCACACCCGAAATGCCTGCATGTTCGGCGGCCGAACCTGAGTTTTCCTCCAATGCTATTTTCATGCAAAAACTCATTTCCTTCCATGCTTAAAGCATAAAACACATTAAAACATTTTATGAAAACATGGTTTTACCCTTCTAGAGGTCTCCGACACCCAAGATTCCACCGGACGGTAGGAATTCCGATACCGGAGTCTAGCCGGGTATTACATGAGTGGGCCACTAGGTCTTGTGATAATGTTATGAGGAAATGAGACCTTAACCAGTTATGAAGAATTTGTGTGCCCACAGTTTGGCGACTCTACTGGGGATAGAGAAAGTAATCCCGTATGATTTCTATATTCTATTTTTGTATTTTCTAAGAAGTCTTTTCATTGTATGAGCACCTTTATACACACTGTATCACCTCTTATGCCTTTAGCCTTATTATGTGGATTAAGGAGGTATTTATTCCATTCAAGTTAGTATGAATCAATTACATTACAACTCGCAGGCCTAGTACTCATTAGGTATATAAAAAGACTCTTGGAGAGTTGGTTGTACCTTTTTCTTCCTTCGTGGTTGGTAATAAGAGGCCTATCAGCTGATGGTTCTAGCCATAAAGGAAGCCATCTACTAACCCCAAATGAAGTATAGGGTGGAACCCATACTTACCGCTATAAACATATAACCTTAAGACCTTATTTGCATGTCATCTACTGTCTATCTACCATATGTGTTAGATATATAAGATTAAAGCATAATGCAATGAACTTAGGCCCAAAAATTGAAAATCTAAAGCCATATAACCTATGGCAAGGCAAGGTCCAAGCCCATTACATCTCCTAAGGGACAAATGGAAGCCTACTTATATATCAAACTATTAGGATGGAGTCATTATTTGTTGAGCGAAGAGGAATTGTCCTAGGCTATAATCCCCTGTTGATATAATCCTAGGAGCCATAGGAATATAAATGTAATACCCGGCTAGACTCCGGTATCGAAATTCCTACCGTCCGGTGGAATCTCGGATGTCGGAAGCCTCTAGTAGGGTAGAGTCATGTTTTTATAAAATGTTTTAAGGTATTTCATGATTTTAAGTAAAATGGGAATGAGTTTTTGCATAAAAGCAACCTTGAAGGAAAACTCAGGTTCGGCCGCCGAATCTCAAGTTCGACCGCCGAACATGCGTGCCTTTGGGAGCGCCTTTAGGCCCCCGAAAGCATAAGTGTGGAAAGTCCAGGTTCGGCCGCCGAACCTCAAGTTCGGCCGCCGAACCTCAAGTTCGGCCGCCGAACATGGCATGCATGCGGAGGCACGTTCGGCCCCCGAACGTGGCCTGGCCAGCCACTATAAAAGGGTCCCTTAGCCGAAAACGGGCAAGTTTTTCTCCCCGTTGTCGGCCAAGGTGAGTCCTCCGCCACCCCCTCACCGATCTTGAGTCTTTTCCTTCAGATCTTTTGAGTTTTTCACAAGTTTTTACTTTGTTTTGAAGATTTTTGAGTTTTAAGCAAGTTTTGGAGCTTTGAGGATCAAGAACCCAAAAATCTCCCACCTCCGAGTTTAGGACGTCTCTCTCTCGATCTTCAAGAGGTAAGAGCCGATCTTAAGCTCATTTCATGTTTGAAGTAAGTTTTATGCAAGATCTATGGGGTAGAATGCATGTTTAGCTCATGGTTAGGTTTATGGGTCTTATTTGTGTTTTTGGACAATGTGAGTTGCTTGTGTATGATTGAGGAATGTTGTAGAATAGGTTTATGCATGTTTGGATGAGATAGGAGGCATAAATGCATAGGGGAGCTGAGTTTCTGCCATTCTGGGAGAAACCAGGTTCGGCAGCCGAAGGAACTTTCGGCCATCGAACATGCTTGTGGAGGCAGCCTTCGGCTGCCGAAACTTGCCCCCGAAAGGAGACTTTCGTCTCTGTCTGGGACTTTCGGCCGCCGAAAGTGCTGCCGAACATGCATGAGTTTCACCTTTGTCTGGGAGTTTCCGCCGCCGAAGGTGCCGCCGAACCTGCCTGACTTTCGGCTCTAGAGGGACTTTCGGCCGCCGAACCTACCGCCGAAAGTGCCATGTCCAGCCCTTTCTTGCATGTTTTTCTATGATTATTCCATGATGTTTTAGGGGGTTTTTGGGGAATAGTTTAGAGTTATGTTCACGTATGTTTGGTCCCTCATTTGAGTCCACCTGTGTAGGTTCGGACCCGAGGAACCGAGGACCCCCGCAGTGAGTCTGTTGCCCCAGTGTCTGGTCAGAGCTATCCAGAGGTGAGTGGAATAAACCTTTACTTTAAAGTAAATAAATTTCAAAGTTTTGAGCATTGTTCATGCATCATGAATGCCATGTGATGAATTAGGTTGCTTGCATTAGAATTCACGAATATGTTGCATTGCACATTTTGATGTTGATGTGGATGAATATTGAATGATCCATAGCCCTCGATCTATGATATGACGATATGATATGTACAGTACGGAAAGTAAGACCAGTGGGACCCATTCTACGTTCGCTGGCACTATGTAAGGGAAAGACCAGGACCCATTCTACGTTCTGGCACAGTTGGACACTATTATGTTATGATATGTAAGGGAAAGACCAGGACCCATTCTACGTTCTGGCACAGTTGGACACTGTTATGTTATGATATGTAAGGGAAAGACCAGGACCCATTCTACGTTCTGGCATAGTTGGACCATGTAGAGGGCTATTGGTGACAAGTTCATCCTTGATGTGATTAGCTGTGATGTGATGCATTTCATGTTATCATATGTTTTAAGTATTTTATTATTCTGCTCACTGGGCTCTAGTAGCTCACCCCTCTCCCAATTTCCCCAGGATTGCAGGTACAGGGTAGACCAGGAGGTTTACAAGAGTAATGAAGTCACGTGTATGTAATAGTTAGTGTGGACATGATAGATGTATTAATGTTATGTAAAAGTACAGTTTCAGTCATGTAATGATATTGAGGATTAGATATTGTGCTTGACATTGTGTATGAGGTATCCCTTTTATTACATGATCAAAATGTTTTATTATGTTCATGAAAGCCAACTCATCTTATGATGTATCGCCCATTGGGGCATTGATGAGATCCCACAGAGGGATCATGTTTATGATTATGGCTATGTGCAGTGTATGTTCAGGTTGAGTTGGATGTATGAAAGAAAAGTTTTAAATTTTTATGTATGTTGTGATCATGTATGGGATTAAACAGGTTTTTAGGTTGCAAGTCAAGCTTGCTACGGGTCTTGGCGGCCTTAAGCCGACCCGGATCCTAGCACCGGTAGCGGTCTGATTTTCGGGTCGTTACAATAAAGTGCTAGAATATTAAAAATACCTACCCTTTTTATACAGGAGCTTTGAAGGGATAAGGAAGGCGCTTTCAATTGTAGTTCTTTAGTTCTATAATATGGTTCATATGGTTCACACACTTTAGGTTTCAAGCAAAGGTCAAGGATAAGCATTACCTACACACATGTATTCATGCATACATGCATCATGTATCATGACTTCTTTATTTAACATATCTCACATCTTTTAGGCCTAAGATGCTATTTGAGGAGTATGCTTGGTTGAGGAGGGAAGTAATGTCGATACTCATTTTAAGGACATCAAGCTTTCTGGATGGGGTCATTGAGGATAGGATTAGATTAAAGATATATAGAGACACTATTTTCTAATAAGGCCAATAGTGTCGCTTCTTTTTTCATCAATGAAATTGTTTCAAACTTTTGCTTAAATAAAATGTCTCTTATATTTTTCCCCTAATCTAATTCTCAATGAAGAGATAAAGATAAGCTAAATGCCCATGCCATAAGCAAGCCTAAAAAAAAAAAGAGCTCTAATAAGTAAAAAAACCCATTCATGCATTGCCTCCACTTATGCATCATGCTAACTTTTTGTGTTATACAATTATCATAACTCCAAAGTCAATTAAGAGTGCCACCTATCCTAGCTTATAGAGGGTGCAAATTCTTGAAGATTAAGCTAACAAGGATCATTGTGTTTGAACGCTCAATATGGGTAAAAGTTTGAGTTTAGCTATCACATCTAAGAGGGAAGAGATAAGGACTATGGTTAATGAATTAGTTGATAGAGCCTTCAATAGAAGGATGGAGAGGGCATATGAGAATAAACCAATGCAAGAAGATGCAAGATCTAAAAGACCTTTAGAAGAGGAATGTGGATTCAAAAGTGATGAAAAGGGTCACCCGAGGAAGAAAGCAACCAATGAGGCTTATTGTGCCTTAATGGAGAAGATTGAGAAGGTTGAAGTTGACCTTAGGAAGCAATCCAAGCTTCAAGGAAATGGATGACTTAGATGATTTGAGACTTTAGATGCAAGTCCAGTTGCGAAGTATAGTTCAAGATGCCATCTTTGCCCAAGTTTGTTGGGCTTAGAGATCCAACCACTTGTGTTAAGTGGCATCTACTCATCATAACGACAACTAGGTTAGGGGATGGCCAAATCACTCTCCTTTCCCTCTAGCATTAGGAGTTGTTGTATCATGGTACTTTTTGGGAAATGAAATCAGGAAGGACTGGACTACTTGATTGAGACATCCATTGGGTACTAATCATACAATACTAGGTTAGATGTCAATCAAAGACAATTGAACGTCACCAAGCAAAGGCCCGATGAGCTGTTTGCTGAGTTCTTAATGAGGTGGAGGAAGAAAGCCACTCTTATGGTTCGACGACCAAAAAAGAATGAGTAGATTAATATATTGATCAAGAATTTACAGGTTGACATCTGTCGATCTCCATCTTTATGGACTTGTTTATATCGGTTGGAATAAAAAGACAAAATAAATGATAAAGCCACTAAGGTCAATTGCTTCAATGGGCCACTACATGCAAAAAGAGGCTTCTATCATGCTTAAGTTCCAATTGGTGTTCAAATTGCAAAAAGATTATGTGATTTGGGTGAGCCTATAACGACAATCTTTGCTAGACTGAGGAACAAAGAACTACTTCAACCTTTGATGGATACTCCAATGCTGAATCCATTGCCTAAGAATTTCAAGAGGGAATTATTCTGTGAGTTCCATCAAATCCCTGGTCACGACACCAACAAGTATAGGCGCCTCCGTCATGAGATTCAAGACCTCATTGATGCAAAAAAGATAGATGGCCTAGAATAAGGACCAAATGAAGACTCTGAAGCCTAGAACATTAAGACAGTCCTGCGTAATAAATTGGGGGCATCTTTTGAATAAGTTTGATGTATTTGATGTAAGCTTTAATGAAAAACTTTTCTTTTACTTGCTTGTTTGATTTCTATCTCAAATGTCAAAAGTATTTCATTCATACTAATTTTAGATCCATTTTTGTTAATACATTAAATTCTATCTTTATTAACTTAGTTGCATAAGAAAAATCCTAAGGAGTAAAACTTGGTTTCATTCTTAACTAGAAAAGAAAAAGAGGAACTCAATAACATTTAAAAAAGATAGAGAAGAAAAGAAAGAAAAATAAGGCACTTTGAACATCCTAATTCAATAAGACATGTTTAAGTTGGATGGAGCCATAGTCCTCCTTAAAGAAGCCTATGGATCAAAGAATGAGACTTGCTAAGCAAAAGGAGTAAAGCCCAATCTGAAAGAGATGTGGAAGCCCAATTGCAATCAAATGTGAAAAAAGAAAAAGAAAAAAGAAAGGATAGAAAAAAAATAAAAAAAGAAGAAAATCAATAAAGAAAGGAAAAGAAAAATAGAAGGCAAGGAAAAGAGAGAAAGATGAACTCTTCAAGATGGGCTTAGTATATACACAATAAGAAGATGCTGGTTTCCATTACCAACAACTTAACAACATATGACCAATGAGCCCGCTAAAGCTATGTACAATCTTTTAGAGAATGTTGCATGGTGGAAGGCGGTGGTATTGCGATGGGCTTAGCTCTTCATTCTCAATCACAGGTAGATTCAAGCATAACTTAGGTATACTTTGTAGAATGCAACATACATTTCAACGAAAGTGTCAAGGACAATGCTTGTGAAAAATATATTAATAAATTTAGATAAACTGAAAGTGCTTTATTTGACAGATAGACCATTAGACAGAAAACCCATAATAGCAATCTAGGCAAAAATTAAGATCAATGAAAAAAGAAGAAAAAAATTTTGCTAGGCTAAAAGTATGTAAAAGGGGAGCTTAGGCAAAAAGAGAGAGAAAGAAGATTCAGATGGAAAATCCAAAAAGGTCATTTAACATGTTATGAGTTCCATTGGATTTTGAAAAGTTGACTTGAAGTCAGGTGCAATCCAAAAAGAGTATGATGGTGTACTCGAATTAATGAAGGTAATTCATTGCATTAACATCATTGGCATTTCATTTGGTTATGATTATTTGAATTTTTTCCTAAAGGGTATGATATCTTATGAGGGAATGAAAGTGAGTCTGCATTATTATTATATATCTTATGCATCAAAATATCTCGAGTTATGGGGGCAGTTAAAAGTGTCCACTTCTCTTGCAATCATGAAAAATAAAAGAAATACAGATATAAAAAAAACAAGCTCGATGTATTGAAAACTTGAGACGGTGACTTAAGCAAAAAGTTAGAGCAAAGAAAAAAGAAAGAGAAAAAAAAAAGAAGAGAAGACTTCTTCAGTAGAGAGCAATAAAATTAAGAAATCCTCCTAAAGGAGTAAAGGAAAGAAGAAAAACAAAAAGAAAGACTCGCTAAGTTGAAAACCTGCAAAGGGTAGCTTAAGCAAAAGTTAGAGCAAATGAGTGAACATGAACTTGCAAGAGAAGAGGATAATGAACAAAGGTATCAAGTGACATCATCTTTGATAGTTTGGAAAGTCAATAGGAGTGGTGGTTCAAGAGAAGATTTTCATATGCATCTAGTTCATTTGGTTGTTGAGCATGGTCTTTGTCTCGATAGAAAAGAACAAAAAAGAGAGAAGGAAGAAAAAAAAAAGGAAAAGAAAGGAAGAAGAGAGAAAATACTAAGAGAGAATGCCATCTATATGGGGCAAATTGTTCTCACTATGCTTCAAATACAAATGTTTAGCATTAATAGAGAAATGGATGATCAAACAAAAAAAATGGAGGATCGAAGAATTTTGTTCAAGATTTGGAGCTTGCATATATTCATTTACATGCATCATATTCCATTGAACAAGAAGAAATGAATTGTTAATTCACAATATGATCTTATTAAAGGCTGAAACATGATTGAGCCAGCATGGGAGTGAGAAAAGTAAATGCTCGAGTGAGCATGGACAAAAGAATGAGAATGGAAACATGCTTGAGCAAGCATGGAATTGAAAAAATGCTCATGTAATACCTGGCTAGACTCCGATGTCGGAATTCCAACTTTCCGACCAAATTCCGTTGAAATTCGGAATCTCGGATACTGGAACCTCTTAGAAGGGTAAAATATGTTTTTACAAAATGTTTTTCATGATTTTATTGATTGGTTTTGAGTTAAAGTTTTAAAATGAAAGAAAAATATTTTTGAGGGACAAGCCCAGGTTTGGCAGCCGAACATGGTACTGCCGCGGGAGCTCTCCTTTCGGCCCCCGAAGGTGGTCTGGCCAGCCACCTATAAGAGGCCTCCAGTCCGAAAATGGGGGAGTTTCTCTCTCCATTTTTGGGCAAAGGTGAGTTCTTGCCCTTCCTTTGATGATTTTATGTTTTTCCTTCAAATCCTTCAAATTTTCATGAGTTTTCGCTTGTTTTTGAAGTTTTAAGCTTGGATTAAAGATTTTAAAGTTTGGGGAACCGTTCCTCCTCAACTCCAAGCTTGGGTTGCATCTACCTTAGATCTTCAAGAGATAAGTGTAGATCCTTGCCTTTTTATATGTTTTAAGTAAGTTTTAAAAAGGGTTAAAGGTTAAAAATACATAGTATGGCTAGATCTAAGGTTATAGGCTTTGGATTGGTTTTTGATGAATGTATGCTCCCTCTTGTGTTTTGTCGTTGTTTATTGGGGTTTATGCTAGTTTTTATACCACTTATGCATGTTGGAGTGAGTATGCATGTTGTGGGAAGTTGGATGTGAGGATTTGACAGCTTTGGGGCTGAAATGCATAGGGCAGAATCAGGTTTTGCAATTCTAGAGAACCCAGGTTTGGCCGCCGAACTTGCATGGGAGGCAGCCTTTTGGCCACCTAACATGCCCTTGAAAGCATGCACTTTCGGATCTGTAAGGGAGTTTCGGCCACCGAACCCGCCCCCGAAGGTCCCTGAATTTCGGATCTGTGGAGGACTTTCGGCCACCGAACCTACCCCCAAAGGACCCCGACTTTCGGATTTGTAGAGGACCTTCGGCCGCCGAACTTGCCGCCGAAAGTCCTCTGCCCAGCCTTCCTTTGCTTTTTTTATATGCATGTTTTGTGATGTTTTAGAGGGTTTTTGGGGAGTTGTTTAGTGTCATGTATTAGCTTTGTTTGGTCCCTCACTTAAGTCCATCTGTGTAGGATCGGACCCGAGAGACCGTAGAGGCCAGCAGTGAGTCAGCTGCTACAGTTGTAGTCAAGCGTCAGCCAGAGGTGAGTAGAACTAAACTAATCTCTTGTTTTAAAGTAATCAATCTTTTTGAGCATGTTCATGCATTACGAATGCCATGTTATGTATTAGGTTGTTTGCATTAAAATTCACGAATATAATGCATTGCATAATTTACTATTGTTGTGGATGGATATTGGATGACCCACTAGCCCCCGAGCAGGTTATGATATGATATGATACGAAAAGACTAGAGCTTGCCCATTCTATGCCCCTTGCATAATGTAAGAGAAAGACCAGGGCTTGCCCATTCTACGCCCCTGGCATTTATGGATATGTTATGTTATGTTTAAGAGGAAGTCCTGAGGAGCTCCGTCGAGGGCCGGGAAAATTGGATATGTTGAAGGTTACTAGTGACAAGTCCATCTTGTTGTGAATTGTTTGTGTTGTGACGCATTCCATATGAGCATATGTTTATTAAACTGTTTTTATTTTCTGCTCACAAGGCTCTTGTAGCTTATCCCTTTCCCCTAACCCCAGGTTTGCAGGATCAAGAATAGCTCGGAAAGTCGGCTAGAGGCTGGTATAAGTTTATGTAATAGAATAGTAGTGGGCATGTACTATGTAATAGATTAGATTTGTGCTTTGCCCTAGTTTATGTTTTTGTAAGTCCCTATGAACATGATTTTTATTTAAAAGTTTAAATGATGAGTTATGCTGAACCAAACTTGATGCATGTGATGTTGACCATACTAGAGCATTTGATGAGGGCTCTAGTGTGGGTTTTATGTATACAGTTTATGATACATGCACAGGTTGAGCTTGGTATATGAAATGAAAATTTTTTTATGAAAATGTATGATCATATATGAGATTTTATTAGGTACATAGGATGTATAGTAGACTCGCTACGGGTTCTGGCGACCTTAAGTCGATCTGAATCCTAGCGCCGGTAGCGGTCCGATTTTTGGGTCGTTACAGAGTGGTATCAGAGCCCTAGGTTCATATGGTCGGACCTAGCGTGTCGGACTCATAGATGTTATAGAAGGGCAAGCACAATAGGAAAAATCATGTCCACTAGGATAGGATGTAGAGTCTTGTCTTGATGATGATGTGCAATGCCATGATATTATGCATGTGCATTAATGATATGTTATGTTTATGATGTGGGTTCATGTGTATCTGCATGAACCATATGAGTAATACCCGGCTAGACTCCGGTATCGAAATTCCTACCGTCCGGTGGAATCTCGGGTGTCGGAAGCCTCTAGTAGGGTAAAACCATATTTTTATATAATGTTTTAATGTGTTTTATATTTTAAGTATGAAAGAAAATGAGTTTTTGCATGATAATAGCATTGGAGGAAAACTCAGGTTCGGCCGCCGAACCTCAAGTTCGGCCGCCGAACATGCATGCGTTGCGGGTGTGCTTTAGGCCCCCGAAAGCATAAGTGAGGGAAGTCCAGGTTTGGCCGCCGAACCCCAAGTTCGGCCGCCTAACATGGCATGCATGCGGAGGCACATTTGGCCCCCGAACGTGGTCTTGCCAGCCACTATAAAAGGGTCCCTTAGCCGAAAACGGGCGAGCTTTTTCCCCATTTTCGGCCAAGGTGAGTCTCCGCCGCCCCTCACCCATCTTTGACGTCTTTCCTCTAGATCTTTCAAGGTTTTCATTTGTTTTAACCTTGTTTTGAAGATTTGAGCTTTTGAGCAAAGTTTTGGAGCTTGGAGGTTCAAGAACCCAATTTCTCCCAACTTCGAGTTTAGGTCGTCTCCCTCTCGATCTTCAAGAGGTAAGAGCCGATCTTAAGCTTATTGCATGTTTTAAGTAAGTTTTCAGTAGATCTATGGGTTAGAATGCATGTTTAGGTTATGGTTATGCTTTTGGAGTTTATGGGTATAAATGTATGTTCATGAACAATGTGAGCTTCTTGATGTGTTGTAGATGGGGTTTATGATGGTTTGAGGCCCCTAGGAACATGTATGCTTGTGTTTGTGTGTTGTAGAATAGGTTTGATGCATGTTGGAAAGGTTTGGAGGCGAAATGTGCATAGGGAGCCAAGTTTCTGCCCTTTGGCAGAAACCAGGTTCGGCAGCCGAAGGACTTTCGGCCGCCGAACATGGCTGGGGAGGCAGCCTTTCGGCTGTCGAAGCTTGCCCCCGAAAGGAGACTTTCGTCTCTGCCTGGCAGTTTCGGCCGCCGAAGGTGCTGCCGAACATGCATGAGTTTCGTCTCTGTCTGGGAGTTTCGGCCGCCGAAGGTGCCGCCGAACCTGCCTGACTTTCGGCTATGGAGGGACTTTCGGCCGCCGAACCTGCCGCCGAAAGTGCCCTGTCCAGGCCTTCCTTGCGTGTTTTTGTATGGTTGTTTCAGGATGTTTTAAGGGGTTTTTAGGGAGTAGTTTATAGTTATGTTCAGGTATGTTTGGTTCCTCATTTGAGTCCACCTGTGTAGGTTCGGACCCGAGGAACCGAGGACCCCAGCAGTGAGTTCAGCTGCTTCGGTGTGGTCAGAGTCAGCCAGAGGTGAGTGGAACTAAACTTAATCTTTTAAATTAAATGTTTTATCATGTTTCATGCATCATGATTATGCAATAGGATGATTGCATTAGTTTCCACGAATATGCCGCATTGCATCGATTGTTGTTGATGTGGGTGAATATTGGATGACCAATTAGTCCATGACAGGAAGATCAGGACCCCATTCTACGGCCTGGCACTATGTAAGGAAAGACCAGGACCCCATTCTACGGCCTGGCACGGTTATGGGACTCGAAGACCAGGAGCCCAGAGGAGGCCCTGGGGAAAATGGTAAGTAATGTATGTTATGACAGGAAGACCAGGACCCCATGCTACGGCCTGGCACAGAGTTAGCTTGGACTAGTTGGTGACAAGTTCACCCAACCCTTATGTGAATTGTCTGTGTTATGATGCATTTCATTGGAGCATAGTGTTAATATGTTTTATAGTTCTACTCACTGGGCTTTTAGCTCACCCCTCTCCCTTTTACCCCCAGGCTTGCAGGTACAGGATAGAAGAGGAGGTCGGTTAGAGTAAAGCTTGCTTGTGTAATAGTTAGAATGTGGACATGACAAATCGTAGTATGATGTAATGTAATAGTACAGTATAGTTATGTAATGATGTTTATGGATTATTAGAGGTGTGCTTGACCATAGAATGTTGTTATTCCTTTTATTACATGATCTTAGAGATTTTATGATGTTTATGTAAACCAACTCGACATATGTTATGTCACCCATTTGGGGGCACTGATGAAATCCCACTAAGGGATCAATGTTATGATTATGTTATAGTGCATGCACAGGTTGAGTTGGCATATGAATGGAAAGAAAAGTTTTAAATTTTTATGTATGTTGTTGATCATGTATGGGATTAAGCAGGTTCACAGGATGCATGTTAGGCTTGCTACGGGTCCCGGCGGCCTTAAGTCGACCCGGATCCTAGCGCCGGTAGCGGTCCGATTTTCGGGTCGTTACAATGCTAATGTTTATGTGTTGTATGTCATTTTTCAGAAAACAGAATGCGAGGCACTCATCGATCTGCGAGATTGACTGGAGTTCCACTTGAAAATGAGGGTATGGATGCCCTTCCCCCTGCTCTGCCAAGAGCACGGTCGAGTAGAACTAGCAGAGGAGAAACATCAAGGGACCCTGGAAGGTCTTTTGATGTAAACAGGAGGAGAACAGATCCGTGTAGAATGTCTGCGGATGTGAGGGAATCAGTGGAAGATGATCAGAGGAGAGATGGAAGCTTAGGTGTTAGTATGTCAGAAGAGAGTATGGGAGAATCACAAGGAGGAGCTTAGGCCTCGGGTTTTTCTTATCCACCACAGTACCAACCCTACCCACAGGGACCAGGGTATCCAATGGGAGGCACATCGGATTTCTCTAGTTACAACCCATATCCCTCATTCATGCACTATCCTCCCTACTACCCTCCATATGCACCCTACCCGATGTTTTCACCCTCAGCTTTCTATCAGAACCAAGCAAACCCTAACCCAGGGAATGCTGCACCACCTCCTCCTCCCCCAGTAGAACCGGTGGTTTCTGAAATCCAATCATCCAGACCTAACCCATTAGATGGGAGCAAGGTAAAAATGACAGACTATCTGAAGTTGGATACTCCCAAGTTTAAAACAGGTGATGATTCGTTTGAGTATCTCAAGACGGTGACAATAATAACTGATGAGTTGGGGGCTAGTGACAGTAGAGCCATTCAGATGGCGGGGTACACTTTGAAATGCAAGATGGTTTAAAAATTATGTGGACCCGAGACTGGACAGCCTATCATGGGAGCAGTTTGCCAATGAGTTTACAGAATGGGCTTTTCCAGACAGTTCAAGGGAATTGAAGGTGATAGAGTTTGAGCAGCTGCGACAGACCGAGGATATGAATGTAGATGAGTACACAGATAAATTCCTGGAGTTGCTTCAGTTTGTGGGGTAAGCATATGACACTGATCAGAAGAAAGCCAGGAGGTATACCATGAGACTCCGCTCTAGGTATTCCTCCCTGATCTTAGCAGTAGAGAGAGAGTGTTTCCACACCATAGTGGATGCAACTAGAAAGATGGCTAGTGCCATTATTCAGGGGACAGTAAAAAAACAGATGGCACAGTCCTTGGGTTCCAAAACCCCGGGTACAGGGAATATTGATCTCTCCTCTCTGAGTGCAGCTGCCTAGAAAAGCAAAAAGTGGAATAGATCCACCAAGAAGCCGAAGAAGAATAATTTCTTGAACCGGTTGAAGTCAGGTCTAGGAATGGGCGGTGATTCAAGCTTTGGTTCGGATAGCTCCGGATGCATGAGGTGCGGTAAGCCACATAAAGGAGTTTGTCGGTTCGGGACTATAGCATGTTTCAAATGCGAAAAGGAGGGGCACATGGCACGTGAGTGTCCCAATGCAACTTTGATGACTCAGTCCCAGCAGACAGCTTCGGGTAGTGTATCCCAGCCAGCAACTTTGGCCTCATCTCAGGGCAGAGGTCGAGGTAAAGGGAGAGGGACAGCCTTTTCATCAGCAGGTTCCCACGGAGAAGGTCTATCAGCTCCAGCACGGATCTTCACCATGACTCAACAGGAGGCTAACACATCAAACATGGTGGTGTCAAGTAATCTCACTATTAGATGTTCTGATGTGTATGCTTTTATGGACCCTAGTGCTTCTCATTCTTTTGTTGCTCCGAGAGCCGTAGACAGAGTGGGTTTGATAGCTTCTGGGCTAGAGTGTCCTCTTTGGGTTAGTGGGCCCAAGTGTGATCCATCTATGGTAGAGTCAGTCTGCCGGTTTAGTCTAGTGTTTGTTGAGGGTAGGTGCTTTCCAGTCGACCTTGTGGTTCTAGATTTGACTGATTTTGATGTCATTCTAGGGATAGATTGGCTCTCGACTCATGGTACTACCTTGGACTGCAGAGACAAGGCAGTCAGGTTCAAAGATCAAGATGGATCAGAGGTAGTCTTTAGAGGGGACAGGATAGGGATGCCTAGAGGTTTGATATCTATCCTTCAAGCTCACAGGTTGCTTAGGAGGAGTTGTCAAGGGTTTCTTGCTCATGTCAGAGAGCTAAACAGTTAGGTTAGGAAACCAGCTTCAGTGCCCGTAGTCAGAGAGTTCCTTGATGTTTTCCCAAATGAGCTGCTAGGTTTACCACCTGCTAGGGAGATAGAGTTTGAAATTGAAGTGATGCCAGGAACCAGACCCATCTCTATTCCTCCCTACAGGATGGCACCTGCAGAGTTAAAGGAGTTGAAGGAGCAGTTGCAAGAGTTGTTGATCATGTATGGGATTAAGCAGGTTCACAGGATGCATGTTAGGCTTGCTACGGGTCCCGGCGGCCTTAAGTCGACCCGGATCCTAGCGCCGGTAGCGGTCCGATTTTCGGGTCGTTACAGAATGGTATCAGAGCTCTAGGTTCATATGGTCGGACCTAAAGTGTCGGGCTCATAGGTGTTATAGAAGGTCAAGCACAATAGGAAAGATCATGTCCACTAGGATAGGATGTGGAGTCCTGTCTTGATTAATGATGTGAAATGCCATGATGATATGCTATGATATGTGATGTATGTGATGCGGGTTCATGTGTGCCCACATGAACCATATGGTGCTAATGTTTATGTGATGTGTGCTGTTTTTCAGAAAAAAAACAGGATGAGGGGAACTCGTATAGCAAGATTGACTGGAGTGCCACCTGAGGATGAGGGCACGAGCGCCCGTCCTCCAGCATTGCCTAGGGCAATGTCTAGTAGGTCTAGCAGAGAAAGGGCAGCAAGAGACCCTAGGAGGTCTTTGGATCTGGGTAGGAGCAGATCAGTTAGAGGAACAGTTCAGGGCGGAATGTCAGAGGAAGTGGAGGACCAGATGGATGTAGAGCAGAGGAGGGATGGCAGTTTGGGAGTTAGCATGTCGGAAGAAGGTATGGGAGAGTCCCAAGGAGGCACTCAGGCCTCGGGATTTGTTCAGCCACCCCACTACCCACACTTCTCACAACATCCCGGGTATTCGATGGGAGGTACATCGGATTACCCTAGCTTCACTCCTTATCCCACACAGATGCCATACCCACCATACTACCCACCATACTCACAGTACCAAATGTACCCACCCCCACCTTACTATCCAAATCCAGCAAACCCTACCTCAGAAAATGTTGCACCACCTCCACCACCTACAGAACCAGCAGCCCCAGTTGCTCAACCTTCTAGACCTAGCTCAGCCAGTGGGAGCAAGGTCAAGATGACTGAATATATGAAGCTGGGTGCTCCCCAGTTTGAGTCAGGTGATGACCCGTTTGTGTATCTTGAGAGGGTCAAGACTATTACAGAGGAGTTAGGGGCTGATGACAGTAGAGCCATTCAGATGGCTGGGTTCACGCTTAAGTGCAAGAAGGCACGAGAGTGGTTCAAGAATTATGTGAACCCGAGAGTGGACAGCATGTCTTGGGAAGAGTTTGCAAACGAGTTTGCAGGATGGGCTTTTCCCGATAGTTCAAGGGAGCTAAAAATGATAGAGTTTGAACAGTTGAGGCAGACAGAGGATATGAGTGTAGAGGAGTACACCGACAGATTCTTGGAGCTGTTGCCTTTTGCTGGGCAGAGTCTGGACACAGATTCGAAGAAGTCAAGGAGGTATGTCATGAAACTCCATTCCAGGTATTCCTCCTTGATTCAGTCAGTGGACAGGGAGAGCTTCCATGCCATAGTAGATATGGCCAGGAAAATGGAGGCCAGTGCCATCATTCAGGGGACAGTTAAGCAGACAGTGGCACAGCCTTCTGGTTCTAAAACTCTGGGTGAGGGAAGGTTAGATCCCTCTACCCTGAGTGCAGCAGCTTCAGGCAGTAAGAGATGGGGTAAGCCCAAGGGTAAGAAGAATAAGTTCTGGAATAAAGTCAAGTCCAGCCTGGGATTTGGGAGTGGCTCAAGCTCTGGTGCGGATAATGCAGTTTGTGCGAAGTGTGGTAAGCCACACAGGGGAGTATGTCGGTTTGGGACGAACGCCTGTTTCAGATGTGGTCAGGAGGGGCATATGGCTCGAGAATGTCCAAGAGCAGTCCCGATGGCTCAGTCCCAGCAGACAGCCTCAGGCAGTGTAGCGCAGCCAGCAGCTCCAGCCATGACTCAGGCCAGTGGCAGAGGCAGAGGGAGAGGAGCAGCCTCTTCTTCAGCGGGTTTCAGAGGTGAAGGTCCATCAGCTCCAGCACGGATCTTCACAATGACACAGCAGGAGGCAGATGCATCTAACACCATAGTGGCAGGTAACTTAATTATTGGTTGTTCAGATGTGTATGCCTTGATGGACCCTGGTGCATCTCATTCTTTTATTGCTCCGAGAGCCGTGGGGAGGTTAGGTCTGATGACTTCTGGGTTAGAGTGTCCTCTCTGGGTCAGTGGACCCAAGTGTGATCCATCAATGGCAGAGTCAGTCTGCCAGTGTAGTCCTGTGTTTGTTGAGGGAAGATGCTTGTCCGCCGACCTAGTGGTTCTAGATTTGACAGATTTTGACGTCATTCTAGGGATGGACTGGTTATCTACCCATGGTGCTACCTTAGACTGCAGGGACAAGGTAGTCAGGTTCAGAGGTCAGGATGGGTCTGAGGTTGTCTTCAGAGGAGACAGGAGGGGTACACCTAGAGGTCTGATATCAGCTCTTCAGGCTCGTAGGTTGCTCAGGAGGGGATGTCAGGGGTATTTGGCTCATGTGAGAGAGCTTAGCAGTCAGGTTAGAGAGCCCGCCTCGGTGCCAGTGGTTAGGGAGTTCTTAGATGTGTTCCCAGACGAGCTGCCAGGTTTACCGCCTGCTAGGGAGATAGAGTTCGAGATAGAACTAATGCCTGGAACCCGACCGATCTCTATCCCTCCCTACAGGATGGCGCTAGCAGAATTGAAAGAATTGAAGGAGCAGTTACAGGAGTTGGTAGACAAGGGCTTCATCCGACCGAGTACCTCACCCTGGGGTGCTCCAGTTTTGTTTGTGAGAAAGAAGGATGGATCCCTTAGGCTTTGTATCGACTACAGGCAGTTGAACAAAGCCACTACCAAGAACAAGTACCCTTTGCCAAGGATCGACGATCTATTCGACCAGCTAGCAGGAGCGGGTTGTTTCTCCAAAATAGATCTGAGGTCCGGGTATCATCAGTTGAGGATCAGGGAAGAGGACGTGCAAAAGACAGCTTTCAGGACTAGATATGGGCATTTTGAGTTCCTTGTGATGCCGTTCGGGTTAACCAACGCCCCTGCAGCATTCATGGATCTCATGAATAGAGTGTTTAGCCAGTACCTGGATCACTTCGTTATTGTCTTCATAGATGATATCCTAGTGTATTCCAGGAATGCAGAGGAGCATGCCCATCATCTGAGGTTGGTTCTACAGACCTTGAGGGAACATGGCTTGTATGCCAAGTTCTCCAAGTGTGAGTTCTGGCTGAGGAGCATTTCGTTCTTGGGGCATGTAGTGTCAGAGAATGGGATAGAGGTGGACCCCAAGAAGACAGAAACTGTGGCTAACTGGCCTAGACCCACTTCAGTGACGGAGATCAGGAGTTTCTTGGGTTTGGCAGGTTACTACAGGAGGTTCGTTCAGGACTTCTCGAAAATAGCAGCTCCTCTGACCAGGCTAACCAGGAAGAATCAGAAGTTTCTGTGGACTGACCAGTGCGAAGAGAGTTTTGAAGAGCTTAAGAAGAGGTTGACTTCAGCGCCAGTTTTAGCTCTGCCATCTAGTGATGAGGACTTTACAGTCTTTTGTGATGCGTCCCGTGTGGGACTGGGTTGTGTACTGATGCAAAATGAGAGGGTGATTGCTTATGCTTCGAGGCAGCTAAAGAAGCATGAGTTGAATTACCCCACACATGACCTTGAGATGGCAGCAGTAATCTTTGCACTCAAGATGTGGAGGCACTACCTCTATGGGGTAAAATGTGAGATCTTTACAGATCATAAGAGCCTGCAGTACATCCTGAGTCAAAGAGATTTGAACTTGAGACAGAGGAGATGGGTGGAGCTGCTGAGTGACTATGATTGCAAGATTCAGTATCATCCGGGTAAGGCGAATGTCGTGGCAGACGCCCTAAGCCGGAAGTCACTAGGCAGTCTATCCCACATCATGGCAGAGAGTAGATCAGTGGTGAAGGAGTTTTACAAGCTCATTAATGAAGGTCTACAGTTGGAGTTGTCTGGTACAGGTGCCTTGGTTGCTCAGATGAAAGTGACACCCGTGTTTCTGGAGCAGGTGGCTCAGAAACAGCATGAGGACCCAGAGTTAGTGAAGATTGCCAGGACTGTTCAGTCAGGCAAGGACAGTGAGTTCATATTTGACAATAAGGGGATCCTCCGCTATGGGAGTCGTTTGTGTGTACCAGATGACATAGGGCTAAAGGGAGACATTATGAGAGAGGCTCATAATGCAAGATACAGCATTCACCCTGGGGCCACCAAGATGTATCAGGATCTGAAGAAAGTTTATTGGTGGCCAGCTATGAAGAGAGAAGTGGCACAGTTTGTGTCAGCCTGCGAAGTTTGTCAGAGGGTGAAGCTGGAACTTCAGAAGCCGGCTGGAATGCTTAACCCGCTACCTATTCCAGAGTGGAAATGGGAGAATATAGCTATGGACTTCGTAGTGGGGTTACCGGCAACGTCCAACAGATTGGACTCCATATGGGTGATTGTGGACAGACTCACCAAATCTGCTCACTTCATCCCTGTCAGGAGTGGCTATTCTGTGGACAAATTGGCGCAGGTGTATGTTGAAGAGATAGTCAGACTGCATGGGGTTCCTGTTTCTATAGTGTCAGATAGAGGACCCCAGTTCACCTCCAGGTTTTGGCGGAGTCTGCAGGATGCCATGGGTACCAGGTTGGATTTCAGTACTGCCTTCCATCCACAGACAGACGGACAGTCAGAGAGGACCATCCAGACCATAGAAGATATGCTAAGAATGTGTGTGCTGGACTTTGGCGGTTCTTGGAGGCAGCATCTACCTTTGGTGGAGTTTGCCTACAATAACAGCCATCATGCTAGCATCGGGATGGCTCCATATGAAGCTTTATATGGGAGGAAGTGCAGGTCACCTGTTTGCTGGGAGGAAGTTGGAGAAAAGGCCTTGGCAGGGCCTGAGCTAGTAGAGATCACCAGCAGGGTGGTACCCTTAATCAGAGAAAGAATCAAAACTGCTGCAAGCAGACAGAAGAGTTATGCAGACATCCGCAGAAGGCAAGTAGAGTTCCAGGAGGGGGATCTGGTATTGCTCAAGGTGTCTCCAATGAAAGGAGTGGTTCGGTTCGGGAAGAAGGGTAAGCTGGCTCCGCGGTACATCGGACCCTTTGAAGTCCTGCAAAGGATTGGGAATGTATCGTACAAGCTGGATTTACCTGCTTCAATGGAGAGAATCCATCCGGTTTTCCATGTTTCAATGTTGAGGAAATTTGTGTCAGATCCGAGCAAGGTTCTTAGTGAGCCTGATGTGGAGATCCAAGAGGATCTCACCTATGTTGAGCAGCCAGTGCGGATCATAGACACCCAGATCAGAAAGCTAAGGAACAAGGAAATCCCGATGGTGAAAGTCCTTTGGAACCACCACAATATGGAAGAATGCACTTGGGAGACACGGGAGTCCATGCTCCGGCAATATCCTCATCTCTTTTAAGGTTAGTCTTTATGTGTTTTATGTTGTATGCTTTGCATGTGCTAGTTGAGGAACATTCGGGGACGAATGTTCTTAAGGGGGGAGAATGTAGTACCCAGCTAGACTCCGGTATCGGAATTCCTACCGTCCGGTGGAATCTCGGGTGTCGGAAGCCTCTAGTAGGGTAAAACCATGTTTTTATATAATGTTTTAATGTGTTTTATGTTTTAAGTATGAAAGAAAATGAGTTTTTGCCTGATAATAGCATTGGAGGAAAACTCAAGTTCGGCCGTCGAACCTCAAGTTCGGCAGCCAAACATGCATGCGTTGCGGATGGTTTAAAAATTGAAGGTGATAGAGTTTGAGCAGCTGCGACAGACCGAGGATATGAATGTAGATGAGTACACAGATAAATTCCTGGAGTTGCTTCAGTTTGTGGGGTAAGCATATGACACTGATCAGAAGAAAGCCAGGAGGTATACCATGAGACTCCGCTCTAGGTATTCCTCCCTGATCTTAGCAGTAGAGAGAGAGTGTTTCCACACCATAGTGGATGCAACTAGAAAGATGGCTAGTGCCATTAGTCAGGGGACAGTAAAAAAACAGATGGCACAGTCCTTGGGTTCCAAAACCCCGGGTACAGGGAATATTGATCTCTCCTCTCTGAGTGCAGCTGCCTAGAAAAGCAAAAAGTGGAATAGATCCACCAAGAAGCCGAAGAAGAATAATTTCTTGAACCGGTTGAAGTCAGGTCTAGGAATGGGCGGTGATTCAAGCTTTGGTTCGGATAGCTCCGGATGCATGAGGTGCGGTAAGCCACATAAAGGAGTTTGTCGGTTCGGGACTATAGCATGTTTCAAATGTGAAAAGGAGGGGCACATGGCACGTGAGTGTCCCAATGCAACTTTGATGACTCAGTCCCAGCAGACAGCTTCGGGTAGTGTATCCCAGCCAGCAACTTTGGCCTCATCTCAGGGCAGAGGTCGAGGTAAAGGGAGAGGGACAGCCTTTTCATCAGCAGGTTCCCACGGAGAAGGTCTATCAGCTCCAGCACGGATCTTCACCATGACTCAACAGGAGGCTAACACATCAAACATGGTGGTGTCAAGTAATCTCACTATTAGATGTTCTGATGTGTATGCTTTTATGGACCCTAGTGCTTCTCATTCTTTTGTTGCTCCGAGAGCCGTAGACAGAGTGGGTTTGATAGCTTCTGGGCTAGAGTGTCCTCTTTGGGTTAGTGGGCCCAAGTGTGATCCATCTATGGTAGAGTCAGTCTGCCGGTTTAGTCTAGTGTTTGTTGAGGGTAGGTGCTTTCCAGCCGACCTTGTGGTTCTAGATTTGACTGATTTTGATGTCATTCTAGGGATGGATTGGCTCTCGACTCATGGTACTACCTTGGACTGCAGAGACAAGGCAGTCAGGTTCAAAGATCAAGATGGATCAGAGGTAGTCTTTAGAGGGGACAGGATAGGGATGCCTAGAGGTTTGATATCTATCCTTCAAGCTCACAGGTTGCTTAGGAGGAGTTTTCAAGGGTTTCTTGCTCATGTCAGAGAGCTAAACAGTTAGGTTAGGAAACCAGCTTCAGTGCCCGTAGTCAGAGAGTTCCTTGATGTTTTCCCAAATGAGCTGCTAGGTTTACCACCTGCTAGGGAGATAGAGTTTGAAATTGAAGTGATGCCAGGAACCAGACCCATCTCTATTCCTCCCTACAGGATGGCACCTGCAGAGTTAAAGGAGTTGAAGGAGCAGTTGCAAGAGTTGGTAGATAAGGGTTTCATCCGACCTAGTACCTCACCTTGGGGTGCTCTGGTCCTGTTTGTGAAAAAGAAGAATAGATCCTTAAGACTTTATATCGACTATAGACAGTTGAACAAAGTCACTACCAAGAACAGATATTCGTTACCCAGGATTGATGATCTATTTGACCAGCTAGCAGGAGCCGGGTGTTTCTCGAAGATAGATTTGAGATTCGGGTATCATCAGCTGAGGGTTAGAGAGGAAGATGTGCCAAAGATAGCTTTCAAGACCAGATATGGGCACTATGAGTTCCTAGTAATGCCGTTCGTACTGACCAATGCCCCTGCAGCATTCATGGACCTCATGAACAAATTTTTTAGCTAGTTTCTGGATCACTTTGTTATTGTTTTCATTGACGATATCTTAGTGTATTTTAGAAACGGAGAGGAGCATACCCATCATCTGAGGATTGTGTTGCAGACCCTGAGAGAACACGGCTTGTATGCCAAGTTCTCTAAGTGTGAGTTCTGGTTGAGGAGCATTTCTTTCTTGGGGCATGTAGCGTTAGAAAAGGGAGTTGAGGTAGATTCCAAGAAAGTGGAAGCTGTAGCTAACTGGCCCAGACCCATTACAGTGACAGAGATTAAGAGCTTTTTGGGTTTGGCGGGTTACTACAGGAGGTTTGTCCAGAACTTCTCCAAAATTGCTGCTCCTATGACCAGGTTGACCAAAAAGAATTAGAGGTTCGTTTGGTCAGAACATTGTGAGGAAAGCTTTGAAGAGCTGAAGAGGAGACTGACGTCAGCACCGGTGTTAGCTCTGCCTACCAGTAATGAAGACTTCACAATGTTTTGTGATGCGTCCCGAGTGGGACTAGGTTGTGTGTTGATGCAGAATGAAAGGGTGATTGCTTACGCTTCTAGACAGTTGAAGAAGCATGAGTTGAATTATCCTACACACGACCTAGAAATGGCAGCTGTGATCTTTGCACTCAAGATGTGGAGGCATTACCTGTATGGGGTAAGATGTGAGATCTTTATAGATCATAAGAGTTTGCAGTACATCTTGAGTCAGAAAGAGTTGAACCTGAGGCAGAGAAGATGGGTGGAGCTGCTTAGTGATTATGATTGCAAGATCCAGTATCATCCAGGTAAGACAAATGTAGTGGTAGATGCCCTCAGTCGGAACTCACTTGGCAGTTTATTCCATATTACAGCAGAGAGAAGACCAGTGGTAAGGGAATTTTACAAGCTCATTAATGAAGGTCTACAGTTAGAGTTGTCTGGTACAGGTGCACTAGTGGCTCAGATGAGAGTGACACCCGTGTTTCTGGAACAAGTGGCACAGAAATAGTACAAGGACCCTGAGTTGGTGAAAATTGCGAGGACTGTTCAGTCAGGCAACAGTGAGGAGTTTACATTCGACAACAAAGGGATCCTCCGTTATGGGAACAGATTATGTGTACCAGATGACGTGAGATTGAAGGGAGACATTATGAGAGAAGCTCATAATGCAAGGTACAATATTCACCCTAGGGCCACCAAAATGTATCAGGACCTGAAGAGGGTTTATTGGTGGCCAGCTATGAAAACGGAAGTGGCGCAGCTTGTGTCAGCTTGTGAGATCTGTCAGAGGGTGAAGCTGGAACATCAGAAGCCAGCTGGGATGCTCAACCCACTATCGATTCCAGAATGGAAATGGGAAAACGTAGCTATAGATTTCGTGGTGGGATTACCAGCAACGTCCAACAGATTAGACTCTATATGGGTAATACTTGACAGATTGACTAAGTCTGCCCACTTTATCCCTGTCAGGAGTGGCTACTCTATGGACAAATTGGCACAGGTATACGTTGAAGAGATTGGCAGGCTGCATGGGGCTCCAGTTTCAATAGTGTCAGCTAGGGGACCCCAGTTTACCTCTAAGTTTTGGTGGAGTCTGCAAAATGCGATGGGCACAAGGTTGGACTTTAGCATTGCTTTTCATCCATAGACTGACAGACATCAGAGAGGACCATCCAAACGATAGAAGACATGTTGAGAATGTGTGTGCTAAATTTTAGCGGTTCTTGGAGGCAGCATCTACCACTGGTGGAGTTTGCCTACAATAACAGTTATCATGCTAGCATAGGGATGGCTCCTTATGAAGCTCTATATGGGAGGAAGTGCAGGTCACCTGTCTGCTAGGAAGAAGTGGGAGAAAGGGCCTTGGCAGGGCTAGAGTTAGTTGAGATCACCAGTAGGGTAGTGCCTATTATCAGAGGAAGAATCAGAACAGCTGTGAGCATATAGAAGACTTATGCAGACGTCCGCAGGAAGCATGTTGTGTTCCAGGAGGGAGATATGGTATTGCTCAAGGTGTCTCATATGAAAGGGGTGATTCATTTTGGGAAGAAAGGTAAACTAGCTCCAAGGTACATCGGACCCTTCGAAATCTTGCAAAAGGTTGGGAATGTATCTTATAAGTTAGATTTGCCTGCTTCTATGGAGAGAATCCATCTGGTTTTCCATGTTTCCATGTTACGAAAGTTCGTGTCAGATCCAGGCAAGGTTCTTAACGAACCTGATGTGGAGATCCTAGGGGATCTCACCTATATTGAGCAGCCAGTGCAGATCGTAGATACTCAAATTAGAAAGTTGAGGAATAAGGAAATCGCGATGGTGAAAGTCCTTTGGAATCACCACAATATAGAAGAGTGCACCTGGGAGACTCGGGAGTCCATGCTCCAGCAATACCCCTATCTCTTTTAAGGTTAGTGTTTTGAGTTTTATGTGTTTTCTTAATGCTATGTGTGCTTGTGTGTGTTTGAACATTCGGGGATGAATGTTCTTAAGGGGGGAGAATGTAATACCCGGCTAGACTCCGGTGTCGGAATTTCAACTTTCCGATGGAATCCCCGTTGGAATCCAGAATCTCGGATACCGGAACCTCTTTGAAGGGTAAAATATATTTTTACAAAATGTTTTTCATGATTTTATTAATTGGCCGCCTAACATGCCCCCGAAAGCATGCACTTTTGGATCTGTAAGGGAGTTTCGGCAGCCGAACCTGCCCCCTAAGGTCCCTGACTTTCGGATCTATGGAGGACTTTCAGCCGCCAAACCTACCCTCGAAGGACCCTGACTTTCGGATCTGTAAAGGACCTTCGGCCGCTGAACCTGCCGCCGAAAGTCCTCTGCCCAGCCTTCCTTTGCTTGTTTTATATGCATGTTTTGTGATATTTTAGGGGGGGTTTTTGGGGAGTTATTTAGAGTCATGTATTAGCTTTGTTTGGTCCATCACTTGAGTCCACCTGTGTAGGATCGGACCCGAGAGACCGTAGAGGCCAGCAGTGAGTCAGTTGCTACAGTTGTAGTCAAGCGTCAGCCAGAGGTGAGTAGAACTAAACTAATCTCTTGTTTTAAAGTAATTAATCTTTTTGAGCATGTTCATGCATCACGAATGCCATGTTATGTATTAGGTTGTTTGCATTAGAATTCACGAATATGATGCATTGCATAATTTACTGTTATTGTGGATGGACATTGGATGACCCACTAGCCCTCGAGCAGGTTATGATATAATATGATACAAAAAGACCAGGACTTGCCTATTTTACGCCCTTGGCACGATGTAAGAGAAAGACCAGGGCTTGCCCATTCGACACCCTTGGCACGATGTAAGAGAAAGACCAGGGCTTGCCCATTCTACACCCCTGGCATTTATGGAGATATTATGTTATGTTTAAGAGAAAGTTCTGAGGAGCTCCGTCGAGGGCCGGGCACATTGGATATGTTGAGGGTTACTGGTGACAAGTCTATTTTGTTGTAAATTATTTGTGTTGTGACGTATTCTATATGAGCATAGGTTTATTAAACTGTTTTTATGTTTCGCTCACTAGGCTCTTGTAGCTTATCCCTTTCCCCTAACCCCAGGTTTGCAGGATTAAGAATAGCTCAGGAAGTCGGCTAGAGGCTGATATAAGTGTATGTAATAGAATAGTAGTGGACATGTACTATGTAATGGATTAGATTTGTGCTTTGCCCTAATTTATATTTTTGTAAATCCCTGTGAACATGATTTTTATATAAAAGTTTAAATGATGAGTTATGCTGAACCAAGCTTGATGCATGTGATGTTGACCATAATAGAGCATTTGATGAGGGCTCTAGTGTGGGTTTTATGTATAAGGTTGAGCTTGGTATATGAAATGAAAACATTTTTATGAAAATGTATGATCATGTATGGGATTTTATCAGGTACACAGGATATATAGTAAGCTCGCTACGGGTTCCAGCGACCTTTAGTCGATCTGAATCCTAGCGCCGGTAGCAGTCCGGTTTTCGGGTCGTTACAGCTCGAGCGAGCATGGACATCAGAATTTGAAATATGCTCGAGTGAGCAAGCAAGAGTATTAGAATTTGGAAATATGGTCAAGTAAGCATGAATATAAGATTTTAGAAATTTGCTCAAGTGAGCATGAAACATCATAATTTGGAAATATGTTGGAGCGAGTATGAACATCAGAGTTTGGAAATATGCTCGAGCAAGCATGAACATCAAAATTTGGAGATATGCTCTAGTGAGCATTAACATTAGAATTTGGAGAAATGCTCGAGGAGCATGCACTTTAGAATTTGGAGATATGATCGAGAGAGAATGAACATTAGAATTTATAAATTTACACGAGCGAGCAGGAGCATTAGAATTTGAAAATATGTTCGGGCAAGCATAAACATAAAAATGATATTGATATGTGCTTAAAAAAGCATGGAGATTAGTTTTGTTGAACTACAAGAGGGCCTAATTCTCTTTTATGGGAGATACGTTGGAATTTATAAAATTTGTATTTGAATCCTCAAAATCTCGAAATTTCAAAATCACATGTTGCATTTTTTTATTTTGAGGTACAAAGTATGCCCTAAAGTTTTTGCATTGGACTTAGGATAGGTAATCTAATGTTGCATGAACTACGTAGAGTTTGATTCTCTCATTTGATAGATACGTAGGTAACTCAGGAAAACCTAGGCGTGAATCTCAAAAATCAAATCATATCATGTCAAATTTTGCTTGAAATATGTTGGGTTTAACTATTCTTCTCAGAAGATTTATAGGTAGCCCTTGGGTGCGAATCCTTAAAATCATAAAGTCAATATCTTTATTTTGCATTAGGATGCAAAGTATAATCCGATAATGATAAAAAAAATTAATTGCACTAAAGGGAAGTTTCTAAGAAGAAAAGTTTCTAAGGAGAAAAGTTAAATTGGCCGAAATTTAAAGGAGGATTAAATGTGAAATTTTCCCTTCATTTCATGTTTAATTTTAAATTAAATAATAAGTAATAATGATGGAAATTTAATTGGACTAAAATGTAATTTTAATGATAATAAGTTGAGATGGCTAAAATTTATAGGTAGTAAATTGAAATAAATTTATGAAAAGCAACATATTGGTTTATGTTATTAAATAAATTTATATGGATAAGTTAGAAAAGTTGTGTTTGATATTAAAAGTTTAAGGGATTAAAATGGAAATTTAGAAATTAAATGAAAACTTTGTGAAATATGAAAGAATGGTTGAATCATCTTAGGACAAAATGTAAGTTGTGAATATAGAGTAAAGAAATTGAAGTATTTAATAAATATATTATTTATGAACCAAATTTTAGAAAAATAAATCTTTTGAATTAAAAGGAAAATTTAATGTGTTGTAAAGGATTGAAATTGCAATAGATGAAGTTGTGTTATAGGAATATGTATGTTTAAATTGTCAACACGTAATATCTTGAAGAGTATCAATTTGAGTATTTTAAAGTATACTTGTTTGGTTTTTAAGAATATAATAGTTTTCTTAATAGTTCTGTTAAATTTATAGTGTTGAGATAATTATAAATAAAAAATATTAAAAATTAACTTTTATTTATTTGATAAAAATAATAATGAAATTAAATTCGGACATGGAAAGAGCATTCGGTTCATAATCGAAAAATTGGAGTCTAATTTTTAAAAAATAAAAATCGAAATTAAACTGAAATTAGAACACATAAAAAATTTTCAAATCCCGAATGAAAAATAAACAATAAGTGAAATTATTTCAACAATAACACCCAATTTTATCAAAATAATCAAACACCCAAATCATTAGAAGGCTAGCCATAATCAGAATCTCAACAATCAAAACCCAAATTTCCATTCCAATAAAACATAAATTACAAAATTGACCAAAACCCATTTCAATATTTCCATTTGGGGTTTTGATGATCTGATATCCAGAGAAATAGAATTTGTATAATGGGCTCTGTAAAACTTTAGAAAAACTTAAACCTAGAAGAGAGAGATTCTCCTTTTATATGGTTTTTATAATGGGCCATCCCGGTTGAGGCGCGTCAGGAGGGAGCCCGACCTTACCATTTGAATAAACCAGACCTTATCCATACTAAGGGCTCTAAGATGTTTAGTAATGGGCCGATATCGTGGGTCTCGTCTCTGATTCGGACGAAAAAATCTCGCGGTCATCAGGTTTGACAATCATTTGCATAATTAATCTTGATTTCATATGCTCATACAGATGTTTTGAAGGACAGCAAGTGATGTTGATGATGGCAACATCACATCGTTAGAGAAACAAATTAAGTTTACAGATCTAAATGTGGGTCCACACTCTTCCTTCTTCATCTGCTTTATGTCTCGATCTCAGAAAAGAAGAATCAAAGAAAGAGAAGAAGAAAAAGAAGAAGAAGGGAAGGGATGGGATTGATGCAACTTAAAACGATCAAAGAAGGAAAAAAATAAAATTTGGGAAATATCAACGATAGGAATGAAGTCTTACAAGAAACGGGAAAGAGTGGAAACCGGAGAGAGTATCTCTTTAGGGAAGGTTGGGAATGAAGAGCCTTAAGTTAATTTTGTATATAGAAAGATAGAAAACAACACGTTTCACATTTTTGTTGAGTTCAATTTTTTTTTGGCCTTTTGACGTTAACAAGTGAATCAAACTGAAAAATTAAATTAATCAAAATAAAATATTAAATCGTATTGATATAATTAAAAGTTAAATTAATTTAATCGAATCAGATAATTTGATTTATCTTTTCAATTTTAATTGAAAAGTGCATAGTCAGTAATATGTTTATATTATTTAATTATTTTAATTTATTTATTACATGATTTATATATATTTAATTTATTTATGTTTATTAACTAAATTTTATTTAAATAATTTAAAAAAAATTGAATACCACTAAGCGTTATATTTGGTAGCTAGCAATTTTCTTATGCTTAGTACCTAGCAATTTCTTTTGCTAGTCTAGATTTTAGATAATATTGTAGAGTTAATGACATGTATCAACTTAGCAATCATATCTATATATTTTGGGTATACTTTGATATTGGATAAATTAAAGTTTAGTCCTTGAAGTATAATGAAACCATCTATTTAGTGCTTGCAATTTTAAAATCTGTCTTAATAATCCTTGACATTTAGGTTATTAAATTAAACAGTCCTTAGCGTTAGAATTTCTGTTAGTTCAAAGCAATGTCGTCAGTAACAATTGAACGTCAAAAAAAAAAAAACAAAGGAATAAATACAAAAAATGCCCTTTTTATGTTGGCGGGAGAGATGAGTTTCCTTCAAATTATACACAGCTCATACATTATTATATATAGGTTTATTGACATAAATTTGGGTAAAATATTTCTCCACCTCTCAAAATGTTAGTGAGGCAGCTGTTCAGGAAATTCAGTGGATGGGAAGAAAGATATTTGAACAAGAAGTTCTATTGCAGGGTGAGAGCAGCTGTTGAAAATATAAGAATCAGAGACAAATAAAAATTGTTAGTACCATGCATGTAGAGAGAACAAGTGTAGTACTTTTCTTGGGTGGTGTATTCCTGCAGCCCAGTTCCCCACAAGTACTGATACTGTTGAAATAGGTGGAAGGGTGAGGAATTTCGGCTAGGAATTTTTAGATGGTAAATGTTAAGAGTGTTATTGGGTTTGGGAAACTATTTTAGGTGTTGCCATTATCATTCTCACTTTCATTTTTCTACTCATTTTGCTTTTTGTTGTAGCAAAAATGAGTTCTGTGTAGGGAGCAATATTTATGGGATGTGGGTTTCTTTTTTTCATAGAGAAAGGGAGTAAGTTCTTTGTAGTAAGCATAATAGGATGTTAATGGTGTTTAATGCGTGCAGAGAAGAGGGTTGAGGTAGATGTGTTTTACAGTATTTTGGGTATGTGGCATTAAGTAGTAGGAAGAGTGATTAATGGTCCTCTGTGTATATGTTAGTATTGAATGAATGAAGTAATTTGATAGCATTTGTCATAATTCAAAGCAATTTCTTTTTATCTTAGTTTTCTAGCAAGTGAATTTTTGCAGATATTTGATACTGATTATATAATTTGTATGCTGGGAGAGACTAATTTGCAGTTATAATGTTAAATATGGGTATTAATTAATTCTATGTTTAATAAGTTAGAGGACTAATTTATTAGTTAAGTATTAAATTTAGGGACTGAAATGTTGATCAAAATTGAAATAGAAGTCTTAAGATGTAAATAAGTTTATGAAATTACACCGTTAGATTACTAGTCTTGCACGTTATTCCCAACTTGAAAATTAGATATGTTTCAAAGAATAAACTTCTTTCTCCACTTGCCATCAAATTAATCCCCACAAAATTCAACAATTATTCATCAAAACTGTCAAATTCAATCATTTCATAAAAATTCACCATAAAGCACATCAATACCCAAATCACCATAACAAAATCCTGTAATTTATAAGTTCAAAAGCATAATATATCTTTCTATCATTGTATTTGTCAATGCTATTCAAAATATGAAAACACCCAAAACCATTAATAAAGTATAGAGGTTGAATGGACGAGTTACTACCCTGAGTCGTTTCATATCATGCTCGACCATAAAGTGTTTCCCGTTCTCCAAAACCTTAAAAGGTAAAGGTAAGTTTAAATGGGGGAAAAGTGTGCAGAAGTATTTAAAAATTCTTTTATTATCTCCTCTGTTGCTAAGTCTGCCTATTGAAGGGAAAGTTCTGTTTCTATACTTTTCTATAATATAAGCAACAGTTTGCTCGGTACTCGTTCGTGAAAACAATGAGGAGAAAAATCCAGTATATTATCCCAGCCAAGTTTTGAAGGGGATGGAACTGAATTACCCTCCCCTCGAAAAGTTGGCATTTGCAATTCTAATGTCAGCTACAAAGCTACCACTGTACTTCTAGTCATAGACCATAGAAGTCAAAATAGATTATCCCCTACGGAAGGTTCTACACAAGCCAGAGTTGTTAGGGCGATTATCCATCTGGGCAGTAATATTGTCAGCCTATGATATCAGGTATATTCCAAGAAATGCAATGAAAGGCCAGGTGCTAGCCGATTTTATTGCAAAAATGACTTCGCCATTAGAACCTTTGGAGTCCCATAAATCAACCATAGTGGAGTGGAAAGTTTAGGTAGATGGAGCATGTGGGGTCAGGGGTTCTGGAATAGGGATCCTGTTGCAGTCTCAAACTGGTATAAAGTTTCGGTATGTGGCAAAACTCACCTTCAATGCCACCAACAATGTAGCCGAGTCTGAGAATATAATAATGACCCTAAAAATCATCAAGGAATTAGGTATATAAAAGTCTATTGTTTTTAGTGACTCACAATTGGTTATTAATCAGTGCTAGGGACAATTCAAAGTTCGAGAACTGAACCTTTTCAAATACGAGGAAAAGTTTCAATCCCTAATGGAGAGGATCAAAGACGGGCAGAGAAGTTGCGAACTTTGCCAGGTGGCCAGAGGCAACAATGGAGAGGCGGATCTTCTAGCCAAGATGGCGACAGTGGGTAAACAACACTTGATCTAACCGTTTCAGTTTGATGAATTGCACACTCCAGTGACGAAAGTGGAAGAGTCTTTTCCCATAGAGGAGGGGGAATCATGGATGACGCCAGTATATAAATTTTTGACACAAGATGATCTTCCAGCCGATGAGTTATCAGTCAAATAAGTAATAAGAAAGTCTTCTAAATACGCACTAATTGATGGTTGGTTGTACAGGAGATCCTCAACACAGCCATGGCTGTGGTGTGTTACAGAGGATGAAGGCTAGGAAATCCTAAAGGATATCTATGAAGGTGATTGTGGGAGCCATGAAGGAGTCCAGACAATCGCTTGAAAGAATTCAAACAAGGGTACTACTAGCCGGTGATAATGCAGGATGCAAAGCAACTTGTCCAGAAGTGTCAAAGATATCAGATACATGCAAACATCCCAAGGACCCTGGGAGAAATGCAAGCAGCCATTGGAAGTCTCTGGCCCTTCTTTCAGTGGGGATAGACATCCTTGACCCGTTTCCTAAGGCATTCAGGTCAAAAATATCATAATTGTGGCGGTAAATGATTTCAGCAAGTGAGCCGAGGTTGAGGCAGTACAGTCCATCACCACCCAACAAGCGATTTCCTTCATCAGAAAAAACATATTCACCCAATTTGGAATACCAAAGACAGTGATATGAAACTCAGTTTGCAAACTCCAGGTTTAAAGACTTCTGCAAGAAGTTGGAAATTGACTTAAAGTTCAGCTTAGCCTATCATCCCCAGACCAATGGTATGACCGAGATGACAAACAGAACCATCCTATAAGAGCTAAAGAAAAGGCTCGACCAAGCCAAAGGCAACTAGCCCAAGGAGTTACCCCATACACTATGGGTATACAGGACCACCCCTAGGACAACTAAAGGAGAAATAGTATATGGGGCTGATACAGTCATCCCCGAGGAAATCTAAGTAAGCAGCTTCAGGAAACAACATCCTGAGATTTTAGGAAATTCCGAAGAAATGCAATTCAATTTAGACTAAGTAGAATTCCTGCGAGAAAAGATCGCAATCAGAATGGTGGTTTGCAAAAACATCATGTTCTGAATGTTCAACAGTAAGGTTGGGCCACGTGCTTTTAATATGGGGATTTAGTCCTTAAAAGAATAGATGTAATGGATGGCAGTGCCGAATTTGGCAAGTTGGGCGAGAACTAAAAAGGACCATTTAAGGTCTCGAAGGTTATTTGCCTAGGGTTATATAAGTTGGCCAAGCTAGATAATCAAGTCATTTTCCATTCCTAGAATATCTATAATCTAAGAAAGTTTTATCAATAACAAGTTAATGAGGTATTTTTTCACGTGTTGTGTTGTGTTCTTCAGTTACAAAGAACAATGGGATTGCCTTCCTAAAAAAAAAATACAAGAAGAGGCCATAAGGCGATTCCGCTAGGCTAGGTCACAAGGTGAGTTCTGCTAGACCATTCAAGTGTTAGTCCTACTAAACAAGGCCATAAGGTTGGTTCCGCCAGGCTCGATCACAAGGCAGGTTGTGCCAGACCATTCAGGCATTGGTCCCACTAAACAAAACCACAAGGCGGCTTCCGCCAGGCTAGGTCACAAGGCTGGTTCTATTAGACCATCTGGGTGTCAATCTTACTAAACAATGCCATAAGGTGGATTCTGCCAGGCTAGGTCATAAGGCGGCTTTCGCCAAACCATCTGAGCATTTGTACCACTAAAACAAGACCATAGGGCGAGTATAAGCCAGGCCAAAAGATCATATGATAGTCCCACTAATCGAGGCCTTCGTGCCAGGTCACGAGGATGAGTTCACCCAACTCAATTATCGGGTGATAGTCCCATACAAGACTTTTTAGGCATTCAAAGCCCAAACCACAGGACAGTGTTCATGGATGAGTATTGACTTTAATATTACAAGAAATCCTATAAGGTATTTCAGATCCAAGGCAAGCATTTGCTAGGCCATATATATGGGTGTTATTCCCTTCGTTCAAAGGTTGTCAAGCTATTATCGCTATGGTGGACAGGTGTTAACCCTTAGCAATTTTTAAGAAATTTGTTAAGTCTTGGATGAGGGCTATGAGTGAGTACAAGGCATATAGACGCCAAGTGAAAAAAATAACAATATATGAGAAAATATTTTTATTGAAGTAATAAAAAAATTACATAGGAGAAATATCTTCAGGTTCTTCCACCCGAGTCTCTATTATATTAGTATTTTCTATATCTATTACGTTGTCTATAGAGACTCGGTCGTGGGGGCTACCCTAAGCACATCCCTCCCCCTCTTCAATCTCATCTCCCTTCTCCTCAGGGAAGATGTCGTCTATCAAAAAAAGGTCTTGGGAAGAAAACCATTTCACCAGCTCCTTCATTACCGAATCTTGGCCTTATACGAACATCTCTCCACCTTGAACCACCATTTCCTGTAGCTCTATCTCAAGTTTAGCAATCTTGGTAGAGGCGGCCCGAACCTCCTCAGCTTGAGCTTGTAGCTCTAGGACTTGATGATGCAACATAGCCACTTGATCCTCGACAATCTTTATTCGATTCTCAAGAACCAGCTTGGAAGCATTGGCCTTATTCAGCTCAGCCTAGAGCTTATCTATTGACTCTAAGGTCTCCTTCATGGTGCCCTCTATTTATCGACCCGAGTTTTCAACCTTCAGCACTCCTCAACCAAGAACCTCCTATCCGTCTCTTAAGTGCCAAACTCTCACCTCAGGCCTTTATGATGCTCCTTGGCTATATAACCACAAAGGGCACTCTCCATGATAGAGTGCATGACATTATTAAAAACCTCATCTGTCTTGAGCTCATCTAGGCAGTGGCTCCTGGGCCTCAAGGAACTTTTGATTAATAAGATGACTATAGTAGTATCACTAAAGAGTGAGGGTGCCCCATTTAGCGCTAATTCTAGGCATTGGATGCTTGGAAGCCATGAGGATTCAACCCTCCACACTCGCAGGAGCATATTTAGAAGGAGCAGGGACAATAGAAGGAAGCTTAGAGGCCAGAGCAGAAGCAGAGGTACCTAGATTAGAAGACTCAGGTTGTAAGTGGGCCAACTCTTTTACTGTAGGTTGGGCCAGGGGTGAAGGAAGCATAATCACTTCTTCTGCTGAGTGAGCACGCTTAGGAGGGAGACCAGTAACCCTAGCAATAGCTTGACCTTTGCGGGCAGCATGCGTCGCTTCAGCAAATTTACTCCTCAAACTAGCCATATCTGCAAAAATCACAAAGTAAGTAAGGAAGTTTGATACCTAAAAGAAGACAGAAAGAAAAAAGTACACTAATGTAATACCCGGCTAGACTCCGGTATTGGAATTCCTACTGTCCGATGGAACCTCGGATGTCGAAAACCTCTAGAAGGGTAAAACCATGTTTTCATAAAATGTTTTAATGTATTTTATGGTTTTAAGCAATAAAGGAAATGAGTTTTTGTATGAAAATAGCCTTGGAGGAAGACTCAGGTTCGGCCGCCGAACCTCAAGTTCGGCTGCCGAACATGCATGCGCTTTGGGAGCGCTTTAGGCCCCCGAGGCATAAGTGAGGGAAGTCCAGGTTCGGCCGCCGAACCTTAAGTTCAGCCGCCGAACATGGCATGCATGCGGAGGCACGTTAGGCCCCCAAAAGTGGCCTGGCCAGCCACCTATAAAGGGGTTCCTTGTCCGAAACGGGCGAGCTCTTCTCCCCATTTTCGGCCAAGGTGAGCTCTCCGCCGTCCCTCATCGATTTTGAGCTTCTTCCTTCGAATCTTCATGATTTTCTTATGAGTTTTCACTTGGTTTGAGGATATTTGAGCAAAAGAGCAAGTTTTGAAGCTTGGAGACCAAAGAGTTGATTTCTCCCCATCTCCAGGCTAGGATCGTCTTTCCTCTCGATCTTCAAGAGGTAAGCTTAGATCCAACCTTCCTTGTATGTTTTAAACAATTTTTATGAAGATCTATGGGGTAGAAATGCATGATTAGGTTTATGTTGAGTTTTTGGTTTATGTTGTGCTTATGAGCAATGTGGGTTGTTTGATGTGTTTTGGTTGGGGTTTAAGTTAGTTTGAGACCCCTATATGCTTGTTGGCTTGAGTTTGCTTGTTGTAGAATAAGTAAATGCATGTGTGAATGGATTGGGAGGTTTTTATGCATGAAAGATGTAACGACCCGAAAATCGGACCGCTACCGGCGCTAGGATCCGGGTCGACTTAAGGCCGCCGGGACCCGTAGCAAGCCAACATACATCCTGGAAACCTGTTTAATCCCATACATGATCAAGAAAGTCATAAAAATTTAAAACTTTTCTTTCATACTTCCAACTCAACCTGAACATAGCACTGTACATGGTCATAATCATACTCATGATCCCTCTGTGGGATCTCATCAATGCCCCAATGGGCGATACATCATAAGATGAGTTGGCTTTCATAAACATAATAAAACATTTTGATCATGTAATAAAAGGGATACCTCATACACAATGTCAAGCACAATATCTAATCCTCAATATCATTACATGTCTGAAACTATACTTTTACATAACATTAATACATTTATCATGTCCACACTAGCTATTACATACACGTGACTTCATTACTCTTGTAAACCTCCTGGTCTACCCTGTACCTGCAAACCTGGGGAAATTGGGAGAGGGGTGAGCTACTAGAGCCCAGTGAGCAGAATAATAAAAACATTTAAATCATATGGGTCATGGAATGCATCACATCACAGCTAATCACATCAAGGATGAACCTGTCACCAATAGCCCTCTACATGGTCCAACTGTGCCAGAACGTAGAATGGGTCCTGGTCTTTCCCTTACATATCATAACATAGCATGGTCCAACTGTGCCAGAACGTAGAATGGGTCCTGGTCTTTCCCTTACATAGTGCCAGCGAACGTAGAATGGGTCCCACTGGTCTTACTTTCCGTACCGTACATATCACATCGTCATATCATAGATCGAGGGCTATGGATCATCCAACATTCATCCACATCAACATTTAAAATATACAATGCAACATATTCGTGAATTCTAATGCAAGCAACCTAATTCATCACATGGCATTCATGGTGCATGAACAATGCTCAAAACTTTAAAATTTATTTACTTAAAACGTAAAGGTTTATTCCACTCACCTCTGGATAGCTCTGACCAGACACTGGGGCAACAGACTCACTGCTGGGGTCCTCGGTTCCTCGGGTCCGAACCTACACAGGTGGACTCAAATGAGGGACCAAACATACGTGAACATAACTCTAAACTATTCCCCAAAAACCCCCTAAAACATCAAGGAATAATCATAGAACAACATGCAAGAAATGGCTGAACAGGGCACTTTCGGCGGCAGGTTCGGCGGCCGAAAGTCCCTCCAGAGCCGAAAGTCAGGCAGGTTCGGCGGCACCTTCGGCGGCCGAAACTCCCAGACAGAGGCGAAACTCATGCATGTTCGGCGGCACTTTCGGCGGCCGAAAGTCCCAGACAGAGACGAAAGTCTCCTTTCGGGGGCAAGCTTCGGCAGCCGAAGGCTGCCTCCACAAGAGGGTTCGGCGGCCGAAAGTCCCTTCGGCTGCTGAACCTGGTTTCTCCCAAAAGGGCAGAAACTCGGTTCAAACATGCACAAATGCCTCCAAACTCAAACCAACATGCATTTAGCTCAACCAAAACATGCATTCAAACTCCTAGGGATCTCAAACTACCTTAAACCCCAACTACAACACATCAAACACATATTACAAGCCACATTGCTCAAGAACATACATTTATACCCATAAACATACTATGACCTAAACATGCATTCTATCCCCATGAACTTCATAAAACTTACTTAAAACATAATATAAGCTAGAGATCGACTCTTACCTCTTGAAGATCGAGAGTAGAGGCGACCAAACTTTGAGTTGGGAGAGATTTGAGTTCTTGGACCTCAAAGCTCCAAAACTTTGCTCAAAAGCTCAAATCTTCAAAACGAAGTTAAAACAAGTGAAAAACTTGAAAGATCTAGAAGAAAAACATCAAAGATCGGTGAGGGGCGGCGGAAAGCTCACCTTGGCCGAAAATGGGAAAAAGCTCGCCCGTTTTCGGCTAAGGGACCCTTTTATAGTGGCTGGCCAGGCCACGTTCGGGGGCCGAATGTGCCTCCGCATGCATGCCATGTTCGGCGGCCAAACTTGAGGTTCGGCGGCCGAACCTGGACTTCCCTCACTTATGCTTTCGGGGGCCTAAAGGCGCTCCCGAAGGCATGCATGTTCAGCGGCCGAACTTGAGGTTCGGCGGCCGAACCTGAGTTTTCCTTCAAGGTTGTTTTCATGCAAAAACTCATTTCCATTATACTTAAAACCATGAAATACCTCAAAACATTTTATGAAAACATGATTCTACCCTACTAGAGGCTTCCGACATCCGAGATTCCACCGGACGGTAGGAATTCCGATACCGGAGTCTAGCCGGGTATTACATTCTCCCCCCCTTAAGAACATTCGTCCCCGAATGTTCCTCAACTAGCACATAGCATGGCATAAAACATAACATACATACATAGCACATATACACATAGAGATCTAACCTTAAAAGAGATGAGGGTACTGCTGGAGCATAGACTCCCGTGTCTCCCAAGTGCATTCCTCCAAATTGTGGTGGTTCCACAGGACTTTCACCATCGGGATTTCCTTGTTCCTTAACTTTCTGATCTGGGTGTCTATGATCCATACTGGCTGCTCAACACAGGTGAGATCCTCTTGGACCTCCACATCAGGCTCACTAAGAACCTTACTCGGATCTAACACAAACTGTAACGGCTCGAACCGCCACCGGCGCTAGGATCCAGATCGGCTTAAGGCCGCCGGGACCCGTAGCAAGCCAAACATACATACTATTACCTGGTCAAATCCCATACATGATTAAAACTTAACCATAAAAACATGAAAACTGAACATCTGTTGAACCCAAACCTGACCTGTGCATGTATCCTGACATGAAACATACATCATAAAACCTCCACTGGAGTCCTCATCATATACTCCAATGGGGTAACATTACATGCCTCAAGTTTGGTTCTCAACTCAACATATAACACAAACATAACCATGCATTAACAGGGACTAACCAGTCTATAGGGCCAAGCACAACTAATCCATAGACACAACTTTACTTAACATTACATTATCTTACATGAATTTATAATACATGTCCACTCTAACATACTAAACATAAACATAATCTAAGCTATTACAACATGCATATCTACTCAAACTCAACCATCAAACTCTATAAAACTTACTTAAAACTTCATTAAACATAAGGAAAAGCAGAGATCTACACTAACCTCTTGGAGATCGAGGGTGGTGTAATCCCTAACTCGGAGGTGTGGAGAATCCAAGCTCCAAAAGCCCCAAGCTCCCAAAACTCCTTTTAAGCTTTAAATCTTCAAACACAAGGGTAGAAATCATGAAAAACTTGAGAGATGGGTAGAGAAAACACGAGAACGACCAAAGGAAGGCATAAACTCACCTGAGCTCGAGAATGGGGAGAAAACTCTCCCATTTCCGATCTGAGGGCCTTTTATAGGTGGCCTGGTCGAAGACCTTCGGCGACCTAACGTGCCCCCTAAACTCATGCATGTTCGGCGGCCGAACTTGACTTTCGGCGGCCGAACCTTGGCTCGTTCAAACAAGACTTTCGGAGGCCAAAGGCGCTCCCGAAGCCTTTCCATGTTCGGCGGCCGAACTTCACTTTCGGCGGCCGAACCTGGCAAACGCTTCCTTGGTCTTTTCTTTTCAAAACTCAATTCTTTTTCATTTAAAACCATAAAATCATGTGAAAACATTTTAGAAAACACATTCTACCCTTCTAGAGAGATCCAACACCCTAGATTCCACCGGAAGGCAGGAATCCCGATGCCGGATTCTAGCCGGGTATTACATTCTTCCCCCCTTACAGAACATTCGTCCCCGAATGTTCCTCAACTACTCATGCATAAAAACATAACATAAGAACATATCATCGTACATACACATCAAGCAAGCAATCAAGCAAGCAAGACCTCTAAACTTTCTCCTAAAAGAGACGCGGCATTGCCGGAGTCAAAACTCCCGGTTCTCCTAAGAACACTCCTCAAACTGGGGTGATTCTACAGGACCTCTCCATCTGAATCTCCTTGTTCCAAAACTAACTAACTGATGTGTCCATGATCCACAATAGCTGCTCAACTCAGGTGAGATCCCTTGGGACCTCCACCTCTGGTTCCTCAAGAACCCTACTTGGATCTGACACGAACTTTCATAAAGTGGAACGTGGAAATCCGAATGGATTTTCTCCCTTATGAATCACCCTTCTCAAAGGAGACACCTCAAGCAATCCCTCAACCTCCTCCTGAAACTCCTCCTGCTTCCACTGCGCTACTCTGATCTTCTCTTCTGATCCGCAAGGATCCATCCTTCGTTTCCACAAAAACCGGCACTAGAACACCCCAAGGAGAGTGACTAGGTCGGATGAAACTCTCATCTACTAACTCCTGCAGTTGCTCCTCCAACTCGACACTCTGCAGGTGCCAACCTGTAGGGAAGGATAGAAATGGTTCTGGGTCCAGACACCACTCCTATTCCAAGCTCTAACTCCCTAACAGATGGTAAACCTGACAGCTCGTCTAGGCAGACATCTAAGAACTCTCTAACTACTACTGTCACTGAGGCTGGTTCCCGACCCAACTACTAACTCTCCAGCAAGAACTAGAACCCTCTGACAACCCCTCCTACGCACCCTATGAGCCTGACAGGCTGACATCAAACTTCTAGGCAACCTACACTGTCCCCTCAAAAGACTACCTCTGACCCATCTTGTCCTCTGAACCTGACTACCCTGCCTCTACAGACCAAGGTAGCATCACAAGTAGAAACCCAATCCAGTCTGAAAGTGACGTCTAGACAATCAAGTCTAAGACCTCAAAGTCGGAGGGACGGAATCTACCCTCAACTGACACCTGAATTGAACCGGCAGACTGACTCTGCCTCAGATGGATCACACTTGGGTCCACTGACCCTGAGAGAGCACTCTAGCCGAGAAGTTATCAACCCAACCCCTCGACGACTCTTCAGAGTAACTAAGGAAAGAGAAACACCAAGGTTCACAAAAGCATGCACATCTGAACATCAAAGTGAGCGTACCTGACAACACCGTGTTCGATGTGTCTGCCTCCTGCTGAGCCTGGACGAAGATCCGAGCCGGAGCTGACGGACCTCCTCTAAGGGAACCTGCTGAAGAAGAGGCTGCCCCTCTCCCTCTGCCTCGACCACTAGCCTGAAACATGGTTTGAGCTGCTGGCTGAGTCGCTCCACCTGAAGCTGCCCGTTGAGACTGAGCTGACCGGAGCGCATTAGGACACTCACGTGCCATGTGCCCCTCCTGTCTACACCTGAAACAGGTTGTCGTCCCTGCCAGACAAACTCCCTGGTGTGTCTTACCACACCTCCTGCAACGAGTTGCACCCGAACCAGAGCTCGAACCACCAAAACCCAGACTGGCCTTCAAATTCTGCCAAAACTTCTTCTGCGACTTCCTGAGACCTCTCTTCCATTTCTTACCTCTCGTGGCAGCTGTACTCAGAGTGGAGGGATCAATCCCTCCTGAACCCGAGATCCTGGAATCCTGGGTCTGAGCATCTTCCTGGGAATCTCCCATACCTTCTTCAGGTATTCTGACTCCCAAGCTGAAATCCCTTCTCTAAACATCCATCTCTACTTCTCTCATACTAGCTGACATCCTTCTCGGAGCCATCGCTTCTCTGCTTACATCAAAAGACCTTCCAGGGTCCCTTGATGTTTCCCATCTGCTGACTCCCCACGACTGCGCTCTTGGCAGGGTAGGGGGAAAGGTGTCCATACCTTCCCTCTCTGACGGAACTCCTGTCGATTCCACAGATCGACGAGTACCCCACATCCTGACTCCTCTGAAGCACACACACAAGCATGCAAACAACATCAGCATCATACGGTCCACGTGGGAACACATGAACCTACATCATACATACATAGCATACATAACATGTCATACATCATAGTATTTATGCACATGCATGAAATCATGGCATATCACATCATCATAGCAAGACAGGACTCGACATCCTATCCTAGTGGACATGCTCTTACTCTTAATCTTTCTTAATGTGCTTGCCCTACTAACACAACCTCTATGACAACCTCTTTCCGATGTGAGATATCTCAAATCCCTGAGCACATCGCTCAACACATCGTACTCTTGAGGCCCTAAGCTCTGATACCATTCTGTAACGACCCGGAACCGATACCCCTCTGTAACGGCCCGAACCGCCACCGGCGCTAGGATCCAGATCGGCTTAAGGCCGCCGGGACCCGTAGCAAGCCAAACATACATACTATTACCTGGTCAAATCCCATACATGATTAAAACTTAACCATAAAAACATGAAAACTGAACATCTGTTGAACCCAAACCTGACCTGTGCATGTATCCTGACATGAAACATACATCATAAAATCATAAAATCATAAAACCTCCACTGGAGTCCTCATCATATACTCCAATGGGGTAACATTACATGCCTCAAGTTTGGTTCTCAACTCAACATATAACACAAACATAACCATGCATTAACAGGGACTAACCAGTCTATAGGGCCAAGCACAACTAATCCATAGACACAACTTTACTTAACATTACATTATCTTACATGAATTTATAATACATGTCCACTCTAACATACTAAACATAAACATAATCTAAGCTATTACAACATGCATATCTACTCAAACTCAACCATCAAACTCTATAAAACTTACTTAAAACTTCATTAAACATAAGGAAAAGCAGAGATCTACACTAACCTCTTGGAGATCGAGGGTGGTGTAATCCCTAACTCGGAGGTGTGGAGAATCCAAGCTCCAAAAGCCCCAAGCTCCCAAAACTCCTTTTAAGCTTTAAATCTTCAAACACAAGGGTAGAAATCATGAAAAACTTGAGAGATGGGTAGAGAAAACACGAGAACGACCAAAGGAAGGCATAAACTCACCTGAGCTCGAGAATGGGGAGAAAACTCTCCCATTTCCGATCTGAGGGCCTTTTATAGGTGGCCTGGTCGAAGACCTTCGGCGACCTAACGTGCCCCCTAAACTCATGCATGTTCGGCGGCCGAACTTGACTTTCGGCGGCCGAACCTTGGCTCGTTCAAACAAGACTTTCGGAGGCCAAAGGCGCTCCCGAAGCCTTTCCATGTTCGGCGGCCGAACTTCACTTTCGGCGGCCGAACCTGGCAAACGCTTCCTTGGTCTTTTCTTTTCAAAACTCAATTCTTTTTCATTTAAAACCATAAAATCATGTGAAAACATTTTAGAAAACACATTCTACCCTTCTAGAGAGATCCAACACCCTAGATTCCACCGGAAGGCAGGAATCCCGATGCCGGATTCTAGCCGGGTATTACACAAACTTCCTCAACATTGAAACATGGAAAACCGGATGGATTCTTTCCATTGAAGCAGGTAAATCCAGCTTGTACGACACATTCCCAATCTTTTGCAAGATTTCAAAGGGTCCGATGTATCGTGGGGCTAGTTTACCTTTCTTTCCGAAGCGAACCACTCCTTTCATAGGAGACACCTTGAGCAATACCAGATCCCCCTCCTGAAACTCTAACTGCCTTCTGCGGATGTTTGCATAACTCTTCTGTCTGCTTGCAGCAGTCTTGATCCTTTCTCTGATTATGGGTACTACCCTGCTGGTAATCTCTACTAGCTCAGGTCCTGCCAAGGCCTTTTCTCCAACTTCTTCCCAGCAAACAGGTGATCTGCACTTCCTTCCATACAAAGCTTCATATGGAGCCATCCCGATGCTAGCATGATGGCTGTTATTGTAGGCAAACTCCACCAAAGGTAGATGCTGCCTCCAAGAACCGCCAAAGTCCAGCACACACATTCTAAGCATATCCTCGATAGTCTGGATGGTCCTTTCTGACTGTCCATCAGTCTGGGGGTGGAAGGCAGTGCTGAAATCCAACCTAGTACCCATGGCATTCTGCAGACTCTGCCAAAACCTGGAGGTGAACTGGGGCCCTCTATCTGACACTATCAAAACAGGAACCCCATGCAGCCTGACGATCTCATCTACATACACCTGCGCCAACTTGTCCACAGAATAGCCACTCCTGACAGGGATGAAGTGAGCAGATTTGGTAAGTCTGTCCACAATCACCCATATGGAGTCCAATCTGTTGGACGCCGCCGGTAACCCCACTACGAAGTCCATAGCTATATTTTCCCATTTCCATTCTGGAATAGGTAGCGGGTATTCTGGAAAATATAGCGGGTTAAGCATTCCAGCCGGCTTCTGATGTTCCAGCTTCACCCTCTGACACACTTCGCAGGCTGATACAAACTATGCCACTTCTTTCTTCATAGCTGGCCATCAATAAACCTTCTTCAGATCTTGATACATCTTGGTGGCTCCGGGGTGAACACTGTATCTGGCATTATGAGCCTCTCTCATAATGTCTCCCTTTAGCCCTATGTCATCTGGTACACACAATCTGCTCTCATAGCGGAGGATCCCCTTACTGTCGAATCTGAACTCACTATCTTTGCCTGACTGAACAGTCCTGGCAAACTTCACTAACTCTGGGTCCTCATGCTGTTTCTGAGCCACCTGCTCTAGAAACACGGGTGCCACTCTCATCTGGGCAATCAAAGCACCTGTACCAGACAACTCCAACTGTAGACCTTCATTCATGAGCTCGAAGAACTCCCTTACTACTGGCCTCCTCTCTGCCGAAATATGGGACAAACTGCCAAGTGATTTCCGGCTTAAGGCGTCTGCCACAACATTCGCCTTACTCGGATGATACTGGATCTTGCAATCATAGTCACTGAGCAGTTCTACACATCTTCTCTGCCTCAAATTCAAATCTCTCTGACTCAGGATGTACTGCAGGCTTTTATGATCTGTGAAAGTCTCACATTTTACCCCATAAAGGTAGTGCCTCCACATCTTGAGTGCAAAGATTACCGCTGCCATCTCTAGGTCATGTGTAGGGTAATTCAACTCGTGCTTCTTCAGCTGCCTAGAAGTATAAGCAATCACCCTTTCATTCTGCATCAGTACACAACCCAGTCCCACACGGGATGCATCACAATAGACTGAGAAGTCTTCATTACTAGATGGCAGAGCTAACACTGGTGCTGAAGTCAATCTCTTCTTGAGCTCCTTGAAGCTCTCTTCACACTGGTCGGTCCACACGAACCTCTGGTTCTTCTTGGTCAATCTGGTCATGGGAGCTGCAATCTTAGAGAAGTCCTGAACGAACCTCCTGTAGTAACCTGCTAAACCCAAAAAGCTCTTGATCTCTGTCACAGTAGTGGGTCTAGGCCAGTTTGCTACAGCTTCCACTTTCTTGGGGTCTACCTCGATTCCATTCTCTGACACCACATGCCCCAAGAATGAAATGCTCCTCAGCCAGAACTCACATTTGGAGAACTTGGCATTCAAGCCATGTTCCCTCAAGGTCTGCAAAACCAACCTCAGATGATGGGCATGCTCCTCTACATTCCTGGAATACACTAAGATATCATCTATGAAGACAATAACGAAGTGATCCAGGTATTGACTAAACACTCGGTTCATGAGATCCATGAATGCTGCAGGGGCATTGGTTAACCCGAACGGCATTACAAGGAACTCATAATGCCCATATCTGGTTCTGAAGGCTGTCTTCAGCACATCCTCTTCTCTTATCCTTAGCTGATGGTACCCCGATCTCAGATCTATTTTGGAGAAACAACCTGCTCCGGCTAGCTGGTCAAATAGATCGTCGATCCTTGGCAACGGGTACTTATTCTTGGTAGTGACTTTGTTCAACTGCCTGTAGTCGATACAAAGTCTGAGAGATCCATCCTTCTTGTTCACAAATAGCACTGGAGCACCCCAAGGTGAGGTACTCGGTCGGATGAAACCCCTATCTACCAGCTCTTGCAACTGTTCTTTTAACTCTTTCAATTCTGCTGGTGCCATCCTGTAGGGAGGGATAGAGATCGGTCTAGTTCCAGGCATCAACTCAATTTCGAACTCTATCTCCCTAGCAGGTGGTAAACCTAGCAGCTCGTCTGGGAACACATCTAAGAACTCTCTGACTACTGGCACTGAGGCAGGCTCTCTAACATGACTATCCAGCTCTCTCACATGAGCTAGAAAACCCTGACAACCCCTCCTGAGTAGCCTACGAGCCTGAAGGGCTGATATCAATCCTCTAGGTGTACTCCCCCTGTCTCCTCTGAAGACAACCTCTGACCCATCCTGACATCTGAACCTGACTACCTTGTCTCTGCAGTCCAAGGTAGCACCATGGGTAGATAGCCAATCTAGTCAGGGGTACAGAGTACAGAGTACAGAGTACAGAGATAGTGCATGCACAGGTTAAGCCTTGGTTCAAAAAAAGAGATTTTATTTTTCACAGAAAATGTATGATCATGTATGAGTTGTACAGGTACACAGAGAGTATAGCAGGCTTGCTACGGGTTCTGGCGGCCTTAAGCCGCCCTGAATCCTAGCGCCGGTGACGGTCCATTTTGGGGGCGTTACACAATCCATCCCTAGAATGACGTCAAAATCTGTCAAATCTAGAACCACAAGGTCGGCGGACAAGCATCTTCCCTCCACAAAAACGGGACTATACTGGCAGACTGACTCTGCCACAGACGGGTCACACTTGGGTCCACTGACCCATAGGGGACACTCTAACCCAGAGACCATCAATCCCAACCTCTCGACGGCCCTCGGAGCAATGAAAGAATGAGATGCACTAGGGTCCAATAATGCATACACATCAGAACAACCAATGATGAGATTACCTGACACCACGGTGTTGGATGTGTTTGCCTCCTGCTGAGTCATGGTGAAGATCCGTGCTGGAGCTGACGAACCCTCACCCCTGAAACCCGCCGAAGAAGAGGCTGCCCCTCTTCCTCTGCCTCTGCCACTAGCCTGAGTCGCGGCTGGAGCTGCTGGCCACACTACCAGAAGCTGTCTGCTGAGACTGTGCCACTGAAGCTACTCTAGGACACTCCCGAGCCATGTGTCCCTCCTGTCCACATCTGAAGCAGGCTGTCGTCCCAACTAGACATACTCCCTTGTGCGGTCTCCCACATTTCCTGCATATTGCATTATCTGCACCTGAGCTCGAGCCACCTCCTAATCCCAGACCTGACTTGATCTTACTCCAAAACTTATTCTTCTTGGACTTTCGGGAGCCTCTGTCCCACTTCTTACTGCCTGAACTCAGAGAAGAAGGGTCTAACCTACCCCCTCCTGGGGTCTTGGAACCAGAAGGCTGTGCCACTGACTGCTTGACTTTCCCTTCGATGATAACACTAGCCTCCATCCTCCGAGCCATATCCACTATGGCATGGAAACTCTCCCTCTCTGCTGACTGAATCAAGGAGAAATACCTGGAATGGAGCCTCATGATATACCTCCTTGACTTCCTCTGATCTGTGTCCAGATTCTGCCCAGCAAACGGCAACAGCTCCAAGAATCTGTCTGTATACTCATCCACACGCATGTCATCCGTCTGCCTCAACTGCTCAAATTCAATCATTTTCAGCTCCTTGGAACTGTCAGGGAAAGCCCATCCTGCAAACTCATTGGCAAACTCCTCCCAGGATAGACTGTCCAACCTCGGGTTCACATAGTTCTTGAACCACTCTCGGGCCTTCTTGCATTTTAATGTGAACCCAGCCATCTGAATGGCTCTACTGTCATCAGCTCCTATCTCATCTGTGATTGTCTTGACCCTCCAAGGTACACAAACGGGTCATCACCGGTTTCAAACTGGGGAGCACCCAGCTTCATATAATCGGTCATCTTGACCTTGCTCCCCCCAGATGAGCTAGGTTTAGGGTTTTGGGTTGCAGGGACAGTAGGTGCTACTGGTGGTGGAGGAGGTGTAGCATCCCCTAGGGTAGGGTTTGCTGTACCTGGATAGAAAGATGGGGGTGGGTACATGGGGTACTGTGGGTACGGTGGGTAGAAAGGTGGGTACGGCATCTGAGAGTGATAAGGGGTAAAACTGGGGTAATCCGATGCACCTCCCATCGAATACCCGGGATTATGAGAAAAGGGTGGGTAGTAAGGTGGCTGAACAAATCCCGAGGCCTGAGTGCCTCCTTGGGACTCTCCCATTCCCTCTTCTGACATACTTACTCCAAGACTGCCATCCCTCCTCTGATCCACATCCATCTGATCCCCCACATCCTCTGACATATCTCCCTACACTATTCCCCTCACTGATCTGCTTCTACCCAGATCCAAAGACCTTCTAGGGTCTCTTACTGCTCTTTCTCTGCTAGACCTGCTTGACATTGCCCTAGGCAATGCAGGAGGACGGGCATCAGTGCCCTCGTCTTGGGGTGGTACTCCAGTCAATCGTGCAGATCGACGAGTTCCTCTCATCCTGTTTACTGAAAAACAGCACACAACACATAGAACATTAGCATCAAATGGTTCATGTGCAAACACATAAACCCACATCACATACATCACACACATAGCATATCATTAATGCACATGCATACAATCATGGCATTTCACATCATCATTCAAGACAGGACTCTTTATCCTATCCTAGTGGACATGATCTTCCTATTGTGCTTGACCTTCTAGAACATCTATGAGCCCGACACTCTAGGTCCGACCATATGAACCTAGGGCTCTGATACCATTCTGTAAAGACCCGAAAATCGGACCGCTACCGACGCTAGGATCCAGGTCGGCATAAGGCCGTCGGGACCCGTAGCAAGCCTAACATTCAACCTGTGAACCTGTTTAATCCCATACATGACCAACAATATACATAAAAATTTGAACTTTTCTTTCCATTTATTCATTCTTTCATTCATTCCCCAAACTCAACCTGTGCATGCACTATACATAACATTAACTCCTCTTTGGAGCCTCATCATTTCCCCAATGGGGTGACATAACATGTAATGAGTTTGGTTTACAATAAATATCAATAACATTAAGATCATGTATTAGAAGGGATTAACATAATACTATGGTCAAGCACAACTATGAACCTCAATAGACATCATTACATTACATTTATATAACTGTACTCAACATAACAAATCATCCATTATCATGTCCACACTAGCTATTACAAGACCATGACTTCATTACTCTTGCTGACCTCCTGGTCTACCTTGTACCTGCAAACCTGGGGGTTAAGGGAGAAGGGTGAGCTACTAGAGCCCAGTGAGCAGAATAATAAAACATTTATATTAAAGGTTCATGCTTTCATGGAATGCATCACATCACAACTAATCATATCAAGGATGAACTTGTCACCACTTAGCCCTCTACATTTTCCAATCATGCCAGGGGCATAGTGCAGGCCACACCTGGTCTTCCTCTTATACATAACATATCATACAAAAACAAGAATACAAACTCCTAGGGGCTTCAAACCATTTAAAACCCCAACTACAACACATCAAACAACTCACATTGCTCATAAACATACATAAACCCATAAACCTAACAATAACCTAAACATGCATTTCTACCCCATAGATCTACTTAAAACTTACTTAAAACATGCAATGAGCTCAAGATCGACTCTTACCTCTTGAAGATCGAGAGAAAGACGACCTAAACTTGGAAACCAAAGGAAAGGAGCTCCTGTGCCTTCCAAACTTCAAAACTTGCTCAAATGCTCAAAATCTTCAAAACAAAGTGACAACTCATGAAAATCTTGAAAGATCTGAAGGAAGAACTCAAAAATTGGTGAGGGACGGCGGAGAGCTCACCTTGGCCGAAAATGGGGAGAAAAGCTCGCCCATTTCGGCTAAGGGACCCCTTTATAGGTGGCTGGCCAGACCACATTCGGGAGCCGAACGTGCCTCCGCATGCATGCCATGTTCGGCGGCCAAACTTGAGGTTCGGCGGCCGAACCTGGACTTCCCTCACTTATGCTTTCGAGGGCCTAAAGCACTCCCGAAGTGCATGCATGTTCGGCGGCCGAACTTGGGATTCGGCGGCCGAACCTGGGTCTTCCTCCAAGGCTATTTCCATGCAAAAACTCATTTCCTTCTTACTTAAAATCATGAAACACATTAAAACATTTTATAAAAAACATGATTTTACCCTTCTAGAGGTCTCCGACACCCGGGATTCCACCGGACGGCAGGAATTTCGATACCGGAGTCTAGCTGGGTATTACACAAAGTCTCAAGGATTCCTCCTTCTTTTCCCTCAACAACACTGGAACACTCCAGGGTGAGGTACTAAGTCGGATAAAACCCTTGTCTACCAAGTCTCACCACTACTCTGACTACTACCTCAACTCTATAGGTGCCATCCTGTAGGGAAGAATAGAAATGGTTCTGGGTCCAGACACCACTCCTATTCCAAACTCTAACGCTCTAGTAGGTGGTAAACCTGACAGCTCGCCTGGGAAAAACTTCTCAGAAATCTCTCACCAACAGACACTGAGGTGGTTTCCTGACCTGACTACTAAACTCTCAGCAAGAGCTAGAACCCCTCTAATAACCTCTCCTGAGCAATCTACGAGCCTGTAGGGCTGACATCAAACCTCTAGGCACCCCTACTCAGTCCCCTCCAAGGACTACCTCTGATCCATCCTACCCTCTGATCCTCACTACCTTGTCTCTGCAGACTCGGTAGCACCTCGAGTAGCTAGCCAATCCATCACTAGAATGACGTCACACAGTCAAATCTAGAACCACTAGGTCAGCTGGAAGGCATCTACTCTCAACAGACACTGAACTGAATCGGCAGACTGACTCTGCCCCAAATGGATCACACTCGGGTCCACTGACCCAAAGAGAACACTCTAAGCCCAGAAGTCGGCAAACCCACCCTCACGACGGCTCACTACGCAACAAGGAAAGAGAAACACGAGGGTTCACAAAAATATACACATCAGAACACATCAGAACACTCAAAAGTGAGCATACCTGGCACCATTGTGTGCGATATGTCTGCCTCTTGCTGAGCCTGAGTGAAGATCCGAGCCGGAGGTGACGGACCTTCTCCACAGGAACCTGAGGCATGAGGGGCTGACCCTCTTCCTTTGCCTCGACCTCTGCCCTGAGACACTGCTGAAGCTGCTGGCTGAACCTCTCTACCTGAAGCTAACCGCTGAGACTGTGCTACCCGGGGCGCAGTAGGACACTCACGTGCTATGTGTCCTTTCTGTCCGCACCCGAAACAAGCTGTTGTCCCATAACGGCAGACTCCCTTGTATGGCCTTTCACACCTCAAACATCTTGATATGCCTAAGCCAGAGCTTGAACCAGCACCACAACCCAGACTAGCCTTTAACCTCTTCCAAAACTTACTCTTCTTTGACCTTCTCAGGCTTCTACCCCCTTTCTTAATGGTTTCTTCGCCCCACTTCACTCCTCTCGAGGTAGCTGTACTCCAAGTGGAGGGTTCATTCCCTCCTACACTTGAGATTCTGAAATCCTGAGTCTGAGCACCTTCTTGAGACTCCCCCATGCCTTCTTCAAGCAGGTTCACATCCAGACCTCTCCCTCTCCTTTGCACATCTATTTCTACTTCCCTCCTGCGATCCATTCCTTCTCTGCTTGCATCAAAAGACCTTCCAGGGTCCCTTGATGTTCCCCATCTGCCGACTTCACCCGACTGTGCCCTTGGCAGAGTAGGGGGAAAGGTCTCCATCCCTTCCCTCTCAGACGAACCTCCAGTCGATTCCACAGATCGACGAGCACCTCTCATCTTAGCTCTTCTGAAGAATAACACACAAGCATAATAGCATTAGCAGCATACGGTTCATATGGAAACACATGAACCTACAGCAAACACATAGCATAACATTCATGCACATGCCTAAAATCATGGCAGTTCACATCATCATACAAGACAGGACTCACCGTCCTATTCTAGTGGACATGATCTTGCCTACTGTGCTTGCCCTCTATGACCTCTAAAACAACCTCCTTCCGATGTGGGATATCTCTACTCCTTGAGCATCTTTGCTCAGCACACCGTACTGATGAGACCCTATGCTCTGATACCAATCTGTAACAGCCCGAAATCCGGACCGCTACCGGCGCTAGGATCCAGATCGGCGTAAGGCCGCCGGGACCCGTAGCAAGCCTATCCTGAACTCTGTGTACCTGATAAATCCCATACATGATCAAACATAAACATAAAAACTGAACAACTTTCCTTTCCTTTACCAAGCTTGACCTGCATGCACTATATCTGACAACATAGAACCCACTCTCATAGGGTCAGCATATCACAAGTCAGCCTTGGTTCAACACATTTCTCATCTTAAAATATACAACAATCAATATAAAGACCATGCATAACAAGGGATTAACCATACACTAGGGCAAAGCACAACTCTATCCATTACATGCCATTACAGATCTATACATTCCATTACCTACTACTCCTTTATTTACATCATGTCCACTACTCTATTACATACACTTCATACTCTAACTCTGCAGACTCTGACTCCCCACAGCTATCTCTGGCTCTGCAAAACTAGGGTTAGGGGAGAGGGGTGAGCTAAACAGCCCAGTGAGTAGAAACAATGAAAACAGTTCATTAATAACATGCTTTCATGAAATGCGTCACAGCACAAACATTTCACATCTCGGATTGGACATGACCTCAAAACTCCCTCTGTCAGTGCCCGGCCCCTCCAGGGAGCTCACACAGGTCTTTCCTTACTTAACAGATCATGGGCTATTGAGGTCGCCTTGGTCCATCCACATTATCAAGAAATAATGCAATGCATCATAGTCGTGACTACTAATGCAATCAACCTATTGCATACTCATGGTGCATGAAACATGCTAAAAGCATTTAAGTTCTCATATTCAAAGATTAAGGTTAGTTTAGTTCCACTCACCTCTGGCTAACGCTGGACTGACTCTGCAACAGCTAACACTGATGGCCTCCTCGGTCCCTCGGGTCCGGTCCTACACAGGTGGACTCGAATGAGATGCCAAACACACTCTAAACAACTCATAAACAACTCCCCAAAAACCTCCCTAAAACATCCTTAAGCATGCATAGAAAACAAGCAAAGAAAAGCTGGACAGGGCATCTTCGGCGGCACCTTCGATAGCTGAACCCCCTCTCTAGAGACGAAACTCGGGCACTTTCGGCGGCCGAACCTTCCTTTGGCGGCCGAAAGTCTGCTTTCAAGCCAAGCCAAAACTCAACTTTCGGGGGCAAGGTTAGGCGGCTATCACAGCCTTTCTAAGGGGTTCGGCGGCCGAACCTTGCTTCGGCGGCCGAACCTAAGTTCATCCAGAACCCAGCTTCATGCACAAACTAGCCACCCAAACCGTCCAATACCCAAAACATGCAAACCACAATTCCACAACCTGCATATACTCAAGTATAGGCACAAAGGGGTCCAAAACTAACTTACAACCCCAACAAACAACACATCTAAACACATAAGCATGCTTTGACCACAAATCAACCAAAAACCCACTTTACCCTAAACATGCATCTCTACCCATAAACCTCCATAAAACGTACTTAAAACTTCATAAAAGCTAAGGATCCACACTTACCTCTTGAAGAACAAGAGTTGGTGTGACCCCAAACGTGAAGATATGGAGATCCAAGCTCCACAAGTCTCCAAGCTTCAAAATCTTGTTCAAAGCTCACAACTCTTCAAAACAAGGAGAAAACTCATGAAAACCTTAAAAGATTGGAAGAAAAACCATGAAAACAACCCAAGGAGAGCATGAACCTACCCTTGCACGAAAAGAGAGTGAAACACACTCCATTTCCGGTCAACGGGGCTTTTATAGGTGGCCAACCGCCTCTCCTCCGGCGGCCTAAGCTGCATGCAAAACCATGCAACGTTCGGCAGCCGAACTTCACCTTCGGCGGGCGAAACCATGCAATGTTCGGCGACCGAACTTATCCTTCGGCGGCCGAACCTGCAATTTGTCCCCTTGGTCTTTTCCTTTCAAAACCCAATTCCTTTGCATTCAAAACCATTAAAAACCTCTTTTAACCCTTCTAGAAGGCTCCGACATCCTCGAATTCCAGATTCCAACGGAAATTCCGTCGGAAAGTCAGAATTCCGATGCCGGCGTCTAGCCGGGTATTACAACTATCTCCTTTGAATCTAAAAAATTGAAAATCAGTGTAGAAACCTCTGGTTATACATAATAATTGCCCAAAGTAAGCTATAAGCTGTTACCATGAAATAGGGACACCTGACAAGGATCTGATAAGTGAAAAATGCAGTCCAGCCCGAGAAAAGAAAGACTCAGATATCTTAACATATGGTTTATCATTAAGACTTGCCATTCTTTCGACAGAGCGAGTCTCATGACAAAGTTATCGTTATCAGGCATAGTCCAGTATTTCTCCATAACGCTTATAATCACGGGATTACCAACCTATTAGCTGGTGATATCTCTTATCAAGTAATCAGCCACATCATCGCTGGATTATCGAGAAATGTAATATTTATCTCTATTTTCTTACAGTACAAAAGGAGAAGAATCACAAAAGTAAAGATACGTTATTCTCTCACACAAAAATTTTAAACAGTTCATTGCATTCACTCTTTTTTTTAATATACTGACTTGAGTATCGAAGTGACTGTCGTGGGTTCCCACCAACTCATATTTTCTTTTTTGTAGGTTTAATCAATTGAAGTATAGTTTCATTCCGGTCACGTCATTAATATAATCTCTACAACATCAATTATAAATATCTTAAATTAAATTGTGAATTTTGTTAAATTTTAAAAATTATATTATATTCTTTCCATCCCATAATTTTTTATTTTTTTTAAAAATTATTATCTATTTTTTTAAAATTATAATAATATATATATTAACTATTATAATTCTATTTAATTTAATTTTGTTTTTAAGAAATTTTTAAAATATCTTTTAATATTTAATATATTTTAATATATTTAAAATGAATATAATTAAAAAATTAATAAAAAAAATATTTTTTAATATATATATAAATATAAAATGAATAAAAATGTTAGGAGGAATGAAGTAAATAAACTTATTTAAAAAGTAATTATTGAATTTATTTAGTTAATATAAAAACAGAGATTTATGTCATTGCAGACCGATGCTTTTTCAAAACAGTTGACACAAGATGATTTGACAACGGTGTTTAAATCTCTATTGTACAAAAATATCCTTAATGATTTAAAATAATCACAAGAATGCCATATCAAAGGTTTAACTTGCGTATTTCATCTTGATTTCTTGTTAAAAATATATTACCTCAAAAACAATTATATGAATATTCCTCATAATTACATTTATATCACGTAATAGTTAACTTTATTATAGATTTACCCCTTAATTAATATAATGTAATAACATTGCATCGATTTATAATTATATCAAATAAATAAATTTTGTTATATATATTGAATATAATTATTTAAAACTTTTAAAAATTAAATAATTAATTGGCGATAAAATTAAAATATTTTATTTATAATAATAAAAATAATTACTATTATATTTTTATAATTTAATCTAACTAATTAAAATACTTATATATTTTTAAAATTATATTAAACTGCTACATAATTTGATTTTATCAATTGAATAGGATAATAGTTACTTTTAGTTCTTTTTACCGTTAGTCGACCTTTTACTTTTAGTTAAATGGGAGAATAATCATTTTTATAATAAAACATTTTTTAGAAAGATTTATTATTTAATTTTCAAATTTATTATTATTAACAAATAAGTTTTTTAATTTTAAAAAAATTTATTAAAATATTTTTATTTTTTTCTTGTAAAATAGCTTTTTTAATTAAAAATATAGTAAAAATACTAAATTAACCTTTTTACTTTTTTTTCTTTTAAATTTTTTAAGGAGAAGAAGGAGAAGAAAAAATATTTTATTAAAAAAATATAAATATATTTTAATATATTTAAAAAAATAAAAATATTTTAATAAATTTTAAAAAATATATAAACAGATTTATTAATAATGATAATATTTATAAATTAAATAAAAAATTTTATTTGAAAGTAAAATTAAATTTAAAAAATTTTTCATTTTATTTTTTATTTATTTTTAATAAAAAAATAAAAAAATTATTTTATTAAAAAAAATAAAAATATTTTTAAAAATAAAACAACTAATTTATTAATAATATAACTAAATAATAAATTTCTCAATTAAATATAACTCAGCTCTCTCTCCTTTTCTATTTCTCTTGCTCTCTCCCTCTCCCTCTCTCTTGTTTTTTTTTTTTTTTTTTTTTGTTTTTCGCTATATGCAGAAAGAATGCTCAAATACAGGCTATATTATTTCTACTTTCATGCAATCCATCGTCATGCAACAAGTCCAAGAATGTGAGACAACTTGAAGATGGAAAAGCTTCTCTCCTTGGAGATGCTATCAAGTATGTAAAACAACTTTAAGAACGAGTGAAAGTATTCGAGGAACAGAGCAAGAAGAGATCTGTAGAATTAGTAGTCCTTGTGAAGAATTCTCAACTCTTTGTCGATGATGACACTTCTTCATGTGACGAAAATTGCGATGGAGCCTTTGAATCAGCTCTTCCAGAGGTTGAAGGAAGAGTTTCAAATAAAGATGTATTGATTCAAATCCATTGGGATAAACACCAGAGAGTTGTCCTAAAAATACCAAGTGAAGCAGAGAACCTCAGTTAATCTATCATCAACAACAGTTCTTGCCTTTCGGGAATTCCACACTTGATATTACTATTATCGCTAAGGTAATTTGAGTTAAATCTCATATATCAAACATTTCCAAATTAACCATGGTTTAGTTCAGTACCCATCTAATCAATCTCCATAGATGTGTAGATATGGAAGCTGAAATCTCAAATATGCCCTTAGCCCATCATCCTATGCACAGGAATTCTACAAGCTGAGGTTGTGTTAATTAATTAACCCACCCAGGCCCTAGCCACCTGAAGCCCTTTTAAGAATTTCATTGATTTTGTTTCTACAATGTTCTATAAGTTTCTTCTAGTTTGGGTTGATTAATTGTCAATAGCAAACAGTCAACTTACCATCATAACTTCTATTCTAGACTGATCCGGAGACTTCCAAAACGACAGCAAAATGCATTATCATCCTTCTAGAAACGCAAATATTCTTTCCAAATCCAAAACCAGAAGCTTCAAGAATCCACTAAACTAATTAACCATTTTCTTCTATATAAATACTCAAATTAATCCACTACCAGCTAAACTACTTGCAAGCTTTGTAGTTCGCTTTCTAGCAGACCAAACTAACAAGAAAAATGTCCCTTCTTCACTCGTTGATGAATCAAAACAGATTGTTCAATCCATTTCAAAGGTTATTTATGGATAATTCTGGTACCCAAATGGACTGGAAGGAAACTGCTCACGCTCACATATTCGAGATCGACCTTCCAGGCGTTTCGAAGGAGGATGTGAAGCTTGAAGTTGAGGAAGGAAGAGTTCTCCGAGTGAGCGCAGAGAGAAAAGAAGAAGCTGAAGAAAAAGGTGAGAAGTGGCATTGCAAGGAGAGGGCAAGTGGTGGATTTTTCAGGGAGTTTGAATTGCCTGAAAATGCTAAAGTTGATGAGATTAAAGCTTCAATGCGCGATGGAGTACTTGTGGTGATAGTGCCTAAAGATGAACACAGAAAGAAGAAGCCTAGAAAAAAGGGTGTGGAGATTTATGGGGAGGATGAAGGAGAACACGCTCCCAAAGGACTTGGTCGCTTTGTTTGCTGCAAAGCTTAAAGGGAAGTCATGTGTAACGACACTTCTAAGTTCTGGTATTATCCAATAATAAGTTGTTTGCTGGCTTTGTGAGTGAGTGATTTGTTTGTTGATTCTACGTCTTCTTTTCCTTGTATACACGTTTGTATTATAGTTTCAAGAATTTTTGTTTTTTGGCTGGGCTTTACTTGCTTGCATAATTGTAATTTAATTTCCAACACTTTTTGTTGGGCTTTTCTTTCATTGTCTGAGCTTATCAAGCAGTCTTTTTTAATTTACATTTAATTACAAATAAATAATTTTTTTAAAATAGTGAAGAAACAATAGGTCCTTTTATTAATTATTTGATATAATAAACAATATCCCAGCCGGCCAGTATACTATTAGCAAGACGCTCAATCCCCCCGATCTGTTCCTCACCAATAAAACCCTTCTTTTGCTAGCTGTAATACAACGATGCTAACATACTATTATGACCACTTCTACATGTTTGCAACTCACAAGTTTGTGTGGAGAGAGTGCTTCTCACGTACTTCACTTTTCAAATCTTATTATAAATACACACACATAATCTCCAAGGAAGAGAGACAAAATCAGATAACATATTTACAAATCACTAAAAGATAACACAAAAGCAGAAGATGAAGCTGCTGTCTCTCTTTGTTTTCGTCCTTTGTCAACTAAAGTTGTTAATGGTTGTGTCAGGCTCCATACCACTCGTTCAGAAACCCTTCACTGCTATTTTACCAAAGCCTCACATTTCACCAAATACTCTGCCTTTTAAAGATGTTTTGTCCTCTGTTTACTATCTTAATAAATGTCCACAAGCTGAAGGAATCATCCAACAAAAGGTGAAGGCTTGGTTCCACAAGAATTACACATTGGCTGCCAGCCTCATTCGCTTACACTTCCATGACTGTGCTGTTAGGGTAAGCCTTTACCACGCTTTAATTTGTTTTCTGTCCTTGATTTTGAGGGTATGTTGCATATTGCTATTTGAATAGGAGGTAGAGAATCAGTAGCAGCAATTTTTCAAATGAGAAATCCAATTGCAAACCCTCACTTTGTTCAAAAAAATATTTTTCAGAAAAATATTTTTCATATTTTTTTATTTAAAACACTTAAAAAATTTAGTTAATGAAAAATATTTTTCAATTTAAAAAAAAATAAATCATTTAAAAAAGTTACTTTCGTTTTTTTTTTAAAAAAGTCATTTTTTGTGTCTTGACAATTTTATTAATGTCTATATGTATATAAATTTTTTAATAAATTTTATTTTTTAAATTAAAATTAAATAATAAAAAATAAATTATTTCATTTAAAAAAATATTTTCATATAAAATATTTTTTATAAAAATATTTTTTAATTATAAATTATTTGCTGTGAAATAAATAGAGTGAAAATGCAATTAGTTTTTTAGCCTATAGTTTGTGTTATTAAGGAGATTTGATCTCATACATAAATATTCCTCTGCACTTATTGCCTTAAACGCTATACTTTTTTTTTTTTCCTCCAATCAATTGTATCTACTGTATTTTATAATTTCCACGACATTTGTGTAAGTTATTGCATAATTTCTTACTTCACTATTTTTCTATTCACTCTTTATTTTTTATATCTTAAATTCTATTTATTTTCTAAAAAATAATTTACATATAAAAAATCTCTTTTAATAAAATTATTTAAAAAAAAACTTTGTTCCGTTATTTCGCTGTAAAGTTACAAAACAAAATGCATTAGTGGAAATTCAAGCAGTATTAATTAAGGGAAATACTTATTAAAACTCAGTTTACTATAAACCAAATTAATTAAAAACATAAATAAGTGGATTTTTTTTTTTTTTAACTTAAGACCCATATATTTATGTATTAGAATTGACTTGATTTACAATGGAAAGTCACTTAAAAGAAAATAAAATAATTTTTTAAAAATTCTTAAAGATGGTTTAATTTTTCTATGAATAAAAATATTTCAATTATCAATTTTTTAGAGCACCTTAAATATTTAAAAAATATAAAAATATTTAAAAAGAATATTTTCTACAAAATAGACGAAGTTTTAAGCTGAATGTTTTTGAAGATGAAGTGTTTTGAATAAAAAAGTTAAATCTTTTAAAAAGTGTTTAATACAATGAAAATTATAAATTTAAGTATGTGATGTCTTTTAAAAAAATTAAAATAAAGTGTTCTTTAACATGGCAAATCTTAGTTTATTGTTTGTAAAGAAACTTGTTAGTCTCGTTATAGCTATTTTTTCTGCTTATTTAAAATTTTGTATTAAAATTTTATTTATTAAAAAAATTTTCATATTAAAAAAAAATTTAGTTCATATTTAATTTAGTATTTTAAATTTGGCTTATTAAAAGATAATAGAGATGTATGATGAGAAAATTATAAAATGCAAAGCAAATTTATGAGTTAGCAGTGCAGTAATATTGATTCGAGAACATTAATTTATAAATTTATCCAGTTATTTTTTTTCTTATTTTTCACCTTTATTTTTTTTTTATATATTTTTTCCATGGCCTGGGTTTTCTTATTGATTTTTACGATATAAAAGTACAGTGGTAAATTTTATTTACTTGCTACACTAACCTTTTCTTTTCTTTTTTTTTTTAAAAAAGATTTCTATTAAAAATAACAATTTGGAACATGCTTGGAGTATATATGACTATTTTACTATGTTTATTTTTCTCAATATTGTAGGGGTGTGATGCTTCAATTTTGTTAAACCATAAAGGAAGTGAAAGGAGGGCATTGGCCAGCAAGACACTAAGAGGTTTCCAAGTGATTGATGATATCAAAGCAGAAGTAGAGAAGAGTTGTCCTAAAACTGTCTCTTGCGCAGACATTCTTACAGCTGCTGCTAGAGATGCCACTGTGCTACTTGGAGGTCCATTTTGGGAAGTCCCTTTTGGCAGAAAAGATGGCAAAATTTCCATTTCCAAAGAAGCTGACATGGTTCCTCAGGGCCATGAAAATGTTACTCAATTGATTGATTTCTTCCAAGCAAGAGGCTTGAGCATACTAGACTTGGTTGTCCTCTCAGGTTCACACACAATAGGCAGGAGCACTTGCTATTCTATCCTGCACAGGCTAGCCAAGTTTGATCCTACACTTGATAGAAAATATTTGAAGAACTTGACAAGGTCATGTAAATGGAGCAATGACTTTGTGCACCTTGATGTGACAACTCCAACAGCTTTTGATATAGAGTATTACAAGAATCTCGGAAAGAAGATGGGATTGCTGTCAACTGATCAAGCACTCTTCTTGGATCCAAGAACTTCACCTTTTGTTTCTGCATTGGCAACTCAGCCTGACCTCTTCTTTAACCAGTTTGCTGTGTCTATGGTGAATCTTGGAAATATTCTGATCCCAGCTCATCTCAATCAGAAAGAAGTCAGATTGAATTGCAATTATGTTAATCCTTGAATTTTATGTGTCTTATCAGTTGATCTTCCTGGTTGCTTTCAAATAATCAAATTGTTGTTATATCCTGTCTTTGCTTCACAATACATTCAAATATAAAGAGGCGCGATGTATTTTTTTTTTTTTAAGGAAAAATTCATTAGTTGGTCTCGATTCTGAATAATATATTAAAATATTTTAAAATTTTAAAAAATCTATTAATTAATCTTTCAGTTAGTTTTTAATCATTAATTATTTTATTATTTAATCTATGTAGTATGAGAAAACTTATTAATTGATTTTTCAGTTTTGTAAAAATATTTATTTTTTTAGTACTTTTGTATTAAGGATATTTTAAAATTTTGTGCAAGGCTTAATTGCAAAAATTAAAGGATAAACAACTGATATAGCTGATATTAAACTGATGACATGGCCGGAATGGATTTGGACTGCGATTGGTCTGAACCTGCAAGGGAGACAACGTGAGGGGTGGTGGGTACCCACAGCAGCTACTCCGACGCTCAAGTCAGTAATAAGATGAGTAGAGAAAGTGTAATGAAATGCTTAAAGTTTTAGTGTTGAGATCCTGCCGTGTTCACTAGTCATGGATCCCACGATTACAGACATAATGGGGACACAATGAACAGTGCCTAATAACGGTAGTTTTATGCAGAGACTCATCCTGTCCAGGGGAGGGTGAGTCTTAGTGATGAACCGGGCATTTAAGGTGTCCAGGTCCTCCTTTTCTTGGGCGGGACTCTGTTACTCGCTTGTCAGATCCTTGCCACATGACCTTGTTCAGTGGTCATGGCTTAATTTGGGCGACTCTTGTGTAGTATTAGAGGTCCCTCTACTAGTCTTTGATTCTTCATATTCGAAGGTGACGGTTTGTCTTTTCTGCCTAGGGCACGTGGCTCATTTTGGTTGGTATTCCTTGTTTGCATCATTTTACCTGCCTTTGCCCATAAATGATGCTAGCTTTATTTCTTGAGCCATTTTCAAAACTTCATCGGGTACACCCCTGTATAAGGTGTCCAAGCCCCTGTACAACCATCGTTTGTGGAAGAAATGAATAGGGCTACTTCCTTTTCTTCTCCTGAGGATAACCAGATTCATGTCGAGGATACCATCATGGTCTACAAATAGCAACCGAAGGCGGGTCTTCATGAATGTGCAAGTACACTGCTCAACTTCGTGTATTGGCTGAGGACTGCAACCAGTCTGACTATAATGGTTTTCAGCACCACTACCTTTCTGATAAGTTTTGGATTATGCAAGATTGATTCCGAGGGCAAGGCCAAGAAGGCAGTTGGGGGACGGTTCTTCACATGGCCTTTCAAATGATGTCTTCCCATAAGATCGGATTTTATGGGTTCTGATGTAATAAAGACTTTATTCGAGTCCTTTTTGTCTCGTTGTAATCGTTTGTAATGAAAATGCTTATTTTACCTTTTTACCAACACATATGAATTCACCCCTGCCTTGTATGGCTTTCTAATTTTTGTTTGTTCCCATTTGGAATGGCTTCCCCTTCATTCTTTGGGGGTCAGTATACCCCCTTCTCAGCTTTCTTAATATGGGTGACCTATTTGTTGGGTCCAAGGCCCGCATGTGTCCTAGCCTGGTGAAAGCTGCTTTGCAGCCTTGATTAATAGAACCAACACCCAAATGGTTTGGCGAAAACTCGCTTGTGACCCAGCCTGGTGAAAACTGCCTTGTGGCCTTGATTAATGGGACCAAAGCCTGAATAGTCTGGTGAAAACCATCTTGTGACCTGGCCTGGTGAAAACTTCTTTGTGGCATTGATTAATAGGACCAACACTCGAATAGTTTGGCGAAAATCGTCTTGTGACCTAGCCTGGTAAAAACTGCCTTGTGGCCTTGATTAATAGGACCAATGCCCAAATGGTCTAGCGAAAACCACCTTATAACTTGGCATGACAAAAATTGCCTTGTGGCCTTGATTAATGGGACTAATACCAGAATGGTCTGGCGAAAAGTTGGCTTGTGACCTAGCCTGGCAAAGACTGCCTTGTGGTCTTGATTAATGGGACCAATGCTCGAATGGTCTAACAAAAACTGTCTTGTGGCCTAGTCTGGCAAAGACTGCATTGTGGCCTTCATTAATGGAACCAATGCCCGAATGATAGTGAAAACCGCCTTGTGATCTGGCCTGGCAAAGATTGCCTTGTACTCGGCCATGTTGTTGGTGGTGTTGAAGGCGAGCTTCACCGCATATTGAAGTTTTATGCTGGTTTGGGATTGCAAAAGTATCATGATTCCTGCACCCCCTGCTTCGTAAGCTCCATCTGCCCAAACTTTCCACTCTTCTATGGTCTCTTCAAAGGACTCAGAGAGTTCCAACAGTGGAGTTGTAATATCCTCAAACCCATAGCTAGAGTAGTGATATCACTATGTATGGGTTAGGCTATTTCACTACTAGAGTAAGTGGCATTAGGGGAGGTGCTCGCATAACTCTAAGCTGCTAATAACTGAATCATAGAAAACTCAAATAAAGAAACGGACGTATCCAGAAATAAAGTAGACAGTGTGATTAGCAAGTCGGGAACGAGTCACTTTCGGGAGGTGCTTAGGGTTTTCCGACGTGCTTGCTTGAGATGCTTGTTTAAATCCGTCATGCTTGCTTAAGTGAAAAGGTTCACTGAAATTGTTCATCGGTATTGTTCACGAGTACTGTTCATCGGGTACTGTTCACGAGTACTGTTTATCGGGTACTGTTCACGAGTACTGTTCATCGGGTACTGTTCACGAGTACTATTGTTCATCGGGTACTATTCATGAGTCACGATTACTGTTCATCGAGAACTGTTCACGGATTCAAAATTCTATTCATAGTAAGGTGATTAGTCTTATTAATCATTCTGAATTTGTTAAAAAGTTAATGGAGTATTTGGAATTTCTATATTCTGGCAAAGGGAATATTTCTCGTATTTATGATGTGTGTAAGGCGTTTTACTAAGCTGAGAAAATGTGGTCTCCCGTTCTAGTGTTGAACCTGAATGTCGAGCATAGCAAAAACTGTTTGTGAAATTTTGTGGGTACGTCAACTATTGGAAGAAGTTGGGTTCACAAATTCGGTGTTTGTTAAGTTGTATGGGACGAGTTGATTATATATGTAACAAGTTGGGCATGATTAACATTTATGCTCCAACTTGAGGGGGAGTGTTATAGGAAATAAATATGTTAATATAGGAAGTAAATATTGATAGATGGGTCAATTGCTTAATTTTAGGGATTGTATAATTATAGGCTTGATTTTCCTTCCTATTTAGATATCACCTCATGTATAAATAGGTTGTAATCTCTATTGTGAAATACAATAACAAATATTATCTTTTTACAGGGGGAAGTTGTATGGAGTTAAAATAATAGGCCATGAAGAGTATTGTTGACTAGATTGACCGAACGGTTGGAATCCACGATGCGCAAACCAAATCAAATATTCTTTGGTTCTGCTAAGAAAGAAGGATAAGTAGAGTTAAAGTGCTTCCAAGCAGAAGAGTTAGAACAATGACGCATCACACCCTCTTCAGAAATATGGTCATTATGCCATGTCATATACTTTGTTATGGCATTCGATGCATACAACCTCTGCAATATCTTAGTTATGGGGAAATAATATATCTTCTTATACGAGACATTTTTTTTATTTTCCTATGTATGTGATTCTCTGTTATATCTTGAATGCTGACAAACCTTGCATGTAGTTAAGTAGCTATCAGCATTCCAATAAAGCATACACAAATTCACACAATAATGAATTTTCTCAACTAGGAGACCTAAACCCCAAACTAACTTCTTTGTGCTGTAGAAATGGGGGTCATCACATTATCTGCTGGAAGCATCTCATTCACTAATTGACATATATCATCAAAACACCTTTCTGACAAGTGATGCTCAGATTTGATGTTAAGCATCCAAGCAACTACAGATAACTGAGAGTGATTTTGACATCTCGGCCATAACTCTTGGTTTGTTGCATTGAACATATCAAATAACATCTTTGTTGTTGCATTTGGTAGTTCATTTCCATATGATAGAATGAAGTTTGGTCCTGCTGCATCTATAACCATTTCTGTAAAAGGATGTAAAGAAGTTTGATGCTCATCTTCAGTATGCAAAACATTATTGTTCTGATCCATTGTTGGGTCAATATTGTACTGTTGCTTCTCACCATGCAGGTACCATTCTTGATAGTTAGGTACAAATCCAAACTTCATTAGGTGATACTTAATGGTACTCTCCTCCTGAAAAGAACGGTTTTTGACACCGAAATCTATTGCACGGACATCGAATGAGTTCTCCATTCATGCATTTTGTATGTTTTTTTGCTTCATTCACATATCCATTTACACCATGTAAGAATTCAGGATTAAGTAATCCATCCTTTAACCTGCAATACATCCAACTACGATCTAGACGCATAGTGAACCACATCAAGTATGTGTTAGTAATTAAAAGTAAGGTAGTGAAGCTTAAGTCGTTAAATATTTTCGAATTGATGAATTGAAGCACTTATGTTCATATGAAATGTGAGAGTACTGAAGTAAGAAGTAAAGCAGGTTACTATAAAGTAGCAAGCAATGAAGCAAACATACCTTATAAATGTATACTCAATTTAGGAAATCAAGCCTATGTCCAAGAACTTACAAGTACATTACAAATAACAATTCAAAATGGTTAGATGATCTAACTCACATTTTTTGCATTCCATCATATGAAATTTATGAAAGTGAAAAATAAGTTATTAATAAGTTGGCTGGCTTAATTTAATTAAAGGCTTGCTACTGCTTACAAAAACTTAAGCTGACTTTATCAATTATATTTCCTTTTGTATGAATAAGCTATTAAGGTAACTGTAGAAAGATTGTGTAGTTCACTTTAGCAGTTGGTTGGGTCAAACTGACGTAGCATGCTGAAAATGTCATCTTACAAGCACTTTATATATTTATAAATAGTAAAGTAAAAGGGTTTTTTTTTATTAAACAATGTTACTTCTTAACGGTCTTCTCGATTAGAATTCATTAATCATTAATTAAAAAAACATAAAATAATTACTGTATGACTGATACCTAACGAGGAAGAATACTTAATTGATTTATTTTGTGGCTTGCACAGCAACTGCAGGCTGCTGTTGCAGGCTATTTGCAAGCAGCAGCAGCCAGCAGTTGCTGCTAGGCAAATGCACCTGCAGCAGCAAGTTGCTGCTGCAGGGCAAATGCAGCTGTAGCTGCTGCTGCAGGGAAAATGCAGCAGCAGCAGGCTGCTACTGCTGCTGCTGCTACAGGGAAACAATACTTGTAGTCATTAATGCACAAGGCACATTAAGGTGTTAATGAATCTTGGAACCTAGGTGCGAAAATTAAAACTAAATAGTAATAATAAAAGACAATTAATATATGTAAGACTACTCATAATTATAACCTAAAAGGTTTAGAACCCTTTTAGCAGTGTTTTTGAAATTGAAAATAAAAATAAAGTAACAATGTTAAACAAGACTTAAAACCATAATATTACATTCTTACTAATCCCTAAAGTAACTATAAGACAACAACACATGATGAAGCACGACTTCTTTATCATATAGATTACTTCTGTTGTTCTTTGCTTTTTCTTCATCTTCTTTATACTTTACTTGAAAAGCATTCAAAAGGTGCCATTGCTTTGGGAAAAATAATATTTCTTTAACTTAAATTTCCTGTCTATTTAAGGATCTTTTGGTATTATTGTTAGAGTAACAGTTGAAAAAAATACCCTTTTTTTAATAAATATACTAGTTAAATAGTATTAAAAATGTTTTCAAATTAAATTTGACAAATTTTAGTCATAGCAACACTAAATTAACAAATTAATTCTTTTCAAACTGTTTTTCTCAACAACATCTACAAGTGCTATTTTCTAGAAAAATGGTTTTGGCCCTCAAACTATAATGCCAAATGGGCATTTGGTCATGTTGCTCTGGCCCTTACAGTATTGACTTAGGAATTAGCACCACCCTATTAATTTTGTGTTTCTGTATAACTTAGCCACTCCTTTGAACCAAATTTGGATGGGTGAACATCTTTAAAAAGCTTTCATATGCCAATTGAAGTGCTGGTGGGACTATCTTGCATTCAACTTAAGTCTTTGTTGTTACAGCCTTAACACCTTAATGCCAAAGTGATCGTTCCAAGATTCCTTAACACCTTAATGTGCCTTGTGCATTAATAACTACTAGTACTGTATGTTCAAGACCTAGTTAACCAGCCTGCTGCTGCAGGACAAACATGCAGCAGCATCAGCAATGCTGCTGCTCCAAGGGCAAATATGCAGCAGCAATAGTGTTATTGATGTATGCCACATTTTTAGAATTAGTTTTCAAAATCCACATATGAAACAATGAATTTAGTAAATTTCAATTAAAAACAATATGAAATCAATTTCACATTTATCATTGATAATAAGTTTATGGATATTGGTTGGGTAACCATCAGTTGCATACATTCAGAGTAATTCCACAAAATAGAATCATAAATCAAGAAGTATAATGAATAAAATTAGAAGAAACAAGCTAAACAAAAAGCACCTAAAAGAAAAATACACATGTAGAAAACAAAGCAAAAATTAGATGAGAGAAAAAGAGAAGAACCTGGTTTGCCCGCTGGTGGTCCGACGGATTAAAATAGACGGAGAGGAGATTCTGCAGCGTGATACAGCTGATCCACATCCGGTTGGGAAAGAGATTAAGTGCCTCGGCGGCTGTGGAAATGGGTGCAGAAGAAAGGAGAAAATTGCGTGAAGGAGAAGTGATGATGGTTAACTGAAGGGAAAGAAGGAGAAACGTGGGAGGTAAACTTATTTGGTTATTTTTAATTAAAATTATTTAAATAAGTTTAACTTAAAATTAAAATAAATATTGAGGTAAAATTTTATTAAAAATATAAGATGTTAAATTAAAATATGATTTTATAAAATTAAAAATAAATTAAAATTTAAGTGGAAGTATCATAAGATTGAAATTGAAATTAAAAAAATAATATTTATAATTACACTAAAATTCTCAAAATAAAATTGATTAATATAAATTAAAATAAATATTCTATATATAATTTCATTTTTTTTAAATTTTTTAGCATACACCGATAAATAGTATTTATATTTTTTTAATAAATAAATTTAATAAAAAGTTTGATGCTACTAATTTATAGGATATTTAAGTAAATATCCGTAGAATTAAATAAAAATTAAAAATAAGCCGTTTGTAAAATTAAACGGATACAAAAAGAACTTTTAAACAGATTTATAATCCGTTTATAACATTAAATAGACACATATGGAAGTATAACCGTTTGTAAAATTAAAAGAATATAAATAAACTTACAAATGAATGTGTAAACTCTTTGTAAAATTAAATAAATATAGATAAATTTAAAAATAAACTTATAATTCATTTGTAAAATTAAATGGATACACAAAAGTTTGCAAATGGAAGTATAATCTTTTGTAATATTAAGAGGACACACACGAATTTATAAAGGGACGTTTAATCCATTTATAAAATTAACTAGTTATAAATATTGTTGTAAACGGATGTGTGAGTTATTTATAAAATTAAATGGATATGAAAGAATTTTCAAATGAACTTATAATCCATTTGTAAAACACATGAATTTGCAAATGGAAATATAACCGTTCATAAAATTAGGACACAAATAAAATCACAAACGAATATATAAGTCGTTTCTAAAATTAAATAGATATAGATAAATTTACAAACAGGCTTATAATCTGTTTGTAAAATTAAATGGATACATAGGATTTACAAACGGAAGTGTAACTATTTATAAAATTAAAAAGACACATACGGATTTACAAACCGATGATTAATCTATTTGTAAAATTAAATAGCTATAAACATATTTATAAAAGGATGTATGATCTGTTTGTAAAATCAAATAGACACATAAAGAGTTTCAAACAAACTTGTAATCGATTTGTAAAATTAAATAAATATGCATGGATTTGCAAATGGAAGTATAATGGTTTGTGAAATTAAAAAGATACAAACATATTCATAAATGGATATGTAGACCATTTGTAAAATTAAATACACATAGATAGATTTGCAAACGGAGCTGTAATCCGTTTGTAACATTACATGGATACACACAGAATTTACAAACAGAAGTGTAACTATTTATAAAATTAAAAGGATACAAATAGATTTACAAACGAACATATAATCCATTTGTAAAATTAAATTGCTAAAAATAGATTTACAAATAGATGTGTAAGTCATTTATAAAAATAATTAGATACAAATGGATTCACAATCGTATATAGAATCCATATGTAAAGAAAAAGTTTTTTATATGTTCATTTGTGAAGCTGTAACTGTAACGGTTACAAGCGGATTTGTATTCATTTGTAAATTCCATTTATATTTTAATAAATTCTTGTAGTGTATATAACAATAAAAAAATTATCATTTAATTCTTATAATATAGAAAAACTTACTAGTTAGATTTTTCAGTTTTAAAAAATATATTAAAACGTTTCTAATATTTTACAAACTCTATTAATTAGTCTTTTCATTAAAATTAGTCATTAAGTATTCAGAAAAGTCTAAAATACCCTCGATTAGAGAGACTAATTAGTTTATATTTTTATAAAGTTGAAGGACCAACTAATAATTTTTTTTACTATGAAGACTAAATAGTAAAACACTTAATATCTAAAATTAATGAAGTATTGATTAGTATTTTTTTAATATTTTTTTAATATTTTAATATATTTTTCAAAATTAAAGAATTAACTGGTGTGTTTTTCTATAACATAGAGACTAAATAATAAATTACCTAAACAATAAATAGTAAGAATTTGCTACTTGGTCTCACAAAGAATATGTGTGTATTATAAGAGGAAAACCATAGAGGGGAAGATTAGTTTATTTTGTTGGACAAATATTTACTTATATCCAATATTATTTTATATTAGCCTATTAAATATCTGAACTAAAATTATAACATGTTAATTCATCTGAACTAAATTATAACTTATTGAACACCTAAACTTATAAAAATTGTAAAAATGAAACACAAATTAACCATATTATTGATTATTTATAAAAAGAAGCAAATAATAATTTAATTTATTACCAATTGGACTCAGAATTTTCCTAATTGAATTCTAAAGTTTTAAAAAATTGTAAAATTATACTCATCTAATTTTATCAATTTATAAAAATTTAGAACACAGTTAGTAATTTAGAGTATATCAAGGATAAGTGTGATTAATTTTTACTTTTTTCAATAAATTTTCAATAATATGATTAATTTATTTTTAATTATTATGATTTTTATAAGTTCAAGTGTTGAATAGGTCCAATTTTAATTAGGTGTTCAATAGATTAATCCTAATTACTATAGGGGTGCAAGTATATATTCAACCTTATTTTTTCTTTGTTCATTTATGCAGTATAGAATTGTGATTTTTTTTTTCCTTAATTTAGTATTACAGGAACCTAAAAGCATTGAAAATGAAAGTGTTTTCTGTATGTTAATTAAGTTTTCAATTAAGACCATATTAACTAATGGCAATTTTAGGAAGATTATGACTTCAAGACTCACCATGAATATCACACGAACTACATCAACTTCTTGTTGCTTATATGCTAACATTCATTTGTTATGAATTTAAGTCAAGATACATTTCTCTGTCCAGTTCACTCAGAGAGAGAAACTCTCTCTGAGTTCCATCTCTTTTTATTGTCTATTTGCATTTGCTATCTTTATGTGGCCATATCGCCCTTTGCCCCTTCTAGGCAGGTGAAAGTCGCCCCATTCTTTGTCTAGGGAATGGATTTTCTCTACTCACCCTATGGGCGGGTAGTGTGTATAAAAATGTTTGTCTTTTCTTCTCTTTGGAGCAGATCTGTGGTATAAGTGGAGAGTTTTGCTTTGATTTGTTCTTTCTGGTTTGTTATGGCTCTTGTTTGTGTTTGCATGCAAGGTTCGGTATTGTTTTAACTCTATACTGTCCCCGGTAGCTCCTACATGTCCCAAGGTGAGAAGGATCCTCCCTCCATATGTTTTTTTTTTTTAGGAGTTTCTTTTTCTACAAATCATTTTTTGGCACTTCCCTTTGGTTGATTGATCTATCTTGGCTGAGGGAGGTTTCTCTGCTATTTGGTCGCCAAGTACCTATGGATTCCGATACCACCTTGTTTGCTTTGGGCTATAGATCCTCAAGACTCAAAAAACGTCAAGGAGCTCTGCTTAGTTTTCTCCCCCCTTAACTCAAATGAGTCTAAGGTTGTGCTTTAGAGTTTAGCTACTGAGCTTTCTGTTGAGTTAAGGTTTCTTCTACTTGTCTTTTAGTCATTCTTGTTTCATTCAATTTAGAGATCTATCAGCAGTGACCTAGTGAGCTTTTGATAATCTCTTTGGCTGTGGTAGTTTAGAAGTCTTCTTTACTCAGTTTAGGGCATCCTTTGTGTGGACTTGGGAGCTTGATCTTGGACTTTTCAATTCTAGTTTTCTTTTTTTCTTTTTTTTTTTTAGCCTTTTTTAAAAGTTTTGATGTTTTGGAGCCTTGAGTCCTTTAATTGAATTTTTAACTTTTAACAAAAGAAAATAATAACAATTAGTTATTATGATAATTACAATGGATATTAGTTGTTTTGATCTGTATTAAAGAAATTTGAAAGTTACTAGGATAACATTCATGTAAAAGCTAATTCAATTTTCCAAATTGAAAATCAAAGGTTTATAATATTTTACTTGTGTGAATATATATTTTGCACCTTATTAAGATTAACCTATTGGACACTTTAAATAAAAATATAACTTATTCAACACCGGCATTTATAAAAATTACGATAATTAAAAATAAATTAATTATATTATTAATAATTTATCAAAAAAATAAAAAATTGAATAGGCCTATTATTAATTATACTATGCTTGAAAATTTTACAAATTAAAAAAAAATAGATGAATATAATTTTATCATTTTCTAAAATTTTAGAGTTTAATCAACAAAATTTTAGTACAATTAATAATTTAGTAAACTATTTTATTACTTCTTTTTTTATAAATTATAAATAATATAGTTAATTTATACCCTTTCTATACTATAATTTTTATTTATTTTTTTAATTATTTTAAAAATGTTATCAACTTTCTTCTTTTACATTATAACAACATGACTATTATAATTTATTTTATTTTATTTTATTTTTAAAAGAAATTTAAAATATTTTTTAGCATTTAATAAAATTTAATATTAATATAATTGAAAAGTTAATTAAAAAAATTATTTTTTTATTAAAGTGGATAAAAATTATAAGAGAAATAAAATATTTAATTATTAATTTTTATAAATTTAAATATTCAATATATCATAATTTTAATTCAGTTATTTAATGCGCTATGTAACCATATAAGTATATATTTGGGCCATGTTATTTTCTTAGTTAAATTTAGTCTTCCAACAGTTAAGAGTAGGGATGTCAATAGATCGGGTATTTTCGGGTATCCGATCCGATCGAACCCTTGGGTATCTATAATCGGATTTGGGACGGATTCGGATTTTAAAAATAATACTCGTTGCGGGTTCGGATCGGATTTAGGTTTTATGTACAGGTATCCACTACCCGAACCCATTTATATAAATAATTAATTTAATATAAAAAATATATTTTATAATAATATTTATAAATTTTTTTAATATATTTTTATTTAAAAATTTAAATTTAAATGTTGTTTAGAAATATTAGATTTTTTAAATGAAAATTATTAATGAAAAATATTTTTTATATAAATTATTAATTAAAATATATAAAATTAAACGGGTTCGAATTTTATTCGGATAATAATAATCGAGTTTGGGACGGAATCGGATAATTTAAATTAATTTTTAATCAAATTCGAAACGAGTTCGGATATTACTAATATAAATCGGATTCGAGTTCGGATAGTTTAATTTTCGCGAGTATCCTACCCATTTACATCCCTAGTTAAGAGAGTAAAAATTTTGTTCCCTAACCGCGTGTGACCACGTGAGTGCACTTTGAGCCTTCTTAATCACTTTAACAAAAATCTTGGGTTTTGAGCTTTTTCTAATCACATTCATAAAAATATTGTGCTTTTTTAGCTTTTTTACTTGAAAAAAAAAAAAACTATTTTGAGAAATTTTCTAAACCACCCGGCTTAAGGAACTATTTTGATTTTCTAAAGGACCTAAAAGGAATTTTTGCCTTTAAATATGCTAACTCGTGGAACACATTCAAATGTCGTGTTTATGAAATACCATAATGTTGGGTTTGAATTCATGGTTTTGTATTTGGAATTTAAATTTCAAATGAAAAATTTTTAATTCTCGTTTTCTTAATAAGGTGAATGAAATTATAGTTTTAAAATAGAAGAAAGTATTAAAAATTATTAAATTGAATATAAATTTCAAATAACATAATTACTATTTTTATTTTGTATTCTTGCTTTTTGATTGTTTACATTTATCTCCATTTTAATTGAAATCTAAATTATATTTTTTAAGCATTTTAAATAAAATATTTACTTAAATTTAAAATTTTTTAACATGCAATTAATATTGCATTTACAAGTCCTAACTTTCCGGATAAAAAGTACATAAAAAAATCGAGCTCCCATGAAATCCAATCTACATCTAATTAAAACAGATCAATCAATCAAATCATAAAAGTAAAAAATCAAATTAAACTACCAATCCAATAGTTCTAATCTAGGACTCTAGAAGTAAAAATACCACCAACCGCTTGGGACCAAGACTTATCACCGCCACTAGGGATGGCAACGGATCGGGTATTTTCGGGTATCCGATCCGACCAAACCCTAATAGAATGAATTTGGACAGTTATAATCGGTTTTGGGACGGATTCGGGTTTTAAAAATAATACCCGTTACAGGTTCGGATCGGATTCGAATTTTATGTACAGGGTATCCACCACCCGAATCCGTTTATATAAATAATTAATTTAATATAAAAAATATATTTTACAATAATATTTATAAATTTTTTTTATATATTTTTATTTAAAAATTTAAATTTAAATATTTTTTAAAAATATTAGATTTTTTAAATGAAAATTATTAATGAGAAATATTTTTTATATAAATTATTAATTAAAATATATAAGATTAAACGGGTTCGGATTTTATTCGGGTAATAATAATCGGGTTTGGTACGGATTCAAATAGTTTAAATTAATTTTTAATCGGGTTCGAAACGAATTCAAATATTACTAATATAAATCGAATTCGAGTTCGGATAGCTTAATTTTCGCGGGTACCCACCCATTTACATCCCTAACCGCCACCAGCAAAAGCATCAATGACTCCAAATTCAAACGATTGCTCCCTGCCAAAATAGCTTCAATTTGAAAAGGTACACTAAAGAAGGAATAAAGAAAACATATCCAAAAACATAATAAAATAACAAAACATATCTAATACACCGACGAAGAGAGGGGCAACTGCTCCCTTTCCCTTTCTTAACTTCTTCTTCTTACTTAACTTTATCTGCACAGTTTATCCAAATTTAAATTAATTGATTTAAATCCTTCAATTAAAAAAACAAAAATAAAAATAGAAATCAATGGATAAGAGGCAAAAGCTTAAGACCGAATCCAAATACTTGAACAAACGATTTCCACAAATGTGATAGTGATCGTCAGTTGAATTCTTTTGTGGGGTGGGGGGTAAGGGATAAAGGCAAATCAGTAACATGGAATCCAGAATTCATTTTAGAAATTTATTTTATTTACCAAATCAAATTAAACTTTACAAAACTTATATATTTACCTTATAAATTTATGTAAAATAATATATATTTTGGTAAAGTAATTATTTTATAATTAATTTTTACAAATTAATACAATAAAAATAATATTAAATTAATAAAATTTCAATAAATTATTTAATTTTCAATATAAAAATAATAAAATTATTATTAATTAAAAATAATTATAAAATAAATTATATTTTAATATTTAAATTTTAATATAATTAATTAATACATTGATTTTTATATTTTTAAAATCAAATACTTAAATTCATTTATAATAGTGTATCTAAATTAGATATTATTTTATTTATTTTTACTGTTAAAACTGTAAAAATTTTAACCGTAAAAATATTTTTAATGTTTTTATTATCTTTTTAATGAATGAATTATATTTAAATTTTTAAATTTTAATATAATTAATAAATTAATGATTATTTATAAAAATATTTTTATTATCATTTTATTTTTAAAGTGTTTTTTTATTAATTTAATAATTTTATATATAAGAATTTATAAATTTATATTATAAAAACATAAATGGTATATAGTTTAGTTTTAAAAAAATTACAAAAAAGTTACATATATATTCTCTATTAATATAATGTATATTTTTTTGTAATGTGACTGATTTACGAAATATAAATACTACTCTGTAACAAATTTAAAATAAAATATAAATTTTTCATAAAATTTAAGGGAGTGATGATATGAGATTACCAATTCGCCCAGCTTTCAGATAATAATTAATTAAATGTATAATTTTTATCTTTATAATATGAATTTATAGGTGTTATTTATTTTAATAAAGTTAACTGTAATTTTGTTTAGTATAGGTTTAAACATGAATATATTATAATTTAATCTCTATAATTTTTTGTGTACTTTTTTTTATACGTCTAAAATAAAAGCACATAATTTTTTTTAGTGAAAAAAGTTAAATATTTATAAAAAGTTATATTTATATTATAATTTTTTTTAGTTCAATAAAACTAAAACCTTAAATTTAATCATAATTTTAGGACATTAAGTTTAATTTAAAATTTTAATAAAAAAATTATAAATAACCGTTCAAGTTATATTAATTAATAAAATATTTTTTTCAGACAGATCGTCAAATATATTTACGATTTATTTTTTATAATTTTACAAACTTAACAATTTAAGAACTATAGTTTATGTATATATTAATTAATTCTAAAATAAATAATACAATAATTACAATATACCTGTACTTTTGCGGATGGACTAATTTTTTTATTTTTTTAAATTATAAAGAGCACATGGTTTACTTTAAAAATATAAAATTAATATATGAGATTGTCACTATTTTGGCGGATATGACAACTCCGCTAAGTCAGTTGCGTGGTCTGAACATTTCTTTTTTCAAATAAAACTTTCAACGTTCATGTGATTGGCATTGGCAATGCTTAGGCAGCTGGCAATGTAGCTATTTGACAAAAAAACAAACAAACAAACAAACAAACCGACGCGGTGTACTTCTGGCTTAATAAAATCAGATCAAATTTATTTATTGTATATATATATAAAGCAGGCTTTTTGAGAGTTACGAAAGAACAAGAAAAAAAAATTTTAATTTAAATTATTTTAATAGTTTTTTTAATTTAAATTCATTTAGTTATTTTTTAAATATTGTTTATATAATTTTTATCCATTTAATTTGATTTTTAAATTTTTTAAACAATTAAAAATCATTTAATTTATTTTTGAATTTTTAATAAAAATTATTTTATATCTATTATTTATTAATTTTTTTACCCTAAAAGTTTATATATATATATAAGTTGATATAATTTTAAAGTGTTATATTTTTTTTTCTATAAAGATAAAGATATATTTATTTATAAGAAAAATAAAATATTTAAATATTTTATTATACTAGGCAATAACAAAACTATAAACGTTATAATGTAGGAATATTTATTAATCATGTGAATAGTTAACATGTAAAATGTTTTTTAATTTTTTTAATATTTTTAATTTTTATTGGTTCACCTATATATTTTAATAAATTGATAAAATATAGATTCGTTTAATTTATTTTTCAATTTTTTTTATACAATTCAAATTTATTTAAAATATTTTTTATTTTTTTTTTAAAAATAATTTATATTTATTTATTTCATTTTTATATATATTTATACTGAGTTCACATAATTTTAAAATCTTTGTTTTTTTAAGATTCGGTATAATAAACATAATAATAAACTTAAGAATGCTAGAAATTAAAAATATTTATTAATTATTTAGGAGGTTAACATATAAAATATTTTTTAATTAAAAATTATTATAAAATAATTACATAATATATATCTTTAATAAATAGAGTCAATTTTTATAAATTAATATAATTTTAAAAATTAAAAATATAATATAAATCGTGGTGATTTAATTAATAATAAAATTTATTTATATTATTATTCAAAATAAAAGCAAACATTACAATAAAAAATTTAATAATTTTATGGGATATTTGATCGAAAATTTTGATTTCAAATTTTATAAGAAAAATTTGAATTTTTTTTTTATCTTTATTTCAATTTTAATTACTATGAAAAATTTAGGAATAATATATACCTTTTAATTACAAAAAAAATTTTATTTTTTAATTTTATTAATAAAATTAATAATTAAAATTTATATATATATATATTTTAAAATGGTAATTAGAAATTGAGTAGAATCTGAAATCTTTCAGATTTATTTAGATACACTTACTATTAAATTAAATTAAATTTATTAGTATAATAATTAAAATTTATATGACGCACTGTGTCAACTAATCTTAAATAATTCAAACTTAGCCTCACTCAAGCTTTGTCCAACTCGCTATATAATGAATTTGAATGCAATTTAAGTTCAACTTGAATATAGCTCATTTTTATAATAAATAAATTGAGTTCAGTTCATACCAAATTTATAAACGAGTTAAACATAAAATCTGCTTCTTTGTATTAAAATAAACTAAATATAGTCTCAAATCATTAGCAAGTTATTAATATTATTAAATTTAATACAGTTAAATAATATATTATAAATAAAAAATAATTTAAATTATAATATATTTAAATAAATAAATTTTATAATTAACATTAAAAGTATACTTAATATACTATATAAATTATTAATAAAAAAATAAAATATTAACTATTGGAATTAGTAATAGCCCCATATATTGATCAAAGCCAACTTTTCATAGGTAGTAGGAGGGGACCTTCCCTTTATATAAGGAAGGAGCACCCATCCTTCCTCTTCTATAATCCGTCCCCTCTTCTTTTTTTTTGTTTATTTAAAATTTTATTTTATTTTAAAAAATACACTTATTAGCTTAATGATTAAGAATAATAAATAAATTAATTTTAACATTTAATCATATATAGATTATAATGAAAGAGAAAAACACACACGTATATATATGGCTTCTAAAATATTACTTCTAGTATTTGACTTTTTATTGTCTACATACAATTAACACCTTATATTATTTTATTTCATATAATTTAATTAATTCCAAGAACTATATAATTGAGAATTAAAATAATATTAAATAATTTAAATCCTAACTTTAAATATAGAAAGGAAGATAGATAAAAAGAATTTGTAGTAATTAACTTGAAGCTTCACATTTTAAATATTCAAAATTGAGAGAGAAAGTAATGAGATCCCAAATGAATTTTATTAAAATTATTAATAATAAAAGTCATATCATCATATCACTGAAGTACCGACAATTATAGGTTATGTGTACTTTTATGCTATAACTATTGAAGTTCATACATTTTATTATTACAAATTAAAATTTATGTATTTTGTTGTTCAAAACATAGAAATTCATATATTATTAGTGAAATTTACTCGTAAATTTTATCTTAATTTTAAATCACAATAAGAGAGTGATACTGTGTTATTAAAGACGACTTTTTTATTATTCAATGTGCGTCTCATTTAATACATATAAGTTAAATTTTACGCATTTAAATAATTTTACTTAAACTTTTAAATTTTAGCAATTTAGTCCTCAAATAAGTCCTCGTTTACGGTTATATATATATATTGATGTCATCTGAAATACATCTTTCTTGAGTTGGTATTTTGCAAAAAGAAAATATGAGATGGCTAAGTGTCTTGTGGGGTAACTATTCCGATATTCAAATCGGTATTTTATTTAATTGAGTGAGTGAAATAGTAACAAATAGCTTGAGTATGTTAGAATTAGGCACTTTAAACTTTACATCTTCATTGTTATACAGTGTAAGAAGGAAAGGTTAGTTAGTTGTCTTCTTTAGTTTGAAACTTACGTTAGTAGATAAGAGATCCCATGTTTGTACGGATTCTGATGATCGTTGCATAATAACCATCAACAATAATATAAAAATAACACGGTTCTGTCTGATAATGAGCGAATTTTTAGGTTTTGTCGCTTAAGGGTGAACATCTAGTGCAACTAAGCCTGGACGTCCATGTGTACAGGTACGAGTCACGAACATATCATCATAGGACCAATGAGAGGCCGCCAATATGTAAAGGCTTGTGGGCGAGTACCGAGTCATATCAGAAGTCCAACCATAAGTCTTTGATTCTTTAGATTCGAAGCCTTCTTCGTTGTAAAGCCATGTGTCAAAAAGCCATTCGATAAAAAAATGCTTCGCGTTCGTGCCTTTTCAACTAGCAATGACGCCTCAACTTTTGAAATTCATTTATGCTGTCGAACACTCCTTTAAAACCCATTTTTCCTTCATTTACCATTTTTGTATTTTCATCCTTTATTTGCATCTGTCTTGCATTTTGGTCGTTTTCCAACACCGTCTTCTTGCTGACTGCTCCGTTGAAAGAATCCTACATAAACCTCTAATTCTAAGATACTCTCATCTTCATCGCAGATGAGTCAAAGTATCCAATCTTCTACCTCTACCCCCCTAATCAATGGTGTCTATCCACAATTCTAGTGAGGGTACATCCAACTTTATGGGCTCCTCCGACTCCAGCTCTTCCACCTCTGACCACTGCATTTGAGTGTATGCTTCGATAGTGCCTCTAAGAGAAAGGCAAGTTGAAGGTGAAACCCTACTAACATCTTATATAAGGTCAGCTATGATAGAGAAGGACATTAGTCGCCTACACTGTTAGTGAACTCAAAAGATCACAACAAACCAAAATACGCAGCGAAACAAAAATTTTGATCTCTAAATTACCTCTCAGGATCCAAGTGATCTGTTTAATTCAAAAAGAAGGATTCAAATTCTAATCTTTTTAGAATCTTGTGAAATATTCAGTGGACTCTAGGTACTACTTCTTGCGAACACTCTCTGTCAGTATCCACACAAATGCTTGCCATTTGGAGTGCTAGTTCTTGAAAAACGGCTAGGGCTTTTTTGCTTTCCTTTTCACTAAAATTGTATGAGTTCTCAACTCCTTTATTCTTAGAGAATGTGTTTATGTTACGTGTGGTTTAACAAAAAACAGATATTGATATATTTATTCAATTCGAAATGGAATGGAGAGAGAAACGGTTGATATCACAATCCATATCAAATACTGGTTTATTAATATTATTGTTATTGTCTAATAATAATAATAATAATAATAATAATAATAATAATAATAATAATAATAATAATATCAATATCAAATATTAACATTATTATTAATTATCAAATTAATAGACATCAGCTCCATTAATAATACCTAGCCCAATAATGCATTATTTGTGTGGGACTCAATAGGCCCACATTAATTGGCAGTAGGCTCAATTTTTATTAAAGCATACAAGTCATAAGTGTCATCTAACAAAATATTATAACTATCCAATTAATACAAGGATCAATTGTCCAATTAAAGCCTTATAACAGAATATGCATTAATCTTTTTGTCACACGATATCTAATTTGAATGCAAGTCATAATCAATGTCATACTTATATTGTTCAAACTTATTATTACTCGATCTTCAAGTAGACTGACAAAATCAAATGTCATTGATCATCACACTATCAATTTATTTGAGTACGGCCATGAATTTCTCAGTCTGACTTATCGAGGGGCCTAGAAGATATCTCTCAGAGAGAGAGAGACAAATTCTATCTTAATTGTTCAATATCCTTTACACAATTTCTATCATGTCCAATTATAACCTTTATGATTATCTAATTAAAGACAATATTTGATTATGTCACAACATAATAATCCTTATGTTAGAAACTATAACAATCTCAAGTCTAAGGATTAATTCATAACTATTATGAGATTCACTAATGACATTAATCCATGTAGTGATCTCAGTGTGAGTCTATCCAATACTTTATTCTCTAACAAGTATCTATGATATTGATTTGCATCACCATATACATAATTATCTTATAATTATCAATCAATATGCATACTAGTTATATATATTATTATCTTTATAATAATAAGAACCAGTGATATAAATCATTATTATGTAACATACAAATAAATAATAATGATAATAAAACCTTTTTATTAATAACAAAATAAGTAACATAAAGGTCCAAATTAATGGCCTAGGTAGATACACTAACAGACACAACCTCTATTAGATCCCTTAAAATTTATTCAAAACTCTTAAATTCCTAGGTCCAACATTCATGCCAATGGTGCCATCCTAGCAAAGGATATCCTCATTGTTTACAAAGAACAATTGAAGGTAAGACTAAGGTTGTAATGACTCGGAAACCGGACCGCTACCGGCGTTAAGATTCAGATCGACTTAAGGTTACCGAAACCCGTAGCAAGCCTAAAATACATCCTGTACACCTGCTAAAATCCCATACATGATCAACATTTTCGTAAAAACTTTAAACTTTCATGTACCAAGCTTGACCTGTGCATGCACTAAAACTGTATACATAAAAACCCCATACTAGAGCCCTTATCAAATGCTCTAGTTGGGTCAACATTTCATACATCAAGCTTGGTTCAACATATATCATCATTAAAAACATTACATAAAGATCATGTACAACAGGGATTTACAATAACCATTAGGGCCAAGCACAATACTAATCCTCTTTACATTACTTTACAGTACCTTACATTACATTACATGTCATTTCATATCCACTATTAATCTATTACATAGACTATACCATAACCTTGCAGACTTTCCCATAACTACCTGTGCTCCTGCAGACCTGGGGGTTAGGGGAAAGGGGTGAGCTACTAAAGCCCAGTGAGCAGAATGGTAAAATAATTTAATAACACATGCTTTCATGAAATGCATCACATCACAAACAATTCACATCACGGATGGACTTGTCACCAATAACCCTCTATATAGTCCAACTGTGCCAGGGGTGTAGAATGGGCCTCACTGGTCTTTCTCTTAACATCACATAACATAACATATCCAATGTGCCAGGGGCATAGAATGGGCCTCACTAGTCTTTCTCTCACATCGTGCCAGGGGCATAGAATGGGCCTCACTGGACTTCCATACCGTATCATAACATATCATATCGAGGGCTAGTGGGTCATCCAATGTCCATCCACATCAACATCATATTATGCAATGCATCATATTCGTGAATTCTAATGCAGAATAACCTAGTACATATCATGGCATTCGTGATGCATGAACATGCTAAAAATTTCATTTACTTTAAAACATAGTTCAATTCTACTCACCTCTGGTTGACTCTGAAACAGCTAGCACTGCTGACCTCCTCGGGTCCGATCCTACACAGGTGGACTCAAATGAGGGACCAAACATACTCTAACATGACTCTAAACAACTCCCTATAAACCTCCTAAAATATCATAAAACATGTATGAAAAACATGCAAAGGAAGGCTGGGGCAGGGGACTTTCGGCGGCAGGTTCGGCGGCCGAAGGTCCCTACAGAGCCGAAAGTCAGGCACTTTCGGGGGCAGGGTTCGGCAGCCGAAAGTCCTTCCAGAGCCGAAAGTCACCATCCTTCGGGGGCAGGTTCGGCGGCCGAAATTCCCCTCCAGAGCTGAAAGTCCAAACTTTCGGGGGCGAGTTTAGGCGGCCAAATTGCCTCCATAGGCAGGTTTGGCGGCCGAAACTGGCTTCGGCAGCCGAACCTGGGCTCTTCCAAAGGGCAGAACCCGATTCTGCCTCTCACATCCAGCCACTCAAAATTTCACAACATGCATTCAGCTATTCTAAAACATGCATAAACACTTATTCCAGCATATAGGGGCATAAAACTAGCCTAAACCCCAACAAACATCAACATGGCATCACTTTAAGCATAAAGGGTACATAAACCCTAACATTTTACATCTACTCTAAACATGCATTAAACACCCTTAAAACCCCTCAAAACTTGCTAAAAACATAAAAGAAGGTGAGGATCTACGCTTACCTCTTGAAGATCGAGAGGAGAGGTGATCCAAACTTGGAGATTGGGAGAAATTGAGCTCCGGGGGTCTCCAAGCTCCAAAACTTCGATCTTAGCTTAAAATCTTCAAAACATGGTAAAAACTCATAAAAATCTTGAAGGATTTGAGGAGGAAACACAAGATCAACAAGGGGGTGGCGGAAACTCACCTTGCCCGAAAATGGAGAGAGAAAACTCGCCCATTTTCGGACAGGGGGCCTTTTATAGGTGGCTGGCCAGACCACTTTTGGAGGCCAAAAGTGCCTCCGCAACTCCACCATGTTCGGTGGCCGGACATGAGGTTCGGCGGCCGAACCTGGGTTTCTCCTCCAAAATGTTTTCTTTCAAAAATCAATTTTATTTCTTCATTAAAACCATAAAAACATATAAAACATTTTAGAAAACCTTTATTTTACCTTCTAGAAGGCTCCGACATTCGAGAAATCCCGGATCCCAACGGAGATTCTGCCGGAGGGTAGGAATTCCGATGCCGGAGTCTAGCCGGATATTACAAAGTTTCCTAATAGACCCATTCTTTGCCAAAGTCTTAACCTTACATAAACTTTGCATTGCCCAGCTCCATCCAAATAACTGGTGCATTCTTTGTGGCTTTTAAATTCCTCTGCCACAACCACAACATCTAATCGAGTGTGGCAATCTTTTCGCAGTTATACCAACTCAGTACTCTAGTTAATGAAAAGAACTGGTTTTTTAGTGGAGGAAATGCCATACACTTTTGGACAAACTATCTTCCTCACTAAAATGGTGGAAAAACAAATTCTTTCTTATCAGGCACCAAGTTTCTAAAGGTTTTGAGTTTCTTAAGACCGAATGAAACCGGTATATCGACCTCCATAGAGAGGGAAAAGACCAACCCGGATAAAGGAGTAGTTTGTGACAGCTTTACTGAGGTTCATTAGAGGGCGAAAAGTGGATGTAAACATGGCTATAAGAAACACTATCCTATTTTGACAGAGCCAACACTAAATTGACAGGGCAACAGCGAAGGTCCCTCTTGTAACGACCCAGAACCTGGACCGTTACCGGCGCTAGGGTTCAGATTGACTTAAGGTCGCTGGAACCCGTAGCAAGCCTACTGTACATCCTGTTACACCTAATAAAATTCCATACATGATCACAAGATATAACCAAAATATAAACATCCCATAAACCAAGGCTTGACCTGTGCATGCATCAAAACTAAAAACATAAACTCATACTAGAGCCCTCATCAAATGCTCCAGTATGGTAAACATCACATGCCTCAAACTTAGTTCAAACATAAACTTATACATAAAATCTTTACATAAGGATCATGAAAACATGGATTATAAGGACAAAACTAGGACAAAGCACAATTCTAATCCATTAAACAATACATGTTCACAACTATACTATTACATTAGACTATACCAACAACTATGCGGACTTCATCGAGCTATCCTTGACCCTGCAAACCTGGGGTTAGGGAAAAGGGATAAACTACAAGAGTTTAGTGAGCAGAACATAAACAAACAGTTTAATAAACATATGATCGAATAAAATGCGTCACAACACAAACAATACACATCAAGATGGAGTTGTCACCAGTAACCCTCTACATATTCCAAAAGTGTTCGGCCTTCAACGGGAGCTCCTCAGGACTTCCTCTTAAATATAATATAACATATTCATAATTCCAGGGGCGTAGAATGGGCAACCCTGGTCTTTTCCTTACATAGTGCCAGGGGTGTAGAATGGACAGCCCTGGTCTTTCCATATTCGTCATAACATATCATACTTGAGGGCTAGTGGGTCATCCAACATCCATCCACATCAACAGTAAATTATGCAATGCATCATATTTATGAATTCTAATGCAAACAACCTAATACATATACTTGGCATTCGTGATGCATGAACATGCTTAAACAGTTTGATTTCTTTAAAAATAATAGATCAGTTCAGTTCTACTCACCTCTGGCTGACGCTCGCCTAACACTGACGCAGTTATTTCACTGCAGGCCTCTACGGTCTCCCAGATCTGATCCTACATAGATGGACTCCAATGAGGGACCAAACATAACTATTACAAGACTCTAAACAATTCCCCAATAACCCCCTAAAACATACCAAAACATGCATACAAAATAAGCAAAAGAAGGCTGGGCAGGGGACTTTCAGCGGTAAGTTCGGCGGCTGAAGGTTCCTCACAAATCCAAAAGTCAGGGACTTTTGGGGGTAGGTTCGGCGGCCTAAACCCCACACAAATCTGAAGGTTGGAACCTTCGGAGGCGACTTAGGCGGCCAAAAGGCTGCCTCCACAAGCAGGTTCGCGCGACCGAACCTTGCTTTGGCCGCCGAACCTGTAACGACCCGAAAATCGGACCGCTACCGGCGCTAGGATCCGGGTCGACTTAAGGCCGCCGGGACCCGTAGCAAGCCAAACATACATCCTAAAAACCCGTTTAATCCCATACATGATCAAGAACATACATAAAAATTAAAACTTTTCTTTCATACATTCTATCATACGCCAAACTCAACCTGTGCATGCACTGAACATATACATAATCATAAACTTGACCCCTCTGTGGGATCTCATCAAAGCCCCCAATGGGTGGCATAACAAGAGTTGAGTTGGCTAAACATGGACATCAATAACATTAAGATCATGTTTCAAAGGGGATTACATTACTACTATGGTCAAGCACACTTCTAACTTCAATATCATTACATTACATATCCAAACATCATTATACAATCCGTCATGTCCACATTCTAACTATTACATACATATGACTTCATGACTCTTCTTGACTTCTCTGTCTAACCCGTACCTGCAAACCTGGGGAATTTGGGAGAGGGGTGAGCTACTAGAGCCCAGTGAGCAGAATAATAAAACATTTAAAAATATGATAACATGAAATGCATCACATCACAGCTAATCACATCAAGGATGAATTTGTCACCAATAGTCCCCTACATGGTCCAACTGTGCCAGGGGCGTAGAATGGGCCTCACTGGTCTTTCTCTTACATAACATAACATAACATGGACCAACTGTGCCAGGGGCGTAGAATGGGCCTCACTGGTCTTTCTCTTACATGGTGCCAGGGGCGTAGAGTGGGCCTCACTGGTCTTCCGTGCCGTATCATCATCATCATGACATATGGGGACTAAAGGATCATTCAACATTCATCCACATCATCAACGTAATATGCAATGCAACATATTCGTGATTCTAATGCAAGCATCCTATTATATCTCATGGCATTCATGATGCGTGAATCATGCTAAAACTGATTTATTTATTTAAAGCATAAAAGTCATTCCACTCACCTCTGGCTGAAACTCTACCGACTCAGAAGCAGCTGAACTCACTGCTGGGGTCCTCGGTTCCTCGAGTCCGAACCTACACAGGTGGACTCAAATGAGGGACCAAACAACTAGAACATAACTCTAAAAACATCCCCCAAAAACCCCCTAAAACACCTCAAACAATCATGCAAAAACATGCAAAGGAAGGCAGAACAGGGCAGGTTCGGCGGCACCTTCGGCGGCCGAAAGTCCCTCCAGAGCCGAAACCCAGGCAGGTTCGGCGGCACCTTCGGCCGCCGAAAGTCCCAGACAGAGACGAAAGTCTCTTTTCGGGGGCAACTTCGGCAGCCGAAAGGCCTGCCTCCCCAGCCATGTTCGGCGGCCGAAAGTTCCTTCGGCTGCCGAACCTGGTTTCTGCCAAAGGGCAGAAACTTGGCTCCTTTATGCACATTTGCCTCCCAAAACCCTCAACATGCATATAACTCATCCAAAACATGCAAATATACATACATTGGCTCCTAGGGGCTTCAAACTAACTTAAACCCCAACTACAACAACTCAAATCCATCATACAAGCTCAAAACATAACATTAACTCAAAAACCTAACTATGAGCTAAACATGCATTCTACCCCATAGATCTTGCATAAAACTTACTTTAAACATGAAATGAGCTTAAGATCGGCTCTTACCTCTTGAAGATCGAGAGAGAGATGTCCTAAACTCGAAGGTGGGAGATTTTGAGTTCTTGAACCTCAAAGCTCCAAAACTTGCTTTAAACTCGAAAATCTTCAAAACAAAGCAAAAGCTTGTGAAAAACTTGAAAGATTTGAAGGGAAGAACTCAAATATGGTGAGGAATGGCGGAAGGACTCACCTTGGCCGAAAATGGGGAAAAGCTCGCCCGTTTTCTGCTAAGGGACCCTTTTATAGTGGCTGGCCAGGCCACGTTCGGGGGCCGAAAGTGCCTCCGCATGCATGCCATGTTCGGCGGCCGAACTTGAGGTTCGGCGGCCGAACCTGGATTTTCCTCACTTATGCCTTCGGGGGCCTAAAGCACTCCCGAAGTGCATGCATGTTCGGCGGCCGAACCTGAGTTTCGGCGGCCGAACCTGAGTTTCCTCCAAGGGTGTTTTTATTCAAAAACTCATTTCCACTTTACTTAAAATCATCAAAAACATTAAAACATTTCATGAAAACATGGTTTTACCCTTCTAGAGGTCTCCGACATCCGAAATTCCACCGGACGGTAGGAATTCCGATACCGGAGTCTAGCCGGGTATTACAGAACCTGGGTTTTCCAGCAAGGTAGAACCCGATTCTACCCTATGCTCAAAGCCACCAAACACCCCGATCCTCACACCCAACTGCTCATAAACATTCATACTCCCTCAACATGCATAAGGACATAAAAACTAGCCTATTCTCCATCAAGCAACAATAAAACAACACAAGAGAAAACATTCATTATCAACCTAACTCAAACCCTAAAACTTTAGATTTAACCATTTCATGCATTAACAATCCTTAACCCCTTCTTAAAACCTATTTAAAATATAGGAAAAGCAAAGATCTAAACTTACCTCTTGGAGATCTAAAGGTAGCAGTAACCCAAACTTGGAGATGAGAGAAAATCAATCTCCGGAGGTCTCCAAGGTTTAAAACTTAGATTCAAAGTCAAATCTTCAAAAACAAGGAAAAACTCATGAATTTTCTGAGAAAATTGAAGGAAAAACAAGAAGAACAATAAAAGGGAGGGGTGGCGAAGACTCACCTCTGCCAAAAAATGGAGTCATTTTCGAGCTGAAGGCCTCTGATAAGTGACTGGAGAAACCACCTTCGGTGGCCGAACAGGAACCACCTTCGGCCGAACCTGAGGTTTGCTCGAAAAAATTTCCTTTTTCTTTCCTTAACCCAAAATTCAAAAATTCAAATTCATTTTATGAAAACCTTAATTTTACCCTTTCAAGAGATTCCAGCCTCGAGATTCTGGATTCCAACGGGGATTCTGTCTGAAGATTTGGAATTCCGACGCTAGAATTTTAGCCGGGTATTACATTTTCCCCCTTCATAGCTGGCCACCAATAAACTATCTTCAAATCTTAATATATTTTAATGGCCCCAGGGTGAACATTGTACCTGGCATTATGAGCCTCTCTCATAATGTCTCCTTTCAAGCTTATATCCTCTGGTATACACAATCTATTTCCTTAACGGAGGATCCCTTTGTTGTCGAATCTAAAATCACCATTCTTGCCCGTCTGAACAGTTCTCGCTATTTTTACCAACTCGGGGTCCTCGTGCTGTTTCTGTGCTACTTGCTCCAGAAACACAGGTATCACTTTCATTTGAGCTACTAATGCATCTGTACCAGACAACTCTAGCTATAAACCCTCGCTAATGAGCCTGTAAAATTCTCTCACCACCGGTCTTCTCTCTACTGAGATATGGGATAAACTGCCAAGTGATTTCCGGCTGAGAGCATCTGCCACCACATTTGCCTTACCCGGATGATACTGGATTTTGCAATCATAATCACTAAGCAGTTCTACCCATCTCCTCTGCCTCAAGTTTAACTCTTTCTAACTCAAGATGTATTACAAACTCGTATGATCTGTAAAGATCTCACATTTTACCCCATATAGGTAATGCCTCTACATTTTAAGTGCGAAGATCACAGCTGTCATCTCTAGATCATATGTAGGATAATTTAACTCATGCTTCTTCAACTATCTAGAAGCATAAACAATTACCCTCTCATTCTGCATCAACACAGAACCTAGTCCCACTCGGGATGCATCACAAAACACTATGAAATTTTTATTACTTGTAGGCAGAGCTAACACTGGTGCTGACGTCAGTATTCTCTTTAGCTCTTCAAAATTTTCCTCACACTGATCTGACCAGACAAACTTCTGATTCTTCTTGGTCAACCTGGTCATAGAAGTAGAAATTTTAGAGAAATCATGGACAAATCTCCTGTAGTAACCTGCCAAACCCAAAAAGCTTTTGATCTCTGTCACTATAGTGGGTCTGGACCAGTTAGCTACAGCTTCTACTTTCTTAGGGTCCACCTCGATTCTTTTTTCTGACACTATGTGCCCCAAGAAAGAGATACTCTTCAACCAGAACTCACATTTAGAGAACTTGGCATACAAGCCGTGTTCCCTCAAAGTCTGTAACAATCTCCTCAAATGATGGGCATGCTCCTCTGCATTTCTTGAATACACTAAGATATCATCAATGAAAACTATAACAAAGTGATCCAAAAACCGACTAAAAACTCTATTCATGAGATCCATGAATGCTGCAGAGGCATTGGTTAGCCCGAACGGCATCACTAGGAACTCATAATGCCCATATCTGGTCCTGAAAGCTGTCTTAGGTATGTCTTCCTCTCTGACCCTCAACTGATGATATCTGGATCTCAAATCTATCTTGGAAAAACAACCGGCTCCTGCTAGCTTGTCAAACAGATCATCGATTCTGGGTAACGGATACTTGTTCTTGGTAGTGACTTTGTTCAACTGCCTGTAGTCAATACAAAGTCTTAGAGATCCATCCTTCTTTTTCACGAACAAAACTGGAGCACCCTAAGGTGAGGTACTAGGTCAGATGAAACCCTTATCTACCAATTCTTGCAACTGTTCTTTTAACTCCTTCAACTCGGCAGGTGCCATCCTGTAGGGAGGAATAGAGATGGGTCTGGTTCCTGGCATTACTTCAATTTCAAACTCTATTTCCCTAGCAGGTGGTAAACCTGGTAGCTCATTTAGAAAAAGGTCAAGAAACTCTTTGACTACGGGCACTGAAGCTGGTTCCCTAACCTGACCATTAAACTCTCTGACATGAGCAAGAAACCCCTGACAACCCCTCTTAAGCAACCTATGAGCCTGTAGGGTCGATATCAAACCTCTAGGCATACCTGCTTTGTCCCCTCGAAAGACGACCTCCGATCCATCTTGTTCTCTGAACCTAACTACCTTGTCTCTATAGTCCAAGGTAGCACCATGAGTAGAGAGCCAATCCATCCCTAGAATGACATCAAAATCAGTCAAATCTAGAACCACAAGGTCGGTTGGAAGGCACCTATCCTCAACAAAGACTGGATTGAACCGACAGACTGACTCTACCACAGATGGATCACACTTGGGCCCACTGACCCAAAGAGGACACTCTAGCTTGGAAGCTATCAAACCCAAACCGTCTACGGCTCTTAGAGAAACAAAAGAATGAGAGGCACCAGGGTCCATAAGAGCATACACATCAGAACACTCAATAGTGAGTTTACCTGACACCACCGTGTTTGATGTGTTGGCCTCCTACTGTGTCATGGTGAAGATCCGTGCGGGAGCTGAAGGACCTTCCCTTTGGGAACCTATTGAAGAAGAGGCTGCCCCTCTCCCTTGACCTTGCCCTCTACCCTGTGATGTGGCTAAAGTTGCTGGCTGAGCCACGCTGCTAGAAGCTGTCTGTTGGGACTAAGCCATCATAACTGCGTTGGGACACTCACGTGCCATGTGCCCCTCCTGTCCACATCTGTAACAAGCTGTAGTCCCAAATCGACAAAGCCCTTTGTGCGATTTACCACACCTCACACATCCAGAGCTATCTGAACCAGAGCTTGAACCACTACCCATTCCCAGACCAGACTTCAATCTACTCCAGAACTTATTCTTCTTTGTCTTCTTAGTGGATCTACTCCACTTTTTACTTTCTGTGGCGGCTGCATTTAGAGAAGAGAGATCAAATTTTCCTGTACTCGAGGTTTTGGAATCCGAGAACTGTGCCACCTGTTGCTTTACTGTCTCCTGTATGATGGCACTAGCCTCCATTTTTCTAGCTGCATCCACTATAGTGTAGAAGCTCTCTCTCTCTGCTGCTAAAATCAAGGAGGAGTACCTAGAGTGGAGTCTCATGGTATACCTCCTAGCCTTCTTCTGGTCAGTGTCATAAGCCTGACTCACAAACTGAAGCAACTCCAGAAACTTGTCTGTATACTCATCCACACTCATTTCTTCAGTCCGTCTCAACTTCTCAAATTCTATCACCTTCAACTCTCTCGAACTGTCTGGAAAAGTTCACCCTGCAAACTCATTTGCAAACTGTTCCCAAGATAGGCTATCCAGTTTTGGGTCCACATAATTCTTGAACCATTCCTTTGCCTTCTTGCACTTTAGAGTGAATCCCGCCATCTGAATGGCTCTGCTGTCACTGGCCCCTAACTTATCGGTTATCATCTTCACTGCTTTGATGTATTCAAACGGGTCATCACCCGTTTTATACTTAGGAGCATCCAACTTCAGATAGTCCATCATTTTCACCTTGCTCCCTGCTGATGGGCTAGGTTTGGGTAGTTGAGTTTCAGGAATTTCTGGTTCTGCTGGGGGAGGAGGTGGTGCAGCACTCCATGGATTAGGGTTTGCTAGATTCTGGTAATAAAATGAAGCTGAAAACATAGGGTGAGGTAGATATTGTAATACCCGGCTAGAGTCCGGCGTCGGAATTCCTGTAGTTCGGTGGACTTTCTGATGTTGGAAGTCTCTAGAAGGGTAAGGGCTATGTTTTATATGGTTTTATACGCGTTTTCAGGTTTTACATTGTAAAAGAAATGAGGTTTTGCAAGAAAAGCACCAAGGCAGAAAAGCCAAGGTTCGGCCGCCGAAGGTGACTTTCGGCCGCCGAACATGCATGGCTTTTCGGTTTCACGATTCGGCCGCCGTAGTTGGTCTGGCCAGCCAACTATAAAAGGCCTTAGGTCGGTCAAATGGATAAGATTTACTTTCCATTTGCATGAACTGAGGTGAGACTTGATCTTCCTTGAGTGATTTATGTGTTTTCTCAAATCTTTCATGGTTTTGATGGATTTTCATGTGGTTTTGAAGTTTTTAAGCAAAAGAGCAAAGGTTTGGAAGCTTGGAGAAGTTGAGAGAGGATTTCTCCATATCTCCACGTAGGGATCGTTCAATCTCTTGTTTGGAAGAGGTAAGTGAAGATCCTGAACTTCCTTTCTTGATTTTGAAGGTTTTATGGGAGTTGTATGGGTAGTTATGCATGTTTAGGTTAAGGGAGGTTTTTGAGATCAGCATGGTTAAGTGTTGTTTGATATGTTTGTTGGAGGTGTTAGGATAGGTGTAGACCTCTTTATGCATGTTCTATAGTATATGCTAGTTGGGAGTAGTTGCTATGCATGTTGGATAGGTTTTGGGTGAAGTTTGTATGAAACAGAGCAGGTTTCTGCCCAACGGGCAAAACCAGGTTCGGCCGCCGAAGGAAGGTTCGGCCGCCGAACCCTTTGTGGAGGCAGTTTCGGCTGCCAAAGCTTGCCCCCGAACCATTTGGACTTTCGTCTCTGGAGGCAAGGTTCGGCTGCCGAAAGTGCCGCCGAAGGTTGAGTTTCGTCTCTGGACAAGACTTTCGGCTGCCGAAGGTGCCGCCGAACATGCATGAGTTTCGTCTCTGGAGGGGAGTTTCGGCCGCCGAACCTGCCGCCGAAAGTGCCCTGTCCAGCTTTCTTTTGCATGTTTTATGTGATTGTTCTAGGAGGCTTTAGAGGGTTTTTGGGGAGTTTCTTAGAGATGTTCTTGAGTTCGTTTGGTCCCTCATTTCAGTCCACCTGTGTAGGAACGGACCAGAGGAACCAAGGAGGTCAGCAGTGAGCACTACTTCAGAACCTGCAGAGTCAGTACAGAGTCAGCCAGAGGTGAGTGGAACTTACCTAAATCTTTTAATATGAGCACTCAAACCTTTTTAACATATTTCATGCATCATTTATACCATGGTTATAGTATTGTCTATAGTATTGCATTAGTGAGCACGAAGATGTTGCATTAATCAGTGCATGTATAGATCGGGCGTAGTTTGAATTCATTAGCCCCTGAATGAAGACCTGAGGAGCCCTGAAAGGGCCGGGCACACGGTACCATAGGGTGCTGAATGAAGACCTGAGGAGCTCCTTCGCGGGCCGGGCAATGTGGGGAATTTTGAATTAGTCCGTCTGAGATTATGTGATTTACTTGTGTTGTGATGCATTCCATGAGATCATGTTTTATCACATGTTTTATCTGTACTACTCACTGGGCTAGTATAGCTCACCCTCTCCCTTCACCCCCAGTTTTGCAGGTTCAGAGTCCAGAAGTATTAGCAGGGTACAGAGAAAGAGAAGAGCTATGTAATAGTTAGTGGACATGTATTTATTCAAGTGATAGAATAGAAGGTACAGTGTATAGAATGGTGCTTGTTTCTAAGAGTGGTAATCCTTGTATACATGATCTTTTTATGGAAATGTTTTATGTTATATGTATGAAAAATCAGGCTTAACAGGATATGAGTTAGCCCACCTAGAGCAAAGATGAGAGCTTTAGTAGGGGTTCACAGTATAGCGATGATGTATGCACAGGTTAAGCCTTGGAACAGAGGAAAGTTTTAAGTTTTTACCGAAATGTATGATCATGTATGGGATTTCACAGGTACACAGATCACAGCAGGCTTGCTACGGGTCCCGGCGGCCTTAAGTCGATCTGGATCCTAGCGCCGGTAGCAGTTCGGTTTTCGGGCTGTTACAGATATAGTGGGTAGTAGGGAGGATAAGGCATGAATGAGGGGTATAGGTGGTAGCTAGAGTAATCCGATGTGCCTCCCATCGGATACCCGAGTCCCTGTGGGTAGGGTTGGTACTGAGGTGGGTAAGCAAAACCCCAGGCTTGAGTGCCTCCTTCAGATTCTCCCATACCCTCTCCTGAAAAACTCACACCCAGACTTTTATCTCTTCTTTGGTCGTCCTCTACCGTTCCTCTAATATCTGCATACATCCTTCCCGGATCTGTTCTCCTTCTGTTTACATCAAAAGACCTCCTAGGGTCCCTTGACGTTTCACCTCTATTAGTCCTACTTGACCGTGCTCTTGACGAATGACTCGCGGTTGTCAAAGCCGGTCAAAAATAACCTTTCCGGTTATCAACAATTTTACAACTGTAGATAGTGGTAAAGGATCGAATCCACAGAGAATTGTAAAAATATCTATTTTTCTCAACAAGACCAAGAGAATTAATTGAATGAGAAACTGAAAGCAAGTAACTGAAAGCGGATTAAAAGTAAAGTGCAGTAAAAGTAAAAAGAGGGGTTTTGAGATTTGATTTGATTAACAACTACGAACAACAATTAAATAAGCAAGTAATAATTAAATAAAAGAGAAATCTAATATGAGAAAGGTCTAGTTGAAGAGATGGATCCACTTTGGTTGTTTGGATTGATCATTGAAACTCATGTTCTCTTGATTGATTCAATAGATTAGTTATGGAGATGAAAAACGCTTCTCACCACCATGTCTCTCCTTATGATTAAATCAATTAGGGAACGTCCTCTAATCAATTACTAATTAACAAATTGCCAAGGAACGTCCTTGGGCCCTAGGCATCAAAACAATTGTCAATTGCATGAGAAAGAGAGAGATCCAACCCTAGCTACTCAAACGCATGAGATGTTGCTAGATCATACAATTCCTTAGTTTTTACACCAAGTGTTCTTATGTTAGAATAATTCCAGCAATTGCGAACTAAAAATTATCCCAACTAACAATCAATTACCTTGCAATCAAGAATCAAGTGGCCAATTTGATCAAAACAACAAAGCAATCTTAGATTCAAGCACACAATTGTATGAATATTGAACTAATCAAAGAAAAATAGTTTATGTTCAGATCTCACAATCCATAAACAACCTTAGTTTCAACCAATCTTCAACTAGAATAAAAGGTTTCAGCCACTCATGGCTGAAACAAAAATAAAAAACAAGAAGAGAAGATGAAAAGGTGAACCGATTGCTTGAAAGGGAGGAGAGGAGCGCCGGTCCTTGCTTGGCCGAATGGAGGGAGAGGCAATCTGCCTCTCTTGGTCTTCTTGAAGCCTTTAAATATGTCTTGAGAGGCTGCCTAGGGTTTCTTGGCTGTCCATGTATCTTTTAGAGGCTGCCCAAAATACCCTTGATCCAAGGTGTGCCATCTATGCACATGTGTGGAGGGAAAAACGTGGGACTTGTCTTCAATTGCAAGGAGTGGGCTCTTTGGTCTTTGCTTGCTGCCCTAGTGTCTTCAAGATGCTAACCAAGGTGCCCAAGACTTGCCTCCATACTCCCCTTACCGCCCATGCACTAATAAGGAAGGTGGAGCCTTCTTTGCATTTTGAATTTTGAATGTGCAAGGCATGTGTGGCATGTGTGACTTTCTTTGGCTTCTTTGGCAAGCTGAATCTTGAAATTTAAAATTTGAATATGAATCTTGAAGATTTGAATTTCAAAATACTTTCCTTATTTGGCTCTTCATATATGGCAAGTTGAGGCTTGGCTTCTTGAATAAGGAAAAGGCTACTTGGAGATTTGAAATTTGAATTTCAAGTTGCTTTGGCTGAATGTTCTTTCCATATTTGCCACTTTCCTTATTTAGAACTTTCCTTATTTAGCTTCACTTGAATTTAACTTGGCAGACTTGCTCTCCTTTGCTCCTTTTAAGGCAGTTTTAAGGGGATTTTCTCCAAAATGTCCTTTTTCACCATTTTCTGCAAAACAATGCCAAGAGCACTAAATTAAGCAAAAAACATATAAATAATCATCAATAATATCAAGATAAAAAAGACTAAAATATGCTCTATCAACGAAGTAGTAGGAGGAAGGGCATCCATACCCTCATTTTCAAGTGGAACTCCAATCAATCGTGCAGATCGACGTGAGCCTCGCATCCTGTCTTCTGAAAAAATAACATACATCACATAAACATTAGCATCATATGGTTCATGTGGACACACATGAACCCACATCATGTATATAACATAACATCAATGCACATGCATTCAATCATGGCATTACACATCATCACACTTTCATCAAGACAAGACTCTACATCCTATCCTAGTGGACATGATTTTTCCTAATGTGCTTGCCCTTCTATAACATCTATGAGCCCAACACTCTCTAAGTCTGACCATATGAACCTCAGGCTCTAATAGCACTCTGTAACGACCCGGAAATTGGACTGCTACCGGTGCTAGGGTTCAGATCGACTTAAGGTCGCCGGAATTTGGCAAGCGAGGGTGAGTCTTTGAGGAGTTATATTTCTCACTTTATTCTGAAGCTATACAGATTGAGGACTTAAATCATGAGATAGCTTGTGAAGCACTTAAAAAGGAGACTAGGAACATCAAGTTTATAGACTCCTTGATAAAAAAAACTTAGCGGCTACCTATCAACAGTTAATGGAAAAAGCTCAAAAGTACATATCCTTGGAGGATAAGGTCTAGGCCCTCAAAGAAGATAAGAAGGTGAGTCTAGCCAAGACTCAGAAGCTAGATAGATGGAGTCATAAAAGCAATAGGAGAAGCTAGTCAGTATTCTAAAGAAGGGATGATCGAGGTAAGTATAGAAATTACACTCTTTTGAATGACTCACATACGTATATACTTATGTAGATCAAACTGTGTACCTTGAACTATGCATCTTCATCGCTTTTATACCATAAAAAGAGAAGGTTAGTTACTTGTCTTCCTTAGAATCTAGAGCTTACCGGCTAATGGATAAGAAATCTCATATTTGTAGGGATCTTGGTGATTGTGGCGTAACAACCATCAACAATAAGATGAAGATAGCTAGGCTCTGTCTAATAATGGGTGAGTCTTTAGGTCCTATCGCTCGAGAGTGAACTTCTTGTGTAACTAAGTCTGAATGTTTGTGTGTATAGGATACGAGTCATAAACATATCATCACTAAAATCTAATAAAAGACTGCCAACATGTATAGACTTATAGGCGAGTACTAAGTCATATCATACATACCTATTTTTTCTTTTATGTTCTAATTTATCTTATTGTGAATGACTTTTGTTTTTCTTTTGATGGATACAAGTTTATGTTGGTTCCTCCCTTCCGTACTCTAAATGCTAGAACTTATATTTCAATTTTTTTTTCTCAACAAATCTTGAATTCACAACCTAGCCTTTGAATGAGGATTGATTTTTCTTGGATTATATAATATATCACTTTTTTAATGAAAATTAAATAAGCATTAAAAGAAAATCATTCCCTTAAATAAAATTAGAATTAATTGGTTAGATTTATAATTTGTTATTTAGATGGAATAATAATATGAAATGTAGAAAAGAATAAACTTTAATCTTGTATGAAGATGAATAGACCACGTAACCTCACATAAATTGATCAAGGAAGTTTATAAAAGAAAACGATAAAATATAAAACAAAATTATAAATCAAAAAGAAAAAGAAATTTAAGGAATTTATTTCTTCCATAATTTTGATGTACTTTTAAAATTTAAAAACTTTATTTAAACTTATTAAGAATTAAAGCGTATGTGTGACATTTAAAAGGTTTATTTAACTATTAAGATAGCCTTAGACAAAAAATTTATATTAATATATTGCCCACGTTCACATTTTCCATCTGGTCCACATTCCACCTTTTATTTAAATTTCCTGATCAGAAGTCCGATCCCGAGGCCTCAGAAAAGACACAATATTCCGAGAATCGTGATTCGGATAATCAAATCGTTAACAGGGCAGCGCTATGGGGAAGAAGGCTGTGTTGATAGGAATCAACTACCCAGGAACCAAAGCAGAACTCAAGGGCTGCATAAACGATGTCAGGAGGATGTATCGATGTCTCATCGATCGATATGGCTTCTCTCCGGATGATATTACTGTCTTAATCGATACCGACGAGTCCTACATCCAGCCAACTGGGAAGAATATTCGTTGGGTCCTCAACGATCTTGTGCGATCGGCCGAGCCAGGCGATTTTCTCTTTGTCCACTACAGTGGACATGGGACCAGGCTTCCTGCCGAGACTGGGGAGGATGATGATACTGGCTTTGATGAATGCATTGTGCCCTGTGACATGAATCTCATCACTGGTATTTTCTAATCTTTTGAGTTGGGATCTCATCATTCTGGTGGATTTTCCGATCCTATTTCATATCTTGCGAATTTCCTTCTCTTATGCGTAAAATACTGTAATTTAGTACCCTTTATATTTTAATTTTAGATTGTAAATTTTTGTTATTATTTTTATAAAGAAGATGTTGGGATTTGGGAACAATTTTCAGGGATTCTATAGATAATATTCATTCTCCCTCAGTTAAGAATCAAGAATTTCACAGTTTCTGAAAATTATCTTATTTGAAATCTTTCATTTAAATTGAAGTTGAAATCTTGCATAATTTTACAAGAATTCATTTGAATTCTTTTTTTTTGCAATGTTTCATGCCATTTTGAAGAAAATTGGGATCTTGGAATTGTTTGAGAAGTGTATTAATTGACGTGACGAAGGATTTCGAGGTGAGCAAGAAGTGTACCATCCAGAACATATGCATAATAGAGAAAAAAAAAAACAAAGCAACACAAGTAAATGATAATTCTGAATCTGATTTTAATGTTCTAACCAAGTGCTGGAATAATTTATTGATTTCTGTTGGCCATGGATAACATGCCTTTATTGATTTCTGCTTTTGTCTTGCCATTGGGAGGGGTGAATGCATTTTTTTTCCCCATTTTCAGAAAATTCAAGATTTAATACTGGAAACCATTTTTGTATTAGTATTTTTTTTTCTCTTGTGGAAAGGTAATTGAGAGGATCAAGCTAACTGAAGGTAGTGTTTTGTAACTATTGTTGAAGAAAACAGAATGATGAGTGCATCATTAAGTGCTTTCTTCCTTTTGTCCCCATATATTTCGTCATGTGACTTCAATGGGATAATTTTTACTGCAAACAATCTTTGGAAAAGAACAAAGAACTAAAGTTATGATTTATGTATGTTCTTTGCTCACCTTTGCAATGCATATGGACTGGCTTAATCAGTTGTGTAAATATTTTTGGTAATGGCTGAATCACAGAGGGGAAAAATAGGAAAGGAAAGCCTCTCCTGCTTGTGTTAGTGGCTGGCTTAGGACTTTCTGGTTTTTGGTGAAGTGGTTCTATTTTGCCATTGTTCACACTGCTTTATGTTCTATTTTCTGATCTTTCTTATAAATAATCCATCGCTTTGTATTTGGGATTTTTGATTGACTATCCAAACTTCTTCCTGGGTTGGGAAGATAGTAAATCTGTCATACTTTTTGCTAATTATAATTCAGAATAAATTGTGATTAAGATTAATTCCTCGGTATTGAAGTAAAATTTCCAGAATCAACTAAATACTTTTTAGTATTTACTGAATGATTTATTACCGGATGAATGATAATTTAAGTAATCTTACCTGCTAACTGGTTTTTTGGGTGATCATGAACAGATGATGACTTCAGGGACTTTGTGGATCAAGTGCCTCATGGCTGCCGCATAACAATTGTGTCCGATTCTTGCCATAGCGGTGGGCTTATTGATGAGGCTAAAGAGCAAATAGGGGAGAGCACAAAGCGTGCAGAGGAGAAATCAGAGTGCAAGTCTGGATTCAAAAATTTTTTGAAACAGACCATCGAAGATGCATTTGATTCTCGTGGAGTTCACCTTCCATCTGGATTACATCGTCATGGGGATGAGGAGGATTTTGATGACAAAGGGGTTGAAGAAGGCTTTGGTGAGTATGGCTATGTAAAGAGTAAATCTCTTCCGCTCTCAACTCTCATAGATATTCTGAAGCAAAAAACAGGAAAAGAAGACATTGAAGTGGGGAAGCTGAGGCCAACCCTTTTTGATACGTTTGGAGAAGATTCAAGCCCTAAAGTGAAGAAGTTCATGAACGTGCTTCTGAGTAAACTCAAACGTGGTGATGGAGAAAGTGGAGGTGGTGGATTCTTGGGAATGGTTGGTAGTCTTGCTCAGGAGTTTCTCAAACACAAGCTGGACGAGAATGATGAGAATTATGCAAAGCCTGCATTGGAGACAGAAGTGGGCAGCAAGCAAGAGGTTTATGCTGGACAAACCAAGAAATGCCTGCCAGATGGAGAGATTCTAATCAGTGGCTGCCAGACTGACCAAACATCGGCTGATGCCAGTCCTCAAGGAAATGCAGGTGAAGCTTATGGAGCTCTTAGCAATGCAATTCAGATCATAATTGCGGACACGGATGGTAAAGTTACCAATCAGGAACTGGTCTTGAGGGCTAGGAGGATGCTGAAGAATCAAGGTTTCACTCAGAGACCAGGTCTCTACTGCAGTGACCCTCATGTTGAATCCACATTCATATGCTGATCTGAAGAGTTTCTTGTTACAAAAGCAATTATGTGTGCTATTTTTGAGTTGGGAGATGTGTTTTCTCTGTTAATTTTAAGTTTTGAAAAATAATACCCTGAACAAAACGGTTTTCATATTTACTCTATTTTCGTGATTTTTAACAGTGAAGAGAGAATTTTTCTTCCAAAATTACACTTCTCTTTACAATCCCTAAACCTTTGTGAAGTCCTTAAAACCCTCTTTCCTTTTTGCATATACATAAGGACATTAATCAAAATTGGTTACAAACTGCAATATAAATTCATTGAAATCTCATTCGCCCTAATAAAAGCAGATGCAAGGTTAATGCTAATTTCTAGGCTCAAACTTCCTTCCACGAGTTTGATTTGTTCTTAAATGCACATGGTATATTCTCTGTTTGGTTGAGGAAACAACATCAAGAAATCTATGCAGAAGAATAACCTTGTCTGTGGATATCGGATCGACCACCACTCGAAGGAAAGAATAAAAAAATACAGAATAAAAGCCATAAGCACGCTTCTCTGTTCACTCTATTCAAGCTCCTTACGAATAAGCAAACACAAACACAAACACAGTAAAGGTTCTAAACCAAATCAAAGTAAACGAAATGTAGAATGCATTATTAGTTTTGGAGAAATTATCGCAATCTATGCATGATTGATGATCAAAAGTAGGAGATGGATCAAATAGCTTTTGTCACCCTTCAGTTATGTTTGTCTAATGAGATTTTGCGAGAAGTCATTAGTGAGAAGATTGCAGTGAGTTTGTGGACTAAGTTTGGATCGTTGTATATGACGAAGAACCTAAATTGATCGCGAAGCATCGTATGCACATGCTTACTATTGCAAAAGGTACATCCCTGAAATCTCACATTGATGAATTTAGTTTTATTTTAATGGATTTGAAAAATATAGATATTGAGTATAAAGAGGAAGACCAAGTTCTTATGCTGCTTTGTTCTTTACCTTCATCCTATAAACATTTTAGAGATACTCTTATTTTTAGTAAATCAACGTTGACTTTGGAATAGGTCAAGTCAGTCTCAAAAGAGCTTATTTCCAAAAACAATAGTCCAACAGAAGGCCTGATTGTTAGAGGATGACCTACTAATAAAGATTTTGTCAGCAATAGTAGATCTAATTCAAGATCAAAATCCAGATACAGAAATATGAATTGCAATTATTGTAAGAAAAAAGGGCACATAAAGACTGATTATTTCAAGTTAAAAAATAAGAAAAACAACAAAATTGATAAGAATAAGCCTACTGAAGCCAGTATGGTGGAAGATATTGTCATTTCTAATATTCTTTCTATTATTGGAGCTATACCCAGATCCAAGCAAAATTGGTACTTAGACACTACTGTATCATTTCATATGTGTGTCAACAAAGAGTGGTTCTCCACCTATGAGTCCGTTATTGATATTTTGTTGATGGCTAATGATGAGTCTTGCGAGATTCGAGGAATTGATACAGTTAAGCTCAAAATGCATGATGGAGTAATTAGGACAGTGACTGGAGTTCGACATATTCCAGACATGAGGAAAAATCTCATCTCTTTAAGCATACTAGCAATGGGTAGTCGTACATTCGTCGAAGATGGATATTTTTGTGAAGGTCATGAAGGGTGCTCTTACTATGATGAAAGGTCAACTGATTAGTAGATTGTATATAATATAAGCATCTGTTGTTACAGATATTGCTGCTGTCCCTTCTTTAATATCAAATTCTGATAATACAAAAGTATAGCATATGAGGCTAGGGCATATGAGGCTAGGATATGTGAATGAAAAATGTTTGAAAATCTTAAGCAAATGATGTCTTCTTTATGGCCAGAGTACATCTAAATTAGATTTTTGTAAACATTGTACCTCTGGTGAACAGAAGCGAGTCAGTTTCTAAACTACAATCCATAAAACCAAAGGACCAAAGGGACTTCGAATTATATCCATTCAGATTTTTGGGAGCCTGCTCGTATTCCTTCTAAAGGTGGTGCTCGGTACATGCTTACCTTCATTGATGACTACTCTAGAAAGGTATAGATTTATTTTTTAAAACACAAGAATAATGCGTTGCTACTTTAAGCAGTGAAAGGTTTTGGTGAAAAGCAGACAGGCAAGAAAATTAAGAGGCTTCATACAAATAACGGACTAGAGTTCTATGAAAGTGAACTTAACAAGTTTTGCAAAGATGAAGGCATTGTCAGACATCTCACAGTCAGAGGGACTCCATAGCAGGATGGTATTTGATGTGGTAAAATTTTACATATTTACTCATATTTTAAAACCACATCCACCTAATTTGACTGATTTTTATTACCCTTATTAGATTTTTGTATTTAATTTTAGGATTTTTAGTTTTAGTCTATTACTTAATGTTTTTACTTCATTTATAGTATTTTTTTACAGGTCAAAACAAGTCAAGGAATGAAGGAGACACTTTGGAGAGAAATATGAAACAATTTGGAGGGATTCCAAAGAAATAGACAAAAATATGGGCCAGCCACGTGTTTTTATCTTTGCCTTGTGTTTTTATATTCTGCCTTGTGTTTCTCTCTAGACAATAGATTTTGAGGCCAAATCATCTAGTATAAAACAAGGGATAAACTCGTGTTTTCATTGTCTACACCATCTTTCGCTATTTTCCACGCGCTCCGCTTCATGTTTTTATCAGAAGTCCAAATTCTTTGTGCTTTCCACTATGGCCATGGATTAAGAGTCTCAAGAGGGTATAAATACATCATAATTTAGAGACTAAAGGACTTTTTGCCCACTTTTGAACAACATATACATGGCAAAAATCACGAAGAACTCAAGGAGGAAGATTTGGAAGATCAAGAAGGAGAAATTCATCTACAGTTTTTCTTTCTTCTTTTATTCTTTTGGTTTATTATTCACAATTATTTTAGGATGATTTTGGATAATTTCTCAAAAGAGTTTATTGTTGAATTTTTGAACATGAGCAACTAAATTCCTCTATTAGGGGACTTGATGAGCTTGGATTATTTATTCTCTTTAATTTATTTGAGTTGATTTTCTTTACTAATCTATTATTCAATTCTTGAGATTAATGCCTTTGAGTACCTATAGCATACTTGAATGATTTTATCCTGAAATTAATACTGAAATGGGAATGTTTTAGGACTGAATTGGGAATTGAGTATCATAAGAATATTAATTGGATTGAGAATGAAGATTTGACCTGTGGAGTCTTAGACATATTAATCATAGTGTTTGTGAAATTAATTAGAGAATTATCAGATTATTGAGAGACAGGTGATAATCTTTAGTTAAATTAGTTTGGTCTTACTCAGGAGAGAGGGTCAATTACCTTAGTATTATTTGCTATAGATTTGGTAATTAAAATTAGATTATTAACCAAATGAATTAATTGAATCAGGTCTAGGTGAAATCAAGGTACCCTAGTACTTAATATTAATTGTTTCACGAATTCTTCCTTGTAAAGTTTTTTTGTTTTATTTTATTATTTTATTTTAAGTTTGTAATTGTTCTTCACAATTGGTAGTCTAAATAATAATTAGCTTTATAAAGATTTTGATACTTAATTTTTAGTCCCTATGGATACGATACTCTACTCCCTCTTTATTACTTGAGACGATTCCATACGCTTGTGGATATTGCATAGCGTACAGCCTGTCAAGTTTTTAGCGCCATTGACGGGGACTTGACAACATTAATATCAAAATAGTAAGCTTTGTTATTACTTTATACATTTTATTTTATTTTATTAATTTTTATTTTTATCTTTATTTTTTTGGATAGGTAGTGTATGAGAAATAAGAATTGCAAAACTTTTGCAGTACGACCCAGAGATCGAACGCACTTGTCGTTAAAACAGAAAGAAAGTTAGAGAAAGCAAAAGTGTTAATCCAATAGCAGCTGAACTGAAAATTGAACCAAACATTGGTGAAAACAGGGCTGTTGTTGAAGCTGGTGATGGAAACAATAACTGTAATACCCGGCTAGACTCCGGTATCGGAATTCCTACTGTCCGGTGGAATCTCGGGAGTCGGAGACTTCTAGAAGGGTAAAACTATGTTTTTATAAAATGTTTTAATGTAACTTATGTTTTTAAGCAAGAAAGAAAATGAGTTTTTGCATGAAAATAGTATTGGAGGAAAACTCGGGTTCGACCACCGAACATGCATGCGCTTTGGGAGTGCTTTAGGCCCCCGAAGGAATAAGTGAGGGAAGTCCAGGTTCGGCCGCCGAACCTTATGTTTGGCTGCCGAACATGGCATGCATGCGGAGGCACGTTAGGCCCTCGAAAGTGGCCTGGCCAGCCACCTATAAAGGGGTCCCCCTGTCCGAACGGGTGAGCTTTTTCTCCCCATTTTCGGCCAAGGTGAGTCTCCGCCGCCCTCATGCCGATCTTGAGTTCTTCCTTCAAATCTTCCATGATTTTTATGAGTTTTCACCTTTATTTTGAAGATTTTTAAGCAAATAGCAAGTTTTGGAGCTTGGAGGTTCAAAGAACTCGATCTCTCCCATCTCCGAGTTAGGATCATTTTTCCTCTCGATCTTCAAGAGGTAAGAGCCGATCTTGAGCTCATTATATGTTTTAAACAAGTTTCAAGTTGATTCTTGGGGTAGAAATGCATGCTTAGGTTAGATGAGCTTTGTTAGGTTTTATATTGTGTTTATGGATAATGTAGGTTGCTGAGTTGCTTTTGATGTGTTGTAGTTGGGGTTTAGGATAGTTTGAAGCCCCTAGGAGCTTATGTATGTGTTTATGCATGTTTTGGTTAAGTTGTATGCATGATTGAAGGTTTTGAGAGGCAAATGTGCATAAGAGCCGAGTTTCTACCACTTTGGGAGAAACTCAGGTTCGGCAGCCGAAAGGACTTTTGGCCGCCGAACCTGCCTGTGGAGGCAAGCTTTCGGCTGCCGAAGCCTGCCCCCGAAAGTGGACTTTCGTCTCTGGAGGGAACTTTCGGCCGCCGAAGGTGCCGCCGAACATGCATGAGTTTCGCCTCTGGAGAGAACCTTCGGCCGCCGAAAGTGCCGCCAAAGGTGCATGACTTTCGACTCTGGAGGGACTTTCGGCCGCCGAACCTGCCGCCGAAAGTGCCCTGTTCAGCCCTCCTTTGCATGAATTCTTTGATTGTTTTGAGGTGTTTTAGGGGGTTTTTGGGGGGATATTTTTAGAGTCATTTTCTAGTATGTTTGGTCCCTTATTTGAGTCCACCTGTGTAGGTTCGGACCCAAGGAACCGAGGACCCCAGCAGTGAGTCAGCTGCTTCAGTTCATTGTCAAAGTTAGCCTGAGGTGAGTAGAATAAACCTTATGTTTTAAATTAATGCAAGTTTTAGCATGAATCATGCATCACGAATGCCATGTGATATAATAGGTTGTTGCATTAGAATCCACGAATATGTTGCACTGCATTCTTTGTTGTGGATGTGGGTGAATGCTGTATGATCCAATTAGTCCCTGAGGAAAGACCAGGACCCCATTCTACGGCCTGGCACGGTATGGAATGCGAAGACCAGGTGCCCAGATGAGGCCCTAGGGCAATGGTAAGTAATGTTATGATATGACAGGAAGACCAGGACCCCATTCTACGGCCTGGCACAGATATGATGCTGGGACTATTTGGTGACAGGTTTACCCTTGATGTGAATGGTCTGTGATATGATGCATTACATGATGGCATATGTTTTAAATGTTTCAGTATTCTGCTCACTGGGCTCTTGTAGCTCACCCCTTTCCCTATATCCCCCAGGTTTGCAGGTATGGGCTAGATCAGGGAATCGAGAAGAGTAAAGTCTTGTGAGTTGTAATAGTTAGATGTGGACATGATGATTTGTAAAATGATGTAAGGTTATGATCAGTCATGTTATGTAATATTGATATTGAGGATTAGAATTGTGCTTAACCATAACATGTTTGAATAATCCCATGTATATACATGATCTATGTTTTATGATGTTTATGCTCAACCAAGCTTGATGTTGGATGAGATACCCCATTGGAGCATGTGATGAGACTCCAGTGTGTGGTTTATGTTTATGTTTATGTGCATGTGCAGGTTGAGCTTGGTAAAAGAAGAGAAAAAGTTCTCATGTTTATGTATATGTGTGATTATGTATGGGATTTGACAGGTATTCAGGATGTATGTTTGGCTTGCTACGGGTCCCGGCGATCTTATGTTGATCTGGATCCTAGCGCCGGTAGTAGTCCGATTTCCGGATCGTTACAGAGTGGTATCAGAGCCCTAGGTTCATATGATCAGACCTATAGTGTGTCGGGCTCATAGGTGTCATAGAAGGTCAAGCACAATAGGATGATCATGTCCACTAGGATAGGATAAAGAGTCCTGTCTTGAATGATGATGTGAAATGCCATGATTATATGCATGTGCATTAATGTTATGCTATGATATGTGATGTATGTGATGCGGGTTCATGTGTTTGCACATGAACCATTTGATGCTAATGTTCTATATGATGTGTACTGTTTTTCAGAAAATAGGATGAGAGAAGCTCGTCGATCTGCACGAATGACTGGAGTACCACCCCAGGACGAGGGCACTGATGCCTGTCCTCCTGCATTGCCTAGGACAATGTCAAGTAGGTCCAGCAGAGAAAGAGCAGTAAAAGACCCTAGAAGGTCTTTGGATCTGGGTAGAAGCAGATCAGTGAGGGGAACAGTGCAAGGGGAGATGTCAGAGGATGTGGGGGATCAGATGGATGTGGATCAGATGGATGTGGATCAGAGGAGGGATGGCAGTCTCAGAGTAAGTATGTCGAAAGAGGGAATGGGAGAATCCCAAGGAGGCACTCAGGCCTCGGGGTTTGTTCAGCCACCTTACTACCCACCCTTTTCACATAATCTCGGGTATTCGATGGGAGGTACATCGGATTACCCCAGTTTTAACCCTTATCACTCTCAGATGCCATACCCACCTTTCTACCCACCGTACCCACAGTACCCTATGTACCCACCTCTACCCTACCATCCAGGTACAACAAACCCTACCCCAGGGGATGTTGCACCTCCTCCACCACCAGCAGCACCTACTGTCCCAGAAACCCAAATGCCTAAACCAAGCCCATCTGGGGGGAGCAAGGTCAAGATGACCGATTATATGAAGTTGGGTGCTCCCCAGTTTGAAACCGGTGATGACCCGTTTGTGTACCTCGAGAGGGTCAAGACAATTACAGATGAGATAGGAGCTGATGACAGTAGAGCCATTCAGATGGCTGGGTTCACACTAAAATGCAAGAAGGCCCGAGAGTGGTTTAAGAACTATGTGAACCCGAGGTTGGATAGCCTATCATGGAAGGAGTTTGCAAATGAGTTTGCAAGATGGGCTTTCCCTGACAGTTCAAGAGAATTGAAGATGATTGAGTTCGAGCAGCTGAGGCAAACGGATGAGATGAGTGTGGATGAGTATACAGACAGATTCTTGGAGCTGTTGCCGTTTGCTGGGCAGAATCTGGGTACAGATCAGAAAAAGTGAAGGAGGTACATCATGAAGCTCCATTCCAAGTATTCCTCCTTGATTCAGTTAGCAGAGAGGGAGAGTTTCCATGCCATAGTGGATATGGCTTGGAGGATGGAGGCTAGTGCAATAATCGAGGGGAAAGTCAAGCAGTCAGTGGCACAGCCTTCTGGTTCCAAGACCCCAGGTGGGGGAAAGTTAGACCCTTCTTCTCTGAGTTCAGGCAGTAAGCGATGGGGTAAAGCCAAGCCTAAGAAGAACAAGTTTTGGAGCAAGATCAAGTCTGGTCTGGGATTGGTTCGAGCTCAGGTGCAGATAATGCAGTATGCAAGAAGTGTGGGAAGCCGCACAAAGGAGTATGTCTGGTTGGGACGACAGCCTGTTTCAGATGTGGGCAGGAGGGACACATGGCACGGGAGTGTCCTAGGGCAGCTTTTGTGGCACAGTCTCAGCAGATAGCTTCAGGTAGTGTGGCACAGCCAGTAGCTCCAGCCGCAACTCAGGCTAGTGGCAGAGGCAGAGGGAGAGGGGCAGCCTCTTTTTCAGCGAGATTCAGGGGTGAGGGTCCATCAGCTCCGGCACGGATCTTCACCATGACTCAGCAGGAGGCAAACACATCCAACACCGTGGTGTCAGGTAATCTCATCATTGGTTGTTAAGATGTGTATGCATTATTGGACCCTGGTGCATCTAATTCTTTCATTGCTCCGAGGGCCGTCGAGAGGTTGGGATTGATGGTCTCTGGGTTAGAGTGTCCCCTATGGGTCAGTGGACCCAAGTGTGACCCGTCAGTGGCAGAGTCAGTCTGCCAGTGTAGTCCAGTTTTTGTGGAGGGAAGATGCCTGTCCGCCGACCTTGTGGTTCTAGATTTGACAGATTTTGACGTCATTCTAGGGATGGATTGGCTATCTACCCATGGTGCTACCTTGGATTGCAGAGACAAGGTAGTCAGGTTCAGATGTCAGGATGGGTCAGAGGTTGTCTTCAGAGGAGACAGGAGGGGTACACCTAGAGGTTTGATATCAGCCCTACAGGCTCGTAGGCTCCTCAGGAGGGGTTGTCAGGGTTTTCTAGCTCATGTGAGAGAGCTGGATAGTCATGTTAGAGAGCCTGCCTCGGTGCCAGTGGTCAGAGAGTTTTTAGATGTGTTCCCAGACGAGCTGCCAGGTTTACCACCTGCTAGGGAGATAGAGTTCGAGATTGAATTGATGCCTGGAACCAGACCGATCTCTATCCCTCCCTACAGGATGGCACCACCAGAATTGAAGGAGCTTAAGGAGCAGTTGCAAGAGCTGGTAGACAAGGGCTTCATCCGACCGAGTACCTCACCTTGGGGTGCTCCAGTATTGTTTGTGAGAAAGAAGGATGGATCCCTTAGACTTTGTATCTACTACAGGCAGTTGAACAAGGTCACTACCAAGAATAAGTACCCGTTGCCAAGGATCGACGATCTATTCGACCAGCTAGCAGGAGCAGGTTGTTTCTCCAAGATAGATATGAGATCAGGGTACCATCAGCTGAGGATAAGGGAAGAGGATGTACCGAAGACAACTTTCAGGACCAGATATGGGCATTATGAGTTCCTTGTGATGCCGTTCGGGTTAACCAATGCCCCTGCAGCATTCATGGATCTCATGAACAGAGTGTTTAGCCAGTACCTGGATCACTTTGTTATTGTCTTCATAGATGATATCTTAGTGTATTCCAGGAATGCAGAGGAGCATGCCCATCATCTGAGGTTAGTTCTGCAGACTTTGAGGGAACATGGCTTGTATGCCAAGTTCTCCAAATGTGAGTTCTGGCTGAGGAGCATATCATTATTGGGGCATGTTGTGTTAGAAAATGGGATTGAATTGGACCCCAAGAAGGTAGAAGCTGTGGCTAACTGGCTAGACCCACTTCAGTGGCAGAGATCAGGAGTTTCTTGGGTTTGGCAGGTTACTACAGGAGGTTCGTTCAGGACTTCTCTAAAATTGCAGCTCCTTTGACCAGATTAACCAGGAAGAATCAGAAGTTTGTGTGGACCGACCAGTGCGAAGAGAGTTTTGAAGAGCTTAAGGCGAGGTTAACGTCAGCACCGGTGTTAGCTTTGCCTAACAGTCAGGAGAATTTCACAGTGTTTTGTGATGCATCCCGAGTGGGATTGGGTTGTGTGCTAATGCAGAATGAAAGGTGATTGCTTATGCTTCTAGGCAGCTGAAGAAGCATGAGTTGAATTACCCTACACATGACCTGGAAATGGCAGCCGTAATTTTTGCACTCAAGATGTGGAGGCATTACCTTTATGGGGTAAAATGTGAGATCTTCACCGATCATAAAAGCCTGCAGTACATCCTGAGTCAAAGAGATTTGAACTTGAGACACAGAAGATGGGTAGAGCTGCTGAGTGATTATGATTGCAAGATTCAGTACCATCCGGGTAAGGCGAATGTGGTGGTAGACGCCCTAAGCCGGAAATCACTGGGCAGCTTATCCCACATCACGGCTGAGAGGAGACCGGTGGTGAAAGAGTTTTACAAGCTCATTGATGAAGGTCTACAGCTAGAGTTGTCTGGTACAGGTGCTTTGATAGCCCATATGAGAGTGACACCTGTGTTCCTGGAGCAGGTGGCTCAAAAACAGCATGAGGACCCATGGTTAGTAAAGATTGCCAGGACAGTTCAGTCAGGCAAGAATGAAGAGTTCAGTTTTGACAGCAAGGGGATCCTCCGCTATGGGAATAGATTATGTGTACCAGATGAGATCAGTGTAAAGGGAGACATTATGAGGGAAGCTCATAATGCCAGATACAGTGTTCACCCTGGAGCCACCAAAATGTACCAAGATCTGAAAAGAGTTTTTTGGTGGCCAGTTATGAAGAGAGAAATGGCACAGTTTGTGTTAGCCTGCGAGGTGTGTCAGAGGGTGAAGCTGAAACATCAAAAGCTGGCTGGAATGCTTAACCCACTACCTATTCCAGAGTGGAAATGGGAGAATATAGCTATGGACTTCGTAGTGGGGTTACCGGCAGCATCCAACAGGTTAGACTCCATATGGGTGATTGTGGACAGACTGACTAAATCTGCTCACTTCATCCCTGTCAGAAGCAACTACTCAGTGGATAAGTTAGTGCAGGTGTATGTGGATGAAGTGGTAAGGCTGCATGGGGTTCCTGTTTCGATAGTGTCTGATAGAGGGCCCCAGTTCACCTCTAGATTTTGGCGGAGTCTACAGAATGCTATGGGTACCAGGTTGGATTTCAGTACTACCTTTCATCCACTGTAATACCCGGCTAGACTCCGGTATCGGAATTCCTACCGTCCGGTGGAATCTCGGATGTCGAAGACCTCTAGAAGGGTAAAACCATGTTTTCATAAAATGTTTTAATGTATTTGATGCTTTTAAGTAAAAAGGAAAATGAGTTTTGTATGAAAATATCCTTGGAGGAAAACCCAGGTTCGGCCGCCGAACCTCAAGTTCGGCCGCCGAACATGTAGGCATTTCGGGTGTGCCTTAGGCCCCCGAAGGCATAAGTGAGGGAAGTCCAGGTTCGGCCGCCGAACCTCAAGTTCAGCCGCCGAACATGGCATGCATGCGGAGGCACGTTCGGCCCCCGAACGTGGCCTGGCCAGCCACTATAAAAGGGTCCCTTAGCCGAAATGGGCGAGCTTTTCTCCCCATTTTCGGCCAAGGTGAGCTCTCCGCCGTTCCTCACCAACCTTTGAGTTCTTCCTTCAGATCTTTCAAGTTTTTCACAAGTTTTCATCTTGTTTTGAAGATTTTCAAGTTTTGAGCAAGTTTTGAGCAAGTTTTGAGCTTGTAGACCCAAGGAAGTTGAAAATCTCCCATCTCCAAGTTTTGGTCGCCCCTCTCTCGATCTTCAAGAGGTAAGGGCCGATCTTGAACTCATTCCATGTTTTAAGTAAGTTTTATGAAGATCTATGGGGTAGAATGCATGTTTAGCTTATGGTTAGATTTATGGGTTTAATATGTGTTTATGAACAATGTGGCTTGCAAATGCATGTTTGATGTGTTGTAGATGGGGTTTTAGATAGTTTGAAGCCCCTAGGAGCTTGTATGCTTGTGTATGTGTGTTGTAGAATAGGTTTATGCATGTTTGGATGGAATGGGAGGCGTATATGCATAGAAGAGCTGAGTTTCTGCCACTAAGGGAGAAACTAGGTTCGGCAGCCGAAGGAACCACTACAAAAAAACTGTGAAATTGCGACCAAAATTAGCGACCAAATTTTTTGGTCGCTATATAGCTACCAATCAGCGACCATTCTGCGACTAAATGAATGAAATAATATTTTTATTTAACAAAAAGCTTAACGACCAATTTTTGGTCGTTAATTGGTCGCTATTTAGTGACCAAATATAAAATGGTCGCTAATTTAGCGGGAATTAATGGCGCGAGTTATTAGCGACCATATTTGCGACGAAATTGCGACAACTTTTTGGGCGGGAATATTTAGCGACCATATTTAGCGACTAAAATAATTAGTCGCTAAATAGCGACCAATCAGCGACCAATCAGCGACCATTTTATTTTTAAAATTTTAATTTAATTTTTAATTAAATTTTATTTTATTTAAAATTTTAAATTAAGTAATTTCAATTCGGTATATAAAACGACGTCGTTTTGACAATTTAAGGGATGCTTTAATCTAGGGATGTAAACGGGTAGGGTACCCGTGAAAATTAAACTACCCGAACCCGAACCCGATTTATATTAGTAATATCCGAACCCATTCCGAACCCGATTAAAAATTAATTTAAACTATCTGAATCCGTTCCAAACCCGATTATTATTATCCGAATAAAATCCGAACCCGTTTAATCTTATATATTTTAATTAATAATTTATATAAAAAATATTTTTCATTAATAATTTTCATATAAAAAATATAATATTTCTAAAGAATATTTAAATTTAAATTTTTAAATAAAAATATATATAAAAAAATTTATAAATATTATTATAAAATATATTTTTTTATATTAGATTAATTATTTATATAAACGAATTCGGGTAGTGGGTACCCTGTACATAAAATCCGAATCTTATCCAAACCTGCAACGGGTATTATTTTTAAAACTCGAACCCGTCCCAAACCCGATTATAACTACCCAAATCCATCCTATTAGGGTTCGGTCGGATCGGATACCCGAAAATACCTGATCCGTTTACATCCCTACTCTAACCTAATTCCTAATTCTAATCTCTAATCCCTAATATCTAATTAATCCCTAATCCCTAATAAAATTAACCCTAATTAATCCCTAATTCATAATAAAATTAACCCTAATCTCTAATTCCTAATCCCGAATCCGTGATCCTTAATTCATAATCCCTAACCCTAACCCCTAATTTTAATCTCTAAAATAGCGTTGAATCAGCGACCATTTTATTTTTAAAATTTTAATTTAATTTTTAATTAAAATTTTATTTTATTTAAAATTTTAAATTAAGTAATTTCAATTCGGTATATAAAACGACGTTTTAAGGGATGCTCTAACCTAGGGATGTAAACGGGTAGGGTACCCGTGAAAATTAAACTACCCGAACCCGAACCCGATTTATATTAGTAATATCTAAACCCGTTTCGAACCCGATTAAAAATTAATTTAAACTATCCGAATCCGTCCCAAACCCGATTATTATTATCCGAATTAAACCTGAACCCGTTTAATCTTATATATTTTAATTAATAATTTATATAAAAATATTTTTCATTAATAATTTTCATTTAAAAAATATAATATTTCTAAAGAATATTTAAATTTAAATTTTTAAATAAAAATATATAAAAAAATTTATAAATATTATTATAAAATATATTATTTATATTAGATTAATTATTTATATAAATGGATTCGGATAGTGAGTACCCTGTACATAAAACCCGAATCCGATCCGAACCCGCAATGGGTATTATTTTTAAAATCCAAACCCAATTATAACTACCCAAATCCGTCATATTAGAGTTCGATCGGATCGGATACCCGAAAATACCCGATCCGTTTACATAGCTACTCTAACCTAATTCCTAATCCTAATCTCTAATCCCTAATATCTAATTAATCCCTAATCCCTAATAAAATTAATCCTAATCCCTAATTCCTAATCTTTAATCCCTAATCCCTAACAAAACTAACCCTAATCCCTAATTCTTAATCTCTAATCCCTAATTAGCTATACTAACAAACATAACCCTAATCCCCTCATTTATTTTTCCATTTTGCTAGTCACACTTCCCTCTCTCCGTAGGCACCTCTCTCCCCCCATTCCCTTCCCATAATTTCCAGTCAACGCCTCTCTTCCCCCACTTCACTGGAGACCCTGCCGACGACGATTCTCACCATCGTCATCACCACCACCGCCGTCCACACCACCCTCGCAACCTAACTGTCGACCCTTATTTCCCTCTCTTCTCTTCCTCTGATTCTCACTCCCCGCACGCCACTCTCCATGACCCCTACTCACTCTCTGATCACACCAATTTCAATATTCGGACCCTTGACGACGATGCCGTCTCGGATCCCGAGTCAATTATCCTCGGAGGCCCGGATATCCTCGACCGTCAGAACCAGGTTAGTTTCGTTATGGATCTGTTTCAACAGCGAGTTGAGCAGTCTCAGGTAATGGGTCGCAGTTCCCATTTGGTTTCCGATTCGCTCAACGAATCGGACTTCGGTGTTATAGAGGAGAATTGTGAATTAGGCATGGATAATTTGGAGCTTGAGTTAGGGTTAGGGTTTGGTTTAGACGGTCACGAGAATGGTGGGTTTCAAAATATAGGCCATAATCAGTCACAGTGATAATAATAATGATTACAGCAGAAATATCATTATCGATGATGATGACGATGATTTCTTTGTGGAGAGAAGGCTTTCCGGAATTCAATCTTGTGAGGCTGAATCTACCGTTAGCGTTCGTACAGTTTCTTGTTTGATATGCAAAATTTTTCTTCTGGGTATTGCAGTTCAATTGCTTTTGATGTGTTCTATATTTCATTATTTGATAGAGCGAATTTCTTCTGGAGTACCCTTTTGTTTTGTTTTGTTTTGTTTTTTTTTTTTTTTGAGAGAGAGAGAATTTCTATTTTGTTGTTTGAGGGAAAAAGGTAGAATTGGGATTGGTGTAAGAGAATGGAATGGTCAAATATGGCTGTATTTCACAAATCGGTAGTTATTTTCCATTTTCAATTGGTTGAAGTCTAATTATATGCTGATATTAAAATTTTCAGCTCTGCAATTGAGTTGCTTCTGATAGAAATTGTAATCTCTTTCCAATTATTTTATTATTTATGATTTGTGGTTCATTTGGTTAAAAATTTTATTGCTCAGCATCTGTTTGATAGATCAGAAAAGGAAAGAAAAATTGCTTAACAATATAATTTATGCGCTTATTAGTCTGTAAAAACATTTTAGCTTTGGGAACTTGTGCAGAATGCTAATGTTGGTTGTATTGATAGATCACAAACAAATGGAAGTCATTATCCATGAAGAAATGATGTTCTGAATTTCTCTTCTATGTTAGTTTTTTAATCAGATCTGGATTTTGTATGATTTGCTAGATCTTACACTTGAAAGGAGATAGGAAGGACTTTGATTTTGTGAAATCCAGTCTCTCAGCTAAAGGCTTTGATGTTGTCTATGATATAAATGGTATGTTATGTCCTATTTTTGTGCCGTTAGCATAGTTCACCTGTCTAACTAGGATAGAATTGTTTATTTGTCTTCTCCACACTCTTATTTTTTCACTTATTTTCAGGACGCGAAGCAGATGAAGTTGCACCTATATTGGATGCTCTACCAAAACTAGAACAGTAAGCTCTGAACACTCTGTTGATGAAATTAAACTACAATCAATTTCTAAGCCAAAGAGATCATACTTGTTGAGGCAATGTGGACAGATTGATTGATATTAGAAAGGAAGAAACTACTGTATTGTTAGTTTTGGAATTATAACCTTTCTTGCCTTTCTTTACAACCATCTTTGAAAATCTAAACATCTCCAAATTCTCAGGTACATATACTGTTCTTCAGCTGGAGTTTACCTCAAATCTGATCTTTTACCACACTGTGAGGTTGGTTTCATATCATTCTTTTGTCATGGAAAATTTGGATCCTCATGCAATATGATAATCAACATAAATGATAGCATGTATAACATCTCAAAAACACTAAAATTTTGTGATCTAAAGTAGGATGGCAACGGATAGGGTATATTGGGTACTCATCCGACAGATCAGGACGAGTTTGATTAGTTATAATCGGGTTTGGGATGAGTTCATGTTTTAAAAAAATAATATCAGTTTGCTGGTTCGGATCGAATTCGGGGATTCAAGTTTTATGTATGAAGTATCTACTACTGAATCTATTTATATAAATAATTAATTTAATATAAAAATATATATTTTATAATAATATTTATGATTTTTTTATATATTTTCATTTAAAAATTAAAATTCAAATATTTTTTAGAAATATTAGATTTTTTAAATGAAAATTATTTTTTATATAAATTATTAATTAAAATATATAAAATTAAATGATTCAAATTTTATTCGGATAATAATAATTGGGTTTGGGATGGATTCAGATAATTTAAATTAATTTTTAATCAAATTCAAAACTGTTCGAATATTACTAATATAAATCGATTTAAATTCAGATAGTTTAATTTTTGTGATACCTACCCGTTTACGTCCCTAATCACTAACAGAAGCCTTGTATGTCATTCATAGATTACATTTTCCAAGATCAAAGTCTTCTGTACTCATTAACACTTGGAAAGGACAAGTTCTGTTAAAATCAATCTTAAAGAGTAATTCTTTGCTAAAAATAATGTATGTTCTAGTTCTGAATTATTTTCATCTGGTTGTAGACAGATGTCGTTGATCCAAAGAGTAGGCACAAGGGAAAGCTTGAGATAGAGAGCTTACTAGAATCAAGAGATGTTAACTGGACTTCTATAAGGCCAGTCTACATATATGGGCCATTAAACTACAATCCTGTTGAAGAGTGGTTCTTTCACCGCCTGAAAGCAGGTCGCCCAATTCCAATTCCAATTCCCAACTCAGGAATTCAAATTACCCAACTTGGTCATGTGAAGGTGAGTACATTCTCTTCCCACAAAACATTTGGGCTAAATTCAAGTATGGAAGAAGTGATGCATACTTAGAATTGAGATTCTTTCAGTAAATTACTAGTTCATTTGCTTCAGCCAATTTCATTGAGTGATTACTTTTAGGCATCTCCTCTTTCTGTCTCTCTTTCTTTCCCTATGCTTTTTCAATTTGATTCTAACACATTAAGAATTTGCACAAATGGAGATGCTGCCTATGAGCTATAAATGCATGATCTGTGATAATGAAAAAGCATAGGGAATGAAAAAGCATCCAAGGAAGTATTTAACATATCAGGGGAAAAGAATGTAACTTTTGATGGTTTAGCAAGGGCATGTGCAAAGGTAATTGTTGTTGATGTATTACTAAATATAAGTCGAAAATAAAATTTCCATCGCGTACTAATTTTTTTTCCCTCAATCTACTCTTTCCTCTTAGGCTGCTGGTTTTCCAGAACCTGAGATCATTCACTATAATCCCAAGGAATTTGACTTTGGTAAAAAGAAGGCATTCCCATTCCGCGACCAGGTAAATGTTAACAAACTTGTCATGGATGTTGATATGTGAAAATTTGATAACTTAAGACAGATTCCAAATGTTGAGCATAGTTTTCATGTGAGATGTGAAAGTAGTACAAGACTGGACAGGCTACTCCTGTTGTTGTTTTACTAATGAAATTATTCTTCTGCAATGTAATGCAGCATTTCTTTGCATCTGTTGACAAGGCGAAACATGTTCTTGGATGGAAACCTGAATTTGACCTGGTAGAAGGCCTTGCAGATTCTTACAATCTAGACTTTGGTAAAGGAACATACAGGAAAGAGGCTGATTTCTCCACTGATGACTTGATTCTTAGTAAGAGTCTTGTTCTCCAGGCCTAGATCTTTAGATTTTGTCTCACTGTTTCTCTCTTCCTCTCTTTTTTTTTTTCCCCATTTCCATTCAAGTGTAGTAATAAGTTAACAAATACCAAACAATCACCAATTCAATAGAAATATCTGGAATCCAGATGTTTTGCACAGGCTGTTGTAAAAAGAGTTTGCATATTTGATCAAGTCTGGAATTGTGCTCGATTCAATTTGAACCTTGCCTTGTCTATGCATTAATATCCCAGGATCCACTTCTCCTGCAGAATACCAATAGTAGAGTTATAAAACATTTGATCCTACCCTAAATGTTGGAGTGAAAATTCATTTAATGTATAATATTGTGGATGTAAATCAAAGAAGGAGATTTCATAAGTATAAGCCATTTGTTTTGGCTAGCAGGTTTATGAATTTATTGAAAAAATGATATGAATCAGATTTAAATGCATTTATTAGTGACTAATCAGCCACAAAAACAAATTCAATAATAAATATTTTTTTAATTTTACTATTAATTTACGACGAAATAGCGACTAATTGCTCTTCTATGATGCGATCAAATAGCGACTAAATAGCGACCAAATTAGCGACAAAAACAGCGACCATTTCGCGATCAAAATTTAACGACCAATTTACTTCCACATAGCGACCAAATGCTCTTCCCTGAGGCGATCAAATAACAACGAAATAGCGACCAAATTAGCGATCAAAACAGCGACCATTTAGCGACCAAAATTTAACGATCAATTTACTTCCACATAGCGACCAAATGCTCTTTCTTAAGGCGATCAAATAACAACGAAATTGCGACCAAAATAGCGACCATTTAGCGACTAATATTTAGCGACCATTTAGCGACCAAACAGCGGCTAATATTTCTAATATCTAATTTGCCATGACACCAAATTAGCGACCAAAAAATGGTCGCTGATTGGTCGCTATTTTAGCGACTAATTTCCAGATTGTCGCCAAAAATTTAGCGACTGGCCAAACACCGACCATTTAATTTTTGTCGCTAAATGGTCGCTATTTCATAATAGCGACAAAATTCTGCCTTTTAGCGACCAAAATTTTGGTCGCTAAATCACTGTTTTTTTGTAGTGAACTGTCGGCCGCCGAACATGCTTGTGGAAGCAGCCTTCGGCTGCCGAAGCTTGCCCCCGAAAGGAGACTTTCGTCTCTGTCTAGGAGTTTCGGCAGCCGAAAGTGCAGCCGAACATGCATGAGTTTCGCCTCTATCTGGGAGTTTCGGCCGCCGAAGGTGCCGCCGAACCTGCCTGACTTTCGGCTCTGGAGGGACTTTCGGCCGCCGAACCTGCCACCGAAAGTGCCCTGTCCAGCCCACTTTTGCATGTTTTTCTATGATTGTTTCATGATGTTCTAGGGGGTTTTTGGGGGATGTTTTTAGAGTTATGTTCTAGTTGTTTGGTCCCTCATTTGAGTCCACCTGTGTAGGTTCGGACCTGAGGAACCGAGGACCCCAGCAGTGAGTCAGCTGCTTCAGTCATTGTCAGAGCTAGCCAAGAGGTGAGTAGAATAAACTTTTACGATTTAAAGCAAATAAATTATAAAGTTTTTAGCATGTTCATGCATCATGAATGCCATGTGATGAATTAGGTTGTTTGCATTAGAATTCACGAATATGTTGCATTGCATTTATGATGTTGATGTGGATTGGTTATTGGATGATCCTTTAGTCCTCATATGATATGATGATGTTACGGCATGATACGGTATGGAAGTCCAGGTTGTACCCATTCTACGTCCCTGGCACGATGTAAGAGAAAGTCCAGGTTGTACCCATTCTACGTCCCTGACACATTGGAATGCTATGTTATGTTATGTTAAGAGAAAGATCGGTTGACCCATTCTACGTCCCGACACTTTGGAATGTAGAGGACTATTGGTGACAATACCATCCGAGATGTGATTTGTTGTGATGTGTTGCATTTCATGATAACATGATATTTTAAATATTATTTTTCATTATTCTGCTCACTGGGCTCTAGTAGCTCACCCCTCTCCCTTAACCCCCAGGCTTGCAGGTACGGGCTAGACAGAGAAGTCAAGGAGAGTAAAGTCATGTATTTGTAATAGACAGGAAGTGGACATGATAAATTGTAAGATGATGTAAAGTTTGAATAGTCATGTTATGTATAATGATATTGAGGATTAGAAGTTGTGCTTGACCCTATGGATGTTGTTATCCCTTTTAATACATGATCTTAGATGTTTTATGATGTTTATGTAAACCAACTCAACACATGTTATATCACCCTTTGGGGACATTGATGAGATCCCATAGAGGGGTCAATGTTTATGATTATGACTATGTATAGTGCATGCACAGGTTGAGTTTGGTGTATGAGCGAATGTATGAAAGAAAAATTTTAATTGTTGATCATGGATGGGATTAAATAGGTTTACAGGTTACATGTCAGGCTTGCTACGGGTCCCGGCGGCCTTAAGCCTATCTGGATCCTAGCGCCGGTAGCGGTCCGATTTTCAGGTCGTTAGAGAATGGTATCAGAGCCCTAGGTTCATATGGTCGGACCTAGAGTGTCGGGCTCATAGATGTTATAGAAGGTCAAGCACAATAGGAAGATCATGTCCACTAGGATAGGATGTAGAGTCCTGTCTTGATTGATGATGTGAAATGCCATGATTATATGCATGTGCATTAATGATATGTGATGTATGTGATGAGGGTTCATGTGTGCCCGCATGAACCATATGATGCTAATGTTTGCTTGTTATGTGCTGCCTTTCAGAAAACAGGATGAGGGGAACTCGTCGATCTGCACGATTGACTGGAGTGCCACCTGAGGATGAGGGCACGAGCGCCCTTCCTCCTGCATTGCCTAGGGCAATGTCATGTAGATCAAGCAGAGAGAGAGTGTCAAGGGACCCTAAAAGGTCTTTTGATGCTAGCAGAAGGGGGACAGATAGAGGAGGAAGTTCTTCAGATGTGAGGGAGGTTATGGAAGAGGATCAGAGGAGGGATGGGAATCTGGATGTCAGCATGACGGAAGAGGGGACAGGGGAGTCACAGGGAGGCGCTCAAGCCTCGGGGTATGGTTTTCCACCCCATTATCCACCCTTCCCACAGGGTTCAGGGTATCCGATGGGAGGCACATCGGATTACTCTAGCTTCAGCCCCTACCCCACCTACATGCCCTATCCACCTTTCTATCCACCTCACCCCCAGTACCCAGCTTATCCACCCTCACCCTTTTATCCTCACCCGGCAAACCCCACCTCGGGGAATGCTGCACCTCCACCTCCACCACCTACAGAACCCGCAGCCCCAGTTACTCAACCTTCTAGACCTAGCTCAGCCAGTAGGAGTAAGGTTAAGATGTCGACTACATGAAATTGGGTGCTCCTCAGTATGAGATAGGGGATGACCCATTTGTGTATCTTGAAAGGATTAAGGTGATCACAGATGAGATTGGGGCTGATGACAGTAGAGCCATTCAGATGGCTGGGTTCACGCTTAAGTGCAAGAAGGCACGAGAGTGGTTCAAGAATTATGTGAACCCGAGAGTAGACAGCATGTCTTGGGAGGAGTTTGCAAACGAGTTTGCAGGATGGGCTTTCCCAGATAGTTCAAGGGAGCTGAAGATGATAGAGTTTGAGCAGTTGAGGCAGACTGATGAGATGGGTGTAGAGGAGTTCACAGACAGATTCTTGGAGCTATTGCCATTTGCAGGGCAAAACCTTGACACAGACCAGAAAAGGTCAAGGAGGTATATCATGAAACTCCACTCCAGATATTCCTCCTTGATCCAGTCAGCAGATAGGGAGAGCTTCCATGCCATAGTGGATATGGCCCGGAAAATGGAGGCCAGTGCCATCGTTCAGGGAACAGTCAGACAGTCAGTGGCACAGTCTTCTGGTTCCAAGACCCCAGGCTCTTCTTCTCTGAGTGCAGCAGCTTCAGGTAGCAAAAAGTGGAATAACACCACTAGGAAGCCGAAGAAGAACAAATTCTGGAACAAAGTCAAGTCTAGTCTGGGACTAGGGAGTGGCTCGAGCTCTGGTGCGGATAATGCAGTTTGTGCAAAGTGTAGTAGGCCACACAGGGGAGTTTGCCGGGCTGGGACAGCAGCCTGTTTCAGATGCGGGCAAGAGGGACACATGGCTCGGGAGTGTCCTAGGGCAGCTTTTGGAGCACAGTCTCAGCAGACAGCTTCTGGCAGTGTGGCTTAGCCAGCAGCTCCAGCCGTGACTCAGGCCAGTGGTAGAGGTAGAGGGAGAGGAGCAGCCTCTTCTTCAGTGGGTTTCAGAGGTGAAGGTCCATCAGCTCCAGCACGGATCTTCACCATGACTCAGCAGGAGGCAGATGCATCTAATACCATGGTGGCAGGTAATTTAGTCATTGGTTGTTCAGATGTGTATGCCTTGATGGATCCTGGTGCATCTCATTCTTTTATTGCTCCGAGAGCCGTCCAGAGGTTGGGGTTGATGATCTCTGAGTTAGAGTGTCTTCTCTGGGTCAGTGGACCCAAGTGTGATCCATCAGTGGCAGAGTCAGTCTGCCAGTGCAGTCCAGTCTTTGTTGAGGGAAGATGCCTTTCCGCCGACCTTGTGGTTCTAGACTTGACAGATTTTGACGTCATTCTAGGGATGGACTGGTTATCTACCCATGGTGCTACCTTGGACTGCAGGGACAAGGTAGTCAGGTTCAGAGGTCAGGATGGGTCAGAGGTTGTCTTCAGGGGAGACAGGAGGGGTACACCTAGAGGTCTGATATCAGCTCTTCAGGCTCGTAGGTTGCTTAGGAAGGGATGTCAGGGGGTATTTGGCTCATGTGAGAGAGCTTAGCAGTCAGGTCAGAGGGCCCGCCTCGGTGCCAGTTGTCAGAGAGTTTCAGGATGTTTTTCCAGACGAGCTTCCAGGTTTACCACCTGCTAGGGAGATAGAGTTCGAGATAGAGTTGATGCCTGGAACTAGACCGATCTCTATCCCTCCCTACAGGATGGCCCCAGCCGAGTTGAAGGAATTGAAAGAGCAGTTACAAGAGCTGGTAGAAAAGGGCTTCATCCGACAGAGTACCTCACCTTAGGGTGCTCCAGTCTTGTTTGTGAGGAAGAAGGATGGATCCCTTAGACTTTGTATCGACTACAGGCAGTTGAACAAAGTCACTACCAAGAATATGTACCCTCTGCCAAGGATCGATGATCTATTTGACTAGCTATCCGGAGCGGGTTGTTTCTCGAAAATAGATCTGAGATCTGGGTACCATCAGCTGAGGATAAGAGAAGAAGACGTGTCAAAGACGACTTTCAGGACCAGATATGGGCATTTTTAGTTCCTTGTGATGCCGTTCGGGTTAACCAACGGCCCTGCAGCATTCATGGATCTCATGAACAGAGTGTTTAGCCAATACCTGGATCACTTCGTTATTGTCTTCATAGATGATATCTTGGTGTATTCCAGGAACGCAAAGGAGCATGCCCATCATCTGAGGTTGGTTTTGCAGACTTTGAGGGAACATGGCTTGTATGCCAAGTTCTCTAAGTGTGAGTTCTGGCTGAGGAGCATTTCATTCTTGGGGCATGCAGTGTCAGAAAATGGGATAGAGGTGGACCCCAAGAAGATAGAAGCTGTAGCTAACTGGCCTAGACCCACTTCAGTGATGGAGATCAAGAGTTTCTTGGGTTTGGCAGGTTACTACAGGAGGTTCGTCCAGGACTTCTCAAAAGTTGCAGCTCCTCTGACCAGACTAACCAGGAAGAATCAGAAGTTTGTGTGGACCGACCAGTGCGAAGAGAGTTTTGAAGAGCTTAAGAAGAGGTTGACTTCAGCACCAGTGTTAGCTCTGCCATCTAGTGATGAGGACTTTACAGTCTTCTGTGATGCGTCCCGTGTGGGACTGGGTTGTGTACTAATGCAGAATGAGAGGGTGATTGCTTATGCTTCTAGGCAGCTGAAGAAGCATGAGTTGAATTACCCCACACATGACCTTGAGATGGCAGCAGTAATCTTTGCACTCAAGATGTGGAGGCACTACCTCTATGGGGTAAAATGTGAGATCTTTACAGATCATAAGAGCCTGCAGTACATCCTGAGTCAAAGAGATTTGAACTTGAGGCAGAGAAGGTGGGTAGAGCTGCTGAGTGATTATGATTGCAAGATTCAGTATCATCCGGGTAAGGCGAATGTCGTGGCAGACGCCCTAAGCCGGAAGTCACTAGGCAGTCTATCCCACATTACGGCTGAGAGGAGACCAGTGGTGAAGGAGTTTTACAAGCTTATTGATGAAGGTCTACAGTTGGAGTTGTCTGGTACAGGTGCTTTAGTGGCCCAGATGAGAGTGACACCTGTGTTTCTGGAGCAAGTGGCTCAGAAACAGCATGAGGACCCAGAGTTAGTGAAGATTGCCAGGACTGTTCAGTCGGGCAAGGACAGTGAATTCAGATTTGACAGTAAGGGGATCCTCCGCTATGGGAGTCGATTGTGTGTACCAAATGACATAGGGCTAAAAGGAGACATTATGAGGGAGGCTCATAATGCAAGATACAGCGTTCACCCCGGAGCCACCAAGATGTATCAAGATCTGAAGAAAGTTTATTGGTGGCCAGCGATGAAGAAAGAAGTGGCACAGTTTGTGTCAGCCTGCGAAGTATGTCAGAGGGTGAAGCTGGAACATCAGAAGCCGGCTGGAATGCTTAACCCGCTACCTATTCCAGAGTGGAAATGGGAGAATATAGCTATGGACTTCGTAGTGGGGTTACCGGCGACGTCCAACAGATTGGACTCCATATGGGTGATTGTGGACAGACTCACCAAATTTGCTCACTTCATCCCTGTCAGGATTGGCTATTCTGTGGACAAGTTGGCGCAGGTGTATGTAGATGAGATCGTCAGGCTGCATGGGGTCCCTGTTTCTATAGTGTCCGATAGAGGACCCCAGTTCACCTCCAGGTTTTGGCAGAGTCTGCAGAATGCCATGGGTACCAGGTTGGATTTTAGCACTGCTTTCCATCCACAGACGGACGGACAATCAGAGAGGACGGACAATCAGAGAGGACAGACAATCAGCGAGGACCATCCAGACAATAGAGGATATGCTTAGAATGTGTGTGCTAGACTTTGGCGGTTCTTGGAGGCAGCATCTACCTTTGGTGGAGTTTGCCTACAATAACAGCCATCATGCTAGCATCGGGATGGCTCCATATGAAGCTTTATACGGAAGGAAGTGCAGGTCACCTGTTTGCTGGGAGGAAGTTGGAGAGAAGGCCTTGGCAGGGCCTGAGTTAGTAGAGATTACCAGCAGGGTGGTACCCATAATCAAGGAAAGGATCAAGACTGTTGCAAGCAGACAGAAGAGTTACGCAGACATCCGCAGACGGCAAGTAGAGTTTCAGGAGGGGGATCTGGTATTGCTCAAGGTGTCTCCAATGAAAGGAGAGGTTCATTTTGGAAAAAAGGTAAACTAGCCCCACGATACATCGGACCCTTTGAAATCTTGCAGAAGATTGGGAATGTGTCGTACAAGCTAGATTTGCCTGCTTCAATGGAAAGAATCCATCCGGTTTTCCATGTTTCCATGTTAAGAAAGTTCGTGTCAAATCCGAGTAAGGTTCTTAGTGAGCCTGATGTAGAGATCCAAGAAGATCTCACCTATGTTGAACAGCCAGTACGGATCATAGACACCCAGATTAGGAAGCTGAGAAACAAGGAAATCCCGATGGTGAAAGTCCTTTGGAACCACCACAATATGGAAGAATGCACTTGGGAGACACGGGAGTCCATGCTCCAGCAATACCCTTATCTTTTCTGAGGTTTGTTCCTTGTGAGTTTTATGTGCTTTGTATGTATGATATGTTTATGCCATGCTATGTGCTAGTTGAGGAACATTCGGGGACGAATGTTCTTAAGGGGGGGAGAATGTAATACTCGGCTAGACTCCGGTATCGGAATTCCTACCGTCCGGTGGAATCTCGGATGTCGGAGACCTCTAGAAGGGTAAAACCATGTTTTCATAAAATGTTTTAATGTATTTGATGCTTTTAAGTAAAAAGGAAAATGAGTTTTGTATGAAAATATCCTTGGAGGAAAACCTAGGTTCGGCCGCCGAACCTCAAGTTCGGCCGCCGAACATGCAGGCATTTCAGGTGTGCCTTAGGCCCCCGAAGGCATAAGTGAGGGAAGTCCAGGTTCGGCCGCCGAACCTCAAGTTCGGCCGCCGAACATGGCATGCATGCGGAGGCACGTTCGGCCCCCGAATGTGGCCTGGCCAACCACTATAAAAGGGTCCCTTAGCCGAAATGGGCGAGCTTTTCTCCCCATTTTCAGCCAAGGTGAGCTCTCCGCCGTTCCTCACCAACCTTTGAGTTCTTCCTTCAGATCTTTCAAGTTTTTCACAAGTTTTCATCTTGTTTTGAAGATTTTCAAGTTTTGAGCAAGCTTTGAGCTTGGAGACCCAAGGAAGTTGAAAATCTCCCATCTCCAAGTTTTGATCGCCCCTCTCTCGATCTTTAAGAGGTAAGGGCCGATCTTGAACTCATTCCATGTTTTAAGTAAGTTTTATGAAGATCTATGGGGTAGAATGCATGTTTAGCTTATGGTTAGGTTTATGGGTTTAATATGTGTTTATGAACAATGTGGCTTGCAAATGCATGTTTAATGTGTTGTAGATGGGGTTTTAGATAGTTTGAAGCCCCTAGGAGCTTGTATGCTTGTGTATGTGTGTTGTAGAATAGGTTTATGCATGTTTGGATGGAATGGGAGGCGTATATGCATAGAAGAGCTGAGTTTCTGCCACTAAGGGAGAAATCAGGTTCGGCAGCCGAAGGAACTTTCGGCCGCCGAACATGCTTGTGGAAGCAGCCTTCGGCTGCCGAAGCTTGCCCCCGAAAGGAGACTTTCGTCTCTGTCTGGGAGTTTTGGCCGCCGAAAGTGCCGCCGAACATGCATGAGTTACGCCTCTTTCTGGGAGTTTCGGCCGCCGAAGGTGCCGTCGAATCTGCCTGACTTTCGGCTCTAGAGGGACTTTCGGCCGCCGAACCTGCCTCCGAAAGTGCCCTGTCCAGCCCTCTTTTGCATGTTTTTCTATGATTGTTTCATGATGTTCTAGGGGGGTTTTTGAGGGATGTTTTTAGAGTTATGTTCTAGTTGTTTGGTCCCTCATTTGAGTCCACCTGTGTAGGTTCGGACTTGAGGAACTGAGGACCCCAGCAGTGAGTCAGCTGCTTCAGTCATTGTTAGAGCTAGCCAAGAGGTGAGTAGAATAAACCTTTACGATTTAAAGCAAAGAAATTATAAAGTTTTTAGCATGTTCATGCATCATGAATGCCATGTGATGAATTTGGTTGTTTGCATTAGAATTCACGAATATGTTGCATTGCATTTATGATGTTGATGTGGATTGGTTATTGGATGATCCTTTAGTCCTCATATGATATGATGATGTTACGGCATGATACGGTATGGAAGTCTAGGTTGTACCCATTCTATGTCCCTGGCACGATGTAAGAGAAAGTCCAGGTTGTACCCATTCTACGTCCCTGGCACATTGGAATGCTATGTTATGTTATGTTAAGAGAAAGACCGGTTGACCCATTCTACGTCCCGGCACTTTGGAATGTAGAGGACTATTGGTGACAATACCATCCGAGATGTGATTTGTTGTGATGTGTTGCATTACATGATGGCATGAGATTTTAAATATTGTTTTTCATTATTCTGCTCACTGGGCTCTAGTAGCTCACCCCTCTCCCTTAACCCCCAGGCTTGCAGGTACAGGCTAGACAGAGAAGTCAAGGAGAGTAAAGTCATGTATTTGTAATAGATAGGAAGTGGACATGATAAATTGTAAGATGAAGTAAAGTTTGAATAGTCATGTTATGTATAATGATATTGAGGATTAGAAGTTGTGCTTGACCCTATGGATGTTGTTATCCCTTTTAATACATGATCTTAGATGTTTTATGATGCTTATGTAAACCAACTCAACACATGTTATGTCACCCTTTGGGGACATTGATGAGATCCCATAGAGGGGTCAATGTTTATGATTATGACTATGTATAGTGCATGCACAGGTTGAGTTTGGTGTATGAGCGAATGTATGAAAGAAAAGTTTTAATTTCTATGTATATTGTTGATCATGTATGGGATTAAACAGGTTTACAGGTTACATGTCAGGCTTGCTACGGGTCCCGGCGGCCTTAAACCGATCTGGATCCTAGCGCCGGTAGCGGTCTGATTTTCGGGTCGTTACATCCACAGACGGACGGACAGTCAGAGAGGACCATCCAGACTATAGAAGATATGCTCAGAATGTGTGTGCTAGATTTTGGCGGTTCTTGGAGGCAGCATCTACCCTTGGTGGAGTTTGCCTACAATAACAGCTATCATGCTAGCATAGGGATGGCTCCATATGAAGCTTTATATGGGAGGAAGTGCAGGTCACCAGTTTGCTAGGAAGAAGTGGGGGAAAAGGCCTTGGCAGGCCCTGAGCTTGTTGAGATCACCAGCAGGGTGGTACCCATTATCAGAAAGAGGATCAGAACTGCTGTGAGCAGACAGAAGAGCTATGCAGACATCCGTAGGAGACAGGTAGAGTTTCAGGAGGGAGATCTGGTATTGCTCAAAGTGTCTCCTATGAAAGGAGTGGTTCGTTTTGGGAAGAAGGGTAAGCTAGCCCCACGATACATTGGACCCTTTGAAATCTTGCAGAAGATTGGGAATGTGTTGTACAAGCTGGATTTACCTGCTTCAATGGAAAGAATCCATCCGGTTTTCCATGTTTCCATGTTGAGGAAGTTCGTGTCAAATCCGGGCAAGGTTCTTAGTGAGCCTGACGTGGAGATCCAAGAAGATCTCACCTATGTTGAACAGCCAGTGCGGATTCTTGACACCCAGATCAGGAAGCTGAGAAACAAGGAAATCCCGATGGTGAAAGTCCTTTGGAACCACCATAATATGGAAGAATGCACCTGGGAGACACGGGAGTCCATGCTCCAGCAATACCCTTATCTTTTCTAAGGTTAGTTTCTTGTATGTTTCATGTGTTTTATGTGTATGATGTGTTATATGCCTTGCATGTGCTAGTTGAGGAACATTCGGGGACGAATGTTCTTAATGGGGGGAGAATGTAATACCCGGCTAGACTCCGATATCGGAATTCCTACCGTCCGGTGGAATCTCGAGAGTCGGAGACTTCTAGAAGGGTAAAACCATGTTTTTATAAAATGTTTTAATGTAACTTATGTTTTTAAGCAAGAAAGAAAATGAGTTTTTGCATTAAAATAGCATTGGAGGAAAAGTCGGATTCGGCCGCCGAACCTCAAGTTTGGCCGCCGAACGTGCATGCGCTTCGAGAGTGCTTTAGGCCCCCGAAGGCATAAGTGAGGGAAGTCCAGGTTCGGCCGCCGAACCTTATGTTCGACCGCCGAACATGGCATGCATGCGGAGGCACGTTAGGCCCCCGAAAGTGGTCTGGCCAGCCACCTATAAAGGGGTCCCCCTGTCTGAACGGGTGAGCTTTTTCTCCCCATTTTCGGCCAAGGTGAGTCTTCGCCGCCCTCATGCCGATCTTGAGTTCTTCCTTCAAATCTTTCATGATTTTTATGAGTTTTCACCTTTGTTTTGAAGATTTTTAAGCAAATAGCAAGTTTTGGAGCTTGGAGGTTCAAAGAACTCGATCTCTCCCATCTCCGAGCTAGGATCGTTTTTCCTCTTGATCTTCAAGAGGTAAGAGCCGATCTTGAGCTCATTATATGTTTTAAACAAGTTTTAAGTTGATTCTTGGGGTAGAAATGCATGCTTAGGTTAGATGAGCTTTGTTAGGTTTTGTGTTGTGTTTATGAATAATGTAGGTTGCTGAGTTGCTTTTGATGTGTTGCAGTTGGGGTTTAGGATAGTTTGAAACCCCTAGGAGCTTATGTATGTGTTTATGCATGTTTTGGTTGAGTTGTATGCATGATTGAAGGTTTTGAGAGGTAAATGTGCATAAGAGCTGAGTTTCTGCCACTTTGGGAGAAACTCAGGTTCGGCAGCCGAAAGGACTTTCGGCCGCCGAACCTGCCTGTGGAGGCAAGCTTTCGGCTGCCGAAGCCTGCCCCCGAAAGTGGACTTTCATCTCTGGAGGGGACTTTCGGCCGTCGAAGGTGCCGTCGAATATGCATGAGTTTCGCCTCTAGAGAGAACCTTCGGCCGCCGAAAGTGCCGCCGAAGGTGCATGACTTTCGTGTAATATCCGGCTAGATTCCAGCATCGGAATCCCTACCTTCCGGCGGAATCTCCGTTGGAATCTAGAATTTTGATGATGCCAGAGTCTTCTAGAGGGGTAAAATATGGTTTCTAAAATGTTTTTACTGATTTCATGGTTTTAAATGAAAAGGAATTGAGTTTCGAAAAGAAAAGACCAAAGAGGTTTTTGCCAGGTTCGGCCGCCGAAAGAGAAGTTCGGCCACCGAACATGGGAAGGTTTTGGGAGCGCCTTTGGCCTCCGAAAGCCTTGTTTGAATGAACCAAGGTTCGGCCGCCGAACCTCAAGTTCGGCCACCGAACATACATGAGTTTAGGAGGCACGTTAGGCTGTCGAAGGTGGTTCAGCAGGCCACCTATAAAGAGCCCTCAGACTGGAAATGGGCGAGTTTTCTCCCCATTCTCGAGCTCAGGTGAGTTTTTGTCCTCCTTTGGTCGTTTTCATGTTTTCTCTACCCATCCCTCAAGTTTTTCATGAGATCTACCCTTGTTTTGAAGTTTTGAAGCTTAAATAGAAGTTTTGGAAGTTTGGAGGCTTTTGGAGCTTGGATCCTCCACACCTCCGAGTTAGAGATCGCACCACCTCTCGATCTTCAAGAGGTAAGTGTAGATCCTTGCTTTCCTAGTGTTTTACTGAAGTTTTAAGTAAGTTTAATAATTTTTTCGATGGTTGAGTATGGGTAGATATGCATGTTAGGGTTTATGTGGGTTTTGTGCCCAATGTGTGTTTATGTGATGTTATGTTGAAGATTTGAGCTAGTTTATGCATGTGGGAGAGTGTATGCATGATTGGGAAAGAGCAAGTGAGATTATGGGTTGTTTTGATGGTTTTGGCCTATGTGGGTCATAAGCTATCTATGTATGCTTTTGATGTTGTTTTTGGAGTTTAATCAAGTTGTTAGGCTCCTTTGTGCATGGTTAAGAGTTTGTGCATGTGTTAAGAAGTTGGGTGCTTGTTTTGGGGTGTTTAGAAGGTTTGGGAGGCTTGTATGCACAAGGGTTGAGTTCTGGAAGCACTCAGGTTCGGCCGCCGAAGGTAGTTTCGGCCGCCGAACCTGCCTATGGATGCATGGATTGGCCGCCAAACCTTGCCCCCGAAAGTTGTGTTTCAGAGCTGGAGCAGACTTTCAGCCGCCGAAGGTGATGTTCGGCTGCCGAAAGTGCCTGACTTTGGTCTATGGAGAGAGGGTTCGGCCGCCGAAGGTGCCCCCGAACCTGCATGACTTTCGTCTTTGGAAGGGACCTTCGGCCGTCGAAAGTGCCCTGTCCAGCCCTTTCATGAGTGTTCTGTATGCATGTTTCTATGATGTTTTAGAGGGTTTTTAGGGAGTTGATTATGAGTTGTTTAGAGTGTGTTTGGCACCTCATTCGAGTCCACCTGTGTAGGATCGGACCCGAGGAACCGAGGAGGCCATCAGTGTTAGCAGTTGCAGAGTCAGTCCAGCGTCTGCCAGAGGTGAGTGGAACTAAACTAAATCTTTTTCTATATGAGAAAGCATTAATGAATGTTTTAGCATGATCCATGCATCATAAAATGCCATGATATGTAGTAGGTTGTATTGCACTAGTATTCACGAATATGATGCATTGCATAATATGTTATTGATGTGGATGAATCTTGAATGATCCGCTAGCCCTCAGTACGATATGAAATGATATGATATGACATGGTATGATATGAGATAGAAAGACCAGGTCGCCCCTGGCACTATGTTAAATGTAAGCGAACACTAGGTGAGGCCTAATCGCCCCTGGTGTAGTTGGACATGTTATGATATTAGTTATGTGAGCGAATACTAGGTGTGGCCTCATCGCCCCTGGTATAGTTGGACATATTACGGCATGTAGAGGGCTATTGGTGACAAGTTCATCCTTGATGTGATATGTTTGTGATGTGATGCATTCCATGATAGCATACTTTAAAAAATGAACTATTTTTCTTGTATGGTTTCTGCTCACTGGGCTTTATAGCTCACCCATCTCCCCTAACCCCATGTATGCAGGGTCGGAGATAGTTCAGGAAGTCACCAGGCTATGGCTATGGCTATGATGTGTAATAGAATAGTAGTAGACATGATGTAATGTAAGTTTACGTAATGATGTAAAAGAGTTGTATTGTAAAATGATATTATGTAATATGTTCAGAGTTATAGTATTGTGCTTGGCTCGAGTTGGATAATCCCTTTGTACATGAGTTTTATTTTATGATGAGATATGTGTTGGACCGAGTTTGTCATGGGGTATGCTGACCCTAGGGGTTCTATGAGTACAGTCATAGTGCATACACAGGTCAAGCTGGGTAAAGGTAAAGTTTTAAATGTTTTATGGAAATGTTTGTTCATGTTTGGGATTATACCGACTGTACAGAATGCATAGTAGGCTTGCTACGGGTCCCGGCGGCCTTATGCCGATCTGGATCCTAGCGCCGGTAGCGGTCCGATTTGCGGGCTGTTACATTTCGGCTCTGGAGGGACTTTCGGCCGCCGAACCTGCCGCCGAAAGTGCCCTGTTCAGCCCTCCTTTGCATGAATTCTTTGATTGTTTTGACGTGTTTTAAGGGGATTTTGGGGGGATATTTTTAGAGTCATGTTCTAGTATGTTTGGTCCCTTATTTGAGTCCACCTGTGTAGGTTCGGACCCAAGGAACCGAGGACCCCAGCAGTGAGTCAGCTGCTTCAGTTCATTATCAAAGTTAGCCTGAGGTGAGTAGAATAAACCTTATGTTTTAAATTAATGCAAGTTTTAGCATGAATCATGCATCACGAATGCCATGTGATATAATAGGTTGTTGCATTAGAATCCACGAATATGTTGCACTGTATTCTTTGTTGTGGATGTGGGTGAATGCTGTATGATCCAATTAGTCCCTGAGGAAAGACCAGGACCCCATTCTACGGCCTGGCACGGATATGATGCTGGGACTATTTGGTGACAGGTTTACCCTTGATGTGAATTGTCTGTGATATGATGCATTACATGATGGCATATGTTTTAAATGTTTCAGTATTCTGCTCACTGGGCTCTTGTAGCTCACCCCTTTCCCTATATCCCCCAGGTTTGCAGGTATGGGCTAGATCAGGGAATCGAGAAGAGTAAAGTCTTGTGAGTTGTAATAGTTAGATGTGGACATGATGATTTGTAAAATGATGTAATGTTATGATCAGTCATGTTATGTAATATTGATATTGAGGATTAGAATTGTGCTTGACCATAGCATGTTTGAATAATCCCATGTATATACATGATCTATGTTTTATGATGTTTATGCTCAACCAAGCTTGATGTTGGATGAGATACCCCATTGGAGCATGTGATGAGACTCCAGTGTGTGGTTTATGTTTATGTTTATGTGCATGTGCAGGTTGAGCTTGGTAAAAGAAGAGAAAAAGTTCTCATATTTATGTATATGTGTGATCATGTATGGGATTTGACAGGTATTCAGGATGTATGTTTGGCTTGCTACGGGTCCCGGCGACCTTATGTTGATCTGGATCCTAGCGCCGGTAGCGGTCCGATTTCCGGGTCGTTACAATAACAATGTAGTAGTTGCAAATCCAGTGGTTGGAGGAGAAGCTAAACCACAGAACCACAGTATACTTAGAGACTATGTTAGACTTGACATCATACATATTGGGTCAAGCATTGTTAGACTAGGAGTGCAAGCCAATAACTTTGAGCTAAAACCTTTATTGGTACAGATGTTTCAGAATGCACTTTAGTTTTGTGAGTTACCTAGTGAGGGTCCAAGTAACCATTTGGAGCAATTTTTGGATATGTGCGACAATTAAAAGCAGAATGGTGTATCGGATGAAGCGATCAGATTGAGGTTATTTCCTTTTACATTGAAGGATAAAGCCAAAAAGTGGTTACAAAACCTTCCACTTAGATCAATCACTACCTGGGATGATTTAAAAGATAAATTTTTAGAAAGGTTCTTTCCACTAACAAAGATATCCAAATTGAAGAATAAAATCTATCATTTTCTGTAGATGGACTCAGAGACACTTTATGAAGCTTGGGAGAGAATGAAGGACACGCTCAGAATATGTCCTCACCTTAGATTACCAGATTGAATGGTTATGGAAAATTTCTACTATGGACTCAATGCCAACATAAGAAATGTAGTAGACAATGCAGCTGGAGTGTTATTTATGAGAAAAGAAATCTTTGAAGCCTTTGCCTTTTAGATGAATTGGCTACCACAAACTTTAAGTTTCCCATAGATAGGATTCCACCCAAGAGACTTGTAGGAATACATGAGATTGGCATTGTTTTTGCACTACAAGCATAGGTGGAAGTTCTAACTAAAAGATTGGATAAAATTACTACTGATTCTATTAATTCTGTGGTGCAGGTCTGTGAGAATTGCACTGGCAACCATGATTTCAGTGAGTGTCCTATGGGCTACTCTTTTTTTGCAAGTTAAGCAGATTAATTATGTGGACAATCAGGGATGCCAACAAAACAATCCATACTCCAACACTTACCATCCAGGTTGGAGAGATCATCTGAATCTCAAGTGGAAAACTCAGCCACAAACTCAAGTTTTGCTACCTTCACAGAGAGCACCGCCTAGATTTCAGCCACCTGAGAAGAAGAGCAGTTTGGAGAATAACATTGAACCTCTTGCTAGAACCACTAATGACTTTATGAGAGAAAGCATATCATTCATGGGAGAAACTAGATCCAACCTTCAAAATCAACAAGCTACTATAAAAAAATTTAGCGGTACAGATGGGACAATTGGCAAATCTAGTATCCAATAGAACTCAAGGAACTTTGTCTAGCAACACTAAAATAAATCCAAGAAAATAGGTAAATTCAATTACCTTGAGAAATGGAAAACAGTTGGAGGAGCTACCTCTAAAGGAGCAAGCAAAGAATAGTTGAAGCTCTTGTAGAAGAGGAGGTAGTAGAAGAGCCTAAGGTAGAGGTGGTTGTACTGCTATACAAACCACCAATTCCTTTCCCTCAGAGGCTCAAGAAAAATACTAAATATAAGAACTTTCTGAAATTCTTGGAGGTATTTAAAAAGTTGCATATTAGCATTCCTTTTGTTGAAGCATTGGCTCAAATGCCTAGCTATGCAAAGTTTCTAAAGGAAATTCTCTCCAAGAAAAGAAGGTTAGATGATCAGGAGATTGTGATGTTTACAGAGGAGTGTAGTTCCATTATTAAAACAAATTGCCTTCTAAGCTTAAGGATCCAGGGAGCTTTACTATTTCTTATAAGATTGGTAATATGGAATTCACAAAAGTCTAATGTGATTTGGGTGCTAGTATTACCTTGATGCCTTTATCTGTTTTAGGAAACTTGGGTTTGGAGAAGTGAAGTCTAACAGAGTATCGTTGTAGCTTGCAGATCATTCAATAACATATCCTAAAGGTGTGATAGAGGATGTATTAGTTAAAGTGGATAAATTTATCTTCCCAGTGGACTTTATTGTTCTTGATATGGAGAAAGATCGAGAAATTCCATTGATCTTAGGATGCCCATTCCTTGCAACTGGTAAGGCAGTCGTTGATGTTCATGAAGAAAAAATTGACTTTGAGAGTAGGGCAAGAAGAGGTAACTTTTAATATTTTGCATGAGAGTGGGGCAAGAAGAGGTAACTTCTAATATTTTGCAATCTACTAAATATTCTAATGCTACTGATGATTATTTTAGGATTAACACTGTTGACAAATGCGTTAGAGGTCATTTGGATGATTGTGGAAATAAATTTGAAAGTGACATGAGCACATGCTTGATGATGTTATTGATACTAGTTTGAACTATTGATTGTAAATATTGCTAAGTTGATGACAGAAAATACTGTAGGTACACCATACCATCCATAGATGAGTGGACAAGTAGATATTTGACAAAGAGTTGAAATGATCTAGAAAATTAGATGATGCACTATGGGCAACTAGGTTGCTGAATTTCAACATGAAAGCTACAAGAGAAAAATATTTATTGCAGTTGAATGAGTTAAATGAACTCTGTCTACATGCTTATAAAAATGCCAAGATATATAAAGAAAGAACCAAGAGATGATATGATAAGCATATTGCTAGACGTGAGTCCCATGTGGATTAGAAGGTTTTACTCTTCAATTCCAGACTCTGACTTTTTCCGGGCAAATTACGTTTTAGATGGTTTGGTTTTTTTTGAAATAGTTCAAGTACTCCCCCATGGAGCCATAGAAGTAAAAAATAAGGACTGTAATGATCAGATATTAAAGGTGGCTTGGAACAACATAAAGCCTCCATAATTTTTACATAACAATCTTGGATGATGTCAAGCTAGTGACTCTAAAGAAGCACTACTGGGAGGTAATCCAGATTGATTTTAATTTTCTTTAATTGTTTGCTCTTTTCAACTTCATTAACTTAATTATTCATTTTTAATGTCTTTTGTTTTGTGATTTATAGAAGAAGAAAGTCGAAAAAGAGAAATTAGAGTCAAGTTCAATCAATGCAGATGAATAAAGAGTAAAGTATACTTGAAATGGGAGTATTTCTAATTCTTCTACTTTACCTTCATTATTTATGTGCTTATTTGTTTATCTTGATGACATTGAGGACAATGTCAAAAATAAGTTTGGGATATAGTTTTGCATCTTGTTTTCTTTTTTTTTTTTTCTTATGCTATGCATATTTTTGTTTCAGCAGTATAATGAACTTTATGCATCTGATTAAGCTTAATGATTGTGGTAGAATTTTTTTTCTTTTTCTAAATCATTATAGTTGTACATTTTTGTTTAGCTTAGTTCATTATTGCTTTTACATATGTATTCATAAGTAACTATATAGTGTTTATCATGTACCGGTTAATATGCATGTATAAGCTTGACATATATATTACCTCACCAATTCTAGGACAAATTTCATGAATTTAAAATAATTAATGCTCACATTAGGGAGAAATGATATAGGCATTCTTTGTTTTGATCTAGCTACCCGTTTTGAGTATTCTTTTGTAATACCCGGCTAGACTCCGGTATCGGAATTCCTACCGTCCGGTGGAATCTCGGATGTCGGAAGCCTCTAGTAGGGTAAAACCATGTTTTTATGAAATGTTTTAATGCGTTTTATGTTTTAAGCATGAAAGAAAATGAGTTTTTGCATGAAAATAGCATTGGAGGAAAACTCAGGTTCGGCCGCCGAACATGCATGCGTTGCGGGTGTGCTTTAGGCTCCCGAAAGCATAAGTGAGGGAAGTCCAGGTTCGGCCGCCGAACCCCAAGTTCGGCCGCCGAACATGGCTTGCATGCGGAGGCACATTCGGCCCCCGAACGTGGTCTGGCCAGCCACTATAAAAGGGTCCCTTAGCCGAAAACGGGCGAGCTTTTTCCCCATTTTCGGCCAAGGTGAGCTCTTCACCGTCCCTCACCCATCTTTGATGTTTTTCCTCTAAATTTTTCAAGATTTTCATTTGTTTTAACTTTGTTTTGAAGATTAAAGCTTTTGAGCAAAGTTTTGGAGCTTGGAGGTTCAAGAACCCAATCTCTCCCAACTTCGAGTTTAGGTCGTCTCCCTCTCGATCTTCAAGAGGTAAGAGCCGATCTTAAGCTCATTGCATGTTTTAAGTAAGTTTTAAGTAGATCTATGGGATAGAATGCATGTTTAGGTTATGGTTATGTTTTTGGAGTTTATGGGTATAAATGTATGTTCATGAACAATGTGAGTTACTTGATGTGTTGTAGATGGGATTTATATTGGTTTGAGGCCCCTAGGAACATGTATGCTTGTGTTTGTGTGTTGTAGAATAGGTTTGATGCATGTTTGATAAGTTTGGAGGCGAAATGTGCAAAGGGAGCCAAGTTTCTGCCCTTTGGCAGAAACCAGGTTCGGCAGCCAAAGGATTTTCGGCCGCCGAACATGGCTGGGGAGGCAGCCTTTCGGCTGCCGAAGCTTGCCCCCGAAAGGGAGACTTTCGTCTCTGTCTGGCAGTTTCGGCCGCCGAAAGTGCCGCCGAACATGCATGAGTTTCGTCTCTGTCTGGGAGTTTCCGCCGCCGAAGGTGCCGCCGAACCTGCCTGACTTTCGGCTCTGGAGGGACTTTCGGCCGCCGAACCTGCCGCCGAAAGTGCCCTGTCCAGGCCTCCTTTGCATGATTTTGTATGGTTGTTTCATGATGTTTTAGGAGGTTTTTGGGGAGTAGTTTATAGTTATGTTCAGGTGCGTTTGGTCCCTCATTTGAGTCCACCTGTGTAGGTTCGGACCCGAGGAACCGAGGACCCCAGCAGTGAGTTCAGCTGCTTCGGTGCTGTCAGAGTCAGCCAGAGGTGAGTGGAACTAAACTTAATCTTTTAAATTAAATGTTTTATCATGTTTCATGCATCATGATTATGTAATAGGATGATTGCATTAGTGTTCACGAATATGCCGCATTGCATCGATTGTTGTTGATGTGGGTGAATGTTGGATGACCCAATTAGTCCATGACAGGAAGACCAGGACCCCATTCTACGGCCTGGCACAGAGTAAGGAAAGACCAGGACCCCATTCTACAACCTGGCACGGGAATGGGACTCGAAGACCAGGAGCCTAGAGGAGGCCCTGGGATAATGGTAAGTAATGTATGTATGACAGGAAGACCAGGACCCCATGCTACGGCCTGGCACAGAGTTAGCTTGGACTAATTGGTGACAAGTTCACCCAACCCTTATGTGAATTGTCTGTGTTATGATGCATCTCATTGGAGCATAGTGTTATTATGTTTTATAGTTCAACTCACTGGGCTTTTAGCTCACCCCTCTCCCTTTTACCCCCAGGCTTGCAGGTACAGGATAGAAGAGGAGGTCGGTTAGAGTAAAGCTTGTCGTGTAATAGATAGAATGTGGACATGACAAATCGTAGTATGATGTAATGTAATAGTACAGTATAGTTATGTAATGATGTTTATGGATATTAGAGGTGTGCTTGACCATGGAATGTTGTTATCCCTTTTAATACATGATCTTGGATATTTTATGTCATTTATGCAAACCAACTTAACATATGATATGTCACCCTTTGGGGGCACTGTTGAGATCCCACAGAGGGGTCAATGTTTATGAATTATGTTATATACAGTGCATGCACAGATTGAGTATGGTTGATGTATATGGAAAGAAAAGTTTTAATTTTTATGTATGTTGTTGATCATGTATGGGATTACACAGGTTTACAGGTTAGATGTCAGGCTTGCTATGGGTCCCGGCGGCCTTAAGCCGATCTGGATCTTAGCGCCGGTAGCGGTCCGATTTTCGGGTCGTTACAGAATGGTATCAGAGCCCTAGGTTCATATGGTCGGACCTAGAGTGTCGGGCTCATAGAGGTTATAGAAGGTCAAGCATAATAGGAAAGATCATGTCTGTAACGCCCCGGAAATCCGGACCGCTACCGGCGCTAGGATCCGGGTCGACTTAAGGCCGCCGGGACCCGTAGCAAGCCTGACATATAACCTGTAAACCTGTATAATCCCATACATGATCAACAACATGCATAAAAATTAAAACTTTTCTTCATACATACTGTCATCAACTAACTCAACCTGTGCATACTCTGAACATATACATAACATAGTCCCTCTGTGGGATCTCATCAAACCTTAAAGGCAAAACAACCTGTGTTGAGTTAGTTTGCATAAACATCATAACATAAGATCATGTATATACAAAAGGGATTAACAATATATTATGGTCAAGCACTCCCTATCCTCAATAACCTCATTACATAACATCCTGAATATTTTTACATTTCATCATAATACAATTGTCATGTCCACAAACTAACTATTACATACTTATGACTTTTTCTCTTCTTGTCTTCTCTATCTATCCCGTACCTGCAAGCCTGGGAGTTAGGGGAGAGGGGTGAGCTAGATGCCCAGTGAGTAGAACTATAAAAAGAATGTTTAAAACATGCTATCATGAAATGCGTCACTGCACAAACAATTCACACCACGGATGGACTGATTCAAAAATCCCTCAACTCCATGCCCGGCCCTATTATGGGCACCACAGGACTTCGTATTGCCCGGCCCTATTATGGGCACCACAGGACTTCGTACTCGGAGTTATTGCCCGGCCCTATTATGGGCACCACAGGACTTCGTATTGCCCGGCCCTATTATGGGCACCACAGGACTTCGTATACAGAAGGCTAATGAATCATCCTAATGTCCATCCACTATCATCTATCACAACAATACAATGCGGCATAGTCGTGAATTCTAATGCAAACAACCTATAATATGATCATGATGCATGAAGCATGATAAAAGCATCTCATTTCTTAATTTAAAAAGGTTAAGTTTAGTTCCACTCACCTCTGGCTGACTCTGACAAACTTTGTAGCAGCTGGCTCACTGCTGGGGTCCTTGGTTCCTCGGGTCCGAACCTACACAGGTGGACTCCAATGAGGGACCAAACATACATAAACATAACTCTAATATACTCCCCAAAAACCCCCTAAAACATCCTGAAAATATCACATAGAGATATGCATGGAGTGGCTGAACAGGGCACTTTCGGCGGCCGAAAGTCCTGGACAGAGACGAAACTCAGGTAGGTTCGGCGGCACCTTCGGCGGCCGAAAGTCCTGGACAGAGACGAAAGTCTCTTTTCGGGGGCAACTTCGGCAGCCGAAAGGCCTGCCTCCCCAGCCATGTTCGGCGGCCGAAAGTGCCTTCGGCTGCCGAACCTGGTTTCTGCCAAAGGGCAGAAACTTGGCTCCTTTGTGCATTTTCGCCTCCAAACTCACCAATCATGCATATACCTCAACCAAAACATGCATACAAGTTCCTAGGGGCCTCAAAACATCAAATACCCCAACTACAACACTTCAAGCATACTCAAACATGCCACATTGTTCAAGAATCACATAAAACCTAACATTTGCTTAAAAACTCATACAACCCTATACATGCCATTCTACCCCATAAAATCACTTAAAACTTACTTAAAACACATAAGGAGCTTAAGATCGGCCCTTACCTCTTGAAGATCGAGAAGGAGACGACCTAAACTTGGAGATCCACGAAAATGAGCTCCTGAGTTCCCAAAGCTCCAAAACTTGGTTTAAATGTTCAAAACTTGCAATGTGAGTTTAAAACTCAAGAAAAATGGAAGAGATTTGGAGGAAGAACACTAGATTTGCAAAGGGAAGGTCGGAAGCTCGCTGAGGTCGAAAATGGGAGAAAGCTCGCCCATTTCGGCTAAGTGCCCCATTTATAGGTGGCTGGCCAGGCCACGTTCGGGGGCCGAATGTGCCTCCGCATCCATGCAATGTTCGGCGGCCGAACTTGACTTTCGGCGGCCGAACCTGGACTGCCCTCACTCATGCTTTCGGGGGCCTAACGTGCCTCCAAAACGCATGCACGTTCGGCGGCCGAACTTGACTTTCGGCGGCCGAACCTGGGTTTTCCTCCAATGCTAATTTCATGCAAAAACTCATTTAGTTTCATACTTTAAAACCATTAAAAACATGAAAACATTTTTATAAAACATGATTCTACCCTTCTAGAGGTCTCCGACATCCGAGATTCCACCGGACGGTAGGAATTCCGGTACCGGAGTCTAGCCGGGTATTACATTCTCCCCCCCTTAAGAACATTCGTCCCCGAATGTTCCTCATTAGCACACATAGCATGGCATAAAACATAACACATAAACACATCAACACATAGGGATCTAACCTTAAAAGAGATGAGGGTACTGCTGGAGCATAGACTCCCGTGTCTCCCAAGTGCATTCCTCTAAATTGTGGTGGTTCCATAGGACTTTCACCATCGGGATTTCCTTGTTTCTTAACTTTCTGATCTGGGTGTCTATGATCCGCACTGGCTGTTCAACATAGGTGAGATCCTCTTGGACCTCCACATCAGGCTCACTAAGAACCTTGCTCGGATCTGACACAAACTTCCTCAACATTGAAACATGGAAAACCGGATGGATTCTTTCCATCGAAGCAGGTAAATCCAGCTTGTACGACACATTCCCAATCTTTTGCAAGATTTCAAAGGGTCCGATGTATCGTGGGGCTAGTTTACCTTTCTTCCCAAAGCGAACCACTCCCTTCATTGGAGACACCTTGAGCAATACCAGATCCCCCTCCTGAAACTCTAACTGTCTTCTGCGGACGTCTGCATAGCTCTTCTGTCTGCTGGTAGCAGTCTTGATTCTCTCTCTGATTATGGGTACCACCCTGCTGGTAATCTCTACTAGCTCAGGCCCTGCCAAGGCCTTTTCTCCAACTTCCTCCCAGCAAACAGGTGACCTGCACTTCCTCCCATATAAAGCTTCATATGGAGCCATCCCGATGCTAGCATGATGGCTGTTGTTGTAGGCAAACTCCACCAAAGGTAGATGCTGCCTCCAAGAACCGCCAAAGTCCAGCACACACATTCTGAGCATATCTTCGATGGTCTGGATGGTCCTTTCTGACTGTCCATCAGTCTGGGGGTGGAAGGCAGTACTGAAGTCCAACCTAGTACCCATGGCATTCTGCAGACTCCGCCAAAACCTGGAGGTGAACTGGGGCCCTCTATCTGACACTATAGAAACAGGAACCCCATGCAGTCTGACTATCTCATCTACATACACCTGCGCCAACTTGTCCACAGAATAACCACTTCTGACAGGGATGAAGTGAGCAGATTTGGTGAGTCTGTCCACAATCACCCATATGGAGTCCAACCTGTTGGACGTCGCCGGTAACCCCACTACGAAGTCCATAGCTATATTTTCCCATTTCCACTCTGGAATAGGTAGCGGGTTAAGCATTCCAGCCGGCTTCTGATGTTCCAGCTTCACCATCTGACACACTTCGCAGGCTGACACGAACTGTGCCACTTCTTTCTTCATCGCTGGCCACCAATAAACCTTTTTCAAATCTTGATACATCTTGGTGGTTCCGGGGTGAATGCTGTATCTTGCATTATGAGCCTCTCTCATAATGTCTCCTTTTAGCCCAATGTCATATGGTACACATAGTCTGCTCCCAAAGCGGAGGATCCCCTTACTGTCGAATCTGAACTCGCTATCATTGCCTGACTGAACAGTCCTGGCAATCTTCACTAACTCCGGGTCCTCATGCTGTTTCTGAGCCACCTGCTCCAGAAACACGGGTGCTACTCTCATCTGGGCCACTAAGGCACCTGTACCAGACAACTCCAACTGTAGACCTTCCTCAGTAAACTTGTAAAACTCCTTCACCACTGGTCTCCTCTCTGCCGATATGTGGGATAAACTGCCTAGTGACTTCCGGCTTAGGGCGTCTGCCACGACATTCGCCTTACCCGGATGATACTGAATCTTGCAATCATAGTCACTCAGCAGCTCCACCCATCTCCTCTGTCTCAAGTTCAAATCTCTTTGACTCAGGATGTACTGCAGGCTTTTATGATCTGTGAAGATCTCACATTTTACCCCATAGAGGTAGTGCCTCCACATCTTGAGTGCAAAGATTACTGCTGCCATCTCAAGGTCATGTGTGGGGTAATTCAACTCATGCTTCTTTAGCTGCCTAGAAGCATAAGCGATCACCCTCTCCTTCTGCATTAGTACACAACCCAGTCCCACACGGGATGCATCACAAAAGACCGTAAAGTCCTCATCACTAGATGGCAGAGCTAAAACTGGTGCTGAAGTCAACCTCTTCTTAAGCTCTTCGAAACTCTCCTCGCACTGGTCGGTCCACAGAAACTTCTGATTCTTCCTGGTTAGTCTGGTCAGAGGAGCTGCTATCTTTGAGAAGTCCTGAACGAACCTCCTGTAGTAGCCTGCCAAACCCAAGAAACTTCTAATCTCTGTCACTGAAGTGGGTCTAGGCCAGTTAGCCACAGTCTCTGTCTTCTTGGGGTCCACCTCAATCCCATTCTCTGACACTACATGCCCCAAGAACGAAATACTCCTCAGCCAGAACTCACATTTAGAGAACTTGGCATACAAGCCATGTTCCCTCAAAGTCTGCAAGACCAACCGCAGATGATGGGCATGCTCCTCTGCATTCCTGGAATACACTAAGATATCATCTATGAAGACAATAACGAAGTGATCCAGGTACTGGCTAAACACTCTGTTCATGAGATCCATGAATGCTGCAGGGGCGTTGGTTAACCCGAACGGCATTACAAGGAACTCAAAATGCCCATATCTGGTCCTGAAGGCTGTCTTCGGCACATCCTCATCCCTTATCCTTAGCTGATGGTACCCCGATCTTAGATCTATTTTGGAGAAACAACCCGCTCCGGCTAGCTGGTCGAATAGATCATCGATCCTTGGCAATGGGTACCTATTCTTGGTAGTGACTTTGTTCAACTGCCTGTAGTCGATACAAAGTCTAAGGGATCCATCCTTCTTCCTCACAAACAAGACTGGAGCACCCCAAGGCGAGGTACTCTGTCGGATGAAACCCTTTTCTACCAGCTCTTGCAATTGCTCTTTCAACTCCTTTAACTCGGCTGGAGCCATCCTGTAGGGAGGGATAGAGATCGGTCTAGTTCCAGGCATCAACTCTATCTCGAACTCTATCTCCCTAGCAGGTGGTAAACCTGGAAGCTCATCAGGAAAGACATCCTGAAACTCTCTGACAACTGGCACCGAGGCCGGCTCCCTGACCTGACTGTCTAGCTCTCTCACATGAGCTAAGTACCCCTGACATCCCTTCCTAAGCAACCTATGAGCCTGAAGAGCTGATACCAGACCTCTAGGTGTGCCCCTCTTGTCTCCTCTGAAGACTACCTCTGACCCGTTCTGATCTCTGAACCTGACTACCTTGTCCCTGCAGTCCAAGGTAGCACCATGGGTAGATAGCCAATCCATCCCTAGAATGACGTCAAAGTCTGTCAAATCTAGAACCACAAGGTCGGCGGAGAGGCATCTTCCCTCAATAAAAACTGGACTGTACTGGCAGACTGACACTGCCACTGACGGGTCACACTTGGGTCCACTGACCCATAGGGGACACTCTAACCCAGAGACTATCAGACCCAACCTCTCAACGGCTCTTGGAGCAATAAATGAATGAGATGCACCCGGGTCCATTAATGCATACACATCAGAACACCCAATGACGAGATTACCTGACACCACGGTGTTGGATGTGTTAGCCTCCTGCTGTGTCATGGTGAAGATCCTGGCTGGAGCTGATGGACCTTCACCTCGGGAACCAGAAGAAGAGGCTGCCCCTCTCCCTCTACCTCTGCCACTGCCCTGAGTTGTGGCTGGAACTGCTGGCTGTACCACACTACCAGAAGCTGTCTGCTGGGGCTGGCCCATAAAAGGCGCTCTAGGACAATCCCGAGCTATGTGTCCCTCCTGTCCACATCTGAAACATGCATTAGTCCCAGCTCGACACACTCCCCTGTGCGGTCTTCCACATCTCTGGCATTCTGTACCATCTGAGCCTGAGCTCGAGCCACCGCCAAATCCCAGACCGGATTTCAACTTGTTCCAAAACTTATTCTTCTTCGGCTTCTTGGTGGTGCTATCCCACCTCTTCTTACCTGAGCTCTGAGAAGAGAAACCTGGTCCTCCTCTGCTTGGGGTCTTAACCCCTGAAGACTGGGTCACTGACTGCTTCACTGACCCCTCAACTATAGCACTTGCCTCCATTCTTCGAGCCATATCCACCACAGTGTGGAAACTTTCTCTCTCAGCTGACTGAACCAACGAGGAGTACCTGGAATGCAGCTTCATGACATATTTCTTGGCTTTCTTTGTATCTGAATCTAGAGCTTGCCCTGAAAAAGGCAATAGCTCCAAGAATTTATCCGTGAACTCCTCTACACTCATGTGCTCTGACTGCCTCAGTTGCTCAAACTCAATCATCTTCAGTTCTCTAGAACTGTCTGGAAAAGCCCATCCAGCGAACTCATTCGCGAATTCTTCCCATGTCATACCGTCTAGTCTCGGGTCCACATAACACTTGAACCATTCCCGTGCCTTCTTGCACTTTAAAGTGAACCCTGCCATCTGAATGGCCCTGCTGTCACTTGCCCCTAGCTCATCAGTTATTGTCTTCACTACTCTCAGATACTCAAAGGGGTCATCCCCTGACTTGTATTTGGGAGCATCTAGCTTGAGGTAGTCCGTCATCTTTACCTTGCTCCCATCGGTTGAGCTAGGTCTAGGAGGTTGAGTAACTGGGGCTGCTGGTTCTGTAGGTGGTGGAGGTGGAGGTGCAGCATTCCCCGAGGTGGGGTTTGCCGGGTTTGGATAGAAGGGTGAGGGTGGATAAGCTGGGTACTGTGTATAGGGTGGATAGAAAGGTGGATAAGGCATGTAGGTAGGGTAGGGGTTAAAGCTGGAGTAATCCGATGTACCTCCCATCGGATACCCTGAACCCTGTGGGAAGGGTGGATAATGGGGTGGAAAACCATACCCCGAGGCCTGAACGCCTCCCTGAGACTCCCCTGTCCCTTCTTCCTGCATGCTCACATCCAGGTTCCCATCCCTCCTCTGATCCTCTTCCATAGCCTCCCTCACATCTGAAGAACTTCCTCCTCTATCCGTTCCCCTCCTGCTAACATCAAAAGACCTTCTAGGGTCCCTTGACACTCTTTCTCTGTTGGCTCTACAAGACATTGTCCTAGGCAATGTAGGAGGACGGGCGCTCGTGCCCTCATCCTCAGGTGGCACTCCAGTCAATCGCGCAGATCGACGAGTTCCTCTCATCCTATTCTCTGAAAAACAGCTCATAACAAGCAAACATTAGCATCATATGGTTCATGTGGGCACACATGAACCCTCATCACATACATCACATAGCATAGCATATCATTAATGCACATGCATAAAGTCATGGCATTTCACATCATCGTACAAGACAGGACTCAACATCCTATCCTAGTGGACATGACTTTCCTATTGTGCTTGACCTTCTATAACATCTATGAGCCCGACACTCTAGGTCCGACCATATGAACCTAGGGCTCTGATACCATTCTGTAACGCCCCGGAAATCCGGACCGCTACCGGCGCTAGGATCCGGGTCGACTTAAGGCCGCCGGGACCCGTAGCAAGCCTGACATATAACCTGTAAACCTGTATAATCCTATACATGATCAACAACATGCATAAAAATTAAAACTTTTCTTCATACATACTGTCATCAACTAACTCAACCTGTGCATACTCTGAACATATACATAACATAGTCCCTCTGTGGGATCTCATCAAACCTTAAAGGCAAAACAACCTGTGTTGAGTTAGTTTGCATAAACATCATAACATAAGATCATGTATATACAAAAGGGATTAACAATATATTATGGTCAAGCACACCCTATCCTCAATAACCTCATTACATAACATCCTGAATATTTTTACATTTCATCATAATACAATTGTCATGTCCACAAACTAACTATTACATACTTATGACTTTTTCTCTTCTTGTCTTCTCTATCTATCCCGTACCTGCAAGCCTGGGGGTTAGGGGAGAGGGGTGAGCTAGATGCCCAGTGAGTAGAACTATAAAAAGAATGTTTAAAACATGCTATCATGAAATGCGTCACTGCACAAACAATTCACACCACGGATGGACTGATTCAAAAATCCCTCAACTCCATGCCCGGCCCTATTATGGGCACCACAGGACTTCGTATTGCCCGGCCCTATTATGGGCACCACAGGACTTCGTACTCGGAGTTATTGCCCGGCCCTATTATGGGCACCACAGGACTTCGTATTGCCTGGCCCTATTATGGGCACCACAGGACTTCGTATACAGAAGGCTAATGAATCATCCTAATGTCCATCCACTATCATCTATCACAACAATACAATGCGGCATAGTCGTGAATTCTAATGCAAACAACCTATAATATGATCATGATGCATGAAGCATGATAAAAGCATCTCATTTCTTAATTTAAAAAGGTTAAGTTTAGTTCCACTCACCTCTGGCTGACTCTGACAAACTCTGTAGCAGCTGGCTCACTGCTGGGGTCCTTGGTTCCTCGGGTCCGAACCTACACAGGTGGACTCCAATGAGGGACCAAACATACATAAACATAACTCTAATATACTCCCCAAAAACCCCCTAAAACATCCTGAAAATATCACATAGAGATATGCATGGAGTGGCTGAACAGGGCACTTTCGGCGGCCAAAAGTCCTGGACAGAGACGAAACTCAGGTAGGTTCGGCGGCACCTTCGGCGGCCGAAAGTCCTGGACAGAGACGAAAGTCTCTTTTCGGGGGCAACTTCGGCAGCCGAAAGGCCTGCCTCCCCAGCCATGTTCGGCGGCCGAAAGTGCCTTCGGCTGCCGAACCTGGTTTCTGCCAAAGGGCAGAAACTTGGCTCCTTTGTGCATTTTCGCCTCCAAACTCACCAATCATGCATATACCTCAACCAAAACATGCATACAAGTTCCTAGGGGCCTCAAAACATCAAATACCCCAACTACAACACTTCAAGCATACTCAAACATGCCACATTGTTCAAGAATCACATAAAACCTAACATTTGCTTAAAAACTCATACAACCCTATACATGCCATTCTACCCCATAAAATCACTTAAAACTTACTTAAAACACATAAGGAGCTTAAGATCGGCCCTTACCTCTTGAAGATCGAGAGGGAGACGACCTAAACTTGGAGATCCACGAAAATGAGCTCCTGAGTTCCCAAAGCTCCAAAACTTGGTTTAAATGTTCAAAACTTGCAATGTGAGTTTAAAACTCAAGAAAAATGGAAGAGATTTGGAGGAAGAACACTAGATTTGCAAAGGGAAGGTCGGAAGCTCGCTGAGGTCGAAAATGGGAGAAAGCTCGCCCATTTCGGCTAAGTGCCCCATTTATAGGTGGCTGGCCAGGCCACGTTCGGGGGCCGAATGTGCCTCCGCATCCATGCAATGTTCGGCGGCCGAACTTGACTTTCGGCGGCCGAACCTGGACTGCCCTCACTCATGCTTTTGGGGGCCTAACGTGCCTCCAAAACGCATGCACGTTCGGCGGCCGAACTTGACTTTCGGCTGCCGAACCTGGGTTTTCCTCCAATGCTAATTTCATGCAAAAACTCATTTAGTTTCATACTTTAAAACCATTAAAAACATGAAAACATTTTTATAAAACATGATTCTACCCTTCTAGAGGTCTCCGACATCCGAGATTCCACTGGACGGTAGGAATTCCGGTACCGGAGTCTAGCCGGGTATTACAATGTCCACTAGGATAGGATGTGGAGTCCTGTCATGAATAATGATGTGAAATGCCAAGATGATATGCATGTGCATTAATGATATGCTATGATATGTGATGTATGTGATGCGGGTTCATGTGTTCCCACATGAACCATATGATGCTAATGTTTGTGCTATGTGTACTGTTTTTCAGAAAACAGGATGAGGGAAACTCGTCGATCAGCAAGATTGACTGGAGTGCCACCTGAGGATGAGGGCACGAGCGCCCGTCCTCTAGCATTGCCTAGGGCAATGTCTAGTAGGTCTAGCAGAGACAGAGCAGTAAGAGACCCTAGAAGGTCTTTGGATCTGGGTAGGAGCAGATCAGATAGAGGAACAGTTCGGGGAGGAGCGTCAGAGGACATGGGGGAGGATATGGATGTAGAGCAGAGGAGGGATGGCAGTCTGGGAGTTAGCATGTCAGAAGAAGGAATGGGAGAGTCCCAAGGAGGCACTCAGGCCTCGGGATTTGTTCAGCCACCCCACTACCCACACTTCTCACAACATCCCGGGTATTCGATGGGAGGTACATCAGATTACCCTAGCTTCACCCCTTATCCCACACAGATGCCGTACCCACCATACTACCCACCATATTCACAATACCCAATGTATCCACCCCCACCATACTATCCAAATCCAGCAGACCCTACCTCAGAAAATGTTGCACCACCTCCACCACCTACAAAACCAGCAGCCCCAGTTGCTCAGCCATCTAGACCTAGCTCAGCCAGTGGGAGCAAGGTTAAGATGACTGACTACATGAAATTGGGTGCTCCCCAGTATGAAAAAGGGGATGACCCATTTGTATATCTTGAAAGGGTTAAAGTGATCACAGAGGAGATTGGGGCTGATGACAGTAGAGCCATTCAGATGGCCGGGTTCACGCTTAAGTGCAAGAAGGCACGAGAGTGGTTCAAGAATTATGTGAACCCGAAAGTGGACAACATGTCCTGGGAAGAGTTTGCAAACGAGTTTGCAGGATGGGCTTTTCCCGATAGTTCAAGGGAGTTGAAGATGATAGAGTTTGAACAATTGAGGCAGACAGAGGATATGAGCGTAGAGGAGTACACCGACAGATTTTTGGAGCTGTTGCCTTTTGCTGGGCAGAGTCTGGATACAGATTCGAAGAAGTCAAGGAGGTATGTCATGAAACTTCATTCCAGGTATTCCTCCTTGATTCAGTCCGTGGACAGGGAGAGCTTCCATGCCATAGTAGATATGGCTAGGAAAATGGAGGCCAGTGCCATCATTCAGGGGACAGTTAAGCAGGCAGTGGCACAGCCTTCTGGTTCTAAAACTCCGGGTGGGGGAAGATTAGATCCTTCTACCCTGAGTGCAGCAGCTTCAGGCAGTAAGAGATGGGGTAAGCCCAAGGGTAAGAAGAATAAGTTCTGGAATAAAGTCAAGTCCAGTCTGGGATTTGGGAGTGGCTCAAGCTCTGGTGTGGATAATGCAGTTTGTGCGAAGTGTGGTAGGCCACACAGGGGAGTATGTCGGTTTGGGACGAACGCCTGTTTCGGATGTGGACAGGAGGGGCATATGGCTCGAGAGTGTCCAAGAGCAGTCCCGATGGCTCAGTCCCAGCAGACAGCCTCAGGCAGTGTAGCGCAGGCAGCAGCTCCAGCCATGACTCAGGCCAGTGGCAGAGGTAGAGGGAGAGGGGCAGCCTCTTCTTCAGCGGGTTTCAGAGGTGAAGGTCCATCAGCTCCAGCACGGATCTTCACAATGACACAGCAGGAGGCAGATGCATCTAACACCGTAGTGGCAGGTAACTTAATCATTGGTTGTTCAGATGTGTATGCCTTGATGGACCCTGGTGCATCTCATTCTTTTATTGCTTCGAGAGCCGTGGGGAGGTTAGGTCTGATGACTTCTGGGTTAGAGTGTCCTCTCTGGGTCAGTGGACCCAAGTGTGATCCATCAGTGGCAGAGTCAGTCTGCCAGTGTAGTCCTGTGTTTGTTGAGGGAAGATACTTGTCCGCCGACCTAGTGGTTCTAGATTTGACAGATTTTGACGTCATTCTAGGGATGGACTGGTTATCTACCCATGGTGCTACCTTGGACTGCAGGGACAAGGTAGTCAGGTTCAGAGGTCAGGATGGGTCTGAGGTCGTCTTCAGAGGAGACCGAAGAGGTACACCTAGAGGTCTGATATCAGCTCTTCAGGCTCGTAGGTTGCTCAGGAGGGGATGTCAGGGGTATTTGGCTCATGTGAGAGAGCTTAGCAGTCAGGTCAGAGAGCCCGCCTCGGTGCCAGTGGTTAGAGAGTTCTTAGATGTGTTCCCAGACGAGCTGCCAGGTTTACCACCTGCTAGGGAGATAGAGTTCGAGATAGAACTAATGCCTGGAACCCAACCGATCTCTATCCCTCCCTACAGGATGGCGCCAGCAGAATTGAAAGAGTTGAAGGAGCAGTTGCAGGAGTTGGTAGACAAGGGCTTCATCCGACCGAGTACCTCACCCTGGGGTGCTCCAGTTTTATTTGTGAGAAAGAAAGATGGATCCCTTAGACTTTGTATCGACTACAGGCAGTTGAACAAAGTCACTACCAAGAACAAGTACCCTTTGCCAAGGATCGACGATCTATTCGACCAGCTAGCAGGAGCGGACTGTTTCTCCAAAATAGATCTGAGATCTGGGTACCACCAGCTGAGGATCAGAGATGAGGATGTGCCAAAAATGGCTTTCAGGACCAGAAATGGGCATTTTGAGTTTCTTGTAATGCCGTTCGGGTTAACCAACGCCCCTGCAGCATTCATGGATCTCATGAATAGAGTGTTTAGTCAATACCTGGATCTCTTTGTTATTGTCTTCATAGATGATATCTTAGTGTATTCCAGGAATGCAGAGGAGCATGCCCATCATCTGAGATTGGTTCTACAGACCTTGAGGGAACATGGCTTGTATGCCAAGTTCTCTAAGTGTGAGTTCTGGCTGAGGAGCATTTCGTTCTTGGGGCATGTAGTGTCAGAGAATGGGATAGAGGTGGACCCCAAGAAGACAGAAACTGTGGCTAACTGGCCTAGACCCACTTCAGTGACGGAGATCAGGAGTTTCTTGGGTTTGACAGGTTACTACAGGAGGTTCGTTCAGGACTTCTCGAAAATAGCAGCTCCTCTGACCAGACTAACCAGGAAGAATCAGAAATTTCTGTGGACCGACCAGTGCAAAGAGAGTTTTGAAGAGCTTAAGAAGAGGTTGACTTCAACACCAGTTTTAGCTCTGCCATCTAGTGATGAGGACTTTACAGTCTTTTGTGATGCGTCCCGTGTGGGACTGGGTTGTGTACTGATGCAAAGTGAGAGGGTGATTGCTTATGCTTCGAGGCAGCTAAAGAAGCATGAGTTGAATTACCCCACACATGACCTTGAGATGGCAGCAGTAATCTTTGCACTCAAGATGTGGAGGCACTACCTCTATGGGGTAAAATGTGAGATCTTTACAGATCATAAGAGCCTGCAGTACATCCTGAGTCAAAGAGACTTGAACTTGAGACAGAGGAGATGGGTGGAGCTGCTGAGTGACTATGATTGCAAGATTCAGTATCATCCGGGTAAGGCGAATGTTGTGGCAGACGCCCTAAGCCGGAAGTCACTAGGCAGTCTATCCCACATCACGGCAGAGAGGAGACCAGTGGTGAAGGAGTTTTACAAGCTCATTAATGAAGGTCTACAGTTGGAGTTGTCTTGTACAGGTGCCTTGGTTGCTCAGATGAAAGTGACACCCGTGTTTCTGGAGCAGGTGGCTCAGAAACAGCATGAGGACCCAGAGTTAGTGAAGATTGCCAGGACTGTTCAGTCAGACAAGGATAGTGAGTTCAGATTCGACAATAAGGGGATCCTCCGCTATGGGAGTCGATTGTGTGTACCAGATGACATAGGGCTAAAAGGAGACATTATGAGAGAGGCTCATAATTCAAGATACAGCATTCACCCCGGGGCCACCAAGATGTATCGGGATCTGAAAAAGGTTTATTGGTGGCCAGCTATGAAGAGAGAAGTGGCACAGTTTGTGTCAGCCTGCGAAGTGTGTCAGAGGGTGAAGCTGGAACATCAGAAGCCGGCTGGAATGCTTAAACCGCTACCTATTCCAGAGTGGAAATGGGAGAATATAGTTATGGACTTCGTAGTGGGGTTACCGGCGACGTCCAACAGATTGGACTCCATATGGGTGATTGTGGACAGACTCACCAAATCTGCTCACTTCATCCCTGTCAGGAGTGGCTATTCTGTGGACAAATTGGCGCAGGTGTATGTTGAAGAGATAGTCAGACTGCATGGGGTTCCTGTTTCTATAGTATCAGATAGAGGACCCCAGTTCACCTCCAGGTTTTGGCGGAGTCTGCAGGATGCCATGGGTACCAGGTTAGATTTTAGCACTGCCTTCCATCCACAGACAGACGGACAGTCAGAGAGGACCATCCAGACCATAGAAGATATGCTAAGAATGTGTGTGCTGGACTTTGGCGGTTCTTGGAGGCAGCATCTACCTTTGGTGGAGTTTGCCTACAATAACAGCCATCATGCTAGCATCGGGATGGCTCCATATGAAGCTTTATATGGGAGGAAGTGCAGGTCACCTGTTTGCTGGGAGGAAGTTGGAGAAAAGGCCTTGGCAGGGCCTGAGCTAGTAGAGATCACCAGCAGGGTGGTACCCTTAATCAGAGAAAGAATCAAGACTGCTGCAAGCAGACAGAAGAGTTATGCAGACATCCGCAGAAGGCAAGTGAGTTCCAGGAGGGGGATCTGGTATTGCTCAAGGTGTCTCCAATGAAAGGAGTGGTTCGGTTCGGGAAGAAGGGTAAGCTGGCTCCGCGGTACATCGGACCCTTTGAAGTCCTGCAAAGGATTGGGAATGTATCGTACAAGCTGGATTTACCTGCTTCAATGGAGAGAATCCATCCGGTTTTCCATGTTTCTATGTTGAGAAAGTTTGTGTCAGATCCGGGCAAGGTTCTTAGTGAGCCTGATGTGGAGATCCAAGAGGATCTCACCTATGTTGAGCAGCCGGTACGGATTCTGGACACTCAAATCAGGAAGTTGAGAAACAAGGAAATCCCGATGGTGAAAGTCCTTTGGAACCACCACAATATGGAAGAATGCACTTGGGAGACACGGGAGTCCATGCTCCAGCAGTACCCTTATCTTTTCTAAGGTTGGTTTCTTATATGTTTCATGTGTTTCATGTGTATAATATGTTGTATGCCTTGCATGTGCTAGTGGAGGAACATTCGGGGACGAATGTTCTTAAGGGGGGGAGAATGTAATACCCGGCTAGACTCCGGTATCGGAATTCCTACCGTCCGGTGGAATCTCGGATGTCGGAAGCCTCTAGTAGGGTAAAACCATGTTTTTATGAAATGTTTTAATGCATTTTATGTTTTAAGCATGAAAGAAAATGAGTTTTTGCATGAAAATAGCATTGGAGGAAAACTTAGGTTCGGCCGCCGAACATGCATGCATTGCGGGTGTGCTTTAGGCCCCCGAAAGCATAAGTGAGGGAAGTCCAGGTTCGGCCGCCGAACCCCAAGTTTGGCCGCCGAACATGGCTTGCATGCGGAGGCACATTCGGCCCCCGAACGTGGTCTGGCCAGCCACTATAAAAGGGTCCCTTAGCCGAAAACGGGCGAGCTTTTTCCCCATTTTCGGCCAAGGTGAGCTCTTCGCCGTCCCTCACCCATCTTTGATGTTTTTCCTCTAAATCTTTCAAGATTTTCATTTGTTTTAACTTTGTTTTGAAGATTAAAGCTTTTGAGCAAAGTTTTGGAGTTTGGAGGTTCAAGAACCCAATCTCTCCCAACTTCGAGTTTAGGTCGTCTCCCTCTCGATCTTCAAGAGGTAAGAGCCGATCTTAAGCTCATTGCATGTTTTAAGTAAGTTTTAAGTAGATCTATGGGATAGAATGCATGTTTAGGTTATGGTTATGTTTTTGGAGTTTATGGGTATAAATGTATGTTCATGAACAATGTGAGTTACTTGATGTGTTGTAGATGGGGTTTATATTGGTTTGAGGCCCCTAGGAACATGTATGCTTGTGTTTGTGTGTTGTAGAATAGGTTTGATGCATGTTTGATAAGTTTGGAGGCGAAATGTGCAAAGGGAGCCAAGTTTCTGCCCTTTGGCAGAAACCAGGTTCGGCAGCCAAAGGATTTTCGGCCGCCGAACATGGCTGGGGAGGCAGCCTTTCGGCTGCCGAAGCTTGCCCCCGAAAGGGAGACTTTTGTCTCTGTCTGGCAGTTTCGGCCGCCGAAAGTGCCGCCGAACATGCATGAGTTTCATCTCTGTCTGGGAGTTTCCGCCGCCGAAGGTGCCGCCGAACCTGCCTGACTTTCGGCTCTGGAGGGACTTTCGGCCGCCGAACCTGCCGCCGAAAGTGCCCTGTCCAGGCCTCCTTTGCATGATTTTGTATGGTTGTTTCATGATGTTTTAGGAGGTTTTTGGGGAGTAGTTTATAGTTATGTTCAGGTGCGTTTGGTCCCTCATTTGAGTCCACCTGTGTAGGTTCGGACCCGAGGAACCGAGGACCCCAGCAGTGAGTTCAGCTGCTTCGGTGCTGTCAGAGTCAGCCAGAGGTGAGTGGAACTAAACTTAATCTTTTAAATTAAATGTTTTATCATGTTTCATGCATCATGATTATGTAATAGGATGATTGCACTAGTGTTCACGAATATGCCGCATTGCATCGATTGTTGTTGATGTGGATGAATGTTGGATGACCCAATTAGTCCATGACAGGAAGACCAGGACCCCATTCTACGGCCTGGCACAGAGTAAGGAAAGACCAGGACCCCATTCTATGGCCTGGCACGGTAATGGGACTCGAAGACCAGGAGCCCAGAGGAGGCCCTGGGATAATGGTAAGTAATGTATGTATGACAGGAAGACCAGGACCCCATGCTACGGCCTGGCACAGAGTTAGCTTAGACTAATTGGTGACAAGTTCACCCAACCCTTTTGTGAATTGTCTGTGTTATGATGCATCTCATTGGAGCATAGTGTTATTATGTTTTATAGTTCAACTCACTGGGCTTTTAGCTCACCCCTCTCCCTTTTACCCCCAGGCTTGCAGGTACAGGATAGAAGAGGAGGTCGGTTAGAGTAAAGCTTGTCGTGTAATAGATAGAATGTGGACATGACAAATCGTAGTATGATGTAATGTAATAGTACAGTATAGTTATGTAATGATGTTTATGGATATTAGAGGTGTGCTTGACCATGGAATGTTGTTATCCCTTTTAATACATGATCTTGGATATTTTATGTCATTTATGCAAACCAACTTAACATATGATATGTCACCCTTTGGGGGCACTGTTGAGATCCCACAGAGGGGTCAATGTTTATGAATTATGTTATATACAGTGCATGCACAGGTTGAGTATGGTTGATGTATATGGAAAGAAAAGTTTTAATTTTTATATATGTTGTTGATCATGTATGGGATTATACAGGTTTACAGGTTAGATGTCAGGCTTGTTACGGGTCCCGGCGGCCTTAAGCCGATCTGGATCCTAGCGCCGATAGCGGTCCGATTTTCGGGTCGTTACATCTTTATTCACCCTTTTGAAACTTTATCATTTAGCCTATTTACCTTTCCCCTTAGGACCTACCAAAGAAAAAAAAATTTTGCATGAAAGTTGGATATGTAAATTAAATTCAAACAAAAAGAGAGAAAAATAATTTTCTACTCTAATGTTTTGAGTTGCTTAGAGTGTACTTTTACATCAAACGACAGCTCAAATTAAGAGTATGCAAAGCACATTGAGTAGTTTGATATGTTGAATAACTAGGTACCAGCATCACAAATATGGATATTTGTGTAAAAAGATAAGTGTCAACTCAAGAAAGATGTTACAAAATAAATTTAAAAATTTTTTAAGATATGTATTTGATTTCCATTCAATTTTGTTGCCCATTGTCCTTCTTTCTACAGTCTTGTCTTACCATATATCCATCTTTCTCCAACGTGAAGTCCTCTTGATCTCTTTATTTGTGACTATTATAATAATAAAAAAGTGATTAATTTTCTTAGGACTGTAGAATGAGAAAAAGCTTAATTATAGAAACTGATTAGAGGTGGCTAATATGTCAGTAAATACATATCTATTCTTTGGTTACATGATGCATATTATATGACTTAATTATGGATATTTATTTACAAGTAGAGATTTGAATTTTGCTAAATATTAATGTGTGAATGAGTTTTAATGAACTATTATTTAAAATTATGTCCTTTTATTGAGTGTGACACAATTATTGAGATAAGTCGGGTTGCACTCTGTTTATCATATTGCTTAGAAATTAGTACTCCTATTTGTTCTTCTCTATTTCTTTTGCTTGAGCATAAGCAAAACTCTAAGTTTGGGGGTATTTGATGTGGTAAAATTTTATACATTTACTCATACAGTTTTGGAACCACATCCACCTAATTTGACTTATTTTTATTAGCTTAATTAGATTTTTATGTTTAATTTTAAGATTTTTAATTTTAGTCTATTACTTGATGTTTTTACTTTATTTATAGTAGTTTTTATAAGTTAAAACAAGTTAAGGAATGAAAGATGCACTTTGGAGAGAAATCCTAAACAATTTGGAGGGATTTCGAAGAAACAGACAAAAACATAGGGCAACCCCGTGTTTTTATATTCTGCCTCGTATTTCTCTCTGGACAATAGATTTTGAGGCTGAATTATCCGGTATAAAACACAAGGTAGACCTGTAATTTCATGGTCTACTCTGTATTTTTCTATTTTGTACACGCTCCACCCCGTATTTTTGCCAGAAGTCCAAATTCTCTGTATTTTCCACTAGGGCCACAAATTAAGAATCTCATGAGGGTATAAATATATCATAATTGAGATACTAAAGGACTTTTTGCCCACTTTTGAATACATATACATGGCAGAAATCACGAAGAATTCAAGGAGGAAGATTTGGAAGATTAAGAAGGAGAAATTTATCTAGAGTTTTTCTTTCTCCTCTTATTCTTTTGGTTTATTGTTCACAATTATTCTAGGATCATTTTAGATAATTTCTCAAAAGAGTTTATTGTTGAATTCTTGAATATGAGCAACTAAATTCCTTTATTAGGAGACTTGATGTAGTTTGGATTATTTATTATCTTTAATTTATTTGAATTGATTTTCTTTACCAATCTATCATTCAATTCTTGATATTAATGCTTTTGAGTACCTACGGAATACTTGAATGATTTTATCCTAAAATTAATACTGAAAGGGAATATTTTAGGACTGAATTGGGAATTGAGTATCATAAGAATATTAATTGAATTGGGAATGAAGATTTGACCTGTGGAGCCTTAGACAAAATAATCAGTGTTTGTAAAATTAATTAGAGAATTATCAGATTATTGGGAGATAGGTGATAATCTTTAATTAATTGGTTTGGTCTTACTCAGGAGACAGGGTCAATTACGTTAGGATTATTTGCTCTAGATTTGGTAATTAAAATTGGATTATTAACTAAATGAATTAATTGAATCTGGTTCAGGTGAAATCAAGGTACCCTAGTACTTAATATTAATTGTTTTATGAATTCTACCTTGTGGAGTTTTTAGTTTTATTTTCTTATTTTATTTTAAGTTTATAATCGTTCTTCATAATTGGTAGTATAAATAATAATTAGATTTATAAATATTTTAGTACTTAATTTTCAGTTCTTGTGGATACGATACTCTCCTCCCTCTTTATTACTTGAGAGGATTCCATATACTTATAGATATCACGCAACATACAGCCTGTCAGTGTTGTAGAGTGCATGAACAAAACTTTGTGAGAAAAGGTTCGTTGCATGTTGTCTAATTCTGGCTTGTCTCAAGATTTGTGGGCAAAAGTAGCTTCTACAGTCTGCTATTTGGTGAATCGTTTTCCATCCAATGCTATTAAGTTAAAGACTGCTAAATGGATATGGTCTATTAACCCTCCTAGTGTTAGTGTATTGGCCCTAGGCCATTATCTTAGACTTTTTTGTATGTCATTTTGTTTATTAATAAAAGAAGTTTATTATCATTATTATTTATTTGCATGTCACATAATAATGATTAATATCGTTGGTTACTTATTATTATGACGATAATAATAAAATATGACTAGTATGATTATTGATTGATAATCATGAGATGATTATGTGTATGTTGATATAAATTAATAATCCTATATACTTGTTAGATAACAAAGTATTGGATGGATCCACATTGAGATTACTACATGAGTTATTGTCATAAGTGAATCTCAAGACAGTTATGTTTTAGTCCTTTGACTTGAGATTGTCATAGTTTCCAGCATAAGAATTGTTATGTTTTGACATAACCAAACATTATCTTTAATCGGATAATCATAAAGGTTATGATTGAGCATAATAGAAATTATGTAGAGGATATTGAACAATCAAGATAGAATTTGACCTCTCTTTGAGAGAGATAATGCATGGCCGTGCTCAAATGAATTGATAATGTGATCAATATCATTTGGTTTTATCAGTCTACTTAGAGATCGAGAAATCATAAGTTTGAACATTATAAGTTTGACATTGACTATGACTTATGTTCAAACTAGATATCGTGTGACAAAGGGATTAATACATGTTCTGTTTATTAGGTTTTATTGGACTATCGATTCTCATATTAATTGGGTAGTCATAACTTCTTGCTAAAGGCCGCTTATGATTTATGGGCCTTGTTGGACTGGGCCTATTGCCAACTAATATGAGCCTATTGGATCACACACAAAAGAACGTCATTGATGTGTTATGTCATATTAATGAGCTAAAAGCCCATTAGTATCATTAATAATAATATTAATAAAGATGTTATTATTATTAATATTTTATTATTATTATTATATAATAATATTTACAAGATCTGCAGCCTATTTGTAACTGTTACAAATATTTTCTTTTTTTTTTTTGAAAATGACTTATCACATAAATATATTAGTATTTGCGATACTTGATTATGTACACAACTCTTTTATGAAAAGAAGTGTGGGAAAACAAAAAGATTGAGAGAAAATGAGTGAATATAAAACACCTTCTTTGAATTATGTGAGAAAGATTTTTTTTTTTTGGTAATCGTTTTTCTGGGTTGCAGATTTAGAGCACATAGCTAATCCATCCGTTGAAATAGCTAGTACTCCAAACGAAAACGTTCCTTCTTTGAATTATGTGAGAAAGATTTTTTTTTTTTTTGGTAATCGTTTTTCTGGGTTGCAGATTTAGAGCACATAGCTAATCCATCCGTTGAAATAGCTAGTACTCCAAACGGAAACGTTCGTGTAGATACCATTGAGAGTGTTTGTTTCAGAAGCAGCACCATCAGTCCGGAACAATTTCTTTTCATCAAGTCTAAAATGTTAGTCTCTTTATCCTTCCTTTCATATTAAACGAAGCACTCAGATCTTGAAAGGAAAATAAAGATCTTTTTCTGCTGCGTAGTTTTGGGTTGCAGTGATCTTTAGATTTCCTTACACCTGGTTATTCTAATTTGAGAGTATTTGGTTGTCCTGCTTATGTTCATACCAATAGTGGAAAATTAAAACCTAGATCCATAAAAATTATTTTCATTGGTTATCCATATGATGTCAAGAGATATAAAGTATGGCTTCCAGATCATGATCCGCCAAAGTCAATGATCAATAGAGATTTCATATTAATAAATATGAGATGCTTAAGGAATCGCTAGCTTCACTAGATTCAAGTTCAAAAGATTCAGTTCTGGAGCCAAGCATGAGTCCAACGGATCCAGTAAATACGGTGGAGTTTGAGGTGGAGTCTACACCTACACATGATGATTCTTCACAAGAAGGCCCAGTTCAATTGTCTTCTCCTATTCAGTTAGAAACATCACTACAAGAAGAGGGTCTAAGGCCCATAACACAGAGGAAAGTCCCTAGTAGTTTGCTTGATACATTATTATATTCCTCTTATAATGTCAATAGCATAAGAAACAGAAGCTGGTGGTGAACCTTCCTCATATTCAGAGGTAATCTCTTGTGATAATTTAGCTAGATGGTTAGTTTCCATTCAAGGGCAGATGGAACCTCTCTACAAGAACAAGAATTGGGAATTAGTCAACCTAACATAAAATAAGAAGATTATTAGATGCAAATGGGTTTTCAAGAAGAAAGAGGGCATTCAGGTATTGCAGATGCTAGATACAAGGCACAATTGGTTGCAAAGGGCTATAGTCAGGTTCGTAGAATTGACTTCAATGATATTTTCTCACATGTTGTTAAACATAGCTATATCCGTATTTTGCTTGCATTAGTTGCCATATATGATTTAGAGCTAGAGTAACCGGATGTTAAAACTACCTTCCTGCATGGTAAGCTCAAGGAGAAGATTTATATGCAATAACCTGAGGGTTTTGAAGTTGAAGGAAAAGAAGACCATGTTTGTTTGCTGAAGAAGTCTCTATATGGTTTGAAACAATCTCCTCAATCATGGTATAAATGATTTGACTCTTTTATGGTTTGACATGGCTATTCAAGGAGCCAATTTGACAGTTATGTATACTTTAGAAAACTTGTCGATGACTCATTCATTTATTTATTGTTGTATGTTGATGATATGCTCATTGCTGCTAAGAATATGTTTGAGATCAACAGATTAAAGAATGAGTTGAGTAGTGAATTTGAAATGAAGAATTTGGGAGCAGCCAAGAAAATTTTGGGTATGGAGATTAAGAGAAACATAACTACAAGTATATTATGTCTAACTTAGAAGAGTTGCATTAAGAAAGCCTTGGAGCATTTATGAAAAATGCGAAACCTATAAGTACTCCACTTAGTGCTCATTTTAGATTATCAACTGCTTTATCACCTTAAAAAATATTGAATATATGTCACATGTTCCTTACTCCAGTGCTGTTGGTAGTATTATGTATGCTATGGTTTGTACTCGCTCTGACATTTCATATGCAGTTAGTGTAGTTAGCAGATTCATATCTAATCTAGGAAAACAAGATTGGCAAGCAGTGAAATAAATTTTGAGATATTTGCGAGGCACTGCTAATTATTATTTACAGTTTAGAAGGAGCAAGAGCAATGTGGTTGGTTATGTTGATTCAGATTATGCAAGTGATTTGGATAAAAGAAGATCCATTATAGGTCACATGTTCACTCTTGGTAATACTGCTATTAGCTGAAAAGCTACGTTACAGTCTATAGTTGCATTATCAACTACTAAAGCAGAGTATATGGCAGTAGCTGAGGCTATAAAGGAAGCTATTTGGTTAAGAGATTTATTTGGTGAGCTCAGTAAAAGCCAATAGATGACTGTCGTCTATTGTGATAGCCAAAGTGTTATTCATTAGACAAAGGATTAAATGTTTCATGAGAGGATGAAATACATTGATGTAAAGTACCATTTTGTTCTTGATATTATCAATTAGGATAATATTTTAGTTAAGAAAATTAATATTATAGATAATCCAGCTGATATGTTGACTAAACCTCTCACTATTAGTAAGTTCAAGCATTGCTTGAACTTAATTAGTATTTATCAGAGTTAAGACCTAAGGGGCATAGTGGAGAAGGTGGAGAAAATTTTACAAATTTTGAATTACGAAAAATTCAAGTCAAGGTGGAGATTTGTAAACATGCCTTGAATTCATTAGCTCTCATAAAATTCAGTACCACTCACGTACTTGGGATTTTGAATTTGTACTTAGTTATTGTCTTGAAGAGAGCCCATCCATGTACTTGCCATGCAACCACTTCTCGAGCATGCAAACTCATTGTGAAGGAAATTTAAAGAGACAGGAGCCAACTTGGTCCACCTCCTCTTTTCATATATATATATTGTTTATAGCGTGTAATTCAAAGTACATTGTGTGAGAGAAAATTATGTGAGATTTTGTTGGACGAGAGAAAAAATTGTGGGTTTGGATAAATTATTTAAGTGCTATTCTCTACATTTGTTTTGTAATCCTCTCATTTTATTAGTGAATTTTGCCCCCTTCTCCCATAAATATAGACTTTTATCCAACCATGTAAATATTGTGTTGTATTATTTTATTTTATTTTTTATATTTATTTTATAATACTATATTTTATTCATTCCAAATAAACATTTTTTCTTCTAATCTCAACGGGAGGCCTAGCTATCCTAAAAAATAGCACGACCGGAGAGAAAACATTGAAGGTTTGTTTCCACGAGTTTGACTTGGTTGACATAAAGAGGTGAAATTCAACATTTGCGAGCCATAACCGAGAAAGTTTGTCGAATATGAACTCGAATCCAATTAAAAAAAGAAATTAGATTAGAATGGTTAAAAAAAAAAATAAATCGAGGTAGAGGAATCTTGAAAATTGAGGGAGCACGAAACTAGGTAGAGCAGTGGAGGTTTGTGTTGTTTCGACGAGGTTGGTAACATCTCTCCTCCTTTTTCTTTGATTTTCTTTCTTCTTCTGCTACTTGGATTTCAAGGAAAGCAGAGAGATCGATCAAAGATCTATGAAGAGAGCTTTTCTTTCACTTTGAGATCATATTGAGATGGAGAGAGCTACTGCTGCTGCTGCTTCTCTTCACATAAAAATTAACAAACATCAAAGATGGAATTTATTTTTCTCCTTTTCTCTGTATTTTGCTTCAGCTTTATTCATCTTCCTCTTTCATTATGTCCTCATTGGGTGATCTCAATCACCAGAATTTGCCGCTCCCTCCTGACTCATTGGATTTGAATGATGCTACACTAAAAAATAGTGCTTTCCTGTTATGGATACAATTCTTAGGTGAATTCTATATTATTCAACTCAAATTTAACTGTTATTATGTTTTATCATTTAACTAATCTTTAAAATATTTAAAAGAGCCATAATTTTTACCTATTTTGATGATTTAATAAAATCTTTGTAATCATAGATACAATAGTCCATATTTTCAAGATTAGTTATAATTTTATTCAATTTTTCTCAGTTCGGAGGAATGTGTATGGCGACATAAGTTAACGTTTTTTTTTTTTTTCATATATGTCCCACATGACATAAGTTTATTTATGCTCTAGTTTTATTATGGATTTAATCTATATTTCACCAAGAGCTTACGTGGCATAAAAAAATATATAAAAAATAAAAAATAAAAAATATCAATATATATGATTTATACACACTAAGAATTTACCGTATGGTGTTTCTTTGAATGAAAATAAGACATCATATTTTTGCAATATTATAGTACTACTTTAGCCATTTGAAGTTAATGTTGTAATTTTGTGCAGAAATTTCAAATAACATTTTCGTAAAGTGATTGTAATACCTTCAAGTAAATGAATATCTATTTTAAAATTAAATAGTAAGCATAGATACAATTATGCATTTATTATCATAAAAAATTAATTATAATTTGTATTATCATTTTTCTTTTCATATATTTTATGCACTCTAATGTATAAATATACATAACATAGCTTATCAGGTGCAGCTGAGTTTCCAGGCATTACCAACCTGATTGAGCTCAAAATGTACATATATACAGTCAACATCAACTTGCACCTTAGGTGTTCAGTAAGTAATTTTTCATTTTAACAGTAAAATTTTTACTCAATTTTACAATGAGTTGTACAAACTAGCTCAAGAGCTATGAACAATAGTAGTACAGCCCAGCTTCTGCAATCAGCAGAGACGTTGGGAATATACAAAATCATATGCCCAAAAATGCAGCCACAAAAAATGAAGCTGAAAAACAAAAAAATGAGACTGCACAACTTCATTATATGGTGCAGAAAATAACACCTTTTTTTTAATCTTCTTTCCGTATGAGGGTCATGCTTGTATCTGCACAGTTGCAACTTCTCATAGTTTCTATCAATCTAATGGCTATCATCTCAATCATCAATATCTTGAACCCATGCTAGATCTGCAACCATCATGTAGAGCTATTTTTAGACCTATACTAAGAATCCTTAACATAACTGATCAGGCAAGAATTTCTTTTTCTTTTTGTTTTTTCCTCTTCACAATGCGACAAAACGAGAAAGTTGATTGCTAAAACTTCAATCCAGTCACGCACAGGTTTGTGCGTGAGGGAGGGAGAGAGATACCTTGAAGGACAGTTTCCACTGCTGAATTTGGTACAAGCAAACCTACTATGCGCTGGTTATCTGTTGTTGTTTCTAGTCGTACAACACGAAGCCGCTTATGGCTTTGACGTGCCTGTCAAGACAGTTACTTTTTAGTTTTTTCCACCAAACAATAATACATAAAGTTGTACGTAAGCTTTTCATACAATTTTTAACATGTAAAATTGCATTACCATAATTGCATCCTTTTCCATTAGTACAATAAGTAAATAAATAAATTAATTAATTAACTGTAGCAAAGGTGAAAGTGGTTGAGGAAGTAGGAAAAAATAGTCTTCATCCTCGATCATGCTACAGCAAATGTAATTTTAGGATCACGTCCCTCACTGTCTTAATTTAGTCAAATACCCAATTCTATTCGAGACTAGGTGTTCATTTTTCCGTTAGATTTTATTTAGACTCAGTAAAATCATAGTTTACATGAGGATTTAAGTTAAAGTATTAGATTTTAGATAATTTACAAAAACTTGTAGCTTTAATATTTGTAACCTACTCTCTTCAATTTGCTTAACCCTCTTCTATTTTTTTCTCCTATATATTTTTCTTTCTAAGTTACTTTTTTTTTTTGGGAAAAAAGGATGAAGTATTTCCTTGTCCTTAAAAAATAATAAAATACACCCAAGTTATTTACATTTAAAATCTCAATCTCTAAAAACAAATAAATATCCATTGAACTTTCTTGGTTTTCAAGAAGATGAAGAAAAAACCATTTAAAGTCTTGCTATGTTACCAAAAAAATGTAAAAGATTGAATTTAAGCATGATTAGAGAGAAAAATAAAATGTAAAAAAAAAATGATGACTGACTAGCAAACCCGTTTTACCTGCTTTGATAGGGCCTTCTCAATAGTTCCCCAGATAGGAACAATGAGCCCTCCTAAAACATTCACTTCCTGTAGTCTTCTGCCAACAGTACAGTAATTACCAAGTTTACAATTGGGGCCATGCATGCACTGCAGTTGAAATTGAGATTAACAGTTAGGACAACTTAAAAGATAATGAATAATCAGCCAAATACACTCATGTAATTTGATAAAATTGAGGGAGTATTAAATTCTCATAAAATTACTAAACCTCGACTCTATGACAGTAACAAATTAATAAAACAAAATTTTGGTGAAATCAGTAGACGTTTGACATGATTCCATATCGCCTTGGGTAATTAAGCCGATTTACAACAAAGCACTTTATTATTTCATTTTGTATTGCTGTAAAAGTTCATTTTTCGAAATTCTTAAAATAACTTGAGGTTTAAGTAAGCCGAGAGAGTCCATCTTGGTCCAGAACTGTTGGGAAATATTCAAGTCTGGAAATATTCAAGTGCCTAAGAGAATCGGCAACATCAACTAAAGATAGCTCACAGGGAGCTAGCTAGGGCTATTTGAACTAATAAAAATCTCTGGACAATATAATACCACACCGATGCTCCTAAATGCTGGTTTTCCGCTGACAAGAAAGTTAGACGCTTAGTGGGTCACCAAACCAAACACCCATTTTTCTCCTCTTCTCTCTTTTGTCTATGGGTATAAAAGGGGCAAAATATAATTAAATGGGAGTATAATAGAAAGTCAAATATGTAGTTATGTGCATGATTGTTTAATCCTAAACATAATTATAGGATTTATTCCTATTTAGGTTTCACACACTTGTATGTAAATTGTATCTTTGTTCAGAATGAATATTCAAGGAAGTTATTCTTCAATAACAGCAAGTAGAGAGACTGGGAAACAAGTGGTGAAAATATTTTCCTTTTATTTTCACATATTTTATGGAAAGATGAGAAAGTAAATAGAAAGAGTGGGAATGAACACTAAGCATACAAAAGATATTAAGAAAAAAATAAAATATAATCACCATGTTTTACTATCTAAATTTGAATGGACTTTAATCTCAATGATTTTTATCATCTCAAAGATTCACCAGTGAAATCTTTTATAGAAATTGAAATTTAAGGAATGTGACCTCTAAACTTATAATTACCCACAGACCTGTTTAGATGAAACTTCATATTCATCTTCCCAACCACTTCGAGCTTTCTCAAGAGAAGATAATTTTCTATATTTGTTTTTTAGCTCCGCCAAAGGCATTTCCCTAAAGAGAAGGTAAATAAGGGATCAATAAATAAGATAGGTCCAATAAAAACTTGATAAGCCCAGTTATATATGGTACCTTACTGATTCTCCAACTGTAGGCCTCACAATCTTAAACATGCCAGAAGCAGGACTGAAACAAAATATACAGTTAAGAAATGTAAGATTAGAAATAATAACAGAATAAACATCTAAGGTCTGTAACATTTAAATATTTTATTGACAAACAAATAAAAAATAAATGGAAAGGATGTATCCATAATAGAATAAAGAACTCGTGAAGAAATCTAGTAATATAAAGACGGCAAATAAACAGAGGCCCCTTGCAGAAATTAACTTCCAAAATGTGAACTTAATTTAAGTCGGCACAAAAAAAAAAAAAAAAAAAAAAAAAATTCAATCTGTGCGCTTCGGAAGTACAAAATATAACATGGTGCTTTAGCACCAATGCACTACCATGAAATGCAGAAAGCATTGTTCCTACATTAGAAAAACCTAAATGGACAACATTCTTCCCATCTGTTTTCTGTTGAAACATCTTCCCATCACTAATTTCTGAATATTTTCTTCACCCGATTTAGAGAAAATTGGATGTAGCAAATTTATATTGATTAGAATCATATAATTGAGCAATGGGACTAAACTAAAGGTTTGATTAATCTGGGGCAAGATTGATAATGACAAATTAGAATAGTTGACCATATGTTCAGTAAAAACTAATTACAAACCACAAGAGGATCAGCTGCTGTAAACTTGCACTGATGCCATGATCAGTGTTGATGTGGGATATAGTTGCAAGCAAAAGGAACAAGAAAGCAAAATCAAGAAGAAAAGCATAGCCTTCTAACAAAGAGAATGGGCTATAAAACCAAACACTTGTATGTTTAAACCTACGAAAATAACTAAGTTACATTGATGCACATATGTCTTTCCCTTGTTTAACAAGGACAGAAACTTGTATAGTAAAGTTTTGATTTGGGATCTCCATACCTCAATGAAAATGTAGTATTTACTTTAGCAAAGCTATGGATAGGTTTCTACAGCCAAATAGAAAGCTTGTAGTTTTCTTTTCTAGAATGGTTTGAGACTTTGAGTCCATTCAAACGCTAAGAATGGGTAGAAATTCAAATACGGCGTGAGACAAATTTTAGAGGATGAAGTTTGAGATCATTTGCAGGATTCAAAACTGATTTCTGTAAGAAAGGGAAGGGCAAAATAGAAGAGTTTTTGGGTAACAACACATGGACAAGTTCTCAAAATTAGTTCCTAAAAGTCAAATTTTTTACAATCAACTCCCAACTGTTCTAGAATTGACCAACATTAGTTGTATCTGTTAGTCAAGGCAAAATTCCATTAGTCTACACAAAAGAAGCATTTAATTAAAATTTAGTCCTAAAACATCTAAACATTTTACATTTTACATTTTACAATTTTCTTTTCCTTTCTTTTATTCATTTTCTTCTTAAATTCAAACAAGTAAAGTTTGAAGTCTTATAGAATCATACAACAATATAATTTTCAATTATACTTCCTTTTGAAATTAAAAATTTTCAAATGAAATATATTGTTCAAATAATAAATCAAAACATTTCACTGTTTTCTTTTCAATTGTGTTGAATATCCAATTTCTATGAGTTGAAGAACCAAGATATCAGTCGATTTTTGAAAATTAAAAGTTATCCTAATCTAAAAGAATCCATCAAACACCAATATAAAGTCCATTGTACATCTTAAATAATCCACTAACTAAAAAAATTATGATCTAAAATTCACCATATTTCAAATAATTTAAGATGAAAGTTAAGCAAAAATAGAAGATTCAATATAATTAGATAAATTACTAGAATTTCGATAAATTGTTTAAGAAAAAATTCATAGGAGAGTTTTTATTTGTTGATGGTTTGAATTTCTTATATTTTTAAATAAATTTGATGAATTACATAAGGTCCTTTTGTGTAAATACAGAAAAACTTTTGTAAAAAGAAAAAAAAATTTTTTTTGAAGTTCTAGAACTTCATTTATGAACAAAAGAATATTTTTCCCACTAACAGAGGCTGCCTTTGACTAATGGAAAGATACCCTATGACTTAACAGATAGCATTAAAAATGAGCAATTTTAGAAGTGACTTTTAGGACATGATTGTAAAAATGGATCTACTTGTAGGGCTTTTATCTATCTCAGGAGATTATAAACATCACAAATCACAATTAGAAGTCCCTAGATGTGAGATTATAAAAATCGCAATTGATAGTCCCTAGGCATCACTTAAGCCTTAGTGCCTTACTGGATAAAAAAAAATGCATTTGAATAGACATAAGAGGACATGGTACTGTATATCTCCTTAAGAAACTCTTAAAATCTGGACTATAACTCTAATATTTTTGAACCATAATTTTATTTTTCTTAGAGCTTCTTGACATTGATATCATTCTCACCTTGTTGGAGAGAAAGCAAACAAGATTTTTTTTTTTTTTTTGTTGACAAACATATAAGGCAATAATTTGGAGATTTCAAATATTTGAAATCCTAACTAGGCTTGATTATAGAAATTTTATTTTTATGGTAAATATTTCTAATTTAGATTGATTCTTTGTGTATAAATACTCAAATCTAGTAAAGATCAATTCAATTGAAATAAAATAAAAAATTCTTCTCAAAATTCTTTATGTATAAAAACTTTTTCCTGATTTTAGGATTTAAATTTAATTTTTTCTCTTTAGGGTTTCTAAAACCCTACATCTACCTTTTTGGTACTACCCTATTTAGGGACCTTTTCACATCTCATCGCCACCACCTGGAGAATCACCGGACCGCCGTCGGCCAGCCGTCCAACTCCGACGCTGAAAAACCACGCGCGCTAGGCTCACGTGCCCTTTCCGGCGTTTGAGACACTGTCGATGCTGCTACACTGTCCGGTCCACTCAGGCGCTGTTTTTGAAACCTTTTCCGACCATCTCATGCCACTACTTGGTCTTGGTCTTTTTCGGCGTGGGAGACGTTTTGGCGGTGATTTTTTCCGGCTGTGATTCTTTCTGGCAAACTTGTCTTCAAGTCGCGTCTCTGATCTGCTTGGACTCGTGCCTTTTTTGTTGGTGAACAATAATTCTTTTTTCAATGACAGTTTTTTTTCCCCACTATTTTTGACAGAAAAATAGTGATTTTTCTTGAAATGGACAAAGCCATTGTGTAACCTACTCAGTATTATGAATTTTCCTCTTCTCTATCTGGTGAGTCATCCTTAAACCTTGAGCTCATTGACCTAAATAAACCAATTGCTCAAAGAAAAGGAGTTGGGTCTTGCACAAAGCACTCTATTTTTAACTTTATCCCTTATGATTCTTTGTCACCATCCTATAGAGTCTTTACCTTATCTATTTCCTTTGTGTCTATTCTACAAAATTGGAAAAAAGCTTTCAAAGATTCTAATCGGAAAAGAGCAATGAATGAAGAAACGAAAGTTTTGGCTAAAAATGAGACCTGGGAGTTAATATCTCTTCCACCCGGAAAAAAACCAGTTGGTTGCAAATGAGTGTTCACTGCGAAAAACAAAGTGGATGGATCAATTAAAAGATTCAAGACTAGACAAGTTGCCAAGGGATACACTCAAACCTATGGAGTGAATTACCACGAGACATTTGCCCCTGTTATTAAAATGAACTCAATCAAAGTATTGCTATCTTGCGCTGTCAACCTTTACCAGAATCTGCAGCAATTTGATGTGAAAAATGCATTCCTCCACGAAAATTTGGAGGAGCAAGTGTATGAAAATTCCTCTTGGATTTGCAGATGAAAAAACACAAGGAAAGGTATACAGGCTAAAGAACGCTTTGTATAGATTGAAATAGTCACCCAGAGCTTCGTTTGATCGATTCAGCAAAGCTATAATTTCCTTTAACTATCAAAGGAGCAATATTGACCATACCCTATTTATCAGACATCACGAGGATAAAATTACTCTTCTCATAATTTATGTTGATGACATAGTAATGAAAGGGATGACACTGAAGAGATGATTCGGCTGAAAAAACTTTGGCTCAAGTGTTCCACATTAAAGATCTAAGAAAAGTGCAGTATTTCTTGGGAATCGAGGTTAATAGATCAAAGAAGGGAATCTTTATTTCTCAGAGAAAATACATTCTAAATTTTTTGAAAGAAACTAATATGTTAGGTTGCAAATAAGCAGAAACTTCCATTGAGAGCAATCACAACCTACAAGCAGGGATTGGTGAATCAGTGGATAGTGGAAGATATCAGAGGTTGATGGTTCGCATTTTGCGATACTTGAATTTTGCTCTTGAAAAAGGTCTCTTATTCTCTAAACACGGTCATCTTCATCTTCACATACATGCATTCATAGATACAGATTGAACTGGATTCCTTGACGATAGTAGTGGTTATTGTACATTTGTAGGAGGAAATCTTGTCACTTGGAGAAGCAAAAAGCAAAGTATTGTTGCTCGATTAGGTGCTGAGGCAAAATATAGAGCGATGGCATAAGGTATCTGTGAATTCCTATAGCTGCAGAGATTGCTGGAGGAATTTCTATTGAAGAGGGACAAACTCCTCTTGTACTGTGACAACAAAACTGCCATCAATATAGCTCACCATCCGGTTCAACATGACCGAACGAAGTACGTAGAGATTGATCGACACTTTATTAAAGAGAAGTTAATAAATGGTGTCTTGAGGTTAGATTATGTGACTTCCGATGAACAACTAGCTGATATATTTACCAAAGGGTTTCGCAACTAGACCTATCACACTTTAGTTTGCAAGTTGGACATGTGAGATATTTATGCACCAACTTTACCAAAGGGCTTAGCAACAAGACCTATCACACTTTGGTTTGCAAGTTGGGCATGTGACTTTGATTTGCAAGTTGGGCATATGACTTTGGTTTGCAAGTTTGGCATATGACTTTGGTTTGCAAGTTGGGCACGTGACTTTGGTTTGCAAGTTGGGCTCGTGAGATATCTATGTACCAACTTAAGGAGGAGTGTTGACCAACATAGATTACATGGATTTTATTTTTATCGTAAATATTCCTAATTAGGAGATTCAAATCTTTGAAATCCTAATTAGGCTTGATTACATGGATTTTATTTTTATCGTAAATATTTCTAATTTAGGTTGATTCTTTGTGTATATTTACTCAAACTTTGTAAAGATCAATTTAATTGGAATAAAATAAAAAATTCACTCTCAAAATTCTTCATTTTTTAAATGTTCCAGTGACAAAATTCATAAATATCTTAATCCAAATCATCAGCATTGGAAACCAGCTCTTGATTCATGTCAATTATCCTTCTTAGTAGGAGAAAGTCATGAAAACGCTTGAAAGCTTCCTCCAGAATTTTAATTCTCTGAACCTAGTAGTACAAAAGTCAATTTACTAATTTCCAACTGCAGGTGGCAGAAATTTGGCATCTTTTGCAACTTGAACAAAGAAGTCAAACTAACTTGTCCCTTCTACTTTGTTAGTTCCATTTTGGAACTCGTCCATCTTTGCACTACACGGATTGATAAAGGCAGTAAAATATCAGTTGGCACTGTCAAAATTGTGCCATAGAACTTTCTAATTTTAAAGAATAATAATAATAAAGAGTGATATGCACTAGCAAACAAAATACATCAAAAGAGAGAAAAAAAAGTACCTTTCAAATGCTAAAACAAAGTGACGTCTTCCCAACCATTCCCTCTTAGATTCATAGAATCCATCATTGGAAGATCCAAGCCCATCTTTTTGCTTCTCCTCAAGCATGGCACTTGCAGACTACCATTAATGAGAACTTACAAATTTAGTTATTTCGAAAGAAACAAATATCAGTAAATAGAAATGGCATTTACCTCCCATGTGATTCCACGATCCAAGGTAAAAGTAAACAGGACTGTTGATGCCCCAGACATTTGATCAACATGAACAGTCTGTGTAGGAATAAAAGTCAATAAAACAGATGGAATCCAACAAGAAAAGTGAGAGAACATACCTTTGGAGTTCCTTGTAATTCAATAATGTTAGCTTTCATATCAACTATTCCTGAATCCAGATTTCCTTCAATACGTGCATTCTGAATAAGAAGATCTAAGATGCTAACGAATAACTCAAACAACCTGTACATTGATAAATGCATTCTGAATAAGATGTAAGATGGTAACCAACAACTCAAACAACATACACATCAATAAAGATATTTAGCACAGCAAACTAATTATTGCTTAAACAAAAACATTGCTCTCTTAATCAACAAAGAAGAAACCTATTTTGAATCTCAGGTGGCAGTCCTAAGAGCCGATTGAGGAAGCGTCCAACATCATGCATGTCTGAATCAATTATGCGGCCAGATAACTTTCCATTACCTATATTAAGGGAACTTGAAAGTTAACTACCATTTATGAAAAATATTCTCACTAAAAAAAAACCTGCATCACATGTTGTAGTCAAGAAAAAGTAAAATCAATAGCTTATTTAACACTGCCTAGAGAGTCAAGACAAATGGCACAAAAACCATATTGATTTGCCTCTACAGTAGTAAAAAACCAAATTCCACAAAAAGAAAAAGTACCAAGAACAGAATCTCTAACTATTCCAACAGCCACAAGAGCAGCTTTTGCCTTGATGATAAAATCTTGAACTGTCTCTGGCTTTTCAGACGAACATCCAGGAGGCACAACAGGTAGAGTATCCTGAAAACTCTAAATTTAGTTCTCCCCCAAATAGCAAGTACTTCATTTTCCAGTAATATCAATGTGGAGGTAATAGAAAAGATGTTTAAACCTGCTCCATTATTCCTCTATACATCACCATCAAAGCCTTTTTCCCATAAGCACTATCATAGTTATAAGCACTCAAAGATGGTCCAGCCCTGCAATTCATTTAACAGTTGGAGGGATGAATAACCCAGCAAAGGTCAAACTCACTTGACAGTAATTTTAAGATTCTATTCTCAAATCTTAATGCAAACAGCAATGCCTAGTCAAAAGAGTCAGCTTACCTTCGGTCTCCCTGTGTTAACGCCCCAAGAGATTCTAATCTCTTGGCAACTATAGAAGCAAATCGGCGTTCTCCACCAAGGTTTGTAAACAGTAGCCTGCAAAAGCATAAAAGATAGATTCAACTAGTTAAAAATTTGATTATATAATCAGAATGCTTACTTTAAGCTTAGCTTTGTTTTACAAAAAGTTACTTGTGTAGAAAATATTCTCTAACCAAAACATTTTTTAAAAAAAAAATCATTTTTCTGTTGCATTATTACAACATTGATAACCATTTTTGGTGTTTGGTGTACAAGACAAAAAAAAAGAAAGGAAGAAAAAAAGAAAAAACCAGGGTGCCACAGACAGTACACCACAGTGACTAGCAACCGGATTACAGATCAATTTTGCTCGCATGTTAAACAGTCTCTATATTAAAACCAGGTGCCACCGATTTGAACTGGTCAGGGAACCCATTAACTCAAGGATAAGTTTGAACATTTTGTCAAAGGTGACAGTAAAAACTAGGTTTGCTCTCGTTGAAGGATGGAAATTCCTCAACTTGGCTAAACTTCGGAACATGAAACTTGTGTTCAAATATTTTTATTTATCACCTTTCTATATTTCTATCACATCCCTTTTACCAATAAGAAAATATTTCTATCACATCCCTTTTCTATCACATCCCTATTTATCCAGAGAACCGTTGAGATGAAAGCATGCAGTGTTCATCTAAAAACTTAGTTGAGAATTAGGCTATAGTGCTGAGCTGGGCTGGGCTGGGCTGGGCTGTTTATTCCAGATTTTTCTTGTCTTTTCCCGTTATTGTAATTGGGAAGAGTAGAAACTGAGGGTTATTTCCTCCTTGTATTGAAGCTTATTCTGCCTCTTGAAGAGCTGTTAATACAATTCTATCATCTCTTATTTCTTTTCTGTCTCTAATTCCTAACTCTATCAAATTAGTCCTACCTGGCCAGCCCTTCTTTTTTTATTGAATACCCAATACTCAAATGGATTCGCGTGTAGATGTGACAGAGAGGAATTTACAGGTTGTTGAAGATGGGATACGTCATTTGCGTACTGATAAGGATAAGAATGATAAAGTTGTCCAAGGGTTCCATGATGAATTACTGCAGAAGGGGCGCAAACTGGAGGTTCTTGAAGGACTCTTGACCACTCTAGTTAAAGGGAAATCAGTCAAGGGGGACGGTGACCTCCTTTCTTGTACTCCAACCAGTGAACAAACTTCCGAGAATCAGAGATCCATACCCACAGCCACTTCTGATGGTCTCTAACTTTCCGTTAAAAAGGTCGAAATGCCGACTTTCAATGGAGAGGACCCTATTGGGTGGTTGGCTCGTGTAGGCCAATATTCCATACTCCGGCAGTAATGAAGGTATCTCTTGCTCTTGTCTGTATGGAAGGTCCGACACTACATTGGATGTGTTGGTTATACCAACATTATCTGGATATGTCTTGGGAATATTTTTCCCTAGAGTTGCTTCAGTATTATGGTGGAGATTCCCTGGCCAATCCCTTTGAACGGCTGGCCGCACTCCGACAGGAAGGATCGATTGACAGCTTCATTGATGAATTTGTTGACTGTGTTTCTCAGACATGGTTTTAAATAACGGCCGTTACGTAACGTAACAGCCCGTTATTTAATGGGTTTTGGGGGGCCGTTACCCGTTATCCCGTTATACAACGGCCCCTCCTGATTTGCAGGCGTAACGGCTGTTACCGACCGTTACGTAACAGTAACGGTAACAGCCGTTACCAACCGTTACGTAACAGTAACGGCAACGGCCGTTACCAATAATTAAAATTCTTTTATATCCTTTATCTTTTGCTCCTTATTCTCATTTTCATTAGTTTCTACACTTTTCAACAGCTTCAAAGACTATTTTTTAAGTTTTCTCTGCCCTTTCTCTTTCAAATTTTAATTTTCCCTACATATTTCTCGTATAAACTTAGATCCATTATAAACTACTCTATTTTCAAGCTTATTTCTTCTAAAAAGTTGGTAAAATTTTGTCTATTTTAATTTTTAATTGTTGTTTTTTTTCATTTTTTTTGTAAGTTTTTGTGGATTAAAGCGTTAGTTTTGAGTTAAAATTGTACTTTGAGCTATTAGTTTACTCGATCTATAAAGATTATGTTGATTTTTCTTATTTTAAACTATATGATGTTTAACTTAAGCTAAATAATCTATATTTTATACATTTATGTTTATTATGCATTTGTATACATTGTTCTAAATTAAATCTAATCAATATCATTTTATTTATGAACTTTGCAAATTTTTTAAAAAAATTTGCGTAGCGCGAAGTCGTTATGGTTACGTTACGGCTGTTACCCGCGACCACGACGGCGAACGTGGCTACGACCGCGATTTAAAACCATGATGCTACCTTTCATTGCCTTCTTGCTATGCCCAATTTCAACAAACAATTCACTCTGGAATGTGATGCTGCCAGCCGTGGCCTTGGAGCTATCCTCATGCAAGATAAACACCTCATTGCCTACTACAGCAAGGCACTCTCCTTTGTTGCATTGATGAAATCAACAAATGAAAAGGAGCTTACGGCGCTGGTCCTCGCTATTCAATATTGGCGTCCTTACTTGATTGGCAGAAAATTTATTGTCTACTCTGATCAGAGAAGCTTGTGTCATTTAGTAGAATAGCCTATTACTACACCTGCGCAGCAACATTGGCTTGCCAAACTACTTGGCTACAATTTTGACATCATCTATAAACATGGTGCTTCCAATCGGGTTGCTGATGCGCTTTCAACGGTGTACTGAAGATATGGAATGCAATAACTTTGTCCATGCCACAATGGATTGATTTATGAGGATTGGATGAAGCTGTAGTAGCAGACCCCAAATTGAGTCAAATTATTTCAGATTTGACTAAAGATCCTCAGTCTCATCCCCATTGCTCTCTTATTCAAGAGCAGCTCTTCTATAAAGGAAAGTTAGTCCTTCCCTCTACTTACCCTGATATTCCTAAGCTACTTTCAGAATTCCATTCTATTGCAACGGCTGGCCATTATGGTGCCTATAGAACGTATAAACATTTGGCTGCCAATTTCTATTGGAAGGGCATGATGAAGTCTGTTCAGAATTATGTAGCTCAATGCCTTGTCTGTCAACAACATAAGTATGCAGCTACATCCCCCGCTGGCTTATTGCATCCATTACCTATTCCTTTGTTTGGGATGATATTTCCATGGATTTCATCACAGGCTTGCATAAATCTGTTGGATATGAGTGTATTCTTGTCGAGGTGGATCGACTCTTTAATATGGTCACTTTAATTAAATTTTGAGACAATTGCGCTTTAATCTTACTCGAGCCTAGCAGCGGATGGTTAAGACAGCCAATGCACATTGCCGAGATGTCCACTTTGACATTGGAGATTTGGTATTCCTCAAATTACATCCCACACGTCAAACATCTCTTCATAATAAAGTCATCCCCAAGCTTTCTGCCTGATATTTTAGCCATTTCCGCATCTTGCCAAGGTTGGACATGTAGCTTATAAACTACAACTTCCTTTAGAATCCAGAATCCACCCTGTTTTCTGTCTCCCACTTAAAAAAATCTATTGGCCACCATCCTACCTTAACTGAATTGCCAACAGGCATGGTCACCGATAATTCCATTACAGAACCCGAAGAAATAGTAACCTCCATGTTAAATTTGGGCGAAAAAGACCACAGAAAAAGTCACAGGTGCCGGCGCGTGGGAAAGGCACAGATTCCGGCGTCGGAGCTGAACGGCTGGCCAGCAACAGTTTAGCGACCCTACTAATGGCGGCTGTGAGATGAAAAAAAGTTGCTAAATAGGGTAGTAACAAAAAAGTAGATCTAGGGTTTTAAAAATCTTTAAAAAAAGTTAAATTTAAACCCTAAAAATCTTTAAAAAAAGTTAAATTCAACGCACCCCTCCTCACGTCCCTCCTCACGTCCAAGGACCACAGTGATGCGTGATACATTCATGGAAGGCTAAACATGATGAATTTTGGAAAGAATTTTTTATTCTATTCTAATTAAATTGATCTTTACAAAATTTGAATATTTATTCTAAATTAGAAATATTTACAATAAGAATAAAATCCCTTAAATCAATCCTACTTTGGATCCAAAAGATTTAAATCCTCCTAATTAGGAACCTTCTGTGTTGGTCAACAAAAACTTTGTTGAGAATTCGGCTATAGTACTTGGCTGGTTATTCCAGATTTTTCTTGTCTTTTCTCATTATTGTAATTGGGAAGAGTAGAAACCGAGGGTTATTTCCTCCTATTGAAGCTTATTCTGTAGAAACCGAGGGTTATTTCCTCCTATTGAAGCTTATTCTGTAGAAACCGAGGGTTATTTCCTCCTATTGAAGCTTATTCTGCCTTTTGAAGAGCTGTTAATACAATTCAATTCTATCATCTCTTCCTTATTTCTTTTCTGTCTCTAATTCCTAACTCTATCAGTTTCACTTCCGTAACATTTTTCCATGATAAACTGATAGGATGTGCTATTCTATGTAGAACTAACATTTTCGAAAATTGACATGCCAAATTTCATGTCAATCAGAGATATACACAAGTGATACCACATTTTGGCTGAATTATTTTGGAAACAAAAAATTCAGTCCTGAACTATCAACTATTAGGATTATGAATCTTTATTTATTCAGTTGCATTGAAGTTGGCATTCATGATCTACAAATCAAGAGCAATAAATCCAACAGTCAGTTTGGACAAATATAAATGACAAAATTATGAAAGTGTGATAAAATGTTAGAATGCTGGTGTATATGTGTTCATGTGTACATGCACATGTCATTTGCTCACAGACAGGCTGAATGCACTAATATCAAAGTATCTCGCAAATACGCAAGATTAATAAAACCTATGCCAAAGTGCTCTAACCATTAGTTAATCACTCAATCAGACTACAATTTGGGTGCAGACAAGTTGTACATATATAGTGTAGCCTACCTATATTCTGGTGCAGAAGCTTGATTTGATCGATGAGTTCTTCCGAACTGTTGAATTGCTCGATCAGCACTCCATGGAAGTTCTAATGTCAAATGAACTCTTCGTTTCTGTTGATAGAAATTCCAAGTGGCACAATGAGAAAAATGAGAGGTAGAAAACCAACTAGATTTGGCATGAGGCTGAATCTGGTTTAGAAATCTTGATTGACCAATAATGTTGGGTTTTGCAGAAACTGGTATTCTATTCTATACTATCCTTTTTTCTTTCAATTCTCATATATTAATAGGAATACCTGATTGATTGCTCTTCTGTCTGCCTGCAGAGACACACCAGCTGATCCAGCCTCAGAAATGATAGCAACCAATTTCTTACCGTCCATAAATAGCTGCTTCTCGTGCATGTTGACCATTTCCATGGTGACATCCTTTCTAACGCAACATAACAAAATAGCAAAACTCATAAAAGAAATAAAACTACATAAAAAAAATGAGAGAAAAGCAAAGAAACTCACGTGTTCCGTGCCTGATAAGTTACACCTTTTCCATTGGAGGCCCTCACAAGCATACCTCTCCTCCCAGTCATTTCTGCTACTTTATCAGGGCCTCCAAGCTGCAAGAGTATTATTTGCATGGTCAAAAACTATAGCATTCAATGCTCTATTGCTTAACATGTGTTATCTATACCTTCCTTCACATTAACCAAAAAAAATGTTAGAGCACAGATCTACAAAAGTGAAGAAAGAAATATGAAAGTAAACAATAACATTCAAGGAAAAACACATCCAAATCAAATTCGAGCTTTGTTTCCTCAGTTCCCTTATCTCTCAAGTTATTTGGAAATTAGATTTTCGAAGCAAGGTTGATTATTTAGTCTAGATTTTGAATTCATTTGAAAGAAGGAAAGGACAGGAACTTTGCTAAACAATTAGAATTAATAAAAGACAGCTTATATTTCTGACATTCCAGTCATGTGTACGGGCCAATTTAAAAGATTGCAAACCAGAAATTTAAGTATACAACTAGAACTTGTAAATAAGATAACTGAAGAGCAAATAGCACAACAAAATGAAATTACAAGGAAGAAGACCCAAAATTCCAAATAAAATGAAGTAAAATAAAAACTTCTTTTCCTTTTCTTTCTCTTTCATTCACATTCTAGTTTAGTTTAATCTGTTCACTACTTTCTACACAAAAATTTTGATTTTTTGCATAGGAGGCTAATTTGGAAAAAGGTACTACATGTCGAGGCCACTGTCCGCACTAGTAAAAAACATTCTAGCTTGTTGACAGTTAAGAGTACAAAAGGTCGAAGCTTTGAAAAGTACAAGGACTTGATCTTAAAAAAAAATAAAATTATCAAGATTCAATTAATAAGCAGGACAAGAAGAAGCTTTGATGATGATTATACTGTTACAATAACAACAGTAATAATCTCTGGAGTTTAGAAATAAAAAATGATGATGATAACTGAACAACTTTTCTTTTACAACCAAATAAAACTCTAGAAGGGGGAGAAGAAACCCATAAGCAAACAACCTTCTAAAAAAGCACAAAGTCTTTTGGTTTTCATATTTATTCATATGCTTGTTTTAATTAATTACATTACCTATATAGGTATATTTGTGTGCTTGTGTGGGTTGGATACTTTTGCCAGGTAGGAGGTGAATGTGCCCACATGAAACTAGTTTACAGAGATTCTTGTCATTTTACTTTTAGGACCAAAGGATTTTTTTTTTTTTTAAATAATACTCCCTCCATCTCATAATTTTTGTCCACTTTGCTTTTTCACACATGTTAAGAAAGATAATTTTTTATTAACTTTTCAACTATATCCATCTTAAAGACATTAAAGTTTATTAAATACTAAGAGATGTTTTGAGAGGATTCTTGAAAATAAAATAAAATAAAATAGGGTTATAATAGTCAATTTACATGTTAGTATAGTGTAAAAAAGTAAATTGAACAAAAATTTTGAGACAATCAAAAAAGAAAAGGTGGACAAAAATTATGGCACAGAGGGAGTAATAAAATAAGTACCAAGACCACATTGAAAATGCAAAAACAAGTTGTCTTTACATGTCACACAAACAAACATTGAAGAATTGGGGGATACCAGGGAGTTGGCCACTACCTGATCAATAATATCATCCAAAGGATTATTTGGGAGATCAAGGGAGCGAATTATGTCCAAAATTTTTGACTTGCGCTCTAAAGCTGCTTCATACCTATTAACGAGATTATTAAATATAAACTGATAAGGATAGTTTCAATACGAAAAAAACTCAAATTACGTAAATATAAATACATAAAATCCTGAACTATATTTACCTCTTCAAGAGTTCAGCTATATAGACTTGCCTTGCTTGAAAAAATTCATCTGTTTTTTCTTTACATGAATAACATGACCACTCTTCAGACACTATATCTGTAATGGGTGGGACTAAACATGCAGGATGGACAAGTTGACCACAACAAGAACATCGAAGCAATTTCTTCCTTTCCTGCACTTGAAAATTCAACATATAATAACACATTGCAAATGACCGTGGTAACAAGCTGGAAGACTTTACCTCTTCAGTATTACAAATCTCACAGATCTGGAACTCATCATCAGATTCAGTGGATTCAGGTGCAGAGTCAGCTGCATTGGACAAAAAGAAATTAATGAAAATGGAAGTACTTAGCATTCTTCAGGATTTTTATCTTATTGAAAGAATGAGACATTAATGTGCCTTCATACAAACACGCAATAATGATACTTGAAGAATTTTGGGAAAATTTAGAGTATTCTTGTATTTCACTCTTCATCTTTATAATTGGTCTACAAGACTATTTATACACAAAGAATTATAGCTAAAGAGGAAGCAAATAATCGAATAATAATTACAGAGATAATTAAGGATCCTAATCAAATCAAATCATATCCCTAGAATCAGCTAGATCAGTAAATAAGTCAACAATACTAAATGAACAAGTGCAACATGCATATTTTGTAAAGTAATGCAGTCAAAGATGATGCCAGCAGCAGATCCCAAAAGAAACAGTAGCAAAGGAATGAAAGCATATGACAGCATTAAAAACAGAAGACAATAGTGTGGGTATGGGCATGTCAATGAAAAGAAAATCATATGAATTGCAAGACTAGATAAGGATACTAGAAAAGGCAGAAAGTCTGACTCAGAGGTACTGGTGTGGCTAACTAGACTATTAAGAAGACTACAAGACAATGAAATATATATATAAAAAAAACGTTAAGTAGAAGAACAGTTTTTTTCTCCTTTTTTCTCTTTTGGCTATCATAATGATTTGTGAACAAGGAGATGTATGTAAATTTGCAAGTTCACAGAAGAGTCATGCAACACAAACAAGCCAAGATGTGACACAATGATCCTCAAGAACCAATTTGGTTTGTGTCAAGAAGTTGTGGAGGGAATCTCGGAATCTTTCACATAAGAGGGTTGAATACTTAAATTCCTTGCAAAAGTATATAAATTTAATGAAAAAATACCAACAGTGGAAAAAATAGAGAAACCCATGGGGTCAAGAATATACTACAAACTAGGCCACTAGCGGTAAGCACATCATTCACCAATGAAACAGTTCTGAGATAGAAAAGACGCTTGAATTGGTCAAAAGCTGGAGTAGTGGAGGAATACTCTAGATTCTAGGTTTAGGGTTTCAAGTAGCATGTTACGGTTATATGACAGAGGTTAAAAAAAAAGGAATTGAGATGGAAAATAGAGAGAAGTGAAGAATTAGAGAGAAGAAAAGAAAATCAACAGAGAGAATCTTGAGAGAGATGTCATTTCAGATAGTTGTATAATAGATCTTACAGAGTATATCCTCTTCATATAGCAGTAACCAGCATAGCATAACTGCCATGACGAGATCCCATTACTGCTAAGTAGCTATAACTACTCCATCTATCATTTTTTACTAGTCTTGCAAGAGAATAAATGCCACTATTAACAAGGTACCAGAGCTCGATTTGGGTTATAGGCTTCAATAGCACATATGGCTGCATACATGATCCTGTGACGCATTAATATTAGCTAACTGTCAAGTTCCAACCATGTAGTTGCACTTAAGGTGTAGTGTCGGCAAATGGATGGGATAAGAAAGTCCTACCTGGACAACGTGCATAAAGGACACAGAGAAATAATTTGTACCATTAAATTGACTTATCATGTTGACGTGTAAGCAGCTCAATCCCTTATTGCTTGGTTTTAAATAAAAGCCGTTAAGTTACATAAAAGACCATTATTTCTAGGTTTTTGGCCTTGCCATTACTGTTAGGTCCATTACACCTATAGTTGTCAAATCTAGATTCAACTCGAGAATCGAATCGAATCGTAAGATTCGCTAAAAATTCTAAAAATCAATTAAATAATATATGTTCTCAAAATAAGTGAAAAAATATATTATAGTGACATCTTGTGATAAATATAGAATTATTATTTAATTAATTAGAAATACTCTTTATAATAGAATAATATGTATGTATTATGTTATATAGTTTTATGTAATAAATTATGACCTTAAAGATTGTAGACATTAGTTATCATTATGCATGTACCGAAACCCTCATTTAAATTTGATCAAACAATTAAATAGTAAAAAAATATAGCAGATGATAATGTTATTAATATAAATTGTTATAACTTGACAACTATAATTAGTTAAGTAAATTAGCTAAAAGGAAAAAGAAAGAAAAAGAAGAGGGAGAGGGAAAAGAATGGTTAGTTCAAGAAAAACAGCTAAAGGAGGGCTTTATATACACACTTTTTTAGCAAAAAAATAAGATTTTAAATTTTTAAAATATAATATCTAACAAACACTTCATAAAAAATTAATTGAATTAGGTGAAAATTCAGTCAGTTTATATTGATTCATTTGATTCAAATTGAGTCACAATTCATATACCATATGGATTTGAATCGCTAGGATGTAGAATCGAATTGAGAATCACAAGATTCAAATCAAGTATCATAAGATTCAGGTACATTTAAAATTCATCGTATAGATTCGAATTGATTTGTTGAAAAATAAATTTGAATCGAGAATAGTAAGATTCGAAAAACAATTATTACACCTGGTATTGGAAGGCAAAGGAAAATATTTCCTGTAACAGCCCTTATGCTAACTTAGAAGTAAAGGTAAAAGGATAATGGTCCATTAGCTCACTTTTTTAATTAACCAGATGGAAGCAAGAAACTTCCTAGTTTTTTCCAGTTTGGGAAGTCTTGAACTATTGTGTCTCCTTTTCTCTCTCAAATGTTCATAAAAGTTATCTATATACTACTTTTTGAAGAAAATTATGTTTGATCCTAGTTTTTCTTTTATTCTTATAGCATGAAGAATTATTCTTTACCATATGTTAATTTAGCTTTAAATTAATTATTGCTAATGATGCCTAACAATAATATATTTAATGTCTTTTATTCCATGTATTTATGCTCATTATTTGGTTATGCATCTTAGTTGTACTCATATCATTGCACATCACTTCATGCTATGAAAGAAAATTTTTTTTGAAAAATCTGCATAGCGATAAGCCTTGCATGGTTTCTTTACTACCTATATAACAATTTTATTATTGTTGATTATAACCTATAATGACAATGGAGAAATAAAGTACACACAAGCCAAGTGGAGCAGAACAAATCAAGTATCACATAAAGTGGTTTGCATTACCAGATATGACTGATACAGTATCCCTAAACATAATAAAAGGTGGGAAAACAATTAGAATAGCAAACTACAAATAAATTAGCATCTACAACAATTTGAATAGAGTATGTAACCTTTATAATAATGAATACCTAAATTTTGATCAACTCACATTCAGATTCTTCATCACTTTCACCATCACTTGCTGGTTTCCATCTTGCTACTTTTCTAACTCTCCCTTTCAGTGAAACACCAGGTGTTGCTGAGTGCCTTTTCCGCTGAAGTTCTTTTACGCCTTCCTCTCCTGTAAGAATAATAAAGCCAACTCTAGCTGCAAAGAATACAGAAAATACAAACACCACATAAAACAAAAATCCCAAACACACCTGTGAGAGGTTCAGGTTTTTCAGGCAAAGGATAATTTTCTTCCACAAATTTTAGCAAAAGTTCTCTTGGTCCAGATATAAAATCATCAAGTTCAAGACCCTACAAAAGACAGCATTTAAAAGAGTTCAAGATCTTACTTAAGACTAAGAATAGAAAGACATTGAAATGAGATTGCAATGTATACTTCAAATAGTATATAACCGTATTACTCCCTTGGAAATACATCATTTCTTGTCTAGTGTATTTGGATGGGAAAACAAAATGCAAAGGATCTTTGAGGTCCATAATTATCTTTATAATTAAATGAAATTCTCTAGTGGATTTTGGCAGGATTAAGTAGCACTCATGTATCACTATCTCAAAATGGTTTCATCTTTTACTGAAACAGACCATTAAATGAAGAAGAGAGGTAATTCAAATGAGTGACTAACAACAGGCAATAAAAATAACCACACAAAAATGATGATAGCAAATAATAGATGACAGTCGCACATATTTTGTCACAGCTTCCTCAGTTCGAGCCTCTCCAGTGCTCTGGAGGCCAATAACCACACACTTATCTTCCATCAATGCTTGCTTAGCTAGTCTTACAGTAGCAGGAACCTTAGCTGACATGCACATGTGTCTAAAGAACCGCTGCCAAAAAATAGATCACATTAACTTAATAGAACTAAGAAAAGTTAGATTCAGAACATTAAATGTATGTGAACAATAGACCGGGTGCAGTTAGGACAAAATCAAAATGTGAAGCAGCAAGAGCTAATACTTACCTGGTGGCTCGACCAATATAATCTCCACAACTGACTAGAAATAGGTTTGTCACTAGCAAGAAAAGCACTTGCAGAAAGCAATTCCACTCGCAACTCAGCCCAAAATTCTGCTGCTTTTTTGTACATTTCCTAAGAAATTCACAATATAGATGAGAAAATTCAAGATACCAAGAGAGAAATCAATACCAAAAACGCACATATGCATGTTATAAACAAATAAAATAAACTTAGTTTGAGATTTATCATCCCCGCCTAGCAGATTCTATACGTCGTTAATTGGGAAGAATGAGCAAGTGCATAGAGCAATCTTTAAGCTTCAACCTACATGTCACACATCTTATGCTCAAACAGGACATCAAAGCAAACCGTGTTCCACACAAAATTCCTCCCTAAAGAACCCCTAGTAATAGTAAACAGGTAATATCCCAAAATCAGTTTGACAAAAATAAACTCAAGTTTTATTTTAAAAGTGTTAAATTTGAGTGGAGCCTAACTCACCCCAAAAGCTAGCTCAAGGGCAGGAGTGTCTATGGCCCATATAAAGGCATATTACTCCTTTCCACAACCGACGTGGGATTCAATACACCCGTCACGCCCAAAATTTTGATGGTGCGTGACATATTTATGGGAGGCCCAATATCATATGGGGAGGCTTTGATAGCATGTTAAATTTGAGCCAGGTCTAACTCACTCCAAAAGCTAGCTCAAGGGGAAGGAGTGCCTATAGCCCACCTAAGGGGCGTATTACCCCTTTCCACAACCAATGTGGGATTCAACAAAAGAAATACTAAATAAAGCTAAGGTTATAAAGATAAATTACTAAGCCTTCCAAAAATTTGGACAAGGTCCCCAAGGCATATTTGGAAGCAGAACTGCAGTGGGTAGTATCAGCAGCAACATGAATTTCTTTGGAACTAGAAAATTGCCTCTGCACTATAAACAATCAGTTAGATATTTTTAATGAGTTTCAATAATCTTTTTCCTAAATGTAAAAATATTTCTTTCTTTGACTTCTTGTTTTGAAGTAACTTTCACTTCAAGCCTTGGGAATTTGAATTTCGTTATATTTTGTATAAAAGAAAAGTACAAATTTATATACAAGAGTTCTAGCTAAAGAAGGAATATAATATCACAAAAACCCTAATTGTGGATCTCAATAACCATATGTGACGAAGAAGAAGAAGAATTTAGGGAGAAGAGATAGAATATAGATAGAAAAGAAGAGAACTATTTGAGAGAGAGAAAGAGAATTTTTCATTGATCTTGGAAGATACTGAATACTACTCAGCTACCAGTCCTTATAGTGAGCTGGAAGTAGTTATACACCAACTTGTGACTGCCTAACTATCTTTAACAATCTTTCCCCCTAATTCTCGAGTCTTCCTTTCTCTTGTATGTAACAATACCCCCCTCTTGAGGACCTTCTTGTCCCCAAGAAGATTGAAAATGCGGAAACTGGGATTGGATGAAGCTCTTATCTTCCCAAGTTGCCTCCTTGTGACAAGTTCTTCCACTTAATGAGTCCTTGAGAGACATTATGCCCTTTCCCGTCTATCACACTGGTCTACAGCAATTCGCCTAGTGCTACTTCAATGACAAAATCATCTGTGAGTACAGGGAGCTGCAAGACTGGGGCAATTCCTGGTCCCAATTCCTTCTTCAGAAGTGACACATAAAACAGATTCTGCTGATAACTGCAGCATGTATGCCATCTCTCCTACTTTAGCCACTATTTCAAAGGGCCCATAGAACTTGGCAGCTAGCTTTTAGGACTTCATGATAGCTAGAGAAGCCTGCTCGTAGGGCTCCAACCTTAAGTAAACCCAACCCCCCAATCTAAAAAACTCCTTCCAAAACAGGCTGATAAACATCATATCTCTGTCAGAAACAATATAATCAGCAATGCCATGGAGTTTGAACATGTAGAAATATAATATTTGTTATTATCTCACAATAGATATTACAACCTATTTATACATGAGAGACAGTATCTAAACAGGAAGGAAAATCAAACCTATGATTATACAATCCCTAAGATTAAGCAACTGACCCATCTATCAATATTTACTTCCTATATTAACATATTTACTTTCTATAACTTATAACACTCCCCCTCAAGTTGGATCATAAATGTTAATCATGCCCAACTTGTTACATATATAATCAACTCAAGTCCCATTCAAAGCTTTAGTGAAAATATCTCCTAATTGTTCTCCAGTTCGGATATGTCCTATTGATATTATCTTTTGTTGGACCTTTTCACGAACAAAATGACAATCAATCTCAATGTGTTTAGTCCTCTCGTGAAATACTGGGTTGGAGGCAATGTGGATAGCTGCTTGATTATCACACAACTTAGCAGGCACCAAATTTGTGAACCCAACTTCTTCCAACAGTTGACGTACCCACAAGATTTCACAAACGGCTTGTGCCATGGCTCGATATTCAGATTCAGCACTAGAACGGGAGACCACATTTTGCTTCTTACTTTTCCATGAGACCAAGTTACCCCCCACAAAAATACAATACCAAGTAGTTGACCTGGTATTCAGATTCAGATTCAGATTTTGTTTGCCACAAGAAGAAGGTAATTCTACACTGAAACTGAAATGGCAAACAAAATTTTGTAGAAAGTTTCAAGTACAGAAAGATGAACTCTTAATAGACAAGCTGGATTAAGAGGTTTCTTTCATTCATTTTCGCTGCTAAAAACTGAATTCACTGTCTTGGCTCCCAAAAAAATGCCACTTGCTTCCAACACTCACACTTGTCATCACGCCTTTACTCTTCCAGTTTTCAAAAAGTCACCAAGAATTTCTGCAGTAAAAATTCAGTTCTGGGAGTTATTGAGTTATAGGTGCAATTAATTCATATTTCATCTCCTATTTTCCTCATTTGACTCTAGTTGCCCATTGTCACCTTCTTCTTCTTCTACTCTTCCAGTTTTCAAAAAGTAGCAAAGAATTTCTGCAGCAAAAAATTCAGTTCTGGGAGTTATTGAGTTATAGGTGCAATTAATTCATATTTCATCTCCTATTTTCCTCATTTGACTCTAGTTGCCCATTGTCACCTTCTTCAAAAAAAAAAAAAAATTCAGTTCTGGGAGTTATTGAGTTATAGGTGCAATTAATTCATATTTCATGTCCTATTTTCCTCATTTGACTCTAGTTGCCCATTGTCACCTTCTTCTTCTGCTTTTTCTTGAAGACATCATTCTTCTCCTCCCTTTCTTCCTTCTTTCTTCTTCTTCTTCTCATCTTGCTTTTCTACTTTTTCTTGAAGACATCATCTGGGTTTTTCCTTCTCCTCCCTTTCTTCATTCTTTCTTCTTGACTTCTCTTTCTTCTTGCCCTTTTGGCTTCCACTCCTTAAAGAAAATCTGTCGTTTTGTTTTTCTGCTTTTCTGCTTCTTGAAGGCGTATTTCCTCCTCTGCTTTTTATGGTCTCTAACTCTCAGCAAGTGATGGTACTGCTTTTGCTTCTACGGTTTAGTTCAGCTCTAATCTTAACATGTAAAGGTGCCACCTGAATATAATCCATGCAGAAGTGCCTAACCTGTTGCTAACTACTAGTAGTTGACCTCCTATCAACTTTCGAGCCTGCCCAATCAACATCAGAAAAGCATTCAATATTTGAGTGCCCATGGTTACCATAGAATAGGCCTCGCCCTGGGGACCCTTTAAGGTAACAAAGAATCTGTCCCAAAGCATCCCACTGAGCAACAATAGGAGAAGACATAAACTGACTTACCACACTCACTGAATATGCAATATCAAGACGAGTCACCGTCAAATAATTCAGCTTGCCAACTAATCTTCTATACCTTCCAGGATCTGCAAATGGCTCACTTACTGTCTTCTGTGGTAAGTTGAAGGTTAGGGGTCATTGGGGCGCTACAAGGCTTAGCACCCAATTTTCCTGTTTTTGCCAACAAATCAAGACATATTTTCTTTGAGATAAGAAAATGCCTTTCTTACACCGCATAACTTCGATTCCCAAGAAATATTTCAAGGAACCCAAATCCTTTGTATGAAACTGTGTTTTAAGAAATTATTTTAGGGATGTGATGCTAGCAATGTCACTTCCTGTAATAACGATATCATCCACATATACTACAAGCAGAATTACTCCACTATCAAAATTTCTATAAAACACTGAGTGATCACACTTACTCATCTTCATTCCAAACTGTTGGACCACCTCACTAAACCTGCCAAACCATGCCCGAGGACTCTGTTTCAAGCCATAAAGGGATTTTCGAAGTCTACAAACCTTACCTGACTCCCCCTGAGCAACAAAACCAGGTGGTTGCTCAATATAAACCTCCTCCTGAAGATCACTATGAAGAAAAGCATTTTTAATATCCAGTTGATGCAAAGGCCAATCATGAGTAGCCGCCAAGGAAATAAACAATCGGACAGATGCGAGCTTGGATAATGTATCAGAATAGTCAACTCCATAAGTTTGTGCATAACCTTTGGCCACTAAACGGGCCTTGAGGTGAGCAATAGATCCATCAGGGTTTACTTTCACTGCAAACACCCATTTGCACCCAATAGCCCGCTTTCCTAGGGGCAAGGACATCAACTCCCAAGTACCATTAGTGTCAAGGGCCATCATTTCCTCTTCCATTGCAGCAGGCCAACCAGGATGGGACAAAGCCTCAATAACAGTTTTGGGAATTGAAATAGAATCTAAAGCAGTGACAAAACAACGAGAAGAGGAGGATAATTGATCATAAGAGACACAAGATGAAATAGGATAAGTGCAAGTACGTTTACCTTTGCGAAGAGCAATGGGCAAATCCAAATAAGTGGGAGCAGGATCTGTCGACGAAGAAGCGGGTAGCAGAATGGAGTCAGAGTTCTTTCAGCAACTCCATTTTGTGAAAGAGTGGCAACACAAGAGGACTGATGAAGAATCCCTTTTTGTAACAAATAAGATTGAAATTCCCCAGAGAGATACTCTTTAGCATTATCACTTTGCAATATACGGATGGAAGTATTGAATTGGGTTTGGATTTTAGCATAAAATGCACAAAAAATAGAAAATAATTCTGAACGACTCTTCATTAAAAATAACCAAGTAGTACGAGAGAAATCATCAACAAAAGTAACAAAATATTTAAAGCCAGACTCAGACACAACAAGACAAGGACCCCAAACGTCTGAATGGGGACGAAGCCCGTTTATTGATTCGACACAGTGTAGGTAAACGATGATGTTTGGCAAATTGACAAGACTCACAATCTAGAATAGACAAAGAATGAAACTGTGGGTATCGTTGTTTTTTTTTTCTGAAAAACACAGTGATCAGGAAGGAATGAGACACAACAATTCAATGCACGAGTGAGTTTACTCACGGAAAGCAAATTAAATGCGAACTTAGGGAGACATAACACAGAGGATACAGAAAGAGAAGGGGTTAAGTTGACATGACCAGAACCCATGACAGAAGATTTAGTGCCATCAGCAAAAGTAACATAAGAAGGCGATGTATGAGACTCAAGATTGGACAAAAGGGTAGAATTACCTGACATATGATCGGTAGCACCAGAATCAATAACCCATTTGGAGGATGAAGACACAAGACATGCAGTAGAGTTACCTGACTCGGCAAATGCAGTGATAGAGGAGGAATTAGAGGATTTTAGAGATGCCTGGTATTGGATGAATTGTGCATACTCATCTGCAGATATCAAAATTCCCTTATCGAAAGATCTATTCAATTTGTGTTTCGTAATTTTAGTCATCATAGGAATCACATCAGTGACGATGGTGGTTTTAACTTCAGCCATAAGGGCAACTAACCCAAAACGATAGCAACAAAAGAAACACAGAATCAGAAAACAGTACCGATGAACAATACCACGTGAACAGTACCACGTGAACAGTGCCGAGAACAGTGCCATTGAACATTATCGTGAACAGTGCCGGTGAACAGTGCCCAAATATGAATAGTACCTTAAACACCTTCACCCAACACCCGAACGGCAAAGAAACTTCAGATCTGACAAGGGGACGGTGTGGCGACTCTAACGATGGTGAGATCCAAATGTTACCCTTTATGGGTAACCCAAATGAACAGAGACCTAAGTCTCAAAAGAAAAAAATTAAAACTTGACGAGAGAGAGAAAAAATTAAATCTCTACGAGAAAGGCTCTGATACCATGTAGAAATATAATATTTGTTATTATCTCACAATAGATATTACAACCTATTTATACATGAGAGACAATATCTAAACAGGAAGGAAAATCAAGCCTATGATTATACAATCCCTAAGATTAAGCAACTGACCCATCTATTAATATTTACTTCCTATATTAACATATTTACTTTCTATAACTTATAACATAACACATGATCTAGAATAGAAAGACTTTAACAACAGAGGCAGCAGTATAGGGTTGTGATATGGCCAAAAAGTGACCGCATTTGTAGATAACTACCAAAATCACATCTTTACCACCAGATTTTAGAAGTTGCTCAATAAAGTCCATTGAGATGTGCTGCCAGGCTTGCTTAGGGATTGGTAGTGGCTGTAATAACCCTGCAGGAGCTGAATGGCCAGTCTTACACCTAGCACAAACATCACACTATTGTATTTGTATCCAAGATATGACAGAGGATAAGAGTCCAGGCCAGAAAAAGTGCCTTCTGAGTTTAGGTGGGTTGGATTCCAAAGTGACCACCCAAGGTAGAATCATGGTATTGTTGGAGTTTGTTCCTCAAATCACCCGTCTCCAATGTAGAGTTTGCCCTTATAATACAACAATCCCTTTTGAAGTTCATACCCTAGAAAGGCAGCTGCATTGATTGCTAATTGTTGAATCAACTCAGTAGCCTTGGCATCTCCAGCATATGAGTTACTAATGGTGGTAATCTAGGAAGGAATGGGAGAGGACATTAGAGCATAGGAGCAGCTTTCTTCCATAACTCTTGGAAAGTGCATTAGCCACCCTGTTTTCTACTCCTTTTCTATAAAGGATTTTGTAATCCAATCCCAACAATTTGCTAACCCCTTTCTGCTGCAAATTACTGGTATAGTTTCAGCTTCATCAAGTACTTTATACTCTCATGGTCAGTCTTGATCAGAAATGTACTTTGCTCCAAATAATGCCTCCAATGCCTTCAATTGGAGACAGCAAAAGTGATTGCAAGAAGCTCCTTCTCATAGACTTAGGGCCGTATATTTATAGGCTCAAAAGCTTTAGAAATAAAGGCAATTGGGTGGCCTTTTTGCTGTTGTACTGCACCCATTCCCATACTGCTTGCATCAGTCTCAATGACAAATGGCCGTGAGAAATCTGGTAAGTCTGTTAGGGGTTTGCAAATGGAGCCGTAATGATGAATGAACTTCCTATCATAGCCTATGAGTCCAAAAAAACTCCTTTAACTCCTTGACAGATGGAGGAACAGGCCAAGAACTTCCTATCATAGCATGTGAGTCCAAGAAAACTCCTCAACTCCTTGACAGATTGAGGAAAAGGCCAAGAAGTCATTGCATAAGATCTGTAGCCACTACTTTCCCTAAGATGATGTGCTCCAAATATTCAATCTCAGCTTGGGCAAAAGAGCATTTAGACAGCTTAGTAAATAACTATTGTGCCTGCAGTATTTGGAAGACTGATTCCAAGTGCTTCAGATGTTCTTCCATGTTGGGATTGTACACTAATATATGATCAAAGAAGACTATGACAAATTTCCGCAGGTAAGGGTGAAAAATGTGATTCACAAGAACTTGGAATGTAGCTAGTGCATTAAACCAAATGGCATTACCGTAAATTCGAAGTGGCCATGGTGTGTTCTAAATGATGTTTTTGATATGTCCTCTGGTTTCATCCTTATCTGATGCATAGTTGTGTAAGGTGCACCACAAGCTCAAGGAGGAAGATTAGACTCTTGCCCCTTGCACTAGCTAAGGTAGGCGACTTCAATGGGGCGCACTCAAACGCGCCCAGGCACACTGAGGCTCAAAGCGCACCTAGGTGCACCTCAGCAAAGCAAGGCACACCTATTCAAATATGGCTATTTTTTCCCACCCAAATCACAAATGCGAGGGGGGAGAAATAGACATGAAGAATAAAGAAGTTATTGCATTGGAGAGTTTTCTCCGATATAAAACGGAGTTGAGAAATATGTTTGAATCTGAGCAACGGATAACAAGTAAATACGGCCAAGTTACCAGTGGACCAGCTTATGAAGACCAGTGGACCAGCTTATGAAGCTAAGAAAATTGTTCTTAGCTTGGATAGGGAGGAAGAAATTTTGGGAAAAAGCCAAGCAAATTATGAAAACTCAAAACCATTGCTTAAAGCATTGAGATTAGTAAAAGATGATGAAAAATCAATGATGGGATTGATATATGAAGCAATGGAACGAGAAAAATTGGCCGTTAAACAAAATTTCAAAAGCTATGTAGACTACTAGAAAATTATTAATGCTCGGAATTTTCAATTATATCATAATTCGCATGAAGCATATAAATTTAATACTTAATACTTTAATAACCTTTATATCTTATAAATTTTAGTAATAATTTTATAATTTCCAGGATATTTTTTAAATCCTCAATATCAGTATGGTCCACGTGACATTGAAATGATAGTAAAATCATGGCAAACCTTAAAAACGTTATTCAAAAGCTAGAGAGTGATTTGCTCAATCAAGGCCATGCATTGAACCAAGTATATAATATATTCCTAACTTGAATAATTTTAATAAATAATTTTAGCATTTGCATGTATAATAAAGCAAATAAATTTTTTAGTGTAGACACAACTCTATAAGCATAAAATGGAGAGTTTTGGGTCCGCCTTAGCACAAAAAGCCATTGAATTTACTGATCTAGATAAAAATATAAGATTTACACATTATGTTATATTTTAAGTATTAAAAATATTAAAATCAAATATTTGAGAAAATAAACTAAATTCTTAAAATTATTATATGTTTTAATGCAACTGAATGGTGGATACATTACGGTGAAAATGCTCCTAAACCGTAAAGAATGGCAATAAGAGTGTTGAGCCAAACTACTTCTGCATCTAATTGTTAAAGAAATTAGAGCACTTTTTCACTTATACATACAAAGACGAGGAACAGATTACGATATCAAAAATTGCATGTACTCGTCTTTGTTCCCTGCAATATGCTGCTGAAGTTGAGGAATTTCAGCAGAAAGAGTCAACATGAGCTAGAAAAGAGTTATAATCTAATTAACTTGATTACATTTTCGAAGAAGATCCACTAAATCCGATTGGAGGAAAGGGAAAATCCTGTTTGATGGTGAAGAAAATCCTTGGCTAGAGGATGATGATAATGCTCCATCACAATCACAAACAAGCTAATCCTCCCGTAGAAAGATAATATTTATTGTTGTATCACAATAAAGATTACAATCTATTTATACATGAGATACAGTATCTAAACAGGAAGGAAAATCAAGCCTATGATTATACAATCCCTAAGATTAAGTAGCTAACCCATCTATCAATATTTACTTCCTATATTAACATATTTACTTCCTATAACCTATAACACCTCCAACTCATTAGCAAAATATTAGAGGCGGTGGTGATGCTGAACCAGAAGATTCTTTTATATTATCTAGTTTCAGTGGTGACGATGATTGTGGTAGTGGTCACGGTGGAAGAGATGCAGGTCGAGGAGCTACTAATTCATTACAATCACATGATGATCCCTCTTCATCATATTAGAGGCACAATCCATCTCTATCTCCATCTCCATCTTTACAACATACATATTGTAGATCCCGTGGTTCTAGTGGTAGTGGTGATAAGGAAAAGATGTTGCGCATGAAGAGTGTTCTATAAATGCAGATAATTATGGATATGGAACTTATGATACAAGTGAATCTTCAAAGGATGCAACTTCTACGAGTGATTATGAAAATGGAGGACATTCTCAATGGATACTCAAATCCATATCCATATCAGCTTCCTCCATCGTATTCTGATTTGTCTTCATTAGAGCAATCACTCCCACACCCAAAAACCAGTCCAATTCTAGTGATCAATTTAGTATGGGTTCATCCTTAAGCTTTAATCCATCATGATACTATCAATATATCATCAAAATCCAAGCTCTCAATCACAAGACGACGGTAGTAGATCTACTCAAGAACCGGGCAGACGCTCATTCTGGTAGTAATTGAGATAAATTATTATACATAATGTTTAAAATTTATGAATTTTATATTTATTTGATATATTTGTAATTATTATTAAGATGCATAACTTAATTTTCATTATACCTTCCAATATATTTTAATTTCATGAACTTTACAAATTTTTTGAAAAAATTTGTGCCACGACAGGTCTTTACCATTATGTTATGATCGTTACAGATCTGTTTTCGTTATTTGCGACCGTGACGCGGCCACGATTTGAAACCATGCCTGCGCTTAGGCTTCGAGACCCCTTAGCGCCTTGGTACGCCTTAAGCGTTTATAACTATGCTTGAGTCCCTTCTCAACTGCTACACTTCCCTCTATCCCATTCCTTAGTCTGCATACAACATACCCTTCAACAACACCACCATAAAGGCTGGCACCTCATCCCTGAATCTGCTGCTCTCAATGTCAGATTTGTTGATGGTCTCCTTGAGTGTTTCCAAATCCGTCGTATTCTTTTGTATGGCTGATTGTTGAATCCTCAATTGCTCTTCTAATTTCGTGATCTTGACTACTTCCGGAGTTACCACCACACTTCTGGTCATATTTGCGACTCCTAGGGTTGCAAAAAATTTCTCGGTCCACCTTGTTAAAGTCCTATACCAATTTGTCACAGAGACCCAAATTATGGATCTCTATAACCATAAGAGAAGAAGACAGAGTTTGGGGAGAAGAGATAGGATAGAGAGAAAAAAGAAGAGAAGTCTTTGAGAGTAAGAGAGATAATTCTTCATTGATCTGGGAAGATATTGAATACTACTCTCACCTACTAGTCTAGTGAGCTAGAAGTGAAGTGGTTATACACCAACTACTTGTAATTGCTTAACTATCTTTAACGGTCTTTCATAGGGTGAGCATTCGGTCAATTAGGTTCCAATGCGGACCAAATTTGAAAAACTAAAAAATCAAATTACATAAAATTATAGACCGAACCGATTACGTAAAATTATAGAGCGAACCGAACCAATACACAAAGAAGAACCGAACCGGCAGTTCAATTTACTGAAAACTGAAGAAATAATTAGAAAACCAAAAAGGTAGACATCTCTAGCTCTATAATGGGTTCTCAAAACCCAAACCCATCCCATCGACATCTATCCTTACCCAGCAGGTCTATCTTTGTCCAAATGAAAATAAGAACACAAATAACCCACAAATTGCAACCCAAAACTTTAATACACTCATCACAAAAATAAAACTCACTATAATAGAATCGAAATCTCAATACAACCCAGAAAATCACAATATGATAGATTCACAAATCACAACCTCCAACTCGATCGTGTTGGATGTTGGTAGCCAGTCGATTCACACATATTAACCATCGCTCATGTGTTGGGAATGTTGATAATCAATTTTAGTCGAGAAAAGAAGAAACAATTTAATTTATGATTTTCAATTGTCAATCATTGTTGCAACTTGCTAAATCTTCTTTCTTTGGAAAGGAAAAAAAAAAAAAAAAAAAAAAAAAACAGAAGATTCAGTATGAGATCGAATGTATCTGCAATTTGTTGAGTGATGGAGGGCGTGATTCTCTCAACGAGAGTGAGAGAGTGACGAAGAAACATCGTTAGAGAACAAAGAGTGAAGGTAGGAGGCGGCTACTGAAGACAAAGAAAATAAGGGCTAGGGTTTTATATTTATATATATAAATATATAAATCGGTCGATTCGGTTTTTTTATTGATTTCAGTCAATAAATCAAATCGAACCAAAAATCAAAATTTTTAAAAATTAATAACTGAACCAAAATGAATAGATCAAATAATTGAACTAACCAATTCAGTTCGATTTTCTAACCGAAAACTACTCAGCCCTAGTCTTTCCCCTAATTCTTGAGTCTTCTTAAATCCCTTTCTCTTGTATGTAACATACAATCTCCTAGTTTAAACTTAAAATCAAGTTATCAAGCTTAGCACATATTTATACATATTTATTTTCTAGTGGAGCAAAGATGTTAAACATGCCCAACTTGTTACACATATAATCAAACCAAATTCCCTTTAGAGCTCTAGGTAAAATATCCCCTAATTATTCTCCAGTTTTGACATACCCTATTGAGATTATCTTCTGTTAGGTCTTATCACCAATGAAGTAATAGTCAATCTTTGTGTTTTTTCCGCTCATGAAACACCGGATTAAAAGCAATATGAATAGTTGCTTACTTATCAGACTATAATTTAGCAGGTAATAAGTTCTTGAAACCAACTTCTAGCAGTTCACGTAGCCACAAAACTTCATTTATAGCTTGTGCCATAGCTCTGATTCAACACTAGATGGGGAGACCAAATACAATGCCCTATCGTTGACCTACTATCAATCTTTGATTCTGCCCAGTTTACAAAAACATCAATATCTGAATGCCCATGATTACCAACTTCAGAACATTTACCTTCACGAAGGGCAATGGAAAGGTCTAAGTCGGACACGAGAACAGTAATAGCGGTTAGATCTTCCGACAAAAAAGCTATTGGTAAATAGCCTGAAGAGTATCCAATTTTCTAGAATAAACATGTGCAGAGGGACAAACAGTTGCCAAAATAGATAGACCTATAGCTAAGAGGTTGAGGTATAGACACTTGTTAAACACAATGTCCTAATAAATCTTCCTCCTCCCCTAACTGTCATAAATGGAAGACAGAAAGAAAAAAGGGATAGACTCGAATGTAACATTGGCAGACACAAGATAACAGGTAAGGAATGGAGAAAAACATTTGTACCCTTTTAGAAGCCTAGAATAACCAATAAAGACAAGATTTGGGATCTAGTTTAGTGATTTGTGGATGAACATCTCGCACAAAATAAATACAACAAAACATATGAGATTCAACATGAAATAATGATTTGGATGGAAATAAGACGAAACAAGGAAAATTACCATGAAGAACAAAAGATGGCATCCGATTAATTAAGAAACAAGCTGTAGAAACAGCATCTACTTAGAATTCTTTCGGAATTTTTATTTGAAACAGAAGGGCTCAAACTTCCTCAAGAAGAGGCTAAATTGTTTTCGACAATATCATTTTGAGATTGTGTACCCACACAAGAAGACTAATGAAGAATTTCATTGTGTCATGAAGGTCTAAAAGCATGCTGAAAAACATTCTTTAGCATTGTAACTTCGTAATACCCACATAGAAACATTAAACTTGAGTTTTATTTTTAGAACAAAAAGCATAAAAGATTTAAAAAAACAACTCTAAATGACTCTTCGTTAAATACAACCAGGTAACACGAGAGTAATCACCAACAAAGGCGATAAAATACTAAAACAAGCGAGAGACCATGGTCCCGCTGGTCTCAATCGACAATAAATTTCAAAGGTCTCAATCGACAATGAATTTCAAAAAGAGTTGAAATACTAGAACAAACAAGAGACCTTGGTACCCGTTGGTCTCAATCAATAATGAATTTTAAAGGTCTTAATCGACAATGAATTTCAAAAGAAGTTGAAATACTAGAACAAACCAGAGACCTTAGATACCCATTCGTCTAGAACATAGAGACTCCAAACTCACCACCACGATTAATAATCAGCTTCATCATAACATCCCAAAAACACACAATGATCATAAAAGCATGAGACAACAATTAAATATTTGAGGAAGTTTACTGATAGAAAACAAACAAGAATTGCGACAAAACACAGACCAAATGTCAAAGAGACGAACGGCTTCAAGTTTGCAATTCCAAAACCCACGACACAAGAGGTAGATCGACTAGCTAAAATAACATAGGATGAGCTTGTATGAGATTGAAAAGCAAATAAAAAACCATAATTATCCGTCGTATGATCCATAGCACTAGAATCAATGACCCATGAGAAGAAGAGACAAGACAAGACAAGACAAGACGTGAGTATACCAGATTCGCTGACAGTAGTGACAGAGGAATTGGTGAGTCTTAATAACTCTTTACATTAGAAAAACTGAGCAAATTCTTCTACAGATACTAAAATAGTTTCCTCAAATGCAACAGCCATTTGACAAGGCAAAAGAATATGTAGAAACCAAAGAATAGCCTAAAGCCAATTCCAAGTCGAATGACAGCTTGTAGAAACCCTTTGTTGAACAATAGCAGCAATGAACAGTAGCAGCGACTAGTACTAATGGACAATACACAAGACCAGTAGCGATGAACAACACTCCAAGTCCCAAAGAATAACACAAGCAAAAACTCAAGATCAATATTACTTCTAGGAAACTAATTTAATAACACTAGGAAGTAATTCTTAAAAAAAAACATAATTCAAGCATCCCTATATTACTTCTATAGTTCTTCATAAGGAGTAAACGCTAAGCAATATTGAGTGTCAATTATTTATCTAAAAATAGAAGCAAATTTATGCCACTTACCGTCATCTCAGCTTCCAAAGGCGCTTCGACAACTTCAAACTCAACCCCCTTGTAGCTAAGGGTACGGCACACATACATTCCCCTGAAAGTTGGAAGGAAATAAAAAAATCAAAATATAATATGACATATACAATAAATATATCTAAAGATATGTTTAAGCATTTACCTTGCTTTCATATCCATTGCAACAAGTTCCAATGCACCTACACCCCCCTTTTCAAGAGCACCTGCACATGTATTTTTTCCAGGTCCAGCTAAGTTATTCTTGAACATGGGATTCAAGAAGTTGTAATAAAAAAGGAAATTTCCGTGCACTTTGTTTTTTTTCCAATGTAAACTTTGTCAATAACTATGATTAGATGAATTTAAAATCTAACCTAGGGGTGAAGTATAAGAAATACAGATAATGTCAGTTAAAATCAATATATCCATTAAAGACACATAAAAATAGATATAGCAAGATAGAAAGGTGAAAGAGAGACCTTTGAAAGAAAGTACATATTGTCTATATCCACTTGCACTAAAAAGAATGCACAATCCACACGTTGTTGAGATTTTAGAAGGTATTGCACAATGAAACACCTCCAGCTGAAAAATATAGAACTTTTGGTTTGACCAATTAATTGATTTTCTTTTAAGAGGGGAAGAGTTTGCAGAATCTAATTCTAGGAAGAACTCTTGTAATTTTGGGTTCATAAAAAGGGTTTCTCCTACTATAAAAAGCAATCTCTATTCTATGCAAAAAAGCAACTGCAACCTTCTTCATAATTATATACATTGCCTAACCAAGTGAAATTCCTTTCATCTTGCTTCTCTCTTCATGTTTTTGATACCCTCAACACCATGTTCATTGGGTGAGTAAATTTTTCTCAACCACGCCCATGAAAATGGACAGAGGTTAGAATTACAAAAAATATATACCACAATATAAGTAGGGAAAATAGAACTTGAGAGCCAAAACCAACTACCACCATTAATTTATACTAACATGGAACCAGTGTTGCATTAACATGTTAAAAGAATAGTTAATTATGTGGTTTCATGCTTTTACACTTAGGTTTTGCAGTTCTCTTTGTTTATCACAACACTTTGCTACAATATTATTATATCATCAACAATTTAATTATGAAATAAAAATTAATTCAGATTATCCAATAAATAATTTGAATAAATTTTTATTTTTGACAATTAAATAAAAAGTCACATCTAACTTGATTAATTTTAAATAGAAGCCATTTGTTAGCAGACCCTTTCTAATATACAAGAGATTCACATATGAAGAAAGAAAAATATTGAAATGCAAGACCAAGTCAAAGCCACTAAATAGGGCAATTGAGAAATTATTATTTTTCCTGCAACATGATTGAGCTGCTGCCATAATCCGTGGGTTTAATTCAAAATTATTTCTTCCAATTCCGTAATTGTAGGAGAGTAATCCTCCATGTTTAGTTCATGCTTTTGAGTTCTCTTGTTTGTAGGGAGAGCTTATCTCTTCCCTTTGTTATTTAAGTGCAATAAATTAATATAGAAGACATAATCAGAATTTTATCAAAGTTGTTGAGTGCTTGACTCAGGAGATTTTTAAGTTCTCTCTTAACCTTCATCATAGGTCTAAAAACAAAAAACAATCATCTTCTTCTTCATCCATTGATCCATTAACCCCTCCACTTCATCCCATAACTCGATCCCTTTTCCAGAATCCTACCACCATCATACTGTATGATGAAATTAATTTAAATTTAAATTGTTAATAACGATTATGAAACTGATTTTAAAGTTTTATGTTACCAAGCCAATTCAGGTCTACACACGTTATGGTCACGGATCCAAGGCTAAACGGCCCAGTCAACCACGGATTGAGCTGTTGAATTAGTCATATTTAATTTATTAATTTCTGTTTCAGTTATTTCCCATATTTCCTGCTTTGTAGGAGGTTGATCCTCCATTTCCCTTTTCATGCTTAGTTGGGGAGAGTATTTCTCCACTTAGAAGTAGTTACCTTTGATGTAGGAAGTAGCAGTTACACTTCCTGTATTTAAACGAATAATCATCAATGAATGGATACTTCCAAAATCAAACAAAGTCTTGAGTACTTTAACTCAGAGGTAAGGCTCCCTCTTTGAGCCAAGTCTGTTAATGACCCGTGGTCAAAAGAAGAAAAAACCCGCATCTGATTCCCAAACACCTAGCCTAAACACTCCAAATCCTAACTTTCCCTCAACCCACAGACCCATAACACGATCTTACAATAGGGACCCTAACATACTGGTATCAGAGCCTAACGTTATGGGTGACTCTGTTCAAGAACAACTCTCTAAACTTTTTGACATCGTGTTGGCTGAGCAACAAGCTAACAAAGAACGTGCTGCACAAATGGCACAAATGCATTCCAAGATGGATTCTATATCCACCGAACTTGAAGCGGCCAAGCAGGCTCGACAATCAAGCAGTATCGAAAGTCAGGCCAAATCACGAAACGATAAGCAGACTTCTGGAACTTCGAATTCTGACACATCCGATGGAAGTTCGATGGTTCCGAAATTTACTAAACTCAATTTCCCTCGCTATGATGGTACAGAAGACCCCTTGGGGTGGATTAGTCGTTGCAGGCATTTTTTTCGTCATCAACATACGCCTGAAGAAGAGAAAGTAGATATGGCGTCTTACCATTTAGATGGAATTGCTCAAGTCTGGCTCTTACAATTCACTGATGAATTCCCTGATCCTACTTGGGCCAAATTCGAGGAACAGTGTCATCTGCGATTTGGGCCTTCGGTTCGAAGCAACAAGTTGGGCGAGTTATCAAAACTTCGGCAGTTGGGTTCTGTCACTGACTACCAAAATCGTTTTGAGGCTTTGGTTTCAAGAGCTGGTGCCCTCACGCAAAAACAGAAGGTTGATATTTATATCAGCGGCTTGCAAGAAGCTATTGGTGTCGAAGTTGAACTCCACCACCCACCTGATTTAGCGACAGCGATGAGCATGTCAAGGCTGTACGAACGGAAACTCTTTCCACGTACTTCAAATATGCGCGAAACTCGTCGCAATTTTTTTCCCTCTGATGTCCGTGGCAATCGTGTGGTAAAAAAACTAACCCGCGATGAGATGGAGGAGCGACGGCAAAAGGGCTTGTGTTTCAACTGTGATGAGCAATTCGTGCGGGGTCACCAATGTAAGAAGCTGTTCTGGATTGACTTAGAAGAACCAGCAGAGAGCGGGGTTGATGATTCTACCTCCGATCTTGATCAGCCGGAGATTTCTTTGAATGCCATCACAGGTACCCCGAACCCTCAATCCATGCGGTTGATGGGAAATTGGCAGGGGGGACACATCCTGATCTTAGTCGATTCCGGTAGCACGCACAGCTTTGTTTCTGCTGCTAAGGTGGCCGAATTGGGAGCGGAGGTAAATAAACAAGATGGGTTGAAAGTTAATGTGGCTAATGGGGATCGATTGTGTAGTCCAGGTATTTGTAAGGGAACTCCTATTCTATTAGAGTCCCACTCTTTTTCGGTTGACTTATTTGTCCTTCCACTGACTGGATTTGATGTCGTATTGGGAGTAAACTGGCTACGCACTCTAGGTCCTATCCTATGGGATTTTGGGGTCATGAAAATGTGTTTTATTCAGCAGGGGTCCTTAGTCGAATTAAAGGGGCTGGGTTCCACTTGTTCTTCCAGCCATTCGGATCTTTACAACCTATTGTGTTCTTCTTCAGACGACCAGCTGCATAAATTACTGACCGAATTTAACTCTGTGTTCGACCCACCTACTGGATTACCTCCCAGCAGAGCTTGTGATCATAGAATTCCACTGGAGCCAGGAACCAAACCGGTGGTAGTCCGTCCATACAGGTATCCACATGGGCAGAAGGATGAAATTGAGAGACAGTGTTCGGCCATGCTACAACAAGGTATTATTAGACCCAGCCGCTCTCCTTTTTCCTCTCCGGTAATTTTAGTTCCCAATGCAGATGGGTCTTGGCGTTTATGCGTCGATTATCGGGAATTAAATGCCAAAACCATCAAAGACAAGTTCCCTATTCCGGTGATTGAAGAGTTATTGGAGGAGCTGGGTGGCGCTCGCTTCTTTACTAAACTTGACTTATTATCAGGATATTTCCAAGTCGCCATGCACCCTCCAGACATTGAGAAAACTGCGTTCCGAACACATCATGGCCATTTTGAATTTCTGGTGATGCCGTTCGGTTTATCAAATGCACCCTCCACCTTTCAAGCCTTGATGAATGAGGTATTCCAGCCTTTTTTACGCAAATTTGTTCTTGTGTTCTTTGATGACATTCTCATCTTCAGTAATTCATGGGCTGAGCACCTTCATCACCTACGTTTAATCTTTAATTTGCTGGTGGAGCATAAGCTGTTTCTCAAACGCAGCAAATGTGTCTTCGGACAGGGTCAAATTTCATACTTGGGCCATATAATTTCTCACAAAGGAGTCCAGGTGGATCAGTCCAAAATTTCAGCAGTTCTTGACTGGCCCAAGCCCACCACAGTGACTGGATTAAGGGGATTCCTAGGGCTCACCGGCTACTACCGCAAATTTGTCAAAGATTATGGAATCATAGCCGCTCCTCTCACAGCTATGCTTCGAAAGAATAATTTCCAGTGGTCTGACGAGGCTGTCGTCGCTTTTGAGAAATTGAAATCCGTTCTGACCTCTACTCCAATTCTGGTGCTTCCGGATTTCGAGCTTCAGTTTGTCATTGAATGTGACGCCTCCGGTTCTGGAATAGGTGCAGTTCTACTCCAACAAAACATGCCAGTTGCTTTTTTCAGTCGCTCCTTAGCAGCTCGACATCATTCTCTCCCTGCATATGAACGGGAGTTAATTGGGCTTGTGAAGGCAATAAAACATTGGCACTCTTACCTGTGGGGACGCGAGTTTGTAGTTCGCACCGATCATTTTACACTGAAGTACTTGCTAGAGCAACGCCACCTTTCTTCAACACAGCAACATTGGGTGAGCAAACTGTTGGGTTTTTGTTTTACAGTGGAATTTAAATCAGGCAAGGCCAATACTGTTGCTGATGCCCTTTCCAGACGTGACGCAGATCAATCTATTCTCTTCGCCGTCTCTATGCCGCAATTGAGTTTATTTGATGAAATCCAGAAGGAGCAGAATGCATCCGAAGAAGTGCAGCAACAAGTAACAGCTATTTCAAAAGGTGCCGCCACTTCCAAGTGGAGTTTTTCGAAAGGTTTTCTCCTTTACAACAATAGGGTCTACCTTCCGCGAAACTCTCCTTCTATCCACCTGGTGGTCAGTGCATTACATAATCAGACACATGAGGGGTATCAGAAATCTCTTCACAGAATCAGTCGGGATTTTTTCTGGTTCGGAATGAAGCATGACGTGCAAAACTTTGTGCGTGCTTGTGATACATGCCAGCGCCATAAAACTGAAACGCTCCAACCTGCGGGATTGCTCAATCCTCTGTCCGTTCCTACGCAGATTTGGGCAGACATATCTCTTGACTTTGTTGAAGGCATTCCGACTTCACGAGGTAAAAATGTTCTTTTAGTGGTGGTTGATCGTTTCTCTAAATACAGTCATTTTTTGGCATTGTCACATCCCTATACTGCTGTGAGTGTTGCTAGACTTTTCTTTGATCATATATTTAAGCTGCATGGGTTGCCGGAGACTATAGTCAGTGACAGGGATGCAACTTTCACAAGTTCTTTTTGGAAGGAGTTGTTTCGGTTGAGTGGTACAACTCTCTGCTTCAGTTCCTCCTATCACCCCCAATCAGATGGTCAAACAGAAGTGGTTAACCGCACTATTGAAATGTATCTCCGTTGTTTCACCAGCGCAAATCCTAAGAGATGGATCGATTGGCTTTCTTGGGCAGAATTTTGTTACAATACCAGCTACCACTCATCCCTCAAAGCCACACCTTTCGAAGCAGTTTATGGTCGGCCTCCTCCACGATTACTATCCTACCTTCCGGGTAGTTCGAAATTCGAAGCTGTTGATGCCGCCCTCCTAACTAGAGATGAGATGCTGCAACATCTCCGACAAAACCTCATTCAGGCTCAACAGAAAATGAAAACAACTTATGACAAGTCTCATCGTTTGGTGGAATTCCAGGTGGGTGATAAAGTTTTGTTGCGTTTACAGCCTTACCGCCAAACTTCTGTAGCAAATCGGCAAAACCAAAAACTTTCCCCCAAGTTCTTTGGTCCTTTTGCCGTTCTGGAACGAATTGGTTCTACGGCCTACCGATTGGATCTTCCCTCGGATTCACGGCTCCACCCAGTTTTTCATGTTTCCTGCCTCAAGCCATATCATGAGGGCTTAACGCCTCCTTTACCAGTTCTTCCATCCATTCCTCCTTTGGAACCTACTCAACCATCTGCTATTTTAGATTATCGCCACAAAGGAGGGGTGCCTGAAGTTCTAGTCCATTGGAGTCATTCTTCTCCAGCTGATGCTTCTTGGGAACAGATTGACCTTCTTACAGCAAGATTTCCAGAATTTAAGCTTGCGGACAAGCTTCCTTGTGGGACGGGTAGTAATGTTACCAAGCCAATTCAGGTCTACACACGTTATGGTCACGGATCCAAGGCTAAACGGCCCAGTCAACCACGGATTGAGCTGTTGAATTAGTCATATTTAATTTATTAATTTCTGTTTCAGTTATTTCCCATATTTCCTGCTTTGTAGGAGGTTGATCCTCCATTTCCCTTTTCATGCTTAGTTGGGGAGAGTATTTCTCCACTTAGAAGTAGTTACCTTTGATGTAGGAAGTAGCAGTTACACTTCCTGTATTTAAACGAATAATCATCAATGAATGGATACTTCCAAAATCAAACAAAGTCTTGAGTACTTTAACTCAGAGGTAAGGCTCCCTCTTTGAGCCAAGTCTGTTAATGACCCGTGGTCAAAAGAAGAAAAAACCCGCATCTGATTCCCAAACACCTAGCCTAAACACTCCAAATCCTAACTTTCCCTCAACCCACAGACCCATAACACGATCTTACAATAGGGACCCTAACATTTTAGTTTACAGTGGGGCCCATTCTTCTTTAAAATAATACTTTTATGAATGTGTGACAAATAGTCATTTGATTTAAAGTATTTTGAAAAAATTTTAATTGTTAATTACCAAATAAAATTTTATATTTTTAATATCGTTTGGCACTTAAGTGCTAACAATAGCATTTATAGGTTACAAAAGAAAAAGAAAAAAGAATAGAAAAGAAAGAAAGAGGACCTAAAATGAAAGTACAAAACTACATAATTGAAAAGCTTTGGCCAACATTAAGCTTTGGCCATAATTATGAAACTTGTTTTTTCTTACTTCAATTTGCCAAGTTTCTGATGATGATAACAAAAAATAATTTTTAATATCTTAAAATGGTAAAAAATTAACATTTCAAAAATATAAAGAAAAATTTCTAAATCATGATAGAAATTGAAGAAAAGTAACCATAAAATAAAAATCCTTAAAACCCAAAATCAACCATAATGCTATTGTTTTATGTTATTTGCTAAAAAGTCGGTGACCTTTAAAGCTAATTAGAACCCCAAATAGCTAGCTTAAACCCAAAATAGATCATAAGCCAAGATCAACTTGCACAATCTAGCTAAGTTTGAAAATCAATGAGCAAAGGAAATCAACCATCCAAGAATTCTAACGCCAATCAATTGGAAATCGAAAATGCTACTAAGGTAATTATATAGTGGAATTCTGATACCAAGACATGAATAAGAGAGATAATGGAAGATATTACAGAAATGTGGACAAAAGAGAAGGACCATGCAACTCTTGAAGATCAACAAGATTCATTAACTTCATTTGATCTACAAAGGAAGCCAAACTTTGGCTACAGTAGATTTACAAGCAAAATGGGCAAGATATTAAACAGAAGTTTTAAAGAAAGACCAAATGTCTAAGTTTACACCAACCAAAGACAAAGAATCAAACCAAAAGTACACAAGATTATTGAAAGGAATTGAGTGATTAAGCAAATCAAAGTGGTGGATTAGCCAAAGGAGGTGTTTATCCCAATTCAAAGATTTTAGTCTAAGATAGATTCATCAAGTCTAGGGATGTTCTATTTGATTTCAGGGTCATCTTCACTTTATATTTTCTATAGATATAAAGACAATTTGAAACTACTTAAAAGGTATAAAATTAATTTACTATCATTGACAGAAGATTGGTTAAACTGAGGTAAAACTAAAAGTTCCATTTTAATTAGACACAAAATTAGTTCAGTGTAATTGAACATTCAGAAAAAAAATTTAAAGTCCCAACAGAGCACATCCAGTGAAGCAATTCCGTATTAGCAGCATGGACCAGACTGATAGGAGTGAGAAAAAAAATAGTATAAACAATATAAAGAAGCAAATTAAACTAGAAATATAATAAATTATCAAACCTAGAAACTTCTGGAAATCATCAAAACATGTTCCAGCTCCCCAAAGACCAAGCCTGACCATATAACCCATATTGCGTGGTTCAGATGCACCAGTTGCTGAGCAATAAATAACACGTGCTTCAGGAAGTCGAGCCTGTTTTTTAGGATCCGTTAATAGTTCAGGAACACACGTCTAAACTATCCTGTGCAATTTTGCAATGACAAACAAATAGCTAACTCATGATGTCAATGATGACGAAGATAGATTTGCAAGATTTGTTCATATTTACATGTAGCAAAATAGCAATATGATTTGTGAACATGGACACATTCTTGAACAACCACCTATTTCTGCAAATCAGCAAATTAAAGTATAGAAATAAAATGAATCAACTGCCTTTAAATATGTGCACAAGTGGAGATAATCCTGTAAAAGCAATCATCAAGAATTAACCACAAGGGAATATCTCTCTTACCTCCTGAACATAATCATCCTATTACTTCCTAAACTTATAACGTTTCCATTAGTGATTTTTTCCTCACAATACTTCAGAAATAATTTTCCCCACCATTCAGTATTGTCACATAGAGTATTAGTCAGTGAAAAATAATATCAGTTAGAGAGAAATTATTTTCAAAAACTTTTACAAATTTTTTAGGAAGGAATTCATAAGAAACCACATGGGTATATCCATATGCCTAATAAACTAATGACCACTCCCAATGCTAGAACTATTGCTAGAGATGGCAATTTGAGTTCTCATAATGTTTTCATGCCATGTCAACTTATGGATATAAAGAACTTGGATCAAACATTAATCATGTCAAACATACAAAAATAAACAAGACCACTTTTCCAAAAGTATAACATGAAAAGACAATCATAAATGTGTGGGATTAAATGTATCAACACACCACCAATTTACTAATGAGTTGATCGTGTCATTAGTGGGCTAGCAGCTAAAACCAAGAAAAGACAATCATAAAACCCAAATTACTTTACTGTTATGATATGGTTCTGGATATTTATCAATATGCATACTGAAAACCATATTGCATTAAACCAAACCGAACAATCTAAACAATAATGACTAAAATATTAGTAACTTAAACTAATTAATAGAAAAGAGCCATTGAATGCAAACTTAGGAACATTATTAATGTATCAGAGAACTAATTTGCCTTCATGCCTACAGCCTAGTAGATCAACAACAGAACCTATCTTTTTGCAAAGAAGATTAATGGAAATTATAAGGAGAGGAACAGTTACATACACATAGTATTGATTAACTCAGAAAATACGTATAATAGAGTACCGATGGAAAAAAAAAAAGGAATTCATCTGTGACTCAAATACATATATGCCATTAAGGACAAGTATGTGAAGGTGGTGAGAAGTATAAGAATAAGAGGAGGCAATGCGGACGAGCTTCACACAGCAATAGGATTAAAACAAGGATTGACTTTGAGGCATACTTGATTACTTTAATTACGAATGAGCTAAACAAACACATTCAAGGTGATGTCTCATAGTGCATATCATTTACAAATGACATTGCCTTGGCAGATGAAACTAGTGAAGAAATTAATAAAAAATTTGAGTTGGGTAATACTATTGAGTAAGTTTTAGGCTAAGAGGCTAAATGGAAGAAAGAAGGAATATATGCATTGCAGTTTGTCACCCTTAGTGGATAGAGGAGAGGTTTGATTGGATAGAATTTTGATACTAAAATGCAACCAATTCAAGCATTTAGATTCTATCATCCAGAAGAAAGGAGTAATAGATGAGGATGGAACCCATAAAATCAAAACATGATGGATAAGACGAAGGAATGTGATGGATGTGCTATATTATTGTAGGATCCTTGACGAAGTGAAGGTCAATTCTATAGAACTATAGTCAGGCTATCGGGCATCTTAAGGTAAAATATATCAACAAAAGTGTAAGAATTTGGTTTAGAATCCAAATTGTTGTAATTCTTAGAAGATGGAGTTTTATATCCTAATCCCTAATGACTAGAAAGACCAATAATTAGGACAAAATTGGACTTGCTAACCTTGAAGCTCCAATCTTTACTCTTCTACTTTTGTTCGTTTGCAACCAGCTCATTCCAAATTGTTAACGTTTGCTAGCAATTTGACTGGCCAAATATGTTCTCTAGCTATTGTAGTAGTCCATGTACGTTTGTTAATCTCCTCCATAGTCATTATTGCCGTTAAAAGTGTAGAAATGTCTTTGTTACCTTTTTTAAATGGATAAACTACACTAGAGTTCTTGAGAATTTTTAAAATTGTACACTTATCCCTCTATGATCAATCCATCCTCATCTATTTTAATTTAAACATTTTGATCCTTCATTTGTTATTTGAAAGAATACTTAAGTCCCCATTAACTTTTGTCTATAATATCTCACTTAACTAATTTTTAACATTTTTTGTTCTTCAATTTCCATTCATTAAGACACTTCAATACTTATAATTTCAAAACTTTCAAAAATACTTACAACTTCAGTTATTTTTAAATAGTACTTAGTAACCTTTACGTAGGTTGTAAACTTTTATAAAGACTATTTTAGAAAGAAATTGTACTTTTAAAAGAAGTTTAATCATCTACTAGTTTTGAACTAATGCCTATGATGGATGAAAGAACTATAATTTTAGACGGATTAAATATATAGGAATTTAAGGATTTAGTTTTAAAAATATAAGGACTGATCCGTCAATTACACTAAACTTAAGGACCAAAGTGTGGTTTATATTATAAAATTCTCACTTATATTGAAAAAGATTCAAGTGTTCATGAGGGTAGTTTAGGTATTTAAAATGTTTAGTCTCTTTTTGACTGGTTGACTAACGGAATTATGGATAAAAGGACCTCCAATTTGGACAGAATGATTATATTAGGATTTCAGTGTTCAATTTTAGAAATACAAAGATCGATCTGTTAATTACATTAAAACTGATTTACCCCTTTAGTTATTGCTTATATATGCATCTTTCAATTAAAGTCTATATAGTTAAGAAATAGTTAAAATATAACATAATATACTTATCTAGAATTATATATTAAATATTTTTATATCATTACTGTTGAATCTCACATCGGTTGTGGAAAAGGGTAACTTGCCCTTTATATGAGCCATAGGCACTCTCCCCCTTGAGCTAGCTTTTGGGTGAGTAAGGCCTGATCCAAATTTAATATGGTATCAGAGCCTCTTCATTCGATATTGGGCCGCCTCCTAAATATATGTCACGCACCAGTAAAATTCTGGGTGTGAAGGCTACGTTGAATCCCACATCGGTTGTGGAAAGGGATAATTTGCCCCTTATATGGGCCATAGGCACTCCTCCCCTTAGCTAGCTTTTGGAGTGAGTTAGGCCTGACCCAAATTTAACAATTACTGTTATTATAATGTTATTTACATTATTTTTATTGTCGTTCTGAAAATAGAAATACAAAATAGTTTTTATGAACACAAGAATGCTGTAATTTTGGATGTAAAATTAAGCTTTGAAATAAATTAAAACTGAAATAGATTGAAAAAACAAGAAACATATGAAACATACAACCGGAATTTGGTTCCAACTTCCAAGTGTGATTCCTAAAAGTCAAAGAAGTAAAGAATTGGTTCTAATTCGGGTTCTATTTCTAATTCTTCGGTAGAACCATACCAGAACCAAAATCAAGCACCTCTAATTTCAATCACCAATTCAAAGCAATCAATGTGCCTTGTATATAATTATTTTTCCATCTAAAACTTGGCATGTTTCCTCAAACTTTTTTTTGAAAATATTTCATATAAAATAATTGTCCATTGATGGGTTGTTTGATGCTAATTCGTGAGAGAATTAGATAAACTTTTATTAGCATTCATTTTAATATCGATTTTGAACTATATTTCATTTCTAATTCACTATATTTTGAAATCCCCGAAGCTCAGTAGCAAAGCTGTTTTGACCTCATAGTAGAACCATGCTAAATCCTACCACCCACAAAGTTGGATCCATGGTTTCCACATAAGGGTTCGTGCTCCCACCTTTTCCACTACCATTGACAAACATAAAATCCACTTGCATAGTTACTTTTCCTCTTTTGTTTTGTATCTTATACAGTTATACCTTAATGTTTACATACTAATTACTACCACCTTATTTGTTGAAGGGAAGCTGGAGGAGGAATCTTGAAATGACACTCAAGTACCAGAGAAGTAATGACAATGTCTATAATACACAGCCCCAGAAGTACAAAGTTCAAAATGACCAGTAACAAATAATAGTAAATAAATAACAACAACAACAACAATTAACTATAACAATTGCAAAGATGTAAGCAAAACACATCTTTAGCTTTCAGTCTCACGAACAAACCTGGATCTCAAGAACTGCTTCACCTGTTCGTGTTGGCTGACTTCCAGCTTCAGGTACCAAATTTTTTGCCTTGTGGCACTACAATTAAGCAATTGATCCTTAGCATAGGAAAATATATTGAAATACTGAACAACCAATAAACAGAAAAAACACACTTTCTAAAAGTTGGAGTCTCCTGCAACAAGTGATGTTTGACAAACTTATGAAGGAAATGAAATCCAGTACCTCATCAAATATGACAAGCCCATCAAACTCTGATCCACACCACTGAACAAGCTGTTGCAGACGAGAACGGCCTTTTTCAGAAGATGCAATAAGACTACTATATGTCAAAAATACTGCTCCCTCCTTGACTCCAACAGACTTTGAGTCAAGCTTTGAATAGGGCAGCTTGTTCAAAGCATGTACTGCAATGACACATGAATATTAAAAATAATAAAATTATTCAAATTCATAATTGAAGCAGCATAGCAAGATATACATAGTAATGCTAACAATTTGTTGAAAAGAATTTATAATTTCTAGTCACAATCACGGCTTTTTGCAGTTTTAGGTTAAAAAAAAAATAATTCTAAAACCCTGATCGGGAAAAAAAATTTTCCTGAACCAGGGTGAAAATGATTTCTACCGCGCTTGAAAAGGGCGGTAGGCGTGCTTGAAAAGCGCAGTAGAGCGGTACTACCGCACTTTTCAAGCACGGTAGAAACCATGACAATAATTTTAAAAAAATTAAAAATGTTACCGCACTTTTCAACTGTGGTAACATTGTATCAGGCATTGGAGTGCCTTACTGCACTTTTAAAGTGGGGTAAGGGTACTTTATTTAAATTAATAATTTAAAATTTATTTATTTAATTTTTATATTTTATTATATTAATATAATTAATTTAATTATATATAAATTTATATAGATATAATTATAAAAATTATATTAATATTATTATAAATATTAATTATTAAATTTATTTATAAAAATTAATTATTAAATTTATTTACAATATAACGTTATATTATTCATATTTATCCTTGTATTTTATTATTTTTATTAGAATTAATTTATAAAATTAATACAAAATTATAATATGTACTTAGTTTTGCATGACTTTTCTAATATATACCATCATCTTGCATGTGACTTGTTATGAAATATAATACAAAATTATGATATGTATTTTAGTTTTGCATATGACTTTTCAGAACAAGTCACGTGCAAGATGATAGTATGTACCAGAAAAGTCATATGCAAAACTAAAGTACATATCATAATTTTGTAATAATTTTATAAATTAATTCTAATAAAAATAATAAAATACAAGGATAAATATGAATAATATAATGTCATACTCTAAATAAATTTAAATAATTAATATTTATAAATAAATTTAAATAATTAATATTTATAAATAAATTAAAATAATTAATATTCATAATAATATAAATATAATTTTTATAATTATATCTATATAAATTTAATATGTAATTAAATTAATTATATTAATATAATAAAATATAAAAAATTAAATAAATAAATTTTAAATTATTAATTTAAATAAAGTTCGCTACCCTTACCACACTTTTAAAGTGCAGTAAGGCTAGCTGCGTGCAGATTGCATGGACAATCTCCACGCAATAAAATGTTACCACAATTGAAAAGTGCGATACATTTTTAATTTTTTTTAATTATTGTGATGGTTTCTACCGTGTAGAAATCATTTTCACCCTGTCCAAGAAAATCTTTTTCCCAGACCAAGGTTTCCGAATTATTTTTCTTTTTTAACCTGACTCTACAAAAAGCCCTCACAATCGACACACTAAAAATATATATCAAGAGAGAGATAATAGGGGTATTAAGCAAAATAAAGCAAAACACTACTACTAACAACACCATCAAACACTAACAGCACTATTAACCACTAATAGCACTACTAACATCACCGTTAACACATAGGAGACAGCACTACTAGCAAGTAGGACATCAGAGTAGTAATAGCATATGGAGCTAATTTTTCTCAACTGCATTAGTGACTCTGACTTAATCTTGCATTTCAATATCTTTCTTTCTCCATGTGTGAATCTCTTGTATATTATCAAGGATCTACTAACATATTATGAATGAGATATTAGATTTTTCTCGCAAATTATGAATTTTTATGTTTTTCTCCCAGGATCTTTGGGTTATATATATATATATATATATATAGTATTATGAATGAGATATTAGATTTTCCTCACAAAGACTATAACCCCTAAGTTATATATCACATGGTCAACTTAGCCCTTAAGATTCATTTGGCACAAATTGGGAACTTCATGTCTCAATTCTGGAAAAGTATTAAGTCCATTTTCAATCACAAGTCAAGCAATTAAATGGAAGTTAAACAAGCTGCCACTTCCATTAGTTGTGACAAAGCTCCTACATCATTGACATGCTTCACCCATCAGGCCCAAAGCATCCCCCTTCACCCAAGAAATGGTTGAATTTGGAACCTCTTAGACACAGATGATTCAACAGTGGAAGACCTCATATGTCCCAAATGAACAACTCTATGTTGCCAAGCAAATTTCTAAAACTTTTATTTTCTGATTCAGTCTTACCCTTTTTTGGAAACTGAACTCCTCAAATCAATTCCTTCCTCTAGAACCCCAAACTTCTAGTACTACTAATCTTCATTATAAATCTCTCCCCAATTTAAAGAACAAAGTTGGATTTAGACTTGCTCAAAGGCAAAAAGTTATGAACTCTTTTTCTCAATGAGGCCATACAAAGAACAAGAGTTGTCTTCATCAATGTTGCTCATCTTGGCCAGAGAACATCGACATTGAGCTGCTTGACTCACAGAGTGTGATTGCATATGCCATTGCCGTGGAGAATTCTGCTCAAAAGTGATTGATTGAAGAGACTAAAGTGAAATGGGTGATAAATTAAGTCAATTGATCATTGTAGAATTTTAAATGACTTCAGCAATTGAATTGGATGCTCCCTTTCTTATGATTGTTGTCTCAATCTTCTCTTTCATTTAAGCAAAGAATTTGGTTATGGGTTTCTGAAATTTTGTCAATGTAGGGGGGATAGGGGTGGGGGAGGAGGAGGGGGGAGGATTGAAATTTGACTCATTGAAGGAAACATCCTTCTGATTCTTCCAATTTTTAACTTCTAATTTGTAGAAAGAAAATTTCATTTGGAGACTAAATTTTTTGGGAGTCTTTTAAGGAGAAGTAGAAGACAATGTAACTAACATCAATTTTGTCATGGAGATGCATAACTGGAGACAATGTGATTAAAATCAATATTGTCATGGAGTCTGATAGAATCAGCCCAGCAGAACAATTGGGTCAAGGCCCAAGGCCACTAAGAGTCTACTATAGGAAGAGGGTGAGGAATGCTGAAGGATTAGGAAAGAGAATAGAAGCATCTGGTACAAGACAGCTGGAGAAAATGATAAAGGAGGAGGTTATGCAGTTAGAGGAAATTACACTTGACAGAGAACAAGGAATCAAGGTTACAGCAGAGGAAGGTTTTGTATATAGAGCAGTGAGCATTAGCTGAGAAGGCATGGGAGTTTTATTCTTCAATAGTATTGTACAGGGCTAGCTTGAGCTAGAGCAGTGAGCATTAGCTGAGAAGGCATGGGAGTTTTATTCTTCAATAGTATTGTACAGGGCTAGCTTGAGCTAGAGCCCAGAACGGGAGAGCACCTCAAGGATTTTGTTCTGTTTGAGCCATTGAATCAACAGGATCTCTAATCCAGAGTTCTCTCATCTCATATTTATGCTTCTCACTTTATCAGAGTCACATAATTGGAAGTGGACTTAAATGGTCCAAATTGAGAGATGAAGAGGCCAATTGAACCCAAATCAACGTTAAGGGCTTAATTAACTATTTACTATAACCTAAAGGGCTTATTACCATAGTTATCAAATCTAGATTCGAATCGAGAGTCAAAATCTTCATTTCATAAATCGAGAATCGAGAATCGAATCGGAAGATTCACTAAAAGTTCTAAAAATCAATTAAAAATAACATATGTTCTAAAAATAAGTGAAAAATATATTATAATGATTTATTTTGATAAATATAGAATTATCATTTATTTAGTTAGAAATATTCTTTATAATGGAATAATATGTATGTATTATGTTATATAGTTTTATGTTATAAATTATGAACTTTAGGATTGTAAACATTAGTTATCATTATGCATGTACTGAAACCCTCATTTAAATTTGAAATAATTAAATAATAAAAAAAGATGGCAAATGATAATGTTATTAGTATAAATTGCTATAACTTGACAGCTATAATTAGTTAAGTAAATTAATTAAAAGAGAGAGAAGGAAAAGAATGGTTAATTGAAGAAAAATAGCTAAAGAAGGGTTTTATATACACACTTTTTTAGCAAAAAAAAAAATAAGAATTTAAAATTTTAAAATATAATATCTAACAAACTCTTTATAAATAATTAATTGAATCGGGTGAAAATTCAGTTAGTTTATATTAATTCATTTGATTCAAATTGAGTCACAATTCATATACCATATATATTTGAATCGCTAGGATGTAGGAATCGAGAATCATAAGATTTAAATCAAGAACCGTAAGATTCAGGTACATTTAAGATTCACCCTATAGATTCGAATCGATTTGTTGAAAAATTAATTTGAACCATAAGATTCGAATCGAGAACCGTAAGATTTTAACAACAATGCTTATTACCCTTTAGCCCAAATCTATGCAAAAAGGATACACCCATACCCATTGTACCTAAGATCCACAAAAAGCCTCCATAAAGAACCCCAAATCCTATTAGTAAAGATAAAATCCATTACATATTGACCAAATTTATATTCCTAACCAGCACTGCATTAAAGGAAGCTATTTCTAGCTAATCATGAAGGAACCATTTGAATTTTGAAGGTTATGCCACTCTTATCATTATTCTAATTTGTGTAAAATCTAAAAAATGGACATAATTGTATTACAATAATAGATAAGGTTAAATATTATCATATCTGCCAGAGAATGGAAGTTGATACAATACAGAATGGAATAAAATGAGAGAGGATCAATTTAGATGATCTAATCATGTCTACCATAGAGCATCAAATTCCAGTGTGAAAGTGCAATTTAGATGACCTAATCATGTCTACCATAGAGCATCAAATTCCAGTGTGAAAGTGCAATTTAGATGACCTAATCATGTCTACCATAGAGCATCAAATTCCAGTGTGAAAGTGTCCCAATATACAGGATGGTAAAGTGAGAAGGAAAAGGAAAGACCCAAAATACTGTGAAAGTAAATAGTATCAAAAGATTCACAAGTTCTTGGCATCATTTGGAATTGGTCAGAATAGCGAAAAATGATCCGTATAACCGACTATAATTGATTGGGATTAACACTTAGTTTTTCAATTTATTGTTGTGTAAAATCCAAAAGAAGTATATGAAGTTTACCTTCAATATATGTTGCACCCACATCATCCAAGTCTCTTCTTGCATCAAACTTTAAGTCTGAACCAACAGAAATCCACCTGTGTAAGATCATTGGAGAATGACAAAAGACATTACAAATCATGACTTAAAACATTGCATCCTCCCCTGTGCCAATGCAAATTTTCACGGAAAAATAAAATAAAATAAAATAAAGTAACATAAAACCAGAAAACTAAAAGAAAGAATTCAAAAAAAAAAAATCTACATGCATTACAGAGATTGCAAGTTGCAACCCAGAGCTTACAATGTTTTCCTCCTCCCTTGGAGCCAATTTTCCCATATCAACCCAGCAATTGTTCGACCTTTACCCACACCAGCTCCATCTCCAATAAAGAATCCAGCCCTGGCACCATTTGGAAGATGTTGGCAATGTCTCTGTCAAGGGACATCCTATGAGTTAAGGGAACTTGGAATCATTAACCCATTAGTTTTGAAGTACTAATCAACCTGGGAAGCATAGACCAAAGTCTCGATCTGCAAGCATGACAAAACCTTGGTTCTTTCCAAATCATCCTTGCTTTTTAGTTCATAAGTGGGTTCAGGCGGTTGTACTGCAGATAAGGAAGACGTCTCGACAATAGGATCTGGATGAGGGGGTCCAATAGACAGTTTTGAAGGTCGCTACATGAACAATTAAACACATAAGCATGAAATAAATTTTTATTTTCAAAAAGCTTCAAGAAAATTAATAAGCATGTCCAATGCAGAGAAAAAACTAGAACACCAGCCCTAATGGCCAATTCTAGGAAAAAAAAGCACTCACGTAATCTATAAATGTTTCTCCCACTATGCCACCTTCATCTTCTTCTCGCTCCACTTCAATGGCTACCTGAGAGATTTCATTTGTAATAAGTAAGAAAAGTACAAGTAAGGAAATTAACTAATAGAACTTCAAAAAACAGATTCACTGCAAGACATCACAAAAAATAAATAATAGTCTCCATTTGAGCCTATCATCATAGTGAGAAACAGATAACACAAATTTAACATGGTAGTATATCCAATCACAAGGGATGGATAATAAAACTATGAATTTAACCATTCAACCACATAATTGTTTGTCCTTTCGCAGTATCTTATAGTCAAGGAACAAAAATGACTCGATAGAGTTATGATCAATCACTAAAATATCACAATGGTTTAAGTGTACAAAGTCCTTGATCTACACAATAAATCACCCATATTTTTTCAGCATATCATGCAATCACATTCCCTAACATGAAAAACGCTTCCCTCCTAGGCAACAATTTATTTATACATAGACTATCTACGTAAGGAATCAAATTATTATAGCTAACAAAAGGTAATGATACTCAACTTACATCTATTTTAAATGAACCCATAACTTCAAGCTAATATTAAACTTCAGCATACATATGAAGACAGAACATTTCTCAATGTCCTTGGGAAAACAACTTCCTCATGTTGTAAAAGATTTTTAATCCTAAAGTAAAGCAGCAGAGTTATCCACAAATTTTTCCCAGTGTAGAACTTTCAACATAAAAAGGATGTAGAAAATAAGGGAACTCCATATGGTAATTAGAATGTCAATTTTTGCAAATTACTAATCACAGTAAGCTGCAGGGATGGAACATTAAGCAGTGGTATCTGAGTAATTCTGTACAGTTTTTCTGGGAAGGGCAAGTTAAAATTTTATGTCTTAAAACTCATTTTGTTTAAGTTTTGACTTTTATTAGAGTCCTCATTAGTCTAGTTGTCTCGTGAAAGAGAGATCTTAGTTTAGGAGTCAAAATTTTAAAAGGACTAGTAAGATAGGCATTAGTAGGTGTAGGAGTTGAATCTACAAATACCTAAGCTTATAATACTCTATTATTCATTCTAAAATTATGCTCTTCCATTAGTATTATTTGTGTGATGTCATTCTAACACTAGAAAATGTGGGACCACTAACCGAAACATATAAAAATTGAAAACAAACAAAAATAGATGTTTCCAAATTGCAAATTCAATAAATAAATAAAATTCTGTGATCTAGCAATTTGACAATTCTATGGTTTTATAAATTTGCAATTTCAATTTAAAATATCAACTTTTAAAATTTAATTCATTGTCATTTGTTTATTTTAGTATCATTCTAGAACTTTTAATTTTTAAATATCGTAAGAACTAGCATTTGCAATAATACAATTATCATGCATATATTTTATATTATTTTTTGTGAAAATTTTATTATATTGTCATTCACATAATATGAGCTAATTTCTGTAAATTATTCATCAAAATATACAATATTTTTCATAGTTAATTTTTTTTTCTTATTATTAGTATTTTACAACCTCTCAAAGTTGGAATATGCTCTCAAAGATGATGTTTAAATTTATATGTGCCTTAACTTATCAAATTATTAAATAACTTCAATTATTCTCATCTTGACATCTTAGTTTACATTTAAAATTAAAATAAGTTGAATATTTAGGCATAATTATATACTAGAAAGCTTTTTCACGATTATTTACAAGGATATAAATATTTCTGAGTATTACCATAAATGGTTCTTTAAATCTTTTGAGTTTACAAATTACCCGATGATCATTGGTCCAAAATGCGAGTTCAACAATCTTGTGTGTGACTTTCTTGATAGCAGTGTGTCCTAGCTCCTAGTAGTGTGAAGCTAACAGTTTGATTTTGTTTGCTTAAACTTTTATTTGATTTCCTTAAGATATCCAAATGAACCAAGTTGTCTACAAACCACTATTCTTGAGTTCTACAGGGCTACAAGCCCTAGCCCCAACCTCAAAAAAAAAAACATTCCTATAATCCTTCAACACGAAAATCAAATAGAAAACCTACAAAAGGGATTTTGGTAGGAGTTTTATGGAACCATCCAATGTAGATATCAAATTCTCAAGAGATCACTTGTGATGCCGCTTGGCAATTCATTCTTGTTATTGTGATCAGACACAGTAATAAGAGATCACTTTTATAAGCCAACAAACATAAAATTTAGGTATCAAATAATGTATACTGACTAGATGATAAGGATAATTTTGAAGAAAAGGAAAATGAATAATTTTTTAACCGAAAATAAATTAGTCAACTTAATGCATGCAATAGTTGACAGATTCCAACATACAATATATAGTGCAGTCAAGGACAACTGACCCTAAGCAATTGCAAGAACGATAATTACTACATTATGATAATAGAAATAAACGACTAAAAACTAATGACAAGCTGAAGTAGTAGTTATACTAGCGATACTACTACTGCTACTATTATAAAACTTTTAAACAAAGAAAACCCTAAAACAACTTACTTTAGAAAAATCCAGGTCCATCAATTTTACTCAGTTTGGCTATATCCAACAGTAATGCAATCGTTACTTAACATAATTTTCTCTTCCTACTTAACATAATTTTCTCTTCCTTTTTCCCTAATTATCAAAAATAACCAAACAGAGAACTGATGAAAAGAAGAAATTCCCAGAGGTTCACCAAATAGACTACACAAGACACTCAAATCACAAGAGAAAGTGTAATGGGAAAAGACCTCGTTGACTTCCTCAGGAGGAGGCAGCGGTCTCGTCGGAGGAACAGAAAAGAACTGTTTAACTTTGGTCAAATCGACGGCCAGATCGACACCACACTGCGGGCACGCAAACCGAGCTAAGCCATGAGGAACATTAAGAATAGCCTTACAATTAGCACAAGGAAGCTGGATCTTAGATGGATCGATGCCATGAGCCGGCACTTGTGACTGTTGTGTGTTTTTCTGCTGGGGGCTGTTGTGGACCCTACTCATCAGCTCCGGCGGTAACATTTGATGCATCTGACACGTCGGACACACAAAATCAACAAGCCCCGGTGCCACCGTCAGGATCATCCGGCAACCTGCACAACGGACCTGGACGCCTCCGCCATGAGACTGCGGCGGAGGCGGTGGCGGTGGAGCCAGCGGCGGTGGCACCGATGGCTGAGTCATAGCGATGTCCTCTGTTTTTGCCCAATTGCTGGACTGATAATTATGTACAGGAGGGAAAGTATGGGCAGATGATAGATAGGTAGGGGATTAGGAAATCGGGCGCGGGAAGGCGAAGGGTTTTCTGTTATTGGAACGTTAGCCTTTTTCAGTATCTGTGACTCAGTAGTTTGTCTTACGGGGTTTGGGTTTGGAATTCTTGCACAAGAAAATCAGCCTTGTGGCGCTTAACTTAATTTTCTTATAAAAAATTATGTCAAATGGTCAGTAGAGTGGGATATGTCACGTGCATGGTGCGTGATCATTTATAATTTTTTAAAAAATACTATTATTTAGTCTCATAAAGTTATTTTTTTATTTTAAAAAATTACAACGTTTCTAATATTCAAAAAAGTTTAATCTATTTTTAATTTTAATTTTAATTTTAATTTTAATTTTAATTTTAATTTTAATTTTAATTTTAATTTTAATTTTAATTTTAATTTTAATTTTAATTTTAATTTTTAAATATTTATTATTTGAATTTTATTTATTTCATGAAAAAAAATTTTTAAAAAATATTTTTTATATTTTTAAACATTTAAAACACTTAAAAATTTAATTAATAAAAAATATTTTCTAATAAAAAAACCTCCATAATTTAATATTATTATTAAAATCTTTATATATTAATTTATTAATATATTTTATTTTTACATTAAAATTAAATAATGAAAAATAAATTATCTTATTAAAAAATATTTTCTATATAAAATATTTTTATAAAAATATTTTAAATATATATTTTTTAAATATAAATTATTTTTCGAAAATTTTAATCTCTTTGAATAAATTTATCAATTGTTGTCTTAAATTTATAAAAATTTATTAATTAATTTTTTTTCATACGATAATATTTTATATTTTTATAATAATTAATAATTAATAATTAATAAAAAATAATTTATAAATTTTTTAAACTATTAAAAATATTTTAATATATTTTTTAAAAAAATAATTAATAAATTTTTTTAATATAAAAATTAAATAATAAATTTTCTTTTTTATCACTTATATATTTAATATCTAAGGATGGGAATCGAATTTAAAGCTCCGATTTCTTATTTTTCAAAAATCATATTTGATATTAAAGCTCCGTTATTGTTTTGCGGACACAAAATATTTCATGAAAAATATTTATATATGAAATAATTTATTTTTTATTATTCAATTGTAAATCTTAAAATTAAATATATTAATAAGTATAAAAAATTAATGGTATTAATAAAATTATTAAAGTCGGTAAAACAATTTTTTTAAAATATAAAATCATTTTTTAAAAAGTATCTTAATTTTTCTATATTATTTTCTAAATATCTAAACATTAAATATATTAAAAATATTTTTTTAAGACAAACGAAGTAATGCTGCATAATAATTGTCCAAAATAAATTCATCCACCACTGTCATCTTAGCTAGAAGATCCGCCTCTTTATTATTGTCTCTGACCACCTGGCAGAATTCACAACTGTTTTATTCATCTTTGATTCTCTTCATTATGGACAAAATCTTTTCTTCGTATTTAACAAGATTCGATTCTCAGATTTTGAATTGTCTTTTGCACTGATTAACAATCAATCGTGAGTCATTAAAAACCATAGATTTTTGTATACCTAGTTTCTTTATGATTCTCAAGACTATTATTCCAGAATTGTACTCGATTATATTGTTCATGCCTTTAAAGGCAAGTTTTGCCGCATACCAAAGTTTTATACCGGTTTGAGACTACAATAGAATCCCGATTCCGAAACTCCCGATCTGCAAGCTCATCTGCCCAAACCTTCCGCTCTTCTATGATTGATTCAGGAGACTTTGAAAGTTTTCGCGGCAGAGTCATTTCCACGATAAAATTGGCTAGTTCCTGGACTTTCATGGTCTTTCGTGGAACATATATAATATCATAGACCAACAATATTACTGCCCAAGTGGACAACCGCCCTAACAACTCTGATCTATGTAGAATCTTTTGCAGGGGATAATCGATTTTGAATTCTATGGTGTGTGACTCGAAGTATGGTCATAGTTTTGTGGCTGACATTAGGACTGCAAACGCTAACTTTTCGAAAGGAGGATAGTTCAGTTTTTCCCTATTCAAAACTTAGCTGGCATAATATACTGGGTTTTATTCTCCATTGTTTTCTCAAATGAGTACCGAGCAAACTGTTTTTTGTGTCACAGACAAGTATAAAAATAAAATTTCGCCTTCGACAGGTGGGCTTATCAATGGAGGAGATGATAAAAAAGTTTTCATACTTTCAAAAATCTCTGCAAATTCTTCCTCCATTCAAGCTTACCTTTGTCTTTTAAGGCCTTGAAGAACGGTAGACACCTTCTGGTTAAGCGTGATATGAATTGACCTTGATATGTTGCTCCCATGTTTTTTAATCTAGAAGACATTATCTTGTATTAGTAAACTCCTTCGTGTGTTATGAACGAAGTCTTCTCTGTGTCCTTAGCGTCTATCATGATTTGGTGGCATTTTAAAATGGTATTAACGAAGGAAACCACTTCATGACCTGAGGTCGAGTCTACTAACTTATCGATGGACTGCAATAGTTAATGATCTTTTCGACATGCTTTATTCAAGTGAGTGAAATCCATGCACATCCTTCATTTCCCATTAGCTTTCTTTACCAGGATTGCATTGACTAGTCATGTGGGATATTGGACTTTCTTTATCAATCCTGCACTTAAAAGCTTATCAATTTCTTCTTTTATCACCTACTGCCTCTCTAGTCCAAACTTTATTTTCTTTCGTTTGACTGGTTTGACGGTCTTATCAATAGATAGCTTATGGGCTATGAGAGCCGGTTTCACACCTATTATATTTTTTAGAGACCAAGTGAAAATAGTTACTCGGCTCTTTAGCAACTCTATTACGCGAGTCTTTGTTTCACCAATTAATGCAATACCAAATCATACCTTTTGTTCCTTACTTATTTGGACCTCTTCTATTGGGTCTGCAGGTTCTAGCTTTACGTGAGATTCCAGCTTCTCCAGCAAGTCGATGGGCATTGTTGCTTTCCTAAGGCTTTTTGCTGGGTGTCTGTAACCTTCTTTGGCCAACCTCGGATTGCCTCAGACCACAACTATTCCCTCTGGAATTAGAAACTTAAGACACATAGCACTCATGTTAATAATGATACCGTGGTAGTTTAGGACTAGACAACCGAGTACCACATTGTATGAAAATGGTATATCTACCACCGCAAACTCTGCATATAACTCTCACCTATATTTTTTCGTCACCCAGTACTAGGGGGAGATGGATGGTATCCAGCACTGCCACAGTCTTATTACCTAACTCTACTAAAAGATAAGGAACTCTAACAAGGCTGTTTTTATCCAAGCCTAACTTGTTCAAAATATTTGAGATGAGAAAGTCAATAGAACTACCTGTATCCACCAATACTCGCTTTACCTCGTACCGGTTTAGAAGGATCTTTACGACTAACGGGTCATTTTGAAAGAATCCAATCGTTTTGTTAGTAGGACCGAACCTTACCTCTTGCTTGGTCCATGGTTTTTGGTCAACTGACAGGATGTCTTCTGCTATACACTTATTTTTTTCATTTGCCCTTATTAGGTCCTCCCGTAATAATATGTACAATTTCAACCATTTCAAAAGATAGAGATGAGAGATTTCTTTTTTGGAGAGAAAAGAAATAAGATACTAGTTTTAATCCAAATGAACAGAGAGAATTCAAAAGATTTCTCAGCAACGGAACCAAATGATGTTGTAGAGATTAGATTAATGATGTAGCCGAAATGGAGCTATACTGTGATTGGCTAGGCATGCAAAGAAGAGAACATAAGATGGTGGGTGTAATACCCGGCTAGACTCCGGTATCGGAATCCCTACCGTCCGGTGGGACCTCGGATGTCGGAAACCTCTAGAAGGGTAAAACTATGATTTTATGAAATGTTTTCATGTATTTCATGTTTTTAAGTAAGAAATTAAATGAGTTTTTACATGAAAAGTCTTTGGAGGGAAACCCAGGTTCGGCCGCCGAAAGTCAAGTTCGGCCGCCGAACATGCATGCGTTTTGGAGGCACGTTAGGCCCCCGAAAGCATGAGTGAGGGAAGTCCAGGTTCGGCCGCCGAAAGTCAAGTTCGGCCGCCGAACCTTGCATGCATGCGGAGGCACTTTCGGCCCCCGAACGTGGCCTGGCCAGCCACTATAAAAGGGACCCTTAGCCGAAATGGGCGAGGTTTTCTCCCATTTTCGGCCACAACAAGCTTCCGACCTTCCCTTAGCAAATCTTGTGTTCTTCCTCCAAATCTCTTCCATTTTTCTTGAGTTTTAAACTCACCTTGCAAGTTTTGAACATTTAAACCAAGTTTTGGAGCTTTGGGAACTCAGGAGCTCATTTTCGTGGATCTCCAAGTTTGGGTCGTCTCCCTCTCGATCTTCAAGAGGTAAGAGCCGATCTTAAGCTCCTTATGTGTTTTAACTAAGTTTTATGCAAGATCTATGGGTAGAAATGCATGTTAGGGTATATGTTGAGTTTATGGGTTTTGATGCTTTGATGAACAATGTAGCTTGTTTATGTGTTGTTGGAAGTGTTGTAGATGGGGTATTTGATAGTTTGAGACCCCTAGGTGTGATGTATGTGAAGTATGCATGTTGTAGATCAAGTTTATGCATGATTTATGGTTTTGGGAGGTAGGAGGTTCATTTGAACCAAGTTTCTGCCCGTTTGGCAGAAACCAGGTTCGGCAGCCGAAGGGAGTTTCGGCCGCCGAACCCCTCTTGTGGAGGCAGCATTCGGCTGCCGAAGGTGCCGCCGAAAAGAGACTTTCGTCTCTGTCTGGCACTTTCGGCCGCCGAAGGTGCCGCCGAACCTGCCTGACTTTCGTCTCTGGAGGGACTTTCGGCCGCCGAACCTGCCGCCGAAAGTGCCCTGTTCAGCCATTTCTTGCATGTTTTCATGTGATGTTTTCAGGATGTTTTAGGGGGTTTTTGGGGAGTATTTTAGAGTCATGTTCATGTATGTTTGGTCCCTCATTTGAGTCCACCTGTGTAGGTTCGGACCCGAGGAACCGAGACCCCCAGCTGTGAGCCAGCTGCTTCAGAGTCTCTTCAGAGCTAGCCAGAGGTGAGTGGAATAAACTTTAAGTTTTAAAGCAAATTAATGAAATGTTTTAGCATGATTCACGCATCATGAATGCCATGAGATATATTAGGTTGTTTGCATTAGAATTCACGAATATGTTGCATTGCATACTTTGTTGTTGATGTGGATGAATGTTGAATGATCCATTAGCCCTTGTATGTCATGATAGCCTATGTGAGTCCAGGTGTGCCTGCTACGGCTCTACGCCCCTGGCACTATGACAGATTATGGAAGTCCGGGTGTGCCTGCTACGGCTCTACGCCCCCGGCATGTATAAGTAAGAAAGATAGGGGCTAAATGGTGACAAGTTCATCCTTGTTGTGAAATGTTTGTGTTATGGCGCATACATGAAAGCATGATTTAAATTGATGTTTTATTATTCTGCTCACTGGGCTCTAGTAGCTCACCCCACTCCCTTTATCCCCAGAGTTGCAGGTACAGGATAGATCAGGAAGTCGGCTAGAGAGAAGTTAAGTCATGTATATTGTAATAGATAGTAGTGGACATGAACATGATGTAATGAGTATTTATGACCATGTAATGTAATGAATGATTTGATGATGTATTGAGGATTATAGTAGTGCTTGACCTAGAGGTGTGTGAATCCCCATTATGTACAGAGTGTTTAATGAGAAATGATGTTAATGACCATGATTATCCAAGCTGATATGTATGATGATGATACCCCATTGGAGTATTTGATGAGGACTAGAGGTGTGTGAATCCCCATTATGTACAGAGTGTTTAATGAGAAATGATGTTAATGACCATGATTATCCAAGCTGATATGTATGATGATGATACCCCATTGGAGTATTTGATGAGGACTCCAGTGTGGGGTTTATGTATGATTTTGTGCATGCACAGGTTTTGCTTGGATAAGAGAAAAGAAAATTTTTTACAGATCATGTATATGTTGTTATGTATGGGATTCCACAGGTTTACAGGAGGTATGTAGGCTTGCTACGGGTCCCGGCGGCCTTAAGCCGATCTGGATCCTAGCGCCGGTAACGGGTCGGATTTCCGGGTAGTTACAGAGTGGTATCAGAGCCCTAGGTTCATATGGTCGGACCTAGAGTGTCGGGCTCATAGATGTTCTAGAAGGTCAAGCACACTAGGAAAATCATGTCCACTAGGATAGGATGTAGAGTCCTGTCTATATGATGATATGATATGCCATGATGATATGCATGTGCATAAATGCTATGATGTGATGCTATGTATGTGATGAGGGTTCATGTGTTTCCACATGAACCATATGATGCTAATGATTGTTTATACTGTGTGCTGTTTTTCAGAAGATAGAATGAGAGGAACTCGTCGATCTGCACGATTGACTGGAGTGCCACCTCAGGATGAGGGCACTGATGCCCGTCCTTCAGCTTTGCCTAGGGCAATGTCCAGTAGGTCCAACAGAGACAGAGTAGCTAGAGACCCTAGAAGGTCTTTGGATCTGGGTAGAAGCAGATCAGTAAGGGGAACAGTGCAGGGAGGAATGTCTGAGGATATGGAAGTAGATCAGAGGAGGGATGGCAGTCTCGGTGTGAGCATGCCGGAAGAGGGCATGGGAGAATCAGAAGGAGGCACTCAGGCCTCGAGTTATGTCCAGCCACATCACTACCCACCCTATTCACACCATCCAAGGTATTCGATGGGAGGTACATCGGATTACCCCAGTTTTAGCCCTTATCCTCCACACATGCCATACCCACCTTACTACCCACCATACTCTCAGTACCCCATGTACCCACCTCCACCTCCCTATACCAGTACAGCAAACCCTACCCCAGGAGATGTTGCACCTCCACCACCACCAGTACCTACTGTCCCGGAAACACAAGTACCCAAACCTACCTCATCTGGAGGGAGCAAGGTCAAGATGACCGATTACATGAAGTTGGGTGCTCCTCAGTACAGAGCAGGCGATGACCCATTTGAGTATCTGAGCAGGGTCAAGACTATTACAGATGAGATAGGGGCTGATGACAGTAGAGCCATTCAGATGGCTGGGTTCACATTGGAGTGCAAGAAGGCACGTGATTGGTTTAAGAACTATGTGAACCCGAGAGCGGACAGTATGTCCTGGGAGGAGTTCGCAAATGAGTTTGCAGGATGGGCTTTCCCTGAGAGCTCTAGAGAGCAGAAGATGATAGAATTCGAACAGTTGAGGCAGACTGAACAGATGAGTGTGGAGGAGTACACAGACAGGTTCCTGGAGTTGTTGCCATATGCTGGGCAGAATTTGGACACAGATCAAAAGAAGTCGAGGAGATATATTATGAGGCTGCACTCCAGGTATTCCTCTTTGATACAGTCAGCAGAGAGGGAGAGTTTCCATGCCATAGTGGATATGGCTAGGAGAATGGAGGCTAGTGCTATCGTTGAGGGGAAGGTAAAACAGTCAGTGGCACAGTCTTCTGGTTCCAAGACCCCAGGTAGGGAAAGGTTAGACTCTTCTTCTCTGAGTGCAACAGTTGCAGGCAGTAAGAAGTGGGACAGAGGCCACAGAAAATCTAAGAAGAATAAGTTCTGGAACAAGATCAAGTCAGGTCTGGGTTTAGGCAGTGGCTCAAGCTCTGGCGCAGAGGTTACAGCATGTATGAGATGTGGGAGACCACACAAGGGAGTATGTCTGGCAGGGACAAACACATGTTTCAGATGCGGACAGGCGGGTCATTTGGCTCGAGACTGTCCTAGAGCAGCCTTTGCAGCACCGTCTCAGCAGACAGCCTCCGGCAGTGTGGTGCAGCCAGTAGCTCCAGCCGCAACACAGGCCAGTGGCAGAGGCAGAGGGAGAGGGTCAGCCTCTTCATCAGCAGGATACAGAGGTGAAGGTCCATCAGCTCCGGCACGGATCTTCACTATGACTCAGCAGGAGGCCAACACATCCAACACCGTGGTGGCAGGTAATCTCATCATTGGTTGTTCTGATGTGTATGCCTTAATGGACCCGGGTGCATCTCATTCTTTTGTTGCTCCGAGAGTCGTGGAGAGGGTAGGATTGATGGTCTCTGGGTTAGAGTGTCCCCTATGGGTCAGTGGACCCAAGTGTGACCCGTCAGTGGCAGAGGCAGTCTGCCAATGTAGTCCAGTTTTCATAGAGGGAAGATGCCTTTCCGCCGACCTCGTGGTTCTAGATTTGACAGATTTTGACGTCATTCTAGGGATGGATTGGTTATCGACCCATGGTGCTACCTTGGACTGTAGAGACAAGGTAGTCAGATTCAGAGATCAGGATGGGTCAGAGGTCGTCTTCAGAGGAGACAAGAGGGGTACACCTAGAGGTCTGATCTCAGCTCTTCAGGCTCGTAGGTTGCTTAGGAGGGGATGTCAGGGGTTTCTAGCTCATGTGAGGGAGTTAGATAGTCATGTCAGAGAGCCCGCCTCAGTGCCTGTGGTGAGTGAGTTCTTAGATGTTTTCCCAGACGAGCTGCCAGGGTTACCACCTGCTAGGGAGATAGAGTTCGAGATTGAGTTAATGCCTGGTACCAGACCGATCTCTATCCCTCCCTACAGGATGGCACCAGCTGAATTGAAAGAACTGAAGGAACAGTTGCAAGAGCTGGTAGATAAGGGTTTCATCCGACCGAGTACTTCACCTTGGGGTGCTCCGGTTTTGTTTGTAAGGAAGAAGGATGGATCCCTCCGACTTTGTATCGACTACAGACAGTTGAACAAGGTCACTACCAAGAACAAGTACCCTTTGCCGAGGATCGACGATCTATTCGACCAGCTAGCAGGAGCAGGTTGTTTCTCCAAAATAGATCTGAGATCAGGGTACCATCAGTTGAGGATAAGGAATGAAGATGTACCGAAGACAGCTTTCAGGACCAGGTATGGGCACTATGAGTTCCTTGTGATGCCGTTTGGGTTGACCAACGCCCCTGCAGCATTCATGGACCTCATGAACAGAGTATTCAGTCAGTATCTGGATCACTTCGTTATTGTCTTTATAGATGATATCTTAGTGTATTCCAGAAATGCAGAGGAGCATGCCCATCACCTGAGGACAGTTTTGCAGACCTTGAGAGAGCATGGCTTGTATGCCAAGTTCTCCAAGTGTGAGTTTTGGCTTAGGAGCATTTCATTCTTGGGGCACATTGTGTCAGAACAGGGTATTGAAGTAGACCCCAAGAAGGTAGAGGCTGTAGCTAACTGGCCTAGACCCACCACAGTGACCGAGATCAAGAGTTTTCTGGGTTTAGCAGGTTACTACAGGAGGTTCGTTCAGAACTTCTCAAAGATTGCTGCTCCTATGACCAAATTGACAAAGAAGAATCAGAAGTTCTTATGGACCGATCAGTGTGAGGAAAGCTTTGAGGAGCTTAAGAGGAGGTTGACTTCGGCACCGGTGTTAGCTCTGCCAAAAAGTGATGATGACTTCTCAGTATATTGTGATGCGTCCCGTGTGGGACTGGGTTGTGTGCTAATGCAAAATGAGAGGGTGATCGCTTATGCTTCTAGGCAGCTGAAGAAGCATGAGCTGAATTACCCCACACATGACCTAGAGATGGCAGCAGTGATCTTTGCACTCAAGATGTGGAGGCATTACCTTTATGGGGTAAAGTGTGAGATCTTCACAGATTATAAGAGCCTGCAGTACATCCTGAGTCAGAGAGAACTGAACTTGAGGCAGAGGAGATGGGTAGAGCTGTTGAGTGACTATGATTGCAAGATTCAGTACCATCCGGGTAAGGCGAATGTAGTGGCAGACGCCCTAAGCCGGAAATCACTCGGCAGTCTATCCCACATTTCAGCAGAGAGGAGGCCGGTGGTGAAGGAGTTCCACAGACTTATGAGTGAGGGATTACAGTTGGAATTGTCTGGCACAGGTGCCTTAGTAGCTCAGATGAGAGTGACACCCGTGTTTCTGGAGCAGGTGGCTCAGAAACAGCATGAGGACCCAGAGTTGGTCAGAATAGCCAGAACGGTTCAGTCAGGCCAGAGTAATGAGTTCAAGTTTGATGATAAGGGGATCCTCCGCTACGGGAACAGATTATGTGTGCCAGATGACATTGGTCTGAAGGGAGATATTATGGGGGAAGCCCATAATACCAGGTATAGTGTTCACCCTGGAGCCACCAAGATGTATCAGGATCTGAAGAGAGTGTATTGGTGGCCAGCCATGAAGAAGGACGTGGCACTGTTCGTGTCAGCCTGCGATGTGTGTCAGAGGGTGAAACTAGAGCATCAGAAGCCGGCTGGAATGTTGAATCCACTACCGATTCCAGAGTGGAAATGGGAGAATATAGCTATGGACTTCGTAGTGGGGTTACCGGCGACGTCCAACAGATTGGACTCCATATGGGTGATTGTGGACAGACTCACCAAATCTGCTCACTTCATCCCTGTCAGGAGTGGTTACTCTGTGGACAAGTTGGCGCATGTGTACGTAGATGAGATTGTCAGACTGCATGGGGTCCCGGTATCTATAGTGTTAGATAGAGGGCCCCAGTTCACCTCCAGGTTTTGGCGGAGTCTGCAGAACGCTATGGGTACCAGATTAGACTTCAGTACTGCCTTCCACCCACAGACAGACGGACAGTCAGAGAGGACCATCCAGACAATAGAGGATATGCTCAGAATGTGTGTGCTAGATTTTGGCGGTTCTTGGAGGCAGCATCTACCTTTGGTGGAGTTTGCCTACAATAACAGCTATCATGCTAGCATAGGGATGGCTCCATATGAAGCTTTGTATGGGAGGAAGTGCAGATCACCTATCTGCTGGGAGGAAGTAGGAGAGAGGACTCTTGCGGGTCCGGAGTTAGTAGAGCTTACCAGCAGGGTGGTACCCATAATCAGAGAGAGGATCAAGACTGCTGCTAGTCGGCAGAAGAGTTATGCAGATATCCGCAGAAGACAGCTAGAGTTTCAGGAGGGGGATTTGGTTTTGCTCAAGGTGTCTCCTATGAAAGGAGTGGTTCGGTTCGGGAAGAAGGGTAAGTTAGCTCCACGGTACATCGGTCCTTTCGAGGTGCTTCAGAGGGTCGGTAATGTGTCGTACAAGCTAGACTTGCCTACTTCGATGGAGAGAATCCATCCGGTTTTCCATGTTTCTCTGTTACGGAAGTACGTGTCAGATCCGAGCAAGGTTCTTAGTGAGCCTGATGTGGAGATCCAAGAGGATCTCACCTATGTAGAGCAGCCAGTGCGGATTCTCGACACTCAAATCAGGAAGCTGAGGAACAAGGAAATCCCGATGGTGAAAGTCCTTTGGAACCACCACAATATTGAAGAATGCACCTGGGAGACACGGGAGTCCATGCTCCAGCAATACCCCCATCTGTTTTGAGGTGAGTGTTAGTTGTTCTATGTGTTGCATGTATGATATATTGTATGCTATGTTGTATGTTATGATTGATGCCATGATTTGTATGTTAGTTGAGGAACATTCGGGGACGAATGTTCTTAAGGGGGGGAGAATGTAATACCCGGCTAGACTCCGGTATCGGAATCCCTACCGTCCGGTGGGACCTCGGATGTCGAAAACCTCTAGAAGGGTAAAACTATGATTTTATGAAATGTTTTCATGTATTTCATGTTTTTAAGTAAGAAATTAAATGAGTTTTTACATGAAAAGTCTTTGGAGGGAAACCCAGGTTCGGCCGCCGAAAGTCAAGTTCGGCCGCCGAACATGCATGCGTTTTGGAGGCACGTTAGGCCCCCGAAAGCATGAGTGAGGGAAGTCCAGGTTCGGCCGCCGAAAGTCAAGTTCGGCCGCCGAACCTTGCATGCATGCGGAGGCACTTTCGGCCCCCGAACGTGGCCTGGCCAGCCACTATAAAAGGGACCCTTAGCCGAAATGGGCGAGGTTTTCTCCCATTTTCGGCCACAGCAAGCTTCCGACCTTCCCTTAGCAAATCTTGTGTTCTTCCTCCAAATCTCTTCCATTTTTCTTGAGTTTTAAACTCACCTTGCAAGTTTTGAACATTTAAACCAAGTTTTGGAGCTTTGGGAACTCAGGAGCTCATTTTCGTGGATCTCCAAGTTTGGGTCGTCTCCCTCTCGATCTTCAAGAGGTAAGAGCCGATCTTAAGCTCCTTATGTGTTTTAACTAAGTTTTATGCAAGATCTATGGGTAGAAATGCATGTTAGGGTATATGTTGAGTTTATGGGTTTTGATGCTTTGATGAACAATGTAGCTTGTTTATGTGTTGTTGGAAGTGTTGTAGATGGGGTATTTGATAGTTTGAGACCCCTAGGTGTGATGTATGTGAAGTATGCATGTTGTAGATCAAGTTTATGCATGATTTATGGTTTTGGGAGGCAGGAGGTTCATTTGAACCAAGTTTCTGCCCGTTTGGCAGAAACCAGGTTCGGCAGCCGAAGGGAGTTTCGGCCGCCGAACCCCTCTTGTGGAGGCAGCATTCGGCTGCCGAAGGTGCCGCCGAAAAGAGACTTTCGTCTCTGTCTGGCACTTTCGGCCACCGAACCTGCCGCCGAAAGTGCCCTGTTCAGCCATTTCTTGCATGTTTTCATGTGATGTTTTCAGGATGTTTTAGGGGGTTTTTGGGGAGTATTTTAGAGTTATGTTCATGTATGTTTGGTCCCTCATTTGAGTCCACCTGTGTAGGTTCGGACCCGAGGAACCGAGACCCCCAGCTGTGAGCCAGCTGCTTCAGAGTCTCTTCAGAGCTAGCCAGAGGTGAGTGGAATAAACTTTAAGTTTTAAAGCAAATTAATGAAATGTTTTAGCATGATTCACGCATCATGAATGCCATGAGATATATTAGGTTGTTTGCATTAGAATTCACGAATATGTTGCATTGCATACTTTGTTGTTGATGTGGATGAATGTTGAATGATCCATTAGCCCTTGTATGTCATGATAGCCTATGTGAGTCCAGGTGTGCCTGCTACGGCTCTACGCCCCTGGCACTATGACAGATTATGGAAGTCCGGGTGTGCCTACTACGGCTCTACGCCCCCGGCATGTATAAGTAAGAAAGATAGGGGCTAAATGGTGACAAGTTCATCCTTGTTGTGAAATGTTTGTGTTATGGCGCATACATGAAAGCATGATTTAAATTGATGTTTTATTATTCTGCTCACTGGGCTCTAGTAGCTCACCCCACTCCCTTTATCCCCAGAGTTGCAGGTACAGGATAGATCAGGAAGTCGGCTAGAGAGAAGTTAAGTCATGTATATTGTAATAGATAGTAGTGGACATGAACATGATGTAATGAGTATTTATGACCATGTAATGTAATGAATGATTTGATGATGTATTGAGGATTATAGTAGTGCTTGACCTAGAGGTGTGTGAATCCCCATTATGTACAGAGTGTTTAATGAGAAATGATGTTAATGACCATGATTATCCAAGCTGATATGTATGATGATGATACCCCATTGGAGTATTTGATGAGGACTCCAGTGTGGGGTTTATGTATGATTTTGTGCATGCACAGGTTTTGCTTGGATAAGAGAAAAGAAAAATTTTTACAGATCATGTATATGTTGTTATGTATGGGATTCCACAGGTTTACAGGAGGTATGTAGGCTTGCTACGGGTCCCGGCGGCCTTAAGCCGATCTGGATCCTAGCGCCGGTAACGGGTCGGATTTCCGGGTCGTTACAGTGGGTGTCCACGGTAGCCACTCCGATACTCAAGTCAGTATACTAAAGAAGAGAGTGAATATAATGAATTGCTTAGAACTTTTGTGTGAGAGAATAACATCCTTTACCTATGTGATTCTTCTCCTTTTATACTATAAGAAGGTGGAGATAAATATAGCATTTTTTGATGATCTGGTGATAATGTGGCCGGCTGCTTGATAAGGGATATCGCCGGCTAATAGGTTGGTAATCCCGTGATTACAAGCGTAATTAGGATATGCTGGACTGTGTCTGATAATAGTAACTTCATGTTGAGACTCGCCTTGTCAAGGGAAGGGCGAGTCTTGATAATGAACCGGATGTTAAGGTATTCAGGTCTTCTTTTTCTCGGGCTAGACCGTATTTTCTACTTATCAGATTTTTCCTACGTGGCCCTATTTTGTGGTGACAGCTCATGGAATAGCACTTGATTCAACTATTTCAGTTCGAAGAATTGCACACCCCAGCAACGGAAGTGGAAGAGTCGTTTCCATAGAGGAGGGGGAAGCAGGAGTGATGCCCGTATACAAATTTTTGACACAAGATGATCTTCCAACTGATGAGTTATCAACTGAACAGGTAATAAGGAAGTCTTCTAAATATGCACTAATTGATGGTTGGTTGTACAGGAGGTCCTCTATATAGCCATGGTTGCGATGTGTTATAAAGGAGGAAGGCTAGGAAATCCTAAAGAATATCCATGAAGGTGATTACGAGAGCTATGAAAGAGCTCAGACAATTGCCCAGAAAGCATTCAGACAAGGGTACTACTGACCGATGATAATGCAAGATGCGAAGCAACTTATCTAGAAGTGTAACGAACCGAAAATCGGACCGCTACCGGCGCTAGGATCCGAGTCGACTTAAGGCCGCCGGGACCCGTAGCAAGCCTAACATGCATCCTGTTAATTTGTTTAATCCCATACATGATCGACAAAAATAGATAAAAATTAAAACTTTTCTTTCATTCATACACCAAACTCAACCTGTGCATGAGCCCTCTGTGAGATCTAATCAATTCCCCAATGGGCGATACAACATATGTTGAGTTGGTTTACATAAACATCTAAGATCATGTATTAAAAGGGATAACAATATTCTATGGTCAAGCACACCTCTAACATCCATAAACATCATTACATATCTATACTGTACTTTTACATTACATCATATTCATTTATCATGTCCACTCTAACTATTACATGACCGAGACTTCATTACTCTTGCTGACCTCCTGGTCTACCCTGTACCTGCAAACCTGGGGGATTAGGGAGAGGGGTGAGCTACTAGAGCCCAGTGAGTAGAATAATGAAAAACAACATTTAAAATCTCATGCCATCATGTAATGCAACACATCACAACAAATCACATCTCGGATGGTATTGTCACCAATAGCCCTCTACCTTCCAAAGTGCCGGGACGTAGAATGGGTCAACCGGTCTTTCTCTTAACATAACATAACATAGCATTCCAATGTGCCAGGGACGTAGAATGGGTACAACCTGGACTTTCTCTTACATCGTGCCAGGGACGTAGAATGGGTACAACCTGGACTTCCATACCGTATCATGCCGTAACATCATCATATCATATGAGGACTAAAGGACCATCCAATAACCAATCCACATCAACATCATAAATGCAATGCAACATATTCGTGAATTCTAATGCAAACAACCTAATTCATCACATGGCATTCATGATGCATGAACATGCTCAAAATTTTATAATTTATTTGCTTTTAATCGTAAAGGTTTATTCTACTCACCTCTTGGCTAGCACTGACAATGACTGAAGCAGCTGACTCACTGCTGGGGTCCTCGGTTCCTCAGGTCCGAACCTACACAGGTGGACTCAAATGAGGGACCAAACAACTAGAACATAATTCTAAAACATCCCCCAAAAACCCTCCTAGAACATCATGAAACAATCATAGAAAAACATGCAAAAGAGGGCTGGACAGGGCACTTTCGGCGGCAGGTTCGGCGGCCGAAAGTCCCTCTAGAGCCGAAAGTCAGGCAGGTTCGGCGGCACCTTCGGCGGCCAAAACTCCCAGACAGAGGCGAAACTCATGCATATTCGGCGGCACTTTCGGCGGCCGAAACTCCCAGACAGAGACGAAGGTCTCCTTTCGGGGGCAAGCTTCGGCAGCCGAAAGGCTGCATCCACAAGCATGTTCGGCGGTCGAAAGTTCCTTCGGCTGCCGAACCTGGTTTCTCCCTTAATGGCAGAAACTCAGCTCTTTTATGTACATTTGCCTCCAAAACTTTCCAAACATGCATAAACCTATTCTACAACACACATACACAAGCATACAAGCTCCTAGGGGCTTCAAACCATCCTAAGCCCCATCTACAACACATCAAACATGCATTGGCAAGCCACATTGTCCAAAAACACAACATAAACCCAAAAACTCATAAAACCCTACACATGCATTTCTACTTCAAAAATCAACTTAAAACTTGTTAAAAACATGTAGTGAGCTCAAGATCGGCCCTTACCTCTTGTAGATCGAGAGAGGGACGACCAAAACATGGAGATGGGAGATTTCCAACTTCCTTGGGTCTCCAAGCTCAAAACTTGCTCAAAACTTGAAAATCTTCAAAATAAGGTGAAAACTAGTGAAAATTGTGAAAGATTTGAAGGAAAGGACTCAAGATTGGTGAGGGATGGCAGAGAGCTCACCTTGGCCGACAATGGGGAGAAAAACTCGCCCGTTTTCGGCTAAGGGACCCTTTTATAGTGGCTGGCCAGGCCACATTCGGGAGCCGAACGTGCCTCCGCATGCATGCTATGTTCGGCGACCGAACTTGAGGTTCGACGGCCGAACCTGGACTTCCCTCACTTATGCCTTCGGGGGCCTAAGGCACACCCGAAAAGCATGCATGTTTCGGCGGCCGAACTTGAGGTTCGACGACCGAACCTAGGTTTTCCTCCAAGGTTGTTTTCATGCAAAAACTCATTTTTCCTTTTTACTTATAAGCATCAAATACATTAAAACATTTTATGAAAACATGGTTTTACCCCTTCTAGAGGTTTTCGACATTCGAGATTCCACCAGACGGTAGGAATCCCGATACCGGAGTCTAGCCGGGTATTACATTCTCCCCCCTTAAGAACATTCGTCCCCGAATGTTCCTCAACTAGCACATAGCATGGCATACACATATCATACATACAAAGCACATAAAACTCACAAGGAACAAACCTCAGAAAAGATAAGGGTATTGCTGGAGCATGGACTCCCGTGTCTCCCAAGTGCATTCTTCCATATTGTGGTGGTTCCACAGGACTTTCACCATCGGGATTTCCTTGTTCCTTAGCTTTCTGATCTGGGTGTCTATGATCCGTACTGGCTGTTCAACATAGGTGAGATCCTTTTGGACCTCCACATCAGGCTCACTAAGAACCTTGCCCGGATCTGACACAAACTTCCTCAACATTGAAACATGGAAAACCAGATGGATTCTTTCCATTGAAGCAGGTAAATCCAGCTTGTACGACACATTCCCAACCTTTTGCAAGATTTCAAAGGGTCCGATGTATCGTGGGGCTAGTTTACCTTTCTTCCCAAAACGAACCACTCCTTTCATAGGAGACACCTTGAGCAATACCAGATCCCTCTCCTGAAACTCTACTTGTCGTCTGCGGATGTCTGCATAACTCTTCTGTCTGCTTGCAGCAGTCTTGATCCTTTCTCTGATTATGGGTACCACCCTGCTGGTGATCTCTACTATCTCAGGCCCTGCCAAGGCATTTTCTCCAACCTCTTCCCAGCAAACAGGTGATCTGCACTTCCTCCCATACAAAGCTTCATATGGAGCCATCCCGATGCTAGCATGATGGCTGTTATTGTAGGCAAACTCCACCAAAGGTAGATGCTGCCTCCAAGAACCGCCAAAGTCCAGCACACACATTCTGAGCATATCCTTGATAGTCTGGATGGTCCTTTCTGACTGTCCGTCCGTCTGGGGGTGGAAGGCAGTACTGAAATCCAACCTGGTACCCATGGCATTCTGCAGACTCCGCCAAAACCTGGAGGTGAACTGGAGCCCTCTATCGGACACTATTGAAACAGGAACCCCATGCAGCCTGATGATCTCATCAACATACACCTGCGCCAACTTGTCCACAGAATAGCCACTCCTGACAGGGATGAAGTGAGCAGATTTGGTGAGTCTGTCCACAATTACCCATATGGAGTCCAATCTGTTGGACGTCACCGGTAACCCCACTACGAAGTCCATAACTATGTTCTCCCATTTCCACTCTGGAATAGGTAGCGGGTTAAGCATTCCAGCCGGCCTTTGATGTTCCAGCTTCACCCTCTGACACACTTCGCAGGCTGACACAAACTGTGCCACTTCTCTCTTCATAGCTGGCCACCAATAAACTTTCTTCAGATCTTGATACATCTTGGTGGCTCCGGGGTGAACGCTGTATCTTGCATTATGAGCCTCCCTCATAATGTCTCCTTTTAGCCCTATGTCATCTGGTACACACAATCGACTCTCATAGCAGAGGATCCCCTTACTATCGAATCTGAACTCACTGTCCTTGCCTGACTGAACAGTCCTGGCAATCTTCACTAACTCTGGGTCCTCATGCTGTTTCTGAGCCACTTGCTCCAGAAACACAGGTGTCACTCTCATCTGGGCCACTAAAGCACCTGTACCAGACAACTCCAACTGCAGACCTTCATCAATGAGCTTATAAAATTCCTTCACCACTGGTCTCCTCTCTGCCATAATGTGGGATAGACTGCCTAGTGACTTTCGGCTTAGGGCATCTACCACGACATTCGCCTTACCCGGATGATACTGAATCTTGCAATCATAGTCACTCAGCAGCTCTACCCACCTTCTCTGTCTCAAGTTCAAATCTCTTTGACTCAGGATGTACTGCAGGCTCTTATGATCTGTAAAGATCTCACATTTTACCCCATAGAGGTAGTGCCTCCACATCTTGAGTGTAAAGATTACTGCTGCCATCTCTAAGTCATGCATGGGGTAATTTAACTCGTGCTTCTTCAGCTGTCTAGAAGCATAAGCAATCACCCTCTCATTCTGCATTAGTACACAACCCAGTCCCACACGGGACGCATCACAAAAGATTGTAAAGTCTTCATCACTAGATGACAGAGCTAACACTGGTGCTGAAGTCAACCTCTTCTTAAGCTCTTCAAAACTCTCTTCGCACTGGTCGGTCCACACAAACTTTTGATTCTTCCTGGTTAACCTGGTCAGAGGAGCTGCAATCTTTGAGAAGTCCTGAATGAACCTCCTGTAGTAACCTGCCAAACCCAAGAAACTCCTGATTTATGTCACTGAAGTGGGTCTAGGCCAGTTAGCCACAGCTTCTACCTTCTTGGGGTCCACCTCTATCCCACTTTCTGACACCACATCCCCCAAGAATGAAATGCTCCTCAGCCAGAACTCGCACTTGGAGAACTTGGCATATAAGCCATGTTCCCTCAAGGTCTGTAGAACCAACCTCAGATGATGGGCATGCTCCTTTGCATTCCTGGAATATACTAGGATATCATCTATGAAGACAATAACAAAGTGATCCAGGTATTGACTAAACACTCTGTTCATGAGATCCATGAATGCTGCAGGGGCGTTGGTTAACCCGAACGGCATTACAAGGAACTCAAAATGCCCATATCTGGTCCTGAAGGCTGTCTTCGGCACATCTTCTTCTCTGATCCTCAGCTGATGGTACCCAGATCTCAGATCTATTTTGGAGAAGCAACCCGCTCCTGCTAGCTGGTCGAATAGATCGTCGATCCTTGGCAATGGGTATCTATTCTTGGTAGTGACTTTGTTCAACTGCCTGTAGTCGATACAAAGTCTAAGGGATCCATCCTTCTTTCTCACAAACAAAACTGGTGCACCCCAGGGTGAGGTACTCGGTCGGATGAAGCCCTTGTCTACCAGCTCTTGCAACTGTTCTTTCAATTCTTTCAACTCGGCTGGAGCCATCCTGTAGGGAGGGATAGAGATCGGTCGGGTTCCAGGCATCAGTTCTATCTCGAACTCTATCTCCCTAACAGGTGGTAAACCTGGCAGCTCGTCTGGGAAGACGTCTAGAAACTCTCTAACCACTGACACCGAGGCGGGCTCTCTAACCTGACTGCTGAGCTCTCTCACATGAGCCAAATACCCCTGACATCCCTTCCTAAGCAACCTACGAGCCTGAAGAGCTGATATCAGACCTCTAGGTGTACCCCTCCTGTCTCCCCTGAAGACAACCTCTGACCCATCCTGAACTCTGAACCTGACTACCTTGTCCCTGCAGTCCAAGGTAGCACCATGGGTAGATAACCAGTCCATCGCTAGAATGACGTCAAAATCTGTCAAGTCTAGAACCACAAGGTCGGCGGAAAGGCATCTTCCCTCAACAAAGACTGGACTGCACTGGCAGACTGACTCTGCCACTGATGGGTCACACTTGGGTCCACTGACCCAGAGAGGACACTCTAACTCAGAGATCATTAACCCCAACCTCTGGACGGCTCTCGGAGCAATAAAAGAATGAGATGCACCAGGGTCCATCAAGGCATACACATCTGAACAACCAATGACTAAATTACTTGCCACTGGCTTGAGTCATGGCTGGAGCTGCTGGTTGAGCCACACTGCCAGAAGCTGTCTGCTGAGACTGTGCTCCAAAAGCTGCCCTAGGACACTCCCGAGCCATGTGTCCCTCTTGCCCGCATCTGAAGCAGGCTGCTGTCCCAGCTCGGCAAACTCCCCTGTGTGGCCTACTACACTTTGCACAAACTGCATTATCCGCACCAGAGCTTGAGCCACTCCCTAATCCCAGACTGGATTTGACCTTGTTCCAAAACTTGTTCTTCTTGGGCTTCCTAGTGGTATTACTCCACCGTTTGCTACCTGAAGCTGCTGCACTCAGAGAAGAAGAGCCTGGGGTCTTAGAACCAGAGGGTTGTGCCACTGACTGTCTGACTGTTCCCTGAACGATGGCACTGGCCTCCATTTTCCGGGCCATATCCACTATGGCGTGGAAGCTCTCCCTATCTGCTGACTGGATCAAGGAGGAATATCTGGAGTGGAGTTTCAAGATATACCTCCTTGACCTTTTCTAGTCCGTGTCAAGGTTTTGCCCTGCAATTGGCAACAGCTCCAAGAATCTGTCTGTGAACTCCTCTACACCCATCTCATCAGTCTGCCTCAACTGCTCAAACTCTATCATCTTCAGCTCCCTTGAACTATCTGGGAAAGCCCATCCTGCAAACTCGTTTGCAAACTCCTCCCAAGACATGTTGTCTACTCTCGGGTTCACATAATTCTTGAACCACTCTCGTGCCTTCTTGCACTTAAGCGTGAACCCAGCCATCTGAATGGCTCTACTGTCATCAGCCCCAATCTCATCTGTGATCACCTTAACCCTTTCAAGATACACAAATGGGTCATCCCCTTTCTCATACTGAGGAGCACCCAGTTTCATGTAGTCGGTCATTTTGACCTTGCTCCCACTGGCTGAGCTAGGTCTAGAAGGTTGAGTAACTGGGGCTGCTGGTTCTGTAGGTGGTGGAGGTGGGGGTGCAGCATTCGTCGAGGTGGGGTTTGCCGGGTGAGGATAAAAGGGTGAGGGTGGATAAGCTGGGAACTGGGGGTGAGGTGGATAGAAAGGTGGATAAGGCATGTAGGTAGGGTAGGGGCTAAAGCTGGAGTAATCCGATGTGCCTCCCATCGGATACCCTGAACCCTATGGGAAGGGTGGATAATGGGGTGGAAAACCATACCCAGAGGCCTGAACACCTCCCTGTGACTCCCCTGTCCCCTCTTCCGTCATGCTGACATCCAGATTCCCATCCCTCCACTGGTCCTCTTCCATAACCTCCCTCACATCTGAAGAACTTCCTTCTCTATCTGTCCCCCTTCTGCTAGCATCAAAAGACCTTCTAGGGTCCCTTGACACTCTTTCTCTGCTTGATCTACATGACATTGCCCTAGGCAATGCAGGAGGACGGGCGCTCGTGCCCTCATCCTCAGGTGGCACTCCAGTCAATCGTGCAGATCGACGAGTTCCGCTCATCCTGTTTTTTGAAAGGCAGCACATATCAAGCAAACATTAGCATCATATGGTTCATGTGGGCACACATGAACCCTCATCACATACATCACATATTATTAATGCACATGCATATAATTATGGTATTTCACATGATCATTCAAGACAGGACTCTACATCCTATCCTAGTGGACATGATCTTCCTATTGTGCTTGACCTTCTATAACATCTATGAGCCCGACACTCTAGGTCCGACCATATGAACCTAGGGCTCTGATACCATTCTGTAACGACCCAAAAATCGGACCGCTACCGGCGCTAGGATCCGGGTCGACTTAAGGTCGCCGGAACCCGTAGCAAGCCTAACATGCATCCTGTTAATCTGTTTAATCCCATACATGATCGACAAAAATAGATAAAAATTAAAACTTTTCTTTCATTCATACACCAAACTCAACCTGTGCATGCACTATACATAATCATAGTCATAAACATGACCCCTCTGTGGGATCTCATCAATGCCCTAATGGGCGATACAACATATGTTGAGTTGGTTTACATAAACATCTAAGATCATGTATTAAAAGGGATAACAATATTCTATGGTCAAGCACACCTCTAACATCCATAAACATCATTACATATCTATATTGTACTTTTACATTACATCATATTCATTTATCATGTCCACTCTAACTATTACATGACCGAGACTTCATTACTCTTGCTGACCTCCTGGTCTACCCTGTACCTGCAAACCTGGGGGATTAGGGAGAGGGGTGAGCTACTAGAGCCCAGTGAGCAGAATAATGAAAAACAACATTTAAAATCTCATGCCATCATGTAATGCAACACATCACAACAAATCACATCTCGGATGGTATTGTCACCAATAGCCCTCTACCTTCCAAAGTGCCGGGACGTAGAATGGGTCAACCGGTCTTTCTCTTAACATAACATAACATAACATTCTAATGTGCCAGGGACGTAGAATGGGTACAACCTGGACTTTCTCTTACATCGTGCCAGGGACGTAGAATGGGTACAACCTGGACTTCCATACCGTATCATGCCGTAACATCATCATATCATATGAGGACTAAAGGATCATCCAATAACCAATCCACATCAACATCATAAATGCAATGTAACATATTCGTGAATTCTAATGCAAACAACCTAATTCATCACATGGCATTCATGATGCATGAACATGCTCAAAATTTTATAATTTATTTGCTTTTAATCGTAAAGGTTTATTCTACTCACCTCTTGGCTAGCACTGACAATGACTGAAGCAGCTGACTCACTGCTGGGGTCCTCGGTTCCTCAGGTCTGATCCTACACAGGTGGACTCAAATGAGGGACCAAACAACTAGAACATAATTCTAAAACATCCCCCAAAAACCCTCCTATAACATTATGAAACAATCATAGAAAAACATGCAAAAGAGGGCTGGACAGGGCACTTTCGGCGGTAGGTTCGGCGGCCGAAAGTCCCTCTAGAGCCGAAAGTCAGGCAGGTTCGGCGGCACCTTCGACGGCCGAAACTCCCAGACAGAGGCGAAACTCATGCATATTCGGCGGCACTTTCGGCGGCTGAAACTCCCAGACAGAGACGAAGGTCTCCTTTCGGGGGCAGGCTTTGGCAGCCGAAAGGCTGCATCCACAAGCATGTTCGGCAGCCGAAAGTTCCTTCGGCTGCCGAACCTGGTTTCTCCCTTAATGGCAGAAACTCAGCTCTTCTATGCACATTTGCCTCCAAAACTTTCCAAACATGCATAAACCTATTCTACAACACACATACACAAGCATACAAGCTCCTAGGGGCTTCAAACCATCCTAAGCCCCATCTACAACGCATCAAACATGCATTGGCAAGCCACATTGTCTAAAAACACAACATAAACCCAAAAACTCATAAAACCCTACACATGCATTTCTACTTCAAGAATCAACTTAAAACTTGTTAAAAACATGTAGTGAGCTCAAGATCGGCCCTTACCTCTTGTAGATCGAGAGAGGGACGACCAAAAGTTGGAGATGGGAGATTTCCAACTTCCTTGGGTCTCCAAGCTCAAAACTTGCTCAAAACTTGAAAATCTTCAAAATAAGGTGAAAACTAGTGAAAATTGTGAAAGATTTAAAGGAAAGGACTCAAGATTGGTGAGGGATGGCGGAGAGCTCACCTTGGCCGACAATGGGGAGAAAAACTCGCCCGTTTTCGGCTAAGGGACCCTTTTATAGTGGCTGGCCAGGCCACATTCGGGGGCCGAACGTGCCTCCGCATGCATGCTATGTTCGGCGGCCGAACTTGAGGTTCGGCGGCCGAACCTGGACTTCCCTCACTTATGCCTTCGGGGGCCTAAGGCACACTCGAAAAGCATGCATGTTCGGAGGCCGAACTTGAGGTTCGGCGGCCGAACCTGGGTTTTCCTCCAAGGTTGTTTTCATGCAAAAACTCATTTTTCCTTTTTACTTAAAAGCATCAAGTACATTAAAACATTTTATGAAAACATGGTTTTACCCCTTCTAGAGGTTTCCGACATCCGAGATTCCACCGGACGGTAGGAATCCCGATACTGGAGTCTAGCCGGGTATTACAAGAAGTGTCGAAGATACCAAGTACATGCAAATATTCCAAGGACTTTGATAGAAATGCAAGCAGCCACTGGAAGCCCCTAACCTTTATTTCAGTGGGGGATAGACATCCTTGGCCCATTCCCTAAAGCATCTAGATCAAAGAAGTTTGTAATCATGGCAATAGATCATTTTAGTAAGTGGGTCGAAGCCGAGGCAGTACAATCCTTCACCACCCAACAAGTAATTTCTTTCATTAGCAAAAACATATTCACTCGATTTGGAATATCAAAAATAGTAATCACTGATAATGGAACTCAGTTTGCAAGCTCCAAGTTTAAAGACTTCTGCAAGAAATATGAAATTGACTTGAGGTTCAGCTTAGCCTATCATCCCCAGACCAATGGGATGACCGAGGTAACTGTAATACTCGGCTAGACCCCGACATCGGAATTTCTATTTTTCGGTGGAATCTCGGATGTTGGAAACCTCTAGAAGGGTAAAATATATTTTTCTAAAATGTTTTTTACATGTTTTATGCTTTGAACGAAGAAAGAAATTAAGTTTTTGAAAGAAAAGTGCCTTGGAAGGAAATCCAAGTTCGGCCGCCGAACATGGTGTAGTTTAGGGAGCACCTTTAGCCCCCGAAGGTGGTCTGGCTAGCCACCTATAAAAGGCCCCATGTCTGAAAATAGGCGAGTTCTCTCCTCCATTTTCGGGCAAAGGTGAGTTCATGCCCTTCCATGGTTGGTTTTGAGGTTTTCCTTCAAATCCTACAAGTTTCTAACAAGTTTTAACTCGGTTTTGAAGATTTTGAGCTCAAACCGAAGTTGTGAAGCTTGGAGACCTCCGGAACTCATTTTTCCCAAATCTCCAAGTTGGATCACGCATTCTCTCGATCTTCAAGAGGTAAGCGTCGATCCTCACGTCTTTGATGTTTTGAGCATGTTTTGAGGGGTTTTAAGGGGTATTGATGCATGATTAGGCTAGTTGTTAAATGTTAGGGTTTTTATGGGTTAAGTATGAAATGCATGATTATTGAGTTGCCATGTTGATGTTTGTTGGGGTATAGGATAGTTTGAGACCCCTATATGCTTATGAATGTGTTTATGCATGTTTAGGAGTGTTGTGTTTGAGTTTGGAAGGTTTTGGGAGGCAAAATGTACATAAGGGCTGAGTTCTGCCACTTCTTGAAGAACTCAGGTTCGGCAGTCGAAGGCACTTTCGGCCGCCGAATCTGCCTGTGGAGGCAAGCTTTTGGCTGCCGAACCCTGCCCCCGAAAGTTGGACTTTCGGCTTTGGAGGGGAGTTTCGGCCGTCGAAGATGCCGCCGAAGGTGCATGAGTTTCGTCTCTAGAAGGGACTTTCGGCCACCGAAGGTGCCGCCGAAAGTGGCTGAGTTTCGGCTCTGGAGGGACTTTCGGCCGCCGAACCTGCCGCCGAAAGTGCCCTGTTCAGCCTTCCTTTGCATGTTTTCTATGATTGTTTTAGAGTGTTTTACGGGATTTTTGGGGAGTAGTTTAGAGTTATGATTAGTATATATTGGTCCCTCATTTTGAGTCCACCTGTGTAGGTTCGGACCCGAGGAATCGAGGACCCCAGCAGTAAGCTAGCTGCTTCAGAGTCAGCCTGCGGTGAGTAGAATGAATCTTTATGGATCAAATTAAATCAGTTTTGAGCATGTTCATGCATCATGAATACCATGTTATTTACTAGGTTGTTTGCATTAGAATCCATGAATATGTTGCATTGAATATTATGATGTTGATGTGGATGGATGTTGGATGACCCATTAGTCCTCGATACGATGAGATATGATATGATATGATGTGGAAGTCCAGGTGTGACCTACACTACGCCCCTGGCACAATGTAAGAGAAAGTCCGGGTGTGGCCTGCACTACGCCCCCGGCACGATTGGATATGTATGATATGTTATGTGTAAGAGAAAGACCAGGTGTGGCATGCACTACGCCCCTGGCATGATTGGATTATGTAGAAAGCTATTGGTGACAAGTCCATCCTTGATGTGATTTGTTTGTGATGTGATGCATTTCATGAAAGCATGGATTTTAATATAATGTTTTACTATTCTACTCACTGGGCTTTAGTAGCTCACCCCTTTCCCTTAACCCCCAGGTTTGCAGGTTCGGGATAGGCCGGAGAGTCTTCCAGGTTGAAGTTATGTCTATGTAATAATAGTAGTGGACATGTATTGTAAAATGTTATAATGTGATGTAATGTAAAGAATTGTATTAAGGATAGAATTGTGATTGGCCCTAGTGTATGCTAATCCTTTTTGGTACATGATCTTTTTAATGAAATGTTTTAATGATGTTTTATGAAAATCAAGCTTGATTATTGTGATAATGACCCAGCTAGAGCATTTGATGAGGGCTCTAGTCTGGGGTTTGTATGGTTAATGTTCAGTGCATGCACATGTTGAGCTTGGTGAATGAAAAAGTTTAAAGTTTGTATGTATATGTTTGATCATGTATGGGATGTTATCAGGTATATGGCAGGTATAGGAGGCTTGCTACGGGTCCCGACGGCTTTAAGCTGATCTGGATCCTAACGCCGGTAGTGGTCCGATTTTCGGGTCGTTACAGTAACAAACATGACCATCCTACAGGGACTAAAGAAAAGGCTTGATCAGGCCAAAGGCAACTGGCCTGAGGACTTATCTCACATACTGTGGGCATACAGGACCACTCCTAGAACAACTACAGAAGAAACGCCCTTTTCTCTTGTATATGGGGCCGAGGCAGTCATCTCCGTGGAAATCCAAGTAAGCAGCTTCAGGACATAATACCCTGAGATTTCAAGAAATCAGGAACAGATGTAATTCAATTTTGACCAAACCGAATTCCTATGAGGAAATGCTGTAATCAGAATGGCGGCTCACATAAACAAAATGTCTAGAATATTCAACAGTAAGGTCAGGCCATAAGCTTTTAATGATAAGTTGAGCGAGAACTAAAAAAGACCATTTAAGGTCTTGAAAGTTATTCGTCTAGAGTCATATAAACTGGACAAGCTAGATGGTCAAGTCATTCCCCATGCCTCGAATATTTGTAATCCGAAAAAGTTTTATCAATAATAAATTAATGAGGTATTTTTTTCACACGTTGTGTTCTTCAGTGATAAAAAATGATGGGATTAGTTTCCTACAAAAATTTAAGGAGACGAGAAGAGGTCATAAGGCGGGTTCTACAAGGCCAAGTCACAAAATGAGTTTCACAAGACTATCCGAGCGTCAGTCCCACTATACAAGACCACAAGATGGGTTTTGCCAGACCGGGTCACAAGACAGGTTCTGCCAGACCATCCGAACATTAATCCCACTAAACAAAGCCATAAGGTGGGTTCTGCCAGACCATCCGGGTGTTAGTCCCACTAAACAAGGCCACAAGGTGGGTTCCGTCAGGTCAGGTCATAAGGCGAGTTCTACTAGACCATCTGAGTGTTGATCCCACTAAATAAGGCTACAAGACAGGTTTCGCCAGGCTGCAATCCAGGTGTTGTCCCTATAAATAGGTCATCTATGCTAAACAACCATGAAGTGGGTATACCAATCCCCAAAAGATGAAGGTGTCAATTAAAGATTAATGTTGATGAGGCGAGTCTTATGATCAAGTATTGAGATGAGTGATCGGGTGAAAGTACCTTATTGCAAAATTTTCACAAAATATGGGAAAGGTGGGAGTCTACCAGGCCCAGGTATTAATCCTGTTATGCAAAAAATTCTCTAAATTATTTTATATCTGTTAACCCCTACAAAATAAGTGTGTTTTAGCCCCCTTATTTGGGCAAAAAACAGTGGTCACCAGATTCCATAGTTTGGTTGAGAGGTAGCCCTTTGGCCAATTATTTAAATCATAGACAGTGACAAAGGGAACAAAAAAAAAAAAGAATAAATTGCAAAATATGTATTTTCATTACAAAAGATCACGAGGAGGACTTCAATATCCCTCATAAGTCTCTAGTACATTAGAATTTTCTAAACATATATTACATCATTAGCAGAGGCCCGGTTGGCATGGTTCTCATCAACCTCTAGCATGACCTTATCCTCTAGAAAGGGGTTGTCTGTCCAGGAAAAATAGCATGAAGGACCATTTTTCCAACTGTTTTCCCGGGATGGCCTTTGAAATCAATCTTGCACAATCCAACTCCCTCTTAGAGGCCTTAGCGCTGAAAAGCCGTTATAGTCAGATTGATTGCAGTCCTCAAGGCTAAACAAAATGCTTTCACCTTCATGAAGACTCGCCCTCAGATGTTATTCGTAGACCATGATATTATCCTCCATACAAACCTGGTTATCCTTAGGAAAAGAAAAGAAAGGATCCCCTTTTTTTTTTCAATAGAGGACAGTCATATACAAAAGAAGAGAAAGGAAGATCCTTATAAAGTGGCATAGTCGGTGAAGTTTTAAATATGACTCGAGAAATAAGGCAATCATCATAGGCAAGGCAAGCAAAATGACACAAACAGTAAAGACCAACCAAACCGTGCCACATGTTAGACCAAAAAGATAAATCGTCACCTTCGAATTTGAAGAATCGAAGACTAGCAGAGGGACGTTTGATGCTACATAAAAATCGCCCAAAGTAAGCCATGAGCTATCACCACAAGACAGGACCACATGGCAAGGATTTGATAAGTAGAAAATACGGTCTAGCTTGAGAAAAAGAATACCCAGATACCTTAACATCTAGTTCATCATCAAGATTCACCCTTCCTTTGATAGGGCGAGGCTCAGCATGAAGTTAACGTTATCATGCACAATTCAGCGTATCCTCATTGCACCTATAATCACGGGATTACTAACCTATTAACTAATGATATCCCTTATTAAGCAACCGACCATATTATTGCCGGATCATCGAGAGACGCTATATTTATCCCCACATTCTTATGATATAAAAGGAGAAAAATTATAGAGATAAATGTACGCTATTCTCTCACACAAAAGCTCTAAGCAATTCATTGTATTCACTCTCTTTTTCAATATACTGACTTGAGCGTCGGAGTGGCTGCCGTGAGGACCCACCATCTCATGCTCTCTTCTTTGCAGGTTTAGCCAATCACAGTATACCACGTCATCAATCTAATCTCTGCAACATCACAAAGATGAAATTGTAATTTCAGTGTTGATTCATTTCTATGCAATGTAATACTTTTTTATTTATTTATTTGAAGTTTTGGTTTTATTTATATTTCTATTTTGATTTAATTTTCAATTTAAATCTTAATTTTTATATTTAAAATTACTATACTTCTATATTAATTTATACACATATATACTAATTTTTTCTAATCTGCTTTTGACGTTTATTTTTACTCGTCATATATATATTTATTATTTAAATTTTATTATATAATTTCTATTAAATTTTATATACTTCATTTTTTTATTTTTTTTCTTATGGTATCTTTGCTCTATCAATCTTACAAAAGACATACTTATTTTCTTTTTTTATTTGTTTAAAATTATAAGCCTTTTTTCTTTGTAATGTTCTTAAGCTTCATTTGCTTCATAAAAAATATTTTTATGGAATATATTTTCCATATTTTTTAACATTTGAAACACTTATAAAATTTGATTAAGGAAAAATAATTTTTTAAATTAAAAAAATAGTAAGTAATTTTAAGGAAAATAACTTTTTTTTTTTTAAAAGAGTAAATTATTTTAAGAAAAATGAATTACTTTTTTTAAAAGAATAAGTCATTTTCCACACTTGAGTTCCCCATTAATAAGTCTCTATAAAAATTTATTAATAAATTTTATTTTTAAAAATAAAATTAAGTAATAGAAATTAAATTATCTATTAAAAATTATTTTCCACGAAGAATATTTTGTACATAAAACATTTTTCATGAAATTTTTTTTTCAAATACAAGTTATTTTCGACAAATAAATGGAATCTAAGTATATTTGATATTTAATATGCTTTGAAAAAAAAGTATATATTAGACTGTTTGTTTTGAAGAAATAACTTGTATGTGAAAATTTTATGCGGAAAATGTTTTCTGTAGAAAATACGTTTGAATAAAATAACCTATTTTCTATTGATTAATTTCAATTTAAAAAATAAAATATATTAACAAATTTATATTTAAAGGTCTTAATAAGTTTCATAAAATTCAGAAAATGACTCTCTTTTAAAAAGAAAAAGTCATTTAATTTTTTCTTTTACTAGAAAAAATATTTTCCATTGACTCATTTTCCTGAGTGCTCTAAATATCAAAAAATATGTAAAATATTTTTCTAAAAAATATTTTTAGAGAAATAAACGGAGGCTTTCTAAAAATAATTTAGTAATATAGTAATATGAATAGATAATATATTTAGGAAACATGTAATAAAATATATTGTTTTAAGTATTGATGTGGCCGAAACGAAACTGTACTACGATTGGTCACTCTATAAGAAAGAGAATGTGAGCTGGTTGGAGTCTATGGTAGCCACTTTGACACTCAAGTTAGTAAACTGAAAAAAAGAGCGAATGTAAAGAATTGCTCATAACCCAAGAGTAGTTGTGTAAGAATATGTATCTTGGTCTCTACAATCATTAGTTTTTATATTGTAAGAAGATGGAGTTAATTATCGCATCTCCTGAAAATTCAGTTAGTGCCGGCTAATTGGTAGGAGATCTTATGATTATAGGTTAATTGATAGGGATCTGTTGGATTGTACTTGCTAATAACAACTTTATGTGAAGACTCAACCTACTCAGGAGAGGGCGAGTCTTAATGAAGAATTGGATGCTACGGTGTCTGGGTCTTCATTTGCAAGGGTGGGGCCGCGTATCAGATTATCAGACCCTTGCTACGTGGCCCTATTTTATGGTGACAACTCATGATTTACTTTAAGTGATTGTTGTGTTACATCAAAGATCCCCCGCTGGTATTTGATTCTTCAAATTCTCAAATTCGAAAGTGAGAATTGTCTTCATAATCTTGGGCACATGGCATATCTAAATTAGCTTTCCATACTCTTATTGCTCTACTTGCCCCTGATCATAAATGATGACTTCCAAATATCAATTTTGCTCACAACTGACATCTTTGCTTTAGAAAAGACTCGACCATTCCCCTTTTTCGTTCACACTTCCTTGCTTCAAGATTGACTTTCCATACTCTTATTGCTCTACCTGCCCCTAATTAAAAATGATGATTGTCTTGTTCTTCTTCTCCTCCAAATATCAATTTTGCTCATAATTGATATCTTTGCTTTAGAAAAGACTCGACCATTCCCCTTTTTCGTTCACACTTTCTTGCTTTAAGATAATTCCTGTTTGCTTTCCCTTTTTTAAAAATAAATAGGAGTACTTCCTCTTCTTTTCCTTCTTCCCCTGGTGGAAGTTCTGCTTCAAGCTCCTCCTCCGATAGCCCTATTCCTACTTTGGCACCCATCATTCCATTAAGGGCGATCCATGAGAATGAAAGCTCCCTGGTTAATAACATCCCTTCCATACTAACTGAGAAGGATGTAGATCGCTTACATGATCGGTACCACATCTCTCGAGAAATCATCTGTGTCTTCACTCTATCTTTGAGCGTTCGTGCGGATGATCAGATCCTTGCGGAGGATACCATCATAATCTACGAAGAGCAGTTGAAGGAGGATCTTCGACTCCTTATGGACCCATTTTTTACTGAGGACCTTCGATTCCATAAGTTATTGGTCGCCCAAATGCACCTCAATAGCTGGAGGATCTTGGTGGCCTTCTGGTTCATTTGTTTTAACAATAACATTGATACGAGTGTTGCATTGTTCTCCCAACTATACCAGCTAAGTATCCAAAGGAAGAAGAATTTCGCTACTTCAATCGGAGAAAACGTCAAACGCTTTTCAACCGGATACCCTCTTCTCTCAAATGCTGGAAAAACAAATTTTTATTCCTACGTCATTGGGTATCTAGGGGTTTTGGGCAGCTCTAAACTGATTGGAACGTATATATGGAGCTTCAAGGATGGGGTCCAGCCTCAATAGGATGAGGAGGAGTCTTTGAAATTTTTCCAGAGGATGGCCTCGACACAGAGAATTGATATCACCATCGCAATGAGGAACACCCTTCTGTCCTGGCAGAGCCATACTCAGGTTGACCAGGCTCGGGCTTCTCACCTAGCCAGCCTTCCAACCAACTGGGAAAGCACGTCATATGCTAGCGTGTAAGATATTTTTCTTGCTAACCCCTTTGTGTTTGAACTGCCTTACTTACTCACCTTGTGTTTTATGTAGATATGGATGGGTCATGAAACAGTTGCTAAGATAGCATGCATCACTCGTAAGGGCAAAGCAGTTATTGGAATGACTAGTCTGCCTTCTAAACGGGCTTATCATACTGAGGAGATTATCATGCTTCCTCCTCCTCCACCCCTTCCTGTAACAAAAGAATCAATCCTTATACAACCTCAGTCTTCTACAAGGGGCGCCTCCACAGCAGTCCCTACCTCTGTTGAGTCGTCAGTAGAGAACGCTGGTGTTGAATTCCCATGGCCTCATAGCATCCAACACCTAGCATTAGCACTGACTCGAACAACCTCTCTTCTTGAGGAACCTTGCTTGTCAGTCCTCATAGCCAAGAATGCTTTAAGAGTCGAGGACTTTCATCACCTGGATGCGGTTTAGACGAACGACCACTTTGACAACATCATGCACTTTACCATAGAGAGTGTCCTCTGCATATACATGGCCAAAAAGCGTAACAAGGTTCTGAGGCGAGAGTTTGAGGCCCAGGAGATCGACAAAAGACTCCTGCAAGAGGAATGCTCCAGGCTGAAGGCTCGGGTTGATGAAGTGGAAAGTGCTATGAAAGAGACACTAGAGTTGTTAGACAAGCTCCAAATGGACTTGGATGAGGCCAACGCTTCCAACCTTGCCCTTGAGAATTGGACAAGGAATGCTGAGGATCAAGTGGCCATACTTCAGCAGCAAGTCCAGGAGCTACAGTCTCAGGTTGAGGAGAACTGGGCCACCTCCAACAGAATTGCTAAATTAGAGATCGAGCTTTAGGAGATAGTGGCCCAAGATGGGGAGATGTTCATCGAGGGCTAAGACTCAGTCAAGAAGGAGTTGGTGAAACGGTTCCCTTCTAAAGACTTTACCTAAATAGATGATATCTTCTCTAAGAAGGAGGGAGATGAGGACGAGTAAGAGGAGGAGGGAAAAGTTGAGAACAATTCCATCGATCAGGTCTCTGCAGACGACATAGTAGATGTAGAAAATATTGATGTAATGGTGACTCGGGTGAAGGAACCTAAAGATCCTCCTCTTGTGTAATCTTTGATGATTTTATTGAAAATATCTTATCATTATTTTCACTAAGTATTTATATGCTCTACACTTGTTCATAACCCTTATCCGACCATGGTCAAACAAGATTTAAATAATCTCTTTAAAAGATTGTTAATGGGTTAACACTCGACCATAATGCCTGGTCACTGGCCTAACTAGTGGCCATAAAATAAATAACTTGAAAAACTTGCAAAATGGGACTAACACCCAGACACGTGGTCTGGCAGATACCCGTCTTGTAGCCTGGGCATGAACTGCTTTAGAAGATTCCTTATAAACATGAGGCTAATGATAGAGCATATTTTAGTCCACATTATCATGATCTTATTGATGTTTATTTACACCTTTCCTACCCAATTTTGTGGTTTTAATCATGTTTTGCAGATATTAGGTGTAAAGAGACAATCAAGAGAAAATGCTCTCAAAAATGCCAAAAAGTGCCAAATCTGGAAAAGCCACCTTCGGAAGCACCTTCGGCGGCCGAAAGTCTCGTCCAGAGCCGAAAGTCACCCATCTTTGGCAGCACCTTCGGCGGCCGAAAGTTTGCTCCAGAGCTGAAAGTCCAGCTTCTGAGAACAAATTTAGGCAGCCGAAAGTCCCCCCTAATTGCCTCTTCCTTATTCAAGAAGCCAAATCTTAAAGATCACATGTTTCCCACTTCATGCCATGCACATTCAAAATTCAAAAGGAGGCTCCACCTTCCTCTTTAGTGCATGGGTGGCAAGAGTAATGTGAAGGAAACTTCTTGGACACACTTGGGCAGCAATTAAAAGACCAAAAAGTCCTTGCAACTTCACACAAGCACCTAGAAGGCACATATAAAACCAAGGGCACTTTGGGCAACCTCCAAAAGATGCATGGACACCCAAGAAACCCTAGGCAACCTCCCAAGACATATTTAAAGGCTTTATGAAGACAAGAAGAGGCAGATTGGAAGAATTCAAGATCCCCACCTCTCCAAGGGTTCGGCCGCCGAACTCCTCCACCTTGTGCCACCGCCGGCTCTTCACCTTCTCTTCTTTTCTTCTATTTTCTGTTTTGGTTCAGCTATGAGTGGTTGAAACCCTTAATTCTAGTTGAGGATTGGTTGAAACTAAGGTTGTTTAAAGGGTTGTGAGATCTGAACATAAAGTGTTTGCTTTTGGTTTGTTCAATATTCATGCAATTGTGTGCTTAAATCTAAGATTGCTTTGTTGTTTTGATCAAATTGGCCACTTGATTCTTGATTGCAAAGTTAATTGATTGTTAGTTGGGATATTTGTTAGTCCGTAATTGCTGGAAATATTCTGACCTAAGAACACTTGGTGTAAAAACTAAGGAATTGTATGATCTAGCACCATCTTCATGCGTTTGGAGTAGCTAGGATTGGATCTCTCTAATTCTTTATGCAATTGACAATTGTTTTGATGCCTAAGGCCCAAGGACGTTCCTTGACAATTTGTTAATTAGTTATTGATTAGAGGACGTTCCCTAATTGATTTAATCATAAGGAGAGACATGGTGGTGAGAAGCGTTTTCCACCTCCATAACTAATCTATTGAATGAATCAAGAAAACATATGTTTCAATGATCAATCCAAGCAACCAAGGTGGATCCATATCTTCAACTAGACTTTTCTCATATTGATTTCCTCTTTTACTTTAATTACTTGCTGTTTTAATTGCTTTCAATAGTTGTTAGTCAAATCAATCTCAAAACCCCCCCTTTTTAACTTTATTGCACTTTACTTTTGTTCCGCTTTCAGTTCCTTGCTTTCAATTGTGCTTTCAGTTGATTCTCTTGATCTTGATTTGGAAAGATAGATAAGTATTCAATTCTCTGTGGATTCGATCTGTAATACCCGGCTAGACTCCGATATCGGAATTCCTACCGTCCGGTGGAATCTCGGATGTTGGAAACCTCTAGAAGGGTAAAATCATGTTTTTATAAAATGTTTTAATGTATTTTATGGTTTTAGGTGAGAAAGAAATTGAGTTTTGAATGAAAAAGACCATAGAGGGAAATCCAGGTTCGGCCGCCGAACTTGCATGAGTTTTGGAGGCACTTTAGGCTTCCGAAGGTGGCCTGGCCAGCCCCTATAAGAAGCCCCATGGCCGAAAATGGGTGAGTTTCTTCCCCATTTCCGGCCAGAGGTAAGTCTATGCCCTCCCATGGTTGGTTTTGATGTTTTTCCTCAAATCTTTCGAGTTTTAACAAGTTTTATCTTGGTTTGAAGATATTTGAGCAAAAAGAGTGAAGTTGGTAACTTGGAGACCCCAGGAGCTCGATCTCTCCCATCTCCGAGTTAGATCTCCTCTCCCATCGATCTTCAAAAGGTAAGAGTAGATCTTTAGCTCATTCCATGTTTTAAACAAGTTTTATGAGATTTGTGGGGTAGAAATGCATGTTTAGATTAATGTTGAGTTTGTGGTTAATGTATGCCATTTTGAGTTGTTTTGTGTTTTGTGTTGGGGTTTAGGTTAGTTTGAGACCCCTATATACTTGTTTGCTTGGGGTGGCATGTTGTAGAATAGCTAAATGTGAGATTGGAAGGTTTGGGAGGCAAATGTGCATTGTTGGCTGAGTTCTGCCACTTTGGAAGAACTCAGGTTCGGCAGCTGAACCTGCCTGTGGAGGCAAGCCTTTGGCTGCCGAACCCTGTCCCCGAAAGTGGACTTTCGACTCTGGAGGGGAGTTTCGGCCGCCGAAGGTGCCGCCGAACATGCATGAGTTTCGGATCTGGAAGCAACCTTCGGCCGCCGAAAGTGCCGCCGAAGGTGCATGACTTTCGGCTCTGGATGGACTTTCGGCCGCCGAACCTGCCGCCGAAAGTGCCATGTTCAGCCTTCATTTGCATGATTTTCTATGCATATTTGTGATATTTTAGGGGGATTTTTGGGGAGTAGTTTAGAGTCATGTTCATGTATGTTTGGTCCCTCATTTGAGTCCACCTGTGTAGGTTCGGACCCGAGGAACCGAGGACCCCAACAGTGAGATAGCTGCTTCAGTGTCTTTTCAGAGCTAGCCTGAGGTGAGTAGAATGACTCTTTATGTTTCAAAGCAAATAATGAAAGTTTTAGCATGATTCATGCATCATGAATGCCATGAGATATATTAGGGTGTTTGCATTAGAATTCACGAATATGTTGCATTACATATTATGATGATGATGTGGATGAATGTTGGATGATCCTTTAGCCCTCACTATGATATGATACGGTATGGTGATGATACGGTATGAAAGACCAGTGAGGCCCATTCTACGCCCCTGGCACTATGTAATAGAAAGACCAGTGAGGCCCATTCTACGCTCCTGGCATATAGGAATGTTATGTTATGTTAATGTAAGAGAAAGACTAGTGAGGCCCATTCTACGCCCCTGGCACCTTGGAATGTTATGTAGAGAGCTATTGGTGACAAGTTCATCCTTGATGTGATTTGTCTGTGATGTGATGCATTCCATGATAGCATATGTTTTAAATGTTTTTATTATTCTGCTCACTGGGCTCTAGTAGCTCACCCCGTTCCCTTAATCCCCTAGGTTTGCAGGTACGAGACAGTCCGGGATGTCAGCTAGAGTAGGAAGTTTTATGTATGTAATAGATAGTAAGTGGACATGAGAAAGATTTTGATGTAATGAATAGTATTGAACAGTCATGTAATGTAATGATGTTTATATTGAGGATAGAGTTGTACTTGACCCTAGTATGTATGGTTAATCCCTTGTTGGTACATGATCTTTTCAATGAGATGTTTTAATGATGTTTATGTAAACCAAACTTAATGTATAATATATTACCCCATTGGAGCATTTGATGAGGGCTCCAGTGTGGGGTTTTATGGTTATGGGTTGTGCATGCACAGATTAAGTTTGGTGAATGAAAAGAAAAAGTTTAAATTTTTATGTAAATGTATGATCATGTATGGGATTAAACAGGTATACAGGATGTATGTTAGGCTTGCTACGAGTCCCGGCGACCTTATGTCGATCTGGATCCTAATGCCAGTAGCGGTCTGATTTCCGGGTCGTTACACGATCCTTTCACCACTATCTCCAGTTGTAAATTGTTGATAACCAGAAAGGTTATTTTTGACCGGCTTGACAACCGCGAGTCAAAAATTGGCGCCGTTGCCGGGGAATTGATTTAACTTGTTTATTTTTCTTTCATGACCAGATCTGAACACAGGGACACTCTGCTCTTTGATCCAGAAATTGAATGCACCCTCAGAAGGTTAGGAAAGCAAGCCGCCGAACTTCATCAACATTCGGCCACCGAATGTTCCTTGCTCCAGCAACCGAACTTTGCACAAATGGCAGAACCTAATGCACAAGCTGCTGCCCCTAATGGACATGCTGTCCAGAACCATATAATTCAAGAAAATCCAGCCATGAGACCACAAATGCCAAGAGAAAGAACCATGAGAGAGTTAGCAACACCTATAGGTGATCAAGCACCACTTTGCATCACCTATCCACCTCTAACAGTTCCCTTTGAACTAAAAACATGTTTGATTCATCTTCTCCCAAAATTTAGAGGTTTGCAAAATGAAAATCCACACAAGCACTTGAAAGAGTTTAATATTGTTTGTTCATCCATGAGACCTCAAAGCATCTCTGAAGATCATGTTAAGTTAAGAGCTTTTCCCTTTTCATTAGATGACTTTGCTAAAGATTGGTTATTTTATTTGCCACCTAGATCTATAACTTCTTGGGATGATATGGTCCAAACTTTTTTAAACAAATACTTCCCAACATCTAAATCAATTGGCATAATAAGAGAAATCACTAGCATAAGACAGAAACCAACTGAAGATTTATATGACTATTGGAAAAGGTTTGAAAGATTATGTACAGGTTGTCCACAACATGATATGTCAGACAGGTCTCTCATACAGTTCTTCTATGGAGGATTACTCTCATCAGAAAGAAGATTCATAGATGTAGCTTATGGAGGATCCATTGCAGACAAGACACCTAGGGAGATGCGAGAGTTGATTTCTACACTTGCAGCCTCATCTAGGTAGTACGGAGAAGAAAAGCAACTACAGAGAGGAGTCAATGAGGTAAGTTCTCCTACTATTTCTGAACTGACAGCTGTTATGAAAGATTTTGCCATAGGTGTAACGACCCGAAAATCGGACCGCTACCGGCGCTAGGATCCGGGTCGACTTAAGGCCGCCGGGACCCATAGCAAGCCTAACATGCATCCTGAAAATCCTGTTTAATCCCATACATGATCAACAACATACATAAAAATTAAAACTTTTCTTTCATACTTTCCTCATACACCAAACTCAACCTAAACATAATCATAAACTTGACCCCTCTGTGGGATCTCATCAATGCCCCCAATGGGTGGCATAACATGTGTTGAGTTGGCTAAACATAGACATTAATAAACATTAAGATCATGTATCAACAAGGGATTACAATAACTATGGTCAAGCACACTTTTAAACCTCGATATCATTACATAACATGACTATTCAACTTTACATCATTATACAATCTGTCATGTCCACATTCTAACTATTACATACATATAACTTTACTCTTCTTGACTCCTCTGTCTAGCCCGTACCAGCAATCCTGGGGGATTAGGGAAAAGGGGTGAGCTACAAGAGCCCAGTGAGCAGAATAATAGAAAACAATATTTAAAATCTCATGCCATCATGTAATGCAACACATCACAGCAAATCACATCTCGGATGGTATTGTCACCAATAGTCCTCTACATTCCAAAGTGCCGGGACGTAGAATGGGTACAACCGGTCTTTCTCTTAACATAACATGACATACATACCAATGTGCCAGGGACGTAGAATGGGTACAACCTGGACTTTCTAGTGCCAGGGACGTAGAATGGGTACAACCTGGACTTCCATACCATACCATGCCGTAACATCATCATACCATATGAGGACTAAAGGATCATCCAATAACCAATCCACATCAACATCATAAATGCAATGCAACATATTCGTGAATTCTAATGCAAACAACCTAATTCATCATATGGCATTCATGATGCATGAACATGCTCAATTGTATAATTCATTTGCTTTAAAACATAAAGGTTTATTCTACTCACCTCTGGCTAGCTCTGACACTGACTGAAGCAGCTGACTCACTGCTGGGGTCCTCGGTTCCTCGGGTCCGAACCTACACAGGTGGACTCAAATGAGGGACCAAACAACTAGAACATAACTCTAAAAACATCCCCCAAAACCCCCCTAAAACACCTCAAACAAACATGTAAAAACATGCAAAGGAAGGCTGAACAGGGCAGGTTCGGCGGCACCTTCGGCGGCCGAAAGTCCCAGACAGAGACGAAAGTCTCTTTTCGGGGGCAACTTCGGCAGCCGAAAGGCCTGCCTCCCCAGCCATGTTCGGCGGCCGAAAGTTCCTTCGGCTGCCGAACCTAGTTTCTGCCAAAGGGCAGAAACTTGGCTCCTTTATGCACATTTGCCTCCCAAATCTTTCAACATGCATATAACTCAATCAAAACATGCAAATATACATACATAGGCTCCTAGGGGCTTCAAACTAACTTAAACCCCAACTACAACACACAACAACAACACATTACTCAAAAACACAACATAAACTCAAAAACCTAACTATGAGCTAAACATGCATTCTACCCCATAGATCTTGCATAAAACTTACTTTAAACATGAAATGAGCTTAAGATCGGCTCTTACCTCTTGAAGATCGAGAGAGAGACGTCCTAAACTCGGAGGTGGGAGATTTTGAGTTCTTGAACCTCAAAGCTCCAAAACTTGCTTTAAACTCGAAAATCTTCAAAACAAAGCGAAAACTTGTGAAAATCATGAAAGATTGGAAGGAAGGAACTCAAGGATGGTGAGGAATGGCGGAAGGACTCATCTTGGCCGAAAATGGGGAAAAGCTCGCCCGTTTTCAGCTAAGGGACCCTTTTATAGTGGCTGGCCAGGCCACGTTCGGGGGCCGAAAGTGCCTCCGCATGCATGCCATGTTCGGCGGCCGAACTTGAGGTTCGGCGGCCGAACCTGGACTCCCCTCACTTATGCCTTCGGGGGCCTAAAGCACTCCCGAAGTGCATGTATGTTCGGCGGCCGAACTTTGAGTTTCGGCGGCCGAACCTGAGTTTCCTCCAAGGGTGTTTTTATTCAAAAACTCATTTCCCTTTTTACTTAAAACCATGAAATACTTTAAAACATTTTATGAAAACATGTTTCTACCCTACTAGAGGCTTCCGACATCCGAGATTCCACCGGACGGTAGGAATTCCGATACCGGAGTCTAGCCGGGTATTACAATAGGACTGGTTCAACAGATGCAAGCAACCCAGCCACCTAGGCCATGTGGTATTTGTTCATATGTGGGACATCCAACTGATCAATGTCCTACTCTTCAAGAAGACAACCAGCAAGTTAATGCAATTGGAGGGTACAACAACCAGCCTAGACATGATCCATATTCAAACACTTACAATCTAGGTTGGAGAGACCACCCCAATTTCAGCTACGGAAGGGCCAACAACAATCAGAATCATCAGAACTACCACATAAATCAAGCTCAATCAGCACCTTCAAGTTCCAATCAGCACCTTGAAAAGATGATGGAGATACTTACAAACACTGTGCAATCTCTCCAACAACAGATGGGACAAGTAACCGCATTTATGAACAAAGTTGAGTCCCAGGGTAAGCTCCCTTCTCAAACTGAAACTAATCCTAGACAAAATGTGAGTGCCATCACTCTGAGAAGTGGAAAAGAGCTTCAAGATGCTAGCTATGAGCAAGAAAAGCAAGTTGCGCAAGAACCAATGCAACCTGAAGCCTCTCCAGCGCAATCTGAAACACCACCTGCGCAAAAGGCTGAACCAAAGGTACGTTTTCAGGTTCCACCTCCTTTTCCAAAAAGATTTGAAAGAACACAAAAAAAAAAAAGAAGAAAAGGAGATTTTTGAGACTTTCAGAAAAGTGGAAATCAACATACCTCTTGTAACGACCCGAAAATCGGACCGCTACCGGCGCTAGGATCCAGGTCGGCTTAAGGCCGCCGGGACCCGTAGCAAGCCTGACCTACAACCTGTGAACCTATTTAATCCCATACATGATCAAGAATATACATAAAAATTTGAACTTTTCTTTTCTTTTACCAAGCTCAACCTGTACATGCTCACAAACATATAATTAAACATAACATAAACCCCACACTGGAGCTCTCAACAAATGCTCCAATGGGGCATCTCATCATACACAAGCTTGGAGGAACAAAAACATTTTTAAACACAGATCATGCTTACAAGAGGGATTATCATGCAAACTCGGTCAAGCACAACCTCTAAACCTCAATCTCATAATCAATATTTACATAACATAACTATTCATAACATTACATCATTATACAATTTGTCATGTCCACATTATATCTATTACAACTCAAGACTTCATTCACCTTGACTTCTCTGTCTAGCCTGTACCTGCAACCCTGGGGGATTAGGGAAAAGGGGTGAGCTACTAGAGCCCAGTGAGCAGAATAATAAAACATTTAAAATACATGCTATAATGGAATGCATCACATCACAGGTAAATCACATCACGGATGGTATTGTCACCAAGAGTCCTCTACATTCCAAAGTCCCGGGACGTAGAATGGGTCAACCGGTCTTTCTCTTAACATAACATAACATAACATAACATTCCAATGTGCCAGGGACGTAGAATGGATACAACCTGGACTTTATCTTACATAGTGCCAGGGACGTAGAATGGGTACAACCTAGACTTCCGTACCATACCGTATCATATCACATCGCATCATATCGAGGACTAAGGATCATCCAATAACCATCCACATCATCATCAAAATGTGCAATGCAACATATTCGTGAATTCTAATGCAAACAACCTAAATCATCACATGGCATTCATGATGCATGAACATGCTCAAAACTTTATAATTTATTTGCTTTAAAACGTAAAGGTTTATTCTACTCACCTCAATTAGCTCTGACAAGGACTGAAGCAGCTGACTCACTGCTGGGGTCCTCGGTTCCTCGGGTCAGAACCTACACAGGTGGACTCAAATTAGGGACCAAACAACTAGGACATAACTCTAAAAACATCCCCCAAAAACCCCCTAAAACACCTCAAAACAATCATGCAAAACATGCAAAGGAAGGCTGAACAGGGCACTTTCGGCGGCAGGTTCGGCGGCCGAAAGTCCCTCCAGAGCCGAAAGTCAGGCAGGTTCGGCGGCACCTTCGGCGGCCGAAACTCCCAGACAGAGGCAAAAATCATGCATGTTCAGCGGCACTTTTGGCGGCCGAAACTACCCTCCAAAGACGAAAGTCCTCTTTCGGGGGCAGGCTTCGGCAGCCGAAAGGCTTGCCTCCCAAGCAGGTTCGGCGGCCGAAAGTCCTTCGGCGGCCGAAAGTCCTTCGGCGACCGAAAGTCCTTCGGCTGCCGAACCTGGTTTCTGCCAAAGGGCAGAAACTTGGTTCCTCATGCACAGTTGCCTCCCAACCTTTTAGATCAAGCATACAACTCACTCAAAACATACATAGATACATACATCAGCTCCTAGGGGCTTCAAACTATCCTAAACTCCATCTACAACACATCAAACAACCACAAGCATCATACATTGCTCAAAAACTTAACATAACCCTTAAACCAACCAAAAACCTAAACATGCATTTCTACCCCAAAGATCAACTTAAAACTTGTTTAAAACATAAAATGAGCTCAAGATCGGCCCTTACCTCTTGAAGATCGAGGGGAGAACGACCCTAGCTCAGAGATGGGAGAGATTGAGCTTCTTGAACTTCAAAGCTTCAAAACTTGCTTTATACTCGGAAATCTTCAAAACAAAGTTGCAAACTCATAAAAATCATGAAGGATGGAAGGAAGAAACTCAAGATTGGCGAGGGACGGCGGAGAGCTCACCTTGGCTGAAAATGGGGAGAAAAGCTCACCCGTTTCGGCTAAGGGACCCTTTTATAGGTGGCTGGCCAGGCCACATTCGGGAGCCGAACGTGCCTCCGCAACGCATGCAAGTTCGGCGGCCGAACATGAGGTTTGGCAGCCGAACCTGGACTTCCCTCACTTATGACTTCGGGGGCCTAAGGCTCTCCCGAAATGCATGCATGTTCGGCGGCCGAACCTGGGTCTTCCTCCAAGATTATTTTCATGCAAAAACTCATTTCCTTTTTACTTAAATCCATGAAATACATTAAAACATTTTATGAAAACATGTTTCTACCCTACTAGAGGCTTCCGACATCCGAGATTCCACCGGACGGTAGGAATTCCGATACCGGAGTCTAGCCAGGTTTTACATTCTCTCCCCCTTAAGAACATTCGTCCCCGAATGTTCCTCAACTAGCACAAGCATAGCAATCAATATAACCTACATACATAGCACATAAACACATAGAGATCTAACCTTAAAAGAGATGAGGGTACTGCTGGAGCATAGACTCCCGTGTCTCCCAGGTGCATTCTTCCATATTGTGGTGATTCCAAAGGACTTTCACCATCGGGATTTCCTTGTTCCTTAGCTTTCTGATCTGGGTGTCTAGGATCCGTACTGGCTGCTCAACATAGGTGAGATCCTCTTGCATCTCCACATCAGGCTCACTAAGAACCTTGCTCGGATCTGACACAAATTTCCTCAGCATAGAAACATGGAAAACCGGATGGATTCTCTCCATTGAAGCAGGCAAGTCCAGCTTGTACAATACATTCCCAATCTTTTGCAAGACTTCAAAGGGTCCGATGTACCGTGGAGCCAGCTTACCTTTCTTCCCGAACCGAATCACCCCTTTCATTGGAGACACCTTGAGTAATACCAAATCCCCCTCCTAAAACTCTACTTGTCTTCTGCGGATGTCTGCATAACCCTTCTGTCTGCTTGTAGCAGTCTTGATTCTTTCTCTGATTATGGGCACCACCCTGCTGGTGATCTCTACTAACTCAGGCCCTGCCAAGGCCTTTTCTCCAACCTCTTCCCAGCAAACAGATGATTTGCACTTCCTCCCATACAAAGCCTCATATGGAGCCATCCCGATGCTAGCATGATGGCTGTTATTGTAGGCAAACTCCACCAAGGGTAGATGCTGCCTCCAAGAACCGCCAAAATCCAGCACACACATTCTAAGCATATCCTCTATCGTCTGGATGGTCCTTTCTGATTGTCCGTCTGTCTGTGGATGGAAAGCAGTGCTAAAATCCAACCTGGTACCCATGGCATTCTGCAGACTCCGCCAAAACCTGGAGGTAAACTGGGGCCCTCTATCGGACACTATTGAGACAGGAACCCCATGCAGTCTAACGATCTCATCAACATACACCTCCGCCAACTTGTCCACAGAATAGCCATTCCTGACAGGGATGAAGTGAGCAGATTTGGTGAGTCTTTCCACAATCACCCATATGGAGTCCAATCTGTTGGACGCTGCCGGTAGCCCCACTACGAAGTCCATAGCTATATTCTCCCATTCCACTCTGGAATGGGTAGTGGGTTAAGCATTCCAGCTGGCTTCTGATGTTTCAGCTTCACCCGCTGACATACTTCGCAGGCTGACACAAACTGTGCCACTTCTCTCTTCATAGCTCGCCACCAATAAACCTTCTTCAGATCTTGATACATCTTGGTGGCTCCGGGGTGAACGCTGTATCTTGCATTATGAGCCTCTCTCATAATGTCTCCTTTTAACCCTATGTCATCTGGTACACACAATCGGCTCCCATAGTGGAGGATCCCCTTGTTGTCGAATCTGAACTCACTATCCTTGCCCTACTGAACAGTCTTGGCAATCTTCACTAACTCTGGGTCCTCATGCTATTTCTAAGCCACCTGCTCCAGAAACACGGCTACCACTCTCATCTGGGCTACTAAAGCACCTGTACCAGACAGCTCCAACTGTAGACCTTCATTCATGAGCTCGAAGAACTCCCTCACCACTGGCCTCCTCTCTGCCGCGATGTGGGATAGACTGCCTAGTGACTTCCGGCTTAGGGCGTCTGCCACAACATTCGCCTTACCCGGATGGTACTGAATCTTACAATCATAATCACTTAGCAGCTCTACCCACCTTCTCTGCCTCAAGTTCAGATCTCTTTGACTCAGGATGTACTGCAGGCTCTTATGATCTGTAAAGATCTCACATTTAACCCCATAAAGGTAGTGCCTCCACATCTTGAGTGCAAAGATTACTGCTGCCATCTCAAGGTCATGTGTAGGGTAATTCGACTCGTGCTTCTTCAGCTGTCTAGAAGCATAAGCAATCACCCTTTCATTCTGCATTAGCACACAACCCAGTCCCACACGGGACGCATCACAATACACTGAGAAGTCTTCATTACTAGATGGCAGAGCTAACACTGGTGCTGAAGTCAACCTCTTCTTAAGCTCTTCAAAACTCTCTTCACATTGGTCGGTCCACACAAACCTCTGATTCTTCCTGGTCAATCTGGTCAGAGGAACTGCAATCTTTGAGAAGTCCTGAACGAACCTCCTGTAGTAACCTGCCAAACCCAAGAAACTCCTGATTTCTGTCACTGAAGTGGGTCTAGGCCAGTTAGCCACAGTTTTTGTCTTCTTGGGGTCCACCTCTATTCCATTTTCTGACACTACATGCCCCAAGAATGAAATGCTCCTCAGCCAGAACTCACACTTAGAGAACTTGGCATACAAGCCATGTTCCCTCAAGGTCTGCAGAACCAACCTCAGATGATGGGCATGCCCCTCTGCATTCCTGGAATACACTAAGATATCATCTATGAAAACAATAATAAAGTGATCCAGGTATTGGCTAAACACTCTGTTCATGAGATCCATGAATGCTGCAGGGGCATTGGTTAACCCGAACGGCATTACAAGGAACTCAAAATGCCCATATCTGGTCCTGAAAGCTGTCTTTGGCACATCTTCCTCTCTGATCCTCAGCTGATGGTACCCAGATCTCAGATCTATTTTGGAGAAACAACCCGCTCCTGCTAGCTGGTCGAATAGATCGTCGATCCTTGGCAATGGGTACTTATTCTTGGTAGTGACTTTGTTCAACTGCCTGTAGTCGATACAAAGTCTAAGGGATCCATCATTCTTTCTCACAAACAATACTGGAGCACCCCAAGGTGAGGTACTCGGTCGGATGAAGCCCTTTTCTACCAGCTCTTGCAACTGTTCTTTCAATTCCTTCAATTCAGCTGGAGCCATCCTATAGGGAGGGATAGAGATCGGTCGGGTTCCAGGCATCAATTCTATCTCGAACTCTATCTCCCTAGCAGGTGGTAAACCTGACAGTTCGTCTGGGAAGACATCTAAGAACTCTCTGACCACTGGCACCGAGGCGGGCTCTCTAACCTGACTGCTAAGCTCTCTCACATGAGCCAAATACCCTTGACATCCCTTCCTAAGCAACCTACGAGCCTGAAGAGCTGATATCAGACCTCTAGGTGTACCCCTCCTGTCTCCTCTGAAGACAACCTCGGACCCATCCTGACCTCTGAACCTGACTACCTTGTCCCTGCAGTCCAAGGTAGCACCATGGGTAGATAACCAGTCCATCCCTAGAATGACGTCAAAATCAGTCAAATCTAGAACCACCAGGTCGGCGAACAAGCATCTTCCCTCAACAAACACTGGACTGCACTGGCAGACTGACTCTGCCACTGATGGATCACATTTGGGTCCACTGACCCAGAGAGGACACTTTAACCTAGAGATCATCAAACCCAACCTCTCTACGGCTCTCGGAGCAATAAATGAATGAGATGCACCAGGGTCCATCAAGGCATACACATCTGAACAACCAATGACTAAGTTACCTACCACCACGGTGTTAGATGCATCTGCCTCCTGGTGAGTCATCGTGAAGATCCGTGTTGGAGCTGATGGACCTTCACCTCTGTAACCCGCTGAAGAAGAGGCTGCCCCTCTCCCTCTGCCTCTGCCACTGGCCTGAGTCGTGGCTGGAGCTGCTGGCTGCGCTACACTACCTGAAGCTGTCTGCTGGGACTGAGCCATAGGTACCGTCCTAGGACACTCCCGAGCCATGTGTCCCTCTTGCCCGCATCTGAAGTAGGCTGTTGTCCCAGCCCGGAAAACTCCCTTGTGTGGCTTACCAAACTTTGCACAAACTGCATTATCCGCACCAGAGCTTGAGCCACTCCCTAGTCCCAGACTGGACTTGATCTTGTTCCAGAACTTGTTATTCTTGGGCTTCCTAGTGGTGTTACTCCACCTTTTGCTACCTGAAGCTGCTGCACTCAGAGAAGAAGAAGAGCCTGGGATTTTAGAACTAGAGGGCTGTGCCATTGATTGTTTAACTGTTCCCTGAATGATGGTATTGGCCTCCATTTTTCGGGCCATATCCACTATGGCATGGAAGCTCTCCCTATCTGCTGACTGGATCAAGGAGGAATATCTGGAGTGGAGTTTCATGATATACCTCCTTGACCTTTTCTGGTCTGAGTCAAGATTTTGCCCTGCAAATGGCAACAGCTCCAAGAATCTGTCTGTGAATTCATCTACACTCATATCATCAGTCTGCCTCAACTGTTCAAACTCTATCATCTTCAATTCCCTTGAACTATCGGGGAAAGCCCATCTTGCAAACTCGTTTGCAAACTCTTCCCAAGACATGCTGTCCACCCTCGGGTTCACATAATTCTTAAACCACTCTCGTGCCTTCTTGCACTTAAGCGTGAACCCAGCCATCTGAATGGCTCTACTGTCATCAGCCCCAATCTCATTTGTGATCACCTTGACTCTCAAGATACACAAACGGGTCATCCCCTTTTTTATACTGAGGATCACCCAGCTTCATGTAGTCGGTCATCTTGACCTTGCTCCCACCAGATGAGCTAGGCTTAGGTACTGGGATTTCTGGAACTGTGGGTTCTGCTGGTGGAGGAGGAGGAGTAGCATCCCCTGGGTTTGGGTTTGCTGGATTTGGATAGTAAGGTGGAGGTGGGTACATGGGATACTGTGGGTATGGTGGGTAGTAAGATGGGTATGGCATGTGAGAAGGGTAAGGCTTAAAGCTGGGGTAATCCGATGTACCTCCCATCGAATACCCGGAATTTTGAGAAAAGGGTGGGTAGTGAGGCGGCTAAACAAATCCTGAGGCCTGGGTGCCTCCTTGGGACTCTCCCATTCCCTCTTCCGACATGCTCACTCCTAAACTGCCATCCCTCCTCTGGTCCACATCCATCTCATCCCCCATATCCTCTGACATTCCTCCCTGAACTGTTCCCCTCACTGATCTGCTCCTTCCCAGATCCAAAGACCTTCTAGGGTCTCTAACTGCTCTTTCTCTGCTGGACCTACCGTCACCGGCGCTAGGATTCAGGTCGGCTTAAGGCCGCCAGAACCCGTAGCAAGCCTGCTATACTCTCTGTGTACCTGTAAATCTCATTCATGATCATACATTTTCTGTGAAAATAAAAACTCTTTTCTGAACCAAGGCTTAACCTGTGCATGCACAATCTCTGTACTCTGTACTCTGTACTCTGTACCCCTGACTAGAGCTTGCTCTAGATGGGTTAACTCATACCTGTTAAGCCTGGTTTTTCACATACTCCGTAAAACAGTGCTATAAACAGACCATGTATACAAACAATTTACAACACAAACATAACTAAGTCAAGCACAATTGTAACTGTATACACAACTAGTACATCTCTTTAATATTATATGTCCACTCTATGCTATTACAATCTCTTCTCTCTTTCTGTACTTTGCTGGACTTCCCCTGTACACTGTACACTGAACCTGCAAGACTGGGATGAAGGGAGTGGGATGAGCTTTATAGCCCAGTGAGTAGAACAGTAAAACATGTCACTAAAACATGATCGTATGGAATGCATCATAACACAGACAATTCACATCAAGGGTAAACCTGTCACCACATAGTCCCAGTAACTGTTCCGTGCCAGGCCGTAGACTGGGGTCCTGGTCTCTCTGTACTGTATATGTATATGTGTATATAACACCTGTACTTACCATTTGCCAGGGCATAGACTGGGCACCTGGTCTTTACTATACCTGCCAGGCCGTAGAATGGGGTCCTGGACTTTCCTATACCTGCCAGGCCGTAGAATGGGGTTATGGACTTCCTGTCTAGAACTATTGGATCATTCAGCATTCACCCACATCAACAAATAAGTAAGCAATGCAACATCTTTGTGGATTCTAATGCAATCAACCTATTGCATAATCATGGTGCATGCTAAAAGCAGTCAATGTCTCAATTAAAACGAGTATCAAGTTTAGTTCCACTCACCTCTGGCTATCTAGACTGACTCTGCAGGTTCTGGAGCAGTACTCACTACTGCTCTCTCTGGTTCCTCTGGTCTGTGTAGGCACAGATAAACTCAAATGAGGGACCAAACTAGCTTATGAACAATTCTATTAAACGCCCCAAGAATCCCCTTAAATTCACTCAAACATCCATGCAAGGCATGCAAAGGAAGGCTGGACAGGACACTTTCGGCGGCAGGTTCGGCGGCTGAAAGTCCTCTCCAGAGCCAAAACTCATGCACCTTCGGCGGCCGAATCTCAACTTTCGGCAGCCGAACCCTTTCGGGGGCAAGCTTCGGGGGCTGAAAGGCACTCCAGAGACGAAAGTCTCTAACCTTCGGGGGCATCTTCGGCGGCCGAACTCCCTTCCAGAGCCGAAAGTCCAAAGGCTCGGGGGCAAGCTTAGGCAACCGAAGCCACCTCCTCAGCACATTCGGCGGCCGAACCATTCTTCGGCGGCCGAAGCTGGTTCTTCAGCAAGACAGAACCTGGCTCTACCTCACGCCAAAATGCCCCAATCCTCCTCAAACGCAAACACCTCAACTCCTCCACATGCATACACCCAAGTATATGCTCAAAGGGGTCAGAAACTACCTTAAAACCCCAAAAACACAAAACAAAGAACACATATACAAGCTTTTCTCACAAAATCATCAAAAACTCTCTTTTAACCCTATTCATGCAACTCTCTCCCCAAACCTCCTCAAACCTTCAGAAAACATAAAAACAAGCTCAGGATCTTCACTTACCTCTTGAAACCAAGAAGATGAACGATCCTAACGTGGAGTTGTGGAGCAACTCTCCTTCAAAATCTCCAAACTTCAAAACTTTGTATTTTTTACTCAAAACCTTCAAAAACCCATAAAAATCAATCAAATCTTTGCATGATGTAATGAAAACATGAAGAAAACTTAAGAAGGACAGGGTCTCACCTCAGAAAGTGAAAGAAACAGCAAAGCTTATTGTTTCAACCGACTAAGGGACTTTTATAGGTGGCTGGCCAGACCACCTTCGGCGGCCACACGTGAAACCGAAAGCCATGCATGTTCGGCGGCCGAATGTCACCTTCGGCGTCCGAACCTGGCTTTTCTGCCTTGGTTCTTTTCTTTCAAAAACTCTTTTCATTTAAGCTTAAAAACATTAAAACATACTACATTACGTTAAAAAACCATCAATCTTACCCTTCTAAAGAATTTCGACATCCTGGATTCCACCGGACGACAGGAATTCCGATGCCGGACTTTAGCCGGGTATTACAACGGGCACTACTCTGCTGGTGATTTCTACTAGCTCGGGCCCTGCTAAGGCCCTTTCTCCAACTTCTTCCTAGCAGATAGGTGACCTGCACTTCCTTCCATACAAAGCTTCATATGGAGCCATCCCTATGCTAGCATGATAGCTGTTATTGTAGGCAAACTCCACCAAGGGTAGATGCTGCCTCCAAGAACCGCCAAAATCTAGCACACACATTCTGAGCATATCTTATATGGTCTGGATGGTCCTCTCTGACTGTCCATCGGTCTATGGATGGAAAGCAGTGCTAAAATCTAGCCTGGTACCCATAGCGTTCTGCAGACTCCGCCAAAACCTGGAGGTGAACTGGGGTCCCCTATCTGACACTATTGAAATGGGAGCCCCATGCAGCCTAACAACTTCCTCCACATAAACCTGCGCTAATTTGTCCACAGAATAGCCACTCCTGACAGGGATGAAGTGAGCAGATTTGGTCAGTCTGTCCACAATCACCCATATGGAATCCAATCTGTTGGACGTTGCCGGTAACCCCACCACAAAATCCATAGTTATATTCTCCCATTTTCACTCTAGAATCGGTAGTGAGTTAAGCATTCCAGCCGGCTTCTAATGTTCCAGCTTCACCCTCTGACATACCTCGCAGGCGGATACAAACTGTGCCACTTCTCTCTTTATAGCTGGCCACCAATAAACTCTCTTAAGATCTTCATACATTTTGGTGGCTCCAGGGTGAACACTGTATCTAGCATTATGAGCTTCTCTCATAATGTCTCCCTTCAGACTCACATCATCTGGTACACATAACCTGCTCCCGTAGCGGAGGATCCCTTTGTTGTCAAATCTGAACTCCTCATTCTTGCCTGACGGAACAGTCCTGGCAATTTTCACTAACTCTGGGTCCTCATGCTGTTTCTGAGCCACCTGCTCTAGAAACACGGGTGCTACTCTCATCTTAGCTATCAAAGCACCTGTACCAGACAACTCCAACTGCAGCCTTTTATTAATGAGCTTATAGAATTCCCTCACCACCGGTCTTCTCTCTGCTGTAATATGGGATAGACTGCCAAGTGATTTCCGGCTTAGGGCATCTGCCACAATATTTGCCTTACCCGGATGGTACTGAATTTTGCAATCATAGTCACTGAGCAGTTCTACCCATCTTCTCTGCCTTAGGTTCAACTCTCTTTGACTTAAGATGTACTGCAAACTTTTATGATCTGTGAAGATCTCACATTTGACCCCATAAAGGTAATGCCTTCACATCTTGAGTGCAAAGATCATGGCTGCCATTTCTAGGTCATGTGTAGGGTAATTCAACTCATGCTTCTTCAGCTGCCTAAAAGCATAAGCAATTACCCTCTCATTTTGCATCAATACACAACCCAGTTCCACACGGGACGCATCACAAAACACTGTGAAGTCTTTATTACTGGTAGGCTGAGCTAACACCGATGCTGATGTTAACCTTTTCTTCAGCTCTTCAAAGCTTTCCTCACACTGCTCAGACCACACAAACCTCTGGTTCTTCTTGGTCAATCTGGTCATAGAAGCAGCAATTTTGGAGAAGTCCTGCACGAACCTCCTGTAGTAACCTACCAAACCCAGAAAACTCTTAATCTCTGTAACCGTAGTGGGTCTAGGCCAGTTAGCTACAGCTTCCACCTTCTTGGGGTCCACTTCAATTCCATGTTCTGACACCACATGCCCCAAGAATGAGATGCTCCTTAACCAGAACTCACACTTGGAGAACTTGGCACACAGGCCATGTTCCCTCAGGGTCTGCAAAACTATCCTCAGATGATGGGCATGCTCCTCTGCGTTTCTGCAATACACTAAGATATCGTCAATGAAAACGATAACAAAGTGATCTAGATACTGACTGAAAACTCTGTTCATGAGATCCATGAATGCTGCAGGGGCATTGGTTAGCCCAAACGGCATTATTAGGAGCTCATAATGCCCATATCTGGTCCTGAACGCCGTCTTTGGCACATCTTCTTCTCTGATTCTCAGCTGGTGGTACCCGGATCTTAGATCTATCTTGAAAAAGCAACCTGCTCCTGCTAGCTGGTCAAATAGATCGTCGATCCTAGGTAACAGATACTTATTCTTGGTAGTGACTTTGTTGAACTACCTGTAGTCGATACAAAGTCTCAAGGATCCATCCTTCTTCTTTACAAACAGCACTGGAGCACCCCAAGGTGAGGTACTCGGTCGGATGAAACCCTTGTCTACCAACTCTTGCAACTGCTCCTTTAGCTCCTTCAACTCTGCTGGTGCCATCCTGTAGGGAGGGATGGAGATTGGTCTGGTTCCAGGCATCAATTCTATTTCAAACTCTATCTCCCTAACAGGTGGTAGTCCTGGAAGCTCGTCTGGGAAGACATTTGGAAATTCTCTAACCACTGGCACTGAGGCGGGCTCCCTAACCTCACTATCCAGCTCTCTCACATGAGCTAGAAACCCTTGACAGCCCCTCCTGAGCAACCTACGAGCCTGCAGGGCTGATATCAGACCTCTAGGCATACCCCTCCTGTCTCCTCTGAAGACAACCTCTGACCCATCCTGATCTCTGAACCTAACTACCTTGTCTCTACAATCCAAGGTAGCACCATAAGTAGATAGCCAATCCATCCCTAGAATGACATCAAAATCAGTCAAATCTAGAACCACAAGGTCGGTTGGAAGGCATCTACTCTCAACAAACACTGGACTAAACCGGCAGACTGACTCTGCCACTGATGGATCACACTTGGGTCCACTGACCCAAAGGGGACACTCTAACCCATAGACTATCAAACCCAACCTCTCTATGGCTCTTGGAGCAACAAAAGAATGAGATGCACCAGGGTCCATTAAAGCATACACATCTGAACAACCAATGATGAGATTACCTGACACCACGGTGTTGGATGTGTTCGCCTCCTGCTGTGTCATAGTGAAGATCCGAGCTGGAGCTGATGGACCTTCACCTCGGGAACCTGCTGAAGAAGAGGCTGCCCCTCTCCCTCGGCCTCTGCCACTGCCCTGTGTCGCGGCTAGAGCTACTGACTGAGCCACACTACCAGAAGCTGTCTGCTGGGACTGTGCCATAAAAGGTGCCCTAGGACACTCCCGAGCCATGTGTCCCTCCTGCCCACACCTGAAGCAGGTTGTCGTCCCAAACCGACATACTTCCTTGTGTGGTTTACCACACCTCAAGCATTCTGAACCATCTGAACCTGAGCTCGAGCCACCACCTAATCCCAGACCTGTCTTTAAACGGTTCCAGAACTTATTCTTCTTTGGCTTTTTAATGGTACTGCCCCACTTTTTACTGCCTGAAGCTGCTGCACTCAGAGAAGAGGGATCTAACTTTCCCCTGCCTGGGGTCTTGGAACCCGAAGACTGAGCCACTTGCTGCTTAACTGTCCCTTGAATAATGGAACTAGCCTCCATTTTCCGTGCTGCATCCACTATGGTGTGGAAGTCCTCTCTCTCTGCTGCCAAAATTAGGGAGGAATACCTAGGGTGGAGCCTCATGGTATACCTCTTGGCCTTCTTCTGATCTGTATCATATGCTTGGCCCACATATTGCAGCAACTCCAGAAACCTGTCAGTGTATTCATCTACACTCATCTCCTCTGTCTGCCTTAGCTGCTCAAACTCAACAACCTTCAGCTCTCTAGAACTGTTTGGGTAGGCCCATCCTGCAAACTCATTAGCAAACTGCTCCCAGGATAAGCTCCCCAACCTCGGGTCCACATAATTCTTGAACCATTCTCGTGCCTTCTTGCACTTCAAAGTGAACCCCGCCATCTGAATGGCTCTACTATCATCTGCCCCTAACTCATCTGTAATCATTTTTACTGTCTTCAGGTACTCAAACGGATCATCTCCCGTCTTGAACTTGGGAGCATCCAGCTTCAAGTAATCAGTCATCTTTACCTTGCTCCCCACAGATGAGCTAGGCTTGGGTGTTTGGATTTTAGGGACTACAGGTTCTGCTGGTGGTGGAGGAGGTGCAGCATTCCCTAGGCTAGGGTTTGCTGGATTTGGATAGAAAGGTGAGGGTGGATACATAGGATACTGGGGATATGGTGGGTATAAAGGAGGGTAAGGCATGTAGGAGGGATATGGGTTAAAGCTGGAGTAATCCGATGTACCCCCTATCGGATACCTGGGCCCTGAGGAAAGGGTTGATACTGGGGTGGATGACCAAACCCCGAGGCCTAAGCGCCTCCTTGAGATTCTCCCATGCCCTCTTATGACATGCTCATGCCCAAGCTACCATCTCTTCTCTGCTTCTGATCCCCTTACATCAGTCGACATACCACCCTGAACTGTCCCCCTCCTACTTACATCAAAAGACCTTCTAGGGTCCCTTGACGTTCCCTCTCTACTTGATCTTTATGACATTGCCCTCGGCAATGCAGGGGGACGGGCATCCATGCCCTCATTCTCTGGTGGGACTCCAGTCAATCGTGCAGATCGACGAGTGCCTCGCATTCTGTTTACTGAAAAAAAAACAACACATACACATAAACATCAGCATCATATGGTTCATGTGGAAACACATGAACCCACATCACATACATCACATATCATTAATGCACATGCATATTATCATGGCATTTCACATCATTATCAAGACAGGACTCTACATCCTATCCTAGTGGACATGATTTTTTCTATTGTGCTTGCCCTTCTATAACATCTATGAGCCCGACACACTCTAGGTTCGACCATATGAACCTAGGGCTCTGATACCAATCTGTAACGACCCGAAAACCGGACCGCTACCGGCGCTAGGATCCAGATCGACTTAAGGTCGCCGGGACCCGTAGCAAGCCTAACATACAACCTATCATACCTGATAAATCCCATACATGATCATACATTTACATAAAAATTTTAAACTTTTCATACACCAAGCTTGACCTGTGCATGCACCATAATATTAAACATACAAACCCCATACTAGAGCCCTCATCAAATGCTCTAGCTGGGTCAACATAACATATGCCAAGCCTGGTTCAACATAATTCATCATTAAAACATTTCATAAGATCATGTACAAAAGGGATTAACATACATTAGGGCCAAGCACAATACTAATCCTCAATTCATCACTAGACAAAACCTTACATTACATTATTTTACATACCATGTCCACTACTAATCTATTACATAACCATATCTTTTACCCTTGACGACTTCCCGGTCTATCTTAAACCTGCAAACCTGGGGGTTAGGAAAAAGGGGTGAGCTACAAGAGCCTAGTGAGCAGAACAATAAAAACAGTTTATAAACATATGCCATCATGAAATGCATCACATCACAAACAATTCACATCACGGATGGATTTATCTCCAATATCCCTCACATAGTCCAATTTTGCTAGGGGCGTAGAATGGGCCTCACTGGTCTTTCTCTTAACATCACATAACATAACATATCCAATGTGCCAAGGGTGTAGAATGGGTCTCACTGGTCTTTCTCTCACATCGTGCTAAGGGCGTAGAATGCGCCTCACTGGACTTCCATACCGTATCATAACATATCATATTGAGGGCTAGTGGGTCATCCAATATCTATCCACATCAACAACATATTATGCAATGCATCATATTCGTGAATTCTAATGCAAGACAACCTAGTACATAACATGGCATTCGTGATGCATGAACATGCTAAAAATTTCATTTACTTTAAAACATAGTTTAGTTCTACTCACCTCTGGCTGACTCTGAAACAGCTAGCACTGCTGGCCTCCTCTGTTCCTCGGGTCCGATCCTACACAGGTGGACTCAAATGAGTGACCAAACAAACTCTAACATAACTCTAATCATCTCCCCAAATATCCCCTAAAACATCACCAAAACATGCATAGAAAACATGCAAAGGAAGGCTGGATAGGGCACTTTCGGCGGCAGGTTCGGCGGCCGAAAGTCCCTCAAGAGCCGAAAGTCAAGCACTTTTGGGGGCAGGGTTCGGCGGCCGAAAGTCCTTCCAGAGCCGAAAGTCACCCACTTTCGGGGGCAGGTTCGGCGGCCGAAACTCCCCTCCAGAGCCGAAAGTCCAAACTTTTGGAGGCGAGTTTAGGCGGTCAAACTGCCTCCACAAGCAGGTTCGGTGGCCGAAAGTGGCTTCGGCGGCCGAACCTGGGCTCTTCCAAAGGGCAGACTCCGGTTCCGCCTTGCCAAACCAACCACCCTCAATAACCCAACAAGCATCAAAACTATACTAAGACATGCATAAATACATTTCCAAGCATATAGGGGCTTAAAACTTACCTACACCCCAACAACATCAACATTTAACATACATTTAACATTTAACTAACATAAACCCTAACATTAAATAACTAGCCTAAACATGCATAGAAACCCCTTAACCCTTCTTAAAACTTACTTAAAACATAAAAGAAAGCGAGGATCTATGCTTACCTCTTGAAGATCGAGAGGAGAGGTGATCCAAACTCGGAGATTAGGAGAAATCGAGCTCCGGGGTCTCTGACTCGCGATTGTAGAAGCCGGTCAAAAATAACCTTTCCGGTTATCAACAATTTTACAATTGCAGATAGTGGTAAAGGATCGAATCCACAGAGAATAGTAAACTTATCTATTTTTCTTAACAAAACCAAGATATTAAACTGGATGAGAAACTGAAAGCAAGTAACTGAAAGCGGAACAAAAGTAAAGTGCAATAAAGTAAAAAGGGGGAGTTTTGAGATTGATTTGATTAGCAAACTACTGAAAGCAATTAAATAAGCAAGTAATTAAAATAAAAGAGAAATTCAATATGAAAAACATCTAGTTGAAGAGATGGATCCACTTTGGTTGTTCGGATTGATCATTGAAACTTATGTTCTCTTGATTGATTCAATAGATTAGTTATGGAGGTGGAAGATGCTTCTCACCACTATGTCTCTCCTTATGATTAAATTAATTAGGGAACATCCTCTAATCAATTACTAATTAACAAATTGCCAATGAACATCCTTGGGCCTTAGGCATCAAAACAATTGTCAATTGCATGAAGAAATAGAGAGACCCAATCCTAGCTACCCAAACGCATGGAGATATTGCTAGATCATACAATTCCTTAGTTGTTACACCAAGCGTTCTTATGTTAGAATAATTTCAGCAATTACGGACTAAAAATTATCCCAACTAACAATCAATTACCTTGCAATCAAGAATCAAGTGGCCAATTTGATCAAAACAACAAAGTAATCATAGATTCAAGCACTCAATTGTATGAATATTGAACTAATCAAAGACAAATAGTTTATGTTCAGATCTCACAATCCATAAAACAACCTTAGTTTCAACCAATCTTCAACTAGAATAAAAGGTTTCAGCCACTCATGGCTGAAACAAAATAGAAAATAAAAAGATAACACAAAGAAAGATGAACTGAATTGGAGATGGAGATGGTGCGCCTTGTTTGGCCGGATGGGGGAGAAGGAGTTGCTGTCCAATCTGCCTTGGATGGCCTCTTTGAGATCTTTAAATATGTTTTAAGGTGCTGTCTTAGGGTTTCAAGAGGCTGACCACATTTTTAGAGGGTGCCCAAAATGCCCTTGGTCCAAGATGTGCCATCCATGCACATGTGTGAAGGGAAAAACATGGTGCATGTGTGGCTTGTGTAAGAGTGGGTCTTTTGGTCTTTGTTTGCTGCCCAAATGTCTTCAAGATGCTGCCCAAGGTGCCCAAGACTTGCCTTCACACTCTCCTTGCCGCCCATGCACTAATAAGGAAGGTGGAGCCTCCTTTGCAATTTGAATTTTGAATGTGCAAGGCATGTGGTGGCAAGTATGTGATCTTTGGATTTGGCTTCCTTGATAAGCTGGATTTTGAAATTCAAAATTTGAATATGAATCTTGAAGATTTGAATTTCAAAATACTTTCCTTATTTGGCTCTTCATATATGGCAACTTGAGACGTGGCTTTTTGAATAAGGGAAAAGCTACTTGGAGATTTGAAATTTGAATTTCAAATTGTTTTGGCTGAATGTTCATTCCATATTTGCCACTTTCCTTATTTAGAACTTTCCTTATTTATCTTCACTTGAATTCAACTTGGCAGGCTTGCTCTCCTTTGTTCCATTTAAGGCAGTTTTAAGGGTATTTTCTTCAAAATGTCCTTTTTCACCATTTTCTGCAAAATAATGTCAAGAGCATTAAATTAAGCAGAAATCATGTAAATAATCATCAATAATATTAAGATAAAATGGACTAAAATATGTTCTATCAGTCTCCAAACTTCAAAAACTTGATCTTAGCTTTAAAATCTTCAAAAACCAAGTAAAACTCATCAAAAACTCGAAGAGATTGAAGGAAAACAACAAATCGACTAAAGGAAGGTGAAATCTCACCTATGCCCGAAACTAGAGAGAGAAAACTCGCCCATTTTCGGATAAGGGGCCATTTATAGGTGGCTGATCAGACCACCTTCGGGGGCCAAAGGTGCCTCCGCAAGAGGCCAATGTTCGGCGGCCGAACATGAGGTTCGGCGGCCGAACTTGGCATTTTCCCCTTGATCTTTTCTTTCAAAACTCAATTTCTTTCTTCGTAAAAACTATAAAAACATATGAAAACATTTTAGAAAACCTTTATTTTACCAAACCTTTATTTTACCCTTCTAGAAGGCTCCGACATCCGAGAAATTCCAGATTCCAACGGAGATTCCGCTGGAAAGTAGGAATTCTGATGTCGGGGTCTAGTCGGGTATTACAAGTACACACATGCCCTATTTAAAATTACTAAAATAAATTAATAATTTATCTAAACACATTGGACTTTTCAAAAAATTTGTCCATAACCATCCATCACGCAAATAAATCATATTAAATGCATATAAATTAACAATTAATTTATTTTATATTTATTATTGATTTTTATACTAAAATTAAAAATTTGACAATTTAACATTTTAATTTTAGTAATGAAAAATAATTCATGAGTAAAATAATTTTATTTAGACTTCTAATCATATTAGAAAATTGATGACAACAAATTACAAAATTAAATTTAATGTTATTAATTTAATAAATAAAATAATTTTATTCATATTTCTAATCAAATCAGAAAATACACTAAAATTAATTTTAATTAGTATCAAAATAATTAAATGGTCCAAATTAATAAAACATGTTTTAAATTAAATAGTCATTTAATTTAAACACATAAAATAATTTAAAAATAAAAAAAATTACTTTTTAATTTTTGAAATATAGTATAATTAATAGATTTATCTCTCTATTTTTAGAACGCAACACTTTCGTTCTAGATATTTAATTGCATCGAAATTCAAGGTCTCTCCATCAAAATTTTTTGTTAAGTCAATAATTTCCTCTTGATTAAAGGAAAATAATAAATATAATTTCAAAAATACCCTTATCAATAATAAAATGAAAAAATTATTATATAGTCTATATAATATGAAAAAAATCGCTACTTAGTTCTTTAAATTTGAAAAATATATTAAAATATCTTTGATATTTAAAAAGTCTACTAGACAGTTTCTTTATTAATTTTATCACTAAATATTTTACTATTTAGACCCTATAGTTTAAAAAATTATTAGTTGGTCCCTCAAATTATAAAAAAATTTACTAATTAGTCCTTTCATATCATGGGTTATTTTAGATTTCTTTTTATAATATTTAACGACTAAAATTAATAAAAAAATATTAACTAGTACACTTTTAAAATATCAGAGATATTTTAATGAATTTTTCAAATGGCAAGTAGTAATCGACAGCAAGCGGCATAACAACAACAATTCCTATTCAGTTTTAATTTTTTATTTTTAATTATTTAAATTTTATATATTTTGATTTTTATTATTTTTACTGAATTTGAATATTAAATTTATTGAAATTTTTATTTGTTTATGGAGATTGAGTTTGAGATTTTCTTCCTTAAATTTTGATAAAATTATACTTTAGAGACTAAAGTGTTAAATTTAAAAAATAGAGAGACAAATCTGTTAATTATGTAATATTTTAGGGACGAAAACATATTTTTTTCTTCAATTCTTTGAGAGGGGAATTTATAAATTTGTAGTAATTAAATTTCACATACTAAAGTGTTGGGTTCTAGAAAGAGTAATTCGGTCATTTTTTTTGTCATTAATGGCATTTTTTATGGAAAAACTTTTAATTTTGATGGAATTAAACTTTAGAGATGAAAGTGTTGAATTCTAAAAATAGAAAGATAAATCTATTAATTATGTTTTTTTCAGAGACTAAAAAATAATTTTTCCTTCTAAAATTTATTTTCTACCCAAAAAAGATTATTTTGAAACTTTTTCAAAATTACAGGAATCAAATTGAAATTTGAATAGAGTCATTTTCTTTCCTAGGAAGAAGCCCCAGTCGCCACACGCCTCTCCGAATGCTCAACCGTCGACCAAGCCAGCCATCATCGCCTCTAGCATGAGACGACAACTGTGTAACTCTTGCGCTTCCACCGGCTAGCCTGTAGTGACAAGATCATCGGCATCGAGGTGCCCTCTCCCGCGACAGATCCGTGAGGAGAAAAAATATGAGACACCACCGACGCGCGATGGGCCTGTGCATGGCGGTCACGCCATTCGCAGCTTTGCTGTTCACCATCGCTCATCATGTGTACAAGGCGACTGCGTACCTCGACGATGGCTATCGACTCGCGAGGGGATCTCGAACCGAGACTTTCTCGGCTTACCCCACAGTGCGACAAGCCTCCAACTCTCGCTGTCGCTCTCACAACATTGCTTCGGCAACCAGTCGTCACTGGTTGAGCACGCGTCAGTGGTGAGACCCATCGCATGCTTGCCTATGTCCATCGCAGGTGATAGTTGGCTGCAGTTGGTTCTTGCCCATTTATAGGTTCACAATGACTATTCATCGTGAATCCATATTTTGCAGAATTCTTTTTTATAAATTTTGATAAAAAAATAACTGTTTTAATTTCTAGATCATAACAATTTTCATAAAATTAAATATGAGATTTTCGAAAAATATTAAATTCTATTAGCACACAAAATTTAATCCAATTAACCCAATAATAAATATAATTATCTATTATACTTTAATCATTTAAATTTAATTCTAATACTAGTATTAGATTTCAATCAGATTGCAAAAAATTGAAAAATAAAATTTTTCTCTAACCTAAATTATGTTTAAATGAAAAAAGTAATAATAATTAAAGAAAAAATAAATATCTTTTATTTTTTTTTAGCAAAACATGAGATCGGTCACTTTGATTGGGTTGTACCAAACCACAAATCGTCAAAGTATCCGGTATCTAATGATATGCACACAGAATAGCAATCGAAAAACCTTAAAACAGTTCTAAAACATTGAGAAAGAGAGAGATTTTGAGTGCTAACTCTCTACCTTTCCTACAAATTCTGGATGCTCTTAGAAGGATAGAGTTATTTCAAACTCTCATAAGATATCTTTTTATACTAAAACCTAGGGGTGAGCAGTATTCGGTTCAAACCGAAAAAACCGACCGAACTAAATTAATTTGAAATTTCAGTTTGATTTTTATTCAATTCGGTTTGGTTCGATTTTTAATTTCAAAAATTTCGGTTATTTCAGTTTGGTTCGGTTTTGATCAGAAAAAAATCGAAAAAATTGAATCGAACCGATTAGTGATAATAATATGTTATTTTCAATAGTATAGAGAAATTAAATCATGTTAAGATTAAAATATTTTAATTAAATTTTAAAATACTAAAAATAAAGTGTAAAAAATAAAAAATTTATTAAAAATCAAAACTGATTAAACCGAACCGAATCAGACCGGTTCAGTTTAATTCAGTTTCTAATCAAAATCAGTTCGATTTTCATAAATACTAAAATTTCGATTTTTGATTTATTCAGTTCGGTTCGGTTATTCCTACTTTGAGTAGGAATATTATTTCAGTGTTTGTTTTGGACGATGAAGATTTTTCATTTCTCATTAAGAATAAGAAATGCTCCATTTATAATAAAGATGATTTGCTTTATTGTATTGCAAATTCATATGATGGCCTTTATGTCCTTAATCTAGATGATTCTAGAGACAATAATATTTATAATATAACTTCTAAGAAAACTAAGCCAAATGAGTTAAACCCAACATATTTATGGCATTGCCGTCTTAGCCATATAAATGAGAACCGTATATCTAAGCTCCATAAGGATGATTTATTAGATTCATCTGATTTTGAATCATTTGAAAATTATGAATCTTGTTTGTCTGGTAAGATAACAAAAGACCCTTTTACTGAACAAGGTCAAAGGGTTTCAGACTTGTTGGGTTTAGTACATACAGATGTATGTGACCCACTAAGTATTAGTGCAAGGAGATGGATGATTTCAGTAGCTATGACTATATCTATCTAATGAAACATAAACATGAATCTTTTGAAATGTTTAGAACTTTTCAAAATGAAGTACAAAATCAACTTGGTAAAACTATTAAAATGCTTCGATCTGATCGAGGTGGTAAATATTTGAGCCAAGAGTTTGATGAACATCTTAGAAATTGTGGGATTGTTTCACAATTAACTCCTCCAGAAACTCCAAAATAGAATGGTGTTTCTGAAAGGAGAAATCAAACTTTATTAGATATGGTTTGATCTATGATGAGTCAAACAAATCTCCCTTTACCGTTTTGGTTATGCCTTGGAGACAACTGCATTCATGTATCTTTGTTTGGGAAGGTAATTTCCCTTGAGATTCAAGCTTGCTCATGGAGATGGCCATTTGACTCATTTGTTGTTGGAGACTTTGCACAGTATTTGCCAATGATTTCACCATCTCTTCAAGGTGCATGTTGGACTTCTAAGGTACTGCTTGGGCTGGATTTCTTTGATAATTTTGGTAGTTGTTGGCCCTAGCATAGCTAAAGTTTGGATGCTCTCTCCAACATGGATTGTAGGTGTTAGAGTATGGATCATGTCTTGGCTGGCCATTGAATCTTCCAATTGCATTTACTTGCTGGTCATCCTCTTGAAGTGTAGGACATTGATCAGTTGGGTGTCCCATACTTGCATATATCCCATATGGCCTAATTTGCTAAAGTTGTTGAGCTTGCTGGGCTTGACCTATAATAAGACTTCTCACTGCAGAGGTTAGTTCAGAAATTTGAGAAGTAAGATTCAGCAGCTATTGCAATTGGATCAGTAGTTGTTTTCACAGTTTCAGCAGTATTGGTCTCTGTTTCAACAGAGTGTTGTTCAGTTAATGCAAAAGGTGTTGCTGGTTCAGTTGTTTCAGCAAATTCTGGTTCAGTAGCAGGGTATGCAGGCTTCTCTGTTTCTATAGTGGCAGTTTCAACAGGTGTTGTTTCTTGGACAACAACGGTTTCAATGTTCTGTGTAGCAGTGTTTATGGCTGCTTTCAGGTTAGATGCTATTGTTGATGAATACTGTTTTGAGGCTTGGCTCCTCGGATTGGCTTGTCTTCTTAGTTGCTTGATGTGCACTCAATTTTTGTATCTTAGAGTATATTTTCTTTACGTCCAGCCCTGGTCATGAAAGAAAAATATGTTAGTTAAATCAATTCCCTAGCAACGGTGCCAATTTTTTACTGTGCAATTGTCAAAACCGATCAAAAAGATTTTTAGTTATCAACAATTTTACAACTGTAGATAGTGATAAAAGGATCGTATCCACAGGGAATTGATACGTACCTATTATTCTATCAATGACCAAGTGAATAAACTGAAAATAAAAATAAAATGGGGGGTTTTGAAGTTTGATGAACTAAACTAGAATTAAAAGCAATATAGTAAAGGAAATAATAAAGTAAACAAAATTTAATAATGAGGAGAGTCTAGTTGAAGCATAGGACCATTTCAGTTATTGGGATTGATCATTGACACTTAGGTTCTTTTATTTGGCTCAATAAATTAGTTATGAGGTTGGAAGACGCTCCTCACCTCTATATCCCTCCTTAAGCGTAGATTAATTAGGAAACGTTCTCTAATTAATCACTAATTAACAAGTTGCCAAGAAACGTCCTTGGGGCTTTTGATTCATACAACTGTTAATTGCATTAAGAAATAGAGAGACCTAATTCTAGCTAACCAAACGTATGGTGATCTTGAGCTAGATTATGCAATCTCATTAGTTTTTACACCAAGAGTTACTTGTGTTTGAATAATTCAAGTAATTATGGACTTAAACTACCCAAACTAACAATTTATCACTTTGCAATCAAGAATCAATGGGCCCTATTGATCTAAACAACAAAGTAACAATAGAATTAAGTATGAAATCGCATAAATATTGATAAATAAAAGATGAACACAATAGTTTCAGATCTCCCAATCCACTAACAAACTGAAATTTCACCTAATCTTCAATTACAAATTAGGGTTTCGGCCACTCATGGATGAAACTAACATCAAAATAAAGAAAGAAAGCAAGAACAAGGAATTCGGCCGGCTAGGCAGCTGCTGGTGCGGCGATGGTGCTTGCTGCTGGGTGATGATCCAAATTTCTCCTTTCCTCCCCTTTTTGGCTGCTGGAAGGCTGTCTATTTATAGTTGAATGGAGAATCCTAGGTCATCCCTTGATTGGATGGAATTTTTCTTCAATTTGGACCTTAATTCCCTTTATAATTGTGTTTCTTTATGTTTTGGACTTCTTGGTGGGACGAAATACTGTTGCTGAGGTGTTTGGTATGCTACTGATGTGTCTTGATGTGTTTGAGATAGGATAGAACTCTGAAAATTAGAATTTCTAGTTTTTCCGCATTTCTACACAATTCTGTTGCAAAATCTGTTTGGGCAACTGTTTGGGCAAAAAGCTGGCTAAACAGTCAGTCTGTGCTGTCTGCTTTTCTATTTCTGCTCTACGGGATTTGGTTTGGGCGACTGTTTGGGCAAATAGTTGGCCAAACAACAAGTCTGCACTACTCATTATCCTTCCCAATTTTTGTTGTAAAATTGATTTGGGTAGTGGTTTGGGCAAACAGCTCTTGGCACACCAAAGCTTGACTTCTTAGCTTTTTCTTCTATTCTCTTGAGCAGCTTTCTTAGCCATTCATGAGGGTGGTTTGGCCAAACAACTTCGGCCAAATCATCTTTTGGGTATTTTTAGACCATTTTTCACCAATTTATCATTTTACACCATTTTCTGCAAAACAATATTAAAACCACAAAATTAGATAGAAAATGTGTAATTTAACATCAATAATAACATGAAAAATGGGCCTAATTTTGGTTTGATCAATAAGCTAGCTCCAAAATCTATCAATTGCAATTTTGTGGGATATCCTAAGAAAACCAAAAGATACTATTTCTATATTCTCTCAAAGAATAAAGTGTTTGTTGCTCGAAATGGTACCTTATTAGAAAAGAAATTTATCTCTAAGAGAATCAGTGGGAGTACATTACAACTTGAGGAATCTCAAGCACCACAAGAGAGCATTGAACCGCCAATAGAACCACTTCCAGAACTACAAACAGTTATGGAAGCTGAAAGGGTAACATAAGTCCCATGCAGATCTGATAAGACGTGTCATCAGCCTGAGAGATATGGATTTCTCATGACTGATAGTCGTGAAGTTTTTCTCATTGATCAAGATGAGCCTACTACCTATCAAGAAGTTGTGTTAGGTCCAAATTCTAAGAAATAACTTTATGCCATGAATCTAAAATGCAATCTATGTATGACAATCAAGTTTGGTCATTAATTGATCCCTCTGAGGGTGTTAAGACCATTAGTTGCAAATGGGTTTTCAAGAAGAAAACTGACATGGATAGAAATGTTCATACCTACAAAGCAATGCTTGTTGCAAAAGGTTTTAAACAAACTCATGGTATAGACTATGATGAGACATTTTCGCCAGTTGCAATACTTAAGTCGGTTAGAATTCTCATTGCCATTGCTGCGTACTATGATTATGAGATATGGCAAATGGATGTCAAAATAACTTTCCTTAATGGAAACTTACTTAAGGATGTGTACATGACACAACCTAAGGATTTTGTAATCCTTGAGAATTCGGGAAAGATTTGCAAGCTTCAAAGATCCATTTATGGATTGAAGCAAGCATCTCGGAGCTAGAATCTTCATTTTGATGAGACATTTAGAGAATTTGGATTCATTAAGAATGAAGATGAACCCTGTTTTTACAAGATGGTTAATGGGAGTGCAGTTGTGTTTCTAGTCCTATATGTGGATGACATATTACTCATTGGAAATGATATCTCTACCTTGTAAAAGGTTAGGACTTGGTTAGGGAATTCTTTTTCTGTAATACCCGGTTAGACCCCAGCATCGAAATTCCTATCTTCCGGCAGAATTTCCGTTGGAATCCGAAATTTCTCGGATGTCGGAACTCTCTAGAAGGGTAAAATATGTTTTTATAAAATGTTTTTACATGTTTTTATAGTTTTAATGAAGAAAGAAAATAGAGTTTTGAAAGAAAAAGCCATGGAGGAAAAACCCAGGTTCGGCCGCCGAACCTCAAGTTCGGCCGCCGAACATTGGGCTCTTGCAGAAGCACCTTTGGCCCCTGAAGGTGGTCTGGCCAGCCACCTATAAAAGGCCCCTTGTCCGAAAATAGGCGAGTTTTCTCTCTCTATTTTCGGGCATAGGTGAGATTTCACCCTCCTTTGATTGATTTTATGTTTTCCTTCAAATCCTTCAAGTTTTTGACGAGTTTTTACCTTTGTTTTGAAGATTTTAAGCTAAGATCAAAGTTTTGAAGCTTGGAGACCCCCGGAGCTTGTTCCTCCATATCTCCAAGTTTGGGATCGCATCTCCTCTCGATCTTCAAGAGGTAAGTGTAGATCCATGCCTTTTATGATGTTTTAAGTAAGTTTTAAGAAGGGGTTAAGGGTTTTGAGGTATGTTTAGGCTAGTTGTAAAATGTTAGGGTTTATGTTAGTTTAATGTGAAATGTGATGCTATGTTGATGTTTGTTGGGGTTTTGGCCTGATTTTATGCCCCTATATACTTAAATAAGTGTTTATGCATGTTTTAGAATAGTTGAATGCATGTTGGGAAGTTAGGATGGCTGAGTGTAGGGATGGCAGAATCGAGTTCTGCCACCCAGAAGGATCCAGGTTTGGCAGCCGAAGCCAGTTTCGGCCGCCGAAACTGCCAGAGGAGGCAGTTTTGGCCGCCTAAACTCGCCCCCGAAAGTTGGACTTTTGGCTATGGAGGGGAGTTTCGGTCACCGAACCTGCCCCCGAAGGTTAGTGACTTTCGGATCTGGAGGGAGTTTCGGCCGCTGAACCTGCCCCCGAAAGTGCCTGACTTTCGGATCTGTAGGGACCTTCGGCCACCGAACCTGCCGCCGAAAGTCTCCTGCCCAGCCTTCCTTTGCTTGTTTTGCATGCATGTTTCATGATGTTTTAGGGGGTTTTTGGAGAGTTGTTTAGAGTCATGTTAGAGTATGTTTAGTCCCTCATTTGAGTCCACCTGTGTAGGATCGGACCTGAGGAACCGAGGTGATCAGCAGTGAGATAGCTGCTTCAGAGTTAGTTTAGAGTCAGCCAAAGGTGAGTATAACTAAACTAATCTTTTATTTCAAGAAATCAAATGTTTTAAGCATGTTCATGCATCATGTATATGAAATAGGTTGGATACATTAGATTTCACGAATATGCCGCATTGCATAATTGGTTGTTCATGTTGATGTTATGTAATAGAAGTCCTGAGGAGCCCCACCGAGGGCTGGGCATAGAGTACAGGAAAGACCAGGTGTGGCCTGCACTACGCCCTAGGCACAGAGCTTATGTTATGTAATAGAAGTCCTGAGGAGCTCCACCGAGGGCCGGGCACAGAGTAGAGGGATTTTTGGGTCAGTCCATCCTTAATGTGATTTGTTTGTGATGTGATGCATTTCATGAAAGCATATGTTTAAATAACTATTTTTACTGTTCTGCTCATTGGGCTCTAGTAGCTCACCCCTTTCCCTTAACCTCCAGGTTTGTAGGAGCACAGGTAGCTATGGGAAAGTCAGCAAGGTTATGGTATAGTCTATGTAATAGATTAGCAGTGGACATGAAATGACATATAATGTAATGTAAGGTATTGTACAGTGATGTATTGAGGATTAGTATTGTGCTTGGCCCTAATGTATGGTTAATCCCTTTTGTACATGATCTTTATGTAAATGTTTTAATGATATACTGATAGAGCATATTTTAGTCCATATTTTCATGATCTTATTGATGTTTGTTTACACCTATTCTACCTAATTTTGTGGTTTTAATTATGTTTTGCAAGTATTAGGTGTGAAGAAATAATTTGGAGAAAATGCTCTTAAAAATGCCAAAAGAAGCCAAAACTAGAGAAGCAACCTTCGGAGGCAACTTTCGGAAGCCAAAAATCAGTCACCTTCGGCGGCGACCTTCGGCGGTCGAAAGAGGACTCCAGAGACGAAAGTCGACCACCTTCGGCGGCACCTTCGGCGGCACCTTCGGCCGCCGAACCTTGTGTCCAGAGCCGAAAGTCCAGCCTCCGAAACTCACTTTAGGCAACCAAAAATGCACTTCAATGCACACTTTCCTTATTCAAGAAGCCATATCCCAAGTTGCCATATTTGAGGAGCCAAACAAGGGAAGTATTTTGAGATCCAAATCTTCAAGATTCACATTCAAATATTGGATTTCAAGATCAAGCTTATTAAGGAAGCCAAATCCAAAGATCACATGTTTCCCACTTAGTATCATGCACATTCAAAATTCAAAAGGAGGCTCCACCTTCCTTATTAGTGCATGGGCAACCTCTTAACTCTTTAGGCAGCATCTTGAAGACCTTGGGTAGTAATTAAAAAGACCAAAGAGCCCCCACTTGCCTCCCAACACATGCATCTCGTTTTTGCCTTCACCCATGCACAAAGAAGGCACATATGGGACCAAGGGCACTTTGGACAGCCTCTAAAAGACTCATGGACTGCCACCAAACCCTAAGGAGCCTCTCAAGGTCTATTTAAAGGCTTCAAGAAGACAAGAAGTCGGATTTGGTTCCACCACTTCTCCAAGAAATCGGCAAGCCTCTCCTAGGCTCTCTCTTCATCTAGTTCTTCATCTTTCTTTCTTCTTTTCTTTTATTTTCTGTTTTGGTTCAGCCATGAGTGGCTGAAACCCTCTTTCTAGTTGAAGTTTGGTTGAAACTAAGGTTGTTTAAAGAGTTGTGAGATCTGAACAGAAACTTTTGTCTTTGATTTTATTCAATATTCATGCAATTGTGCTTAATTCTAAGATTGCTTTGTTGTTTTGATCAAATTGGCCACTTGATTCTTGATTGCAAAGTTAATTGATTGTTGGATTAGGATATTTGTTAGTCCGTAATTGCTGGAAATATTCTGTCCATAGAACACTTGGAGTAAAAACCCAAGAAATTGTATGATCTAGCAACATCTCATGCGTTTGAGTAGCTAGGGATTGTATCTTTCTTGTTCTTCATGCAATTGGCAATTGTTTTGATGCCTATAGCCCAAGGATGTTCCTTGGCAATTTATTGATTAGTAATTGGTTAGAGGACATTCCCTAATCAGTTTATTCATAAGGAAAGACATGGTGGTGAGAAGCGTCTTCCACCCCCATAACCAACCTATTGAATCAATCAAGATAACCATGTTTCAATGATCAACCCAAACAACCAAGGTGGATCCATATCTTCAACTAGACTTTTCTCATATTGATTTCCTCTTTTATTTTAATTACTTGCTGTTTTATTTGCTTTCAATAGTTGTTAGTCAAATCATTTCAAAACCCCCCCTTTTTACTTTTCTTGCACTTGTTTCTATTTCTCTTTGATTACTTGCTTTCACTTGTGCTTTCAATTAGTTCTATTGGTCTTGATTGAGATAAATAAATAGGTAATCAATTCTCTGTGGATACGATCCTTCACCACTATCTACAGTTGTAAATTGTAGGTAACCAAGAAGGTTATTTTTCACCGGCCTCTAGAACCGCTCCTGTCAAAAATTGGCGCCGTTACCGGGGAATTGATTTCACTTGTTTGTTTATTTTCTTTCATGACCAAATCTGAAAGTAGGGATACTCTGCCCTTTGATCCAGAAATTGAACGCACCATCAGAAGGCTAGGAAAGCAAGCCTCAAACGCAGAACCTTCTGCCCAACTTTCGGCCGCCGAAACTCACCAACATTCGGCCATCGAAAGTCCTGCACTCCAGCAACCAAATCTTGCACCAATGGCAGAACCTCAAGCACCAGCTGCTGCCCATAATGGACATGCTGTCTAAGGCCAGATAATTCAAGAAAATCCAGCAAATAGGCCACAAGCACAAAGGGAAAGAACCATGAGGGAGTTAGCAACTCCTATAGGTGATTATGCTCCACTTTGCATCACCTATCCACCTCTTACAGTTCCCTTTGAACTCAAGACAGGTTTGATAAATATTCTTCCTAAGTTTAGAGGTAGAGAGAATGAAAATCCACATAAGCACTTAAAAGAATTTAAAATTATTTGCTCATCCATGAGACCTCAAGGGATCTCTGAAGATCATGTTAAACTAAGAGCCTTCCCCTTTTCATTAGATGACCATGCTAAGGATTGGTTATTTTATTTGCCACCTGGATCTATAACTTCTTAGGATGATATGGTCCAAGCCTTTTTGGACAAATACTTCCCGCCATCTAAATCAATTGGCATAATAAGCGAAATCACTAGCATAAGGCAAAGACCAACTGAGGACTTATATGATTATTGGGAAAGGTTTGAAAGACTATGTACAGGTTGTCCACAACATGATATGTCAGACAAAGCCCTCATTCAGTTCTTCTATGGAGGATTGATTCCATCAGAAAGAAAACTCATAAATGTAGCCTGTGGAGGATCTATCCTAGACAAGTCACCAAGGGAGATGAAAGAACTAATATCTACTCTTGCAGCCTCATCTAGGCAGTATGGAGAAGAAAGGCAACTGCAAAGGGCCAATGAGGTAAGTTTTCCTACTATGTCTGAACTAACATCTATTATGAAAAATATTTCTGTAGAAGTTGTGCAACAGATTCAAACACCCCAGCCTCCTAGGCCATGTGGGATTTGCTTATATGTAGGACACCCCACTGATCAATGTCCTACCCTCCAAGAAGACAATCAACAAGTCAATGCAATTGGGAGGTACAACAACCAACCTAGATATGATCCATATTCCAATACATACAATCCAGGTTGGAGAGATCACCCCAATTTTAGCTATGGGAAGCCCAACAATGATCAGAATTACCAAAATTTTCAAAGAAATCAAGTCCAACCAGCACCTTCAAATCCAAATCAGAACCTTGAAAAGATCATGCAAACAATGATGGAAACAATGGTCAATACCATGCAAGGCGTGCGACAAGAGATAGGCCAACTGGCTGCATCCATCGGCAGATCTGAATCCCAAGGTAAGCTCCCTTCTCAAACTGAAACCAACCCCAGACAGAATGTTAATGCTATTACTTTGAGAAGTGGCAAAGAGCTTCAAGATACTAATCATGAGCAAGAAAAAGAACCAAGGCCACCTGAAGCCTCTCCATCTCAATCAGAACCACTTCCTGCACACAAGACTGATCCAAAGGTAAGCTTTCACATCCCACCTCCTTTTCCGAAAAGATTTGAAAGAACGCAAAAAGAAAAAGAGGAAAAGGAGATTCTTGAGACTTTCAGAAAAGTGGAGATCAACATACCACTACTAGATGTTGTCAAGCAAATTCCTATGTATGCCAAATTTCTGAAGGAGCTTTGCACCAATAGAAGGAAGCTTGCTGAAAGAGAAAAAGTGTAGGTGAGGTAGTTACTGCTGTTATTAAAAGAGAACTCCCTACCAAATGCAAGGACAAAGGTATGTTTGCTATCTCTTGTAAAATTGGGAATGTTGGTATCAAGAAAGCCATGTGTGATCTTGGTGCATCTATCAATGTCATGCCTCTCTCCATCTATAAATCTCTCAATGCATGTGCACTAAAAGAAACAAGAGTTGTGATACAATTGGCTGATAGATCTGTGGTACACCCCATAGGTGTTCTTCAAGCTGTCTTAGTCCAAGTGGATGAACTTGTCTTTCCTGCTGATTTTTATGTGATTGATACTAAGGAAGATAGTTGCAATACTAGTTCTGATATTCTTCTTGGACGACCTTTCTTAAGTACGGCCATAACTAAAATTGATGTGCATGATGGTACTCTTACCATGGAATTTGAAGGGGAAGTCATTAAGTACAATGTCTATGATGCCATGAAATATCCACATGATATGTCCGCAGTTTATGGTCTTGATATTATTGATTGTTTAAGCCAAAATGTGTTTGATGAAAATCAAGATTCTGTTTTAGATGATGATCTTTGCAGGATTGAAAACCTGAAACTAAAAGAAACAATCTGCAGCATTCAGCAAGTTGAGATCAAGCAGACAGAAGACATTCGGCCGCCGAACATAGCCCATTTTCGGCCGCTGAACCCTACTGCTCCTCAGGAACCAGATTCTGTCGCACCACTTCGGGAAGACATTGTGCAGAAAGAAGACAAACTTCGGCCGCCGAACATCTTTCGGCCGCCAAACCCCACTGACTTGCGGAAGCCGAATCCATCGCCAAAGCTCATTCCGCAAACTGAAGAAATTCGGCCGCCGAACTCAGACACTTTTCGGCCGCCGAACTCAGACACTTTTCGGCTGCCGAACCTCTCCCAGCAGTCCCCATCGCAAGTAAGTTCCTCTGAACTTCCTGAATCTGAAGAATCCAAGGAAGACCTCATTGAACAAATCTTCCTTGCTCAGTCTGACGAGCCATGGTACGCCGATATGGTAAACTACTTGGCCACAGGTAACTTACCTTCTGACATGCCCAAGCACACTAAAGATAAAATAAAAAAGGATGCCAAATACTATGTTTGGGATGAACCATATTTGTGGAAACATTGTGCTGACCAAATGATAAGGAGATGCATTCCTGATAAAAAAATAGCCTCTGTACTTACTTTTTGTCATTCATATAGTTGTGGAGGACACTTTGGTCCAAGGAAAACTGCTCATAAGATACTTGAAAGTGGCCTATTTTGGCCCACTATGTTTCGATATGCTTTTCTGTTTTGCAGGACATGTGCTAGGTGCCAACAGACCGAAAATCTGAGCAAAAGAAATCAAATGCCACAGAACCCCATCATGGTCTGTGAGGTATTTGATGTTTGGGGCATAGACTTCATGGGACCATTCCCACCATCCTTTGGGTACACTTATATCATCCTTGCAGTGGATTACGTATCCAAGTGGGTGGAGGCTAGAGCAACTAAGACTGATGATGCCAAGGCAGTGGTAGACTTTGTGAAGACCAACATCTTTGCCAGACATGGAGTACCAAAAGTAATCATCAGTGATAGAGGGACCCATTTTTACAATAGGGTAGTGGAAAGCCTTCTCAAAAAACACAATGTGATCCATAGAACATCCACAGCCTACCACCCTCAGACGAATGGATAAGCTGAAGTGTCCAATAGAGAAATCAAAGCCATCCTTGAAAAGACAGTTTCTCCCAACCGAAAGGATTGGAGCTTAAGATTAGAGGATGCCTTATGGGCCTACAGAACAGCCTACAAGACTCCCATAGGTATGTCTCCTTATAGACTTGTCTATGGGAAAGCTTGTCACCTTCCAGTTGAGCTTGAGCACAAGGCATATTGGGCTGTAAAGAATTGCAACATGGACCTCAAAGAAGTCGGACACCATCGCAAGCTACAACTGCAAGAGCTTGATGAAATAAGACGAGATGCATATGAGAACTCTTGGAACTACAAAACAAAGACCAAAGCCTCCCATGACAATCATATTTCAAGAAAACAATTTGAGGTTGGTGATAAAGTCTTACTCTTTGACTCTCGTTTGAAACTGTTCCCAGGAAAGTTGCGGTCTAGGTGGATTGGACCATTCATTGTAGAACATGCATACCTATATGGAGCTATAGACATCCGAAGCATAGAAACTGGAAAAATCTTCAAGGTGAATGGACATTGTCTTAAACCATACTTTGAAGGATTCGCAGTATAAGTAGTGGAAGAAATTCCACTGCAACATCCTTCTGCCTAGAGGATCATACCAAGCACACCACACCCCAGGGAAGTACTCAGTTTCTTTTGTTCTCTTCTCTCTTCTCTTCTCCTCTTCTCTCTTCTTTTACATTAAGGACAATGCATGATTTAAGTGTGGGGGTGCATATATCTCTTCTTCTTCCTCCCTTCTTCCTCTTCCCTTCTCTTCTGCGATTTCTCATGCTTTCAGATTGCAAAATTTTTTCTTTTTCCTTTCAGTCTTAAGTTAATTAGCCACAGTTGAATTTTAATTTGTTTATGCTTTCAATAAAACACACACAACCACAACCTTCTTCTTCTTTTTATTTTGCTCTACTCAAACTGATGAACTATGTTGGATGAGTTTTTTTTTTCTTTCCATGACCCCATTGATGTGATAACTCTTTAAACTTATGTTGAATCAATTGCAGTGAGTTGTATTCATGTTTGAGAATTGCCTTTTGAATTGAATCTTAGAGTTTGCCATGGTGAAAAATATATTGATGACCCTCAATTGATTGAGAATAAATTGAAATTGTGTGAATGAACTTAATGTGACTTGATTTAGCAATTGGTGTTGATTTGCCCAAATCATTGAGAGAAAGAAAATTCAGCAAAGGCAAAGACCTCAAAAGCACAAATTCAAAAACTGTTCCAATGGTCAAAAGACTATGAACAAGGCTAGTAGCCACTTGGATAGGTGACCAACTGAAAAATATAACCCATGACATCAAAAATAGGTTGGTGACCTTTCCAAGCAAGATCTAAAGTGCAAAAAGCCTGAATAAAGTACTTCAAGGTAAGGGCAAGTCAATCCAAAAGCTAGAAAAAGTCTTAACATAATGTGCATGTCTCTCTTGAGGAAAACAAATCCTAGCCATGGTAAACAAAGGGAAACAAGGAAAGGAGGTAAGTAATCTTCATGCATATATTCTTCACTGCAATGCTTCAAAATAAGTGTCTTGAGTATGAGCTTAAGTGGAAATAAGCATCTAGAGCAAAGAAAACTTATTTGACTATGTTTGTTTGCTTGAGGACAAGCAAAAGCTTAAGTGTGGGGGTATTTGATAGAGCATAATTTAGACCATATTTTCATAATCTTATTGATGTTTGTTTACACCTATTCTACCTAATTTTGTGGTTTTAATCATGTTTTGCAAGTATTAGGTGTGAAGAAATAATTTGGAGAAAATGCTCTTAAAAATGCCAAAAGAAGCCAAAATTAGAGAAGCAACCTTCGGAGGCAACTTTCGGAAGCCAAAAATCAGTCACCTTCGGCGGCGACCTTCGGCGGCTGAAAGAGGACTCTAGAGATGAAAGTCGACCACCTTCGGCGGCACCTTCGGCCGCTGAACCTTGTGTCCAGAGCCGAAAGTCCAGCCTCCGAAACTCACTTTAGGCAGCCGAAAATGCACTCCAATGCACACTTTCCTTATTCAAGAAGCCATATTCCAAGTTGCCATATTTGAGGAGCCAAACAAGGGAAGTATTTTGAGATCCAAATCTTCAATATTCACATTCAAATATTGGATTTCAAGATCAAGCTTATTAAGGAAGCCAAATCCAAAGATCACATGTTTCCCACTTAGTATCATGCACATTCAAAATTCAAAAGGAGGCTCCACCTTCCTTATTAGTGCATGGGCAGCCTCTTAACTCTTTAGGCAACATCTTGAAGACCTTGGGCAGCAATTAAAAAGACCAAAGAGCCCCCACTTGCCTCCCAACACATGCATCTCGTTTTTGCCTTCACCCATGCACAAAGAAGGCACATATGGGACCAAGGGCACTTTGGACAGCCTCTAAAAGACTTATGGACTGCCACCAAACCTTAAGGAGCCTCTCAAGGTCTATTTAAAGGCTTCAAGAAGACAAGAAGGCAGATTTGGTTCCACCACTTCTCCAAGAAATCGGCAAGCCTCTCCTATGCTCTCTCTTCATCTAGTTCTTCATCTTTCTTTCTTCTTTTCTTTTATTTTCTGTTTTGGTTCAGCCATGAGTGGCTGAAACCCTCTTTCTAGTTGAAGTTTGGTTGAAACTAAGGTTGTTTAAAGAGTTGTGAGATCTGAACAGAAACTTTTGTCTTTGATTTTATTCAATATTCATGCAATTGTGCTTAATTCTAAGATTGCTTTGTTGTTTTGATCAAATTGGCCACTTGATTCTTGATTGCAAAGTTAATTGATTGTTGGATTAGGATATTTGTTAGTCTGTAATTGCTGGAAATATTCTGTCCATAGAACACTTGGAGTAAAAATCCAAGAAATTGTATGATCTAGCAACATCTCATGCGTTTGAGTAGCTAGGAATTGGATCTTTCTTGTTCTTCATGCAATTGGCAATTGTTTTGATGCCTATGGCCCAAGGACGTTCCTTGGCAATTTGTTGATTAGTAATTGGTTAGAGGACATTCCCTAATCAGTTTATTCATAAGGAAAGACATGGTGGTGAGAAGCGTCTTCCACCCCCATAACCAACCTATTGAATCAATCAAGATAACCATGTTTCAATGATCAACCCAAACAACCAAGGTGGATCCATATCTTCAACTAGACTTTTCTCATATTGATTTCCTCTTTTATTTTAATTACTTGCTGTTTTATTTGCTTTCAATAGTTGTTAGTCAAATCATCTCAAAACCCCCCTTTTTACTTTTCTTGCACTTGTTTCTATTTCTCTTTGATTACTTGCTTTCACTTGTGCTTTCAATTAGTTCTATTGGTCTTGATTGAGATAAATAAATAGGTAATCAATTCTCTGTGGATACGATCCTTCACCACTATCTACAGTTGTAAATTGTAGGTAACTAAGAAGGTTATTTTTGACCGGCCTCGACAACCGCACTGTCATATACGTTGAACCAGGCTTGACATATGAAAAGTGGATCCAACTAGAGCATTTGATGAGGGCTCTAGTATTGGGTGTTATGTTTACAGTTATGTTGCATGCACAGGTCAAGCTTTATATATGAAAAGTTTAAAGTTTTTATGAAAATGTATGATCATGTATGGGATTTTATCAGATTTACAGGATGTATGTTAGGCTTGCTACGGGTTCCGGCGACCTTAAGTCGATATGAATCCTACCGTCGGTAGCGGTCCGGTTCCCGGGTCGTTACAGTGTGGTATCAAAGCCCTAGGTTCACATGGTCGGACCTAGAGAGTGTCGGGCTCTTAGATGTCATAGAAGGGCAAGCACAATAGGGAAAAATCATGTCCACTAGGATAGGATATAGAGTTCTGTCTTGATGATGATGTGAAATGCCATGATTATATGCATGTGCATTAATGATGTGATGTATGTGATGCGGGTTCATGTGTTTCCACATGAACCATATGATGCTAATGTTTATGTGTATATGTTGTTTTCCAGAAAACATAATGATAGGCACTCGTCGATCTGCACGATTGACTGGAGTCCCACCTGAGAATAAGGGCATGGATGCCCTTCCCCCTGCTTTGCCAAGGGCAATGTCTAGTAGGTCCAACAGAGAAGGGACATCAAGGGACCCTAGAAGGTCTTTTGATGTAAATAGAAGGAGAACAGATCCGGGTAGAATGTCAGCTGATATGAGGGAATCTGTGGATGATGAACAGAGAAGAGATGGTAGTCTGGGCATGAGTATGTCCGAAGAGGATATGGGAGAGTCCCACGGAGGCGCTCAGGCCTCGGGTTTTGTTCAACCACCCCAGTACCAACCCTTTTCACAGGGCCCAGGGTATCCGATGGGGGTACATCGGATTACTCCAGTTATAATCCATATCCTACCTTCATGCCCTATCCTCCCTTTTACCCACCATATCCACAGTACCCCATGTTTCCACCCTCACCCTTCTATCCAAATCCAGCAAACCCTAACCCAGGGAATGCTGCACCTCCTTCACCACCAGCAGAACCTATGGTTCCTGATATCCAAACACCCAAACCTAGCTCATCTGTGGGGAGCAAGGTAAAGATGACAGATTACCTGAAGCTGGATGCTCCTAAGTTCAAAATAGGAGATGATCCGTTTGAGTACCTCAAAATGGTAAAGATGATAACGGATGAGCTAGGAGCTAATGATAGTAGAGCCATTCAGATGGCGGGGTTCATATTGAAGTGCAAGAAAGCACAGGAGTGGTTTAAAAGCTATGTGGACCCGAGGCTGGATAGCCTATCCTGGGAAGAGTTTGCCAATGAGTTTGCCGGATGGGCTTTTCTAGATAGTTCAAGAGAGCTAAAGGTTGTAGAGTTTGAGCAGCTGAGACAAACAGAGGACATAAGTGTCGATAAGTACACGGATAAGTTTTTGGAGTTGCTGCAGTATGTGGGACAGGCATATGACACGGATCAGAAGAAAGCCAGGAGGTATACCATAAGGCTCCACTCTAGATATTCCTCCCCGATCCTAGCAGCAGAGAGGGAGAGTTTCCACACCATAGTGGATGTGGCCAGAAAGATGGAGGCTAGTGCCATCATTCAAGGAACAGTGAAATAGCAAGTGGCACAGCCCTCGGGTTCCAAGACCCCAGGTTCAGGGAAGTTCGACCTCTCTTCTTTGAGTACAGCAGCTTCGAGTAGCAAAAAGTGGGACAGAGGCTCTAAAAACCCGAAGAAGAATAAGTTCTGGAACCAGTTGAAGTAGGGTTTGGGATTAGGTGGTGGCTCGAGCTCAAGTTCAGATGGTTCAGAATGCTTGAGGTGCGGTAAACCGCACAAGGGAGTCTGTCGGTTTGGGACATCAGCATATTACAGATGTGGACAGGAGGGACACATAGCACGGGAGTATCCTAGAGTAGCCTTTATGGCACCGTCCCAGTAGACAGCTTCAGGTAGTGTGGCTCAGCCAATAGCTCCAGCCATGACGCAGGGCAGTGGTAGAGGCAGAGGGAGAGGGACAGCCTCTTCTTCAACAGGTTCCCGGGGTAAAGGTCCATCAGCTCCAGCTTGAATCTTCACTATGACACAGCAGGAGGCTAACACGTCAAACACCGTGGTGTCAGGTAATCTCATCATTGGATGTTTTGATGTGTATGCTTTAATGGACCCAGGTGCATCTCATTCTTTTGTTGCTCCGAGAGCCGTGGAGAGGTTGGGTTTGATAGTCTCTAGGTTAGAGTGTCCCTTTTGGGTCAGTGGACCCAAGTGTGATCCATCAGTGGCGGAGTCAGTCTGCCGGTATAGTCCAGTATTTGTTGAGGGTAGATGCCTTCCAGCTGACCTTGTGGTTCTAGATTTGACTGATTTTGATGTCATTCTAGGGATGGATTGGCTATCTGCTCATGGTGCTACCTTGGACTGCAGAGACAAGGTAGTCAGGTTCAGAGATCAGGATGGGTAAGAGGTTGTCTTCAAGGGAGACAGGAGGGGTACACCTAGAGGTTTGATATCAGCCCTACAGGCTCGTAGGTTGCTCAGGAAAGGTTGTCAGGGGTTTCTAACTCATGTGAGAGAGCTTGATAGTCAGGTCAGGGAGCCCGCCTCAGTGCCCATAGTCAGAGAGTTTCCAGATGTCTTCCCAGACGAGCTTCCAGGACTACCTCCTGCTAGGGAGATAGAGTTCGAAATAGAAGTGATGCTTGGAACCAGACCGATCTCTATCCTTCCCTACAGGATGGCACTTGCAGAGTTAAAAGAGTTGAAAGATCAGCTGCAAGAGTTGGTAGATAAGGGTTTCATCCGACCGAGTACCCCACCTTGGGGTGCTTCAGTCTGTTTGTAAAGAAGAAGGATGGATCCCTAAGACTTTGTATCGACTATAGGCAGTTGAACAAAGTCACTACCAAGAACAAGTATCCCTTACCTAGGATCGATGATCTATTTAACCAGCTAACAAGAGCAGGTTGTTTCTCTAAAATAGATATGAGATCCGAGTATCATCAGTTGAGAATCAGAGAGGAAGATGTACCGAAGACGGCGTTCAGGACCAGATATGGGCATTATGAGTTCCTTGTGATGCCATTTGGGCTGACCAATGCCCCTGCAACATTCATGGACCTCATGAACAGAGTTTTTAGCCAGTATCAGGATCACTTTGTTATCATTTTCGTTGACGATATCTTAGTGTATTCCAGAAACACAGAGGAGTATGCCCATCATCTGAGGATAGTTCCGTAGACCCTGAGGGAGCACAGCTTGTATGCCAAGTTCTCCAAATGTGAATTCTGGTTGAGGAGCATTTCTTTCTTGGGACATGTTGTTTCAGAAAAAGGAATTGAAGTGGATCCCAAGAAGGTAAAAGCTGTAGCTAACTGGCCCAGACCCACTATAGTTATAGAGATTAAAAGCTTTTTGGGTTTGGCAGGTTACTACAGAAGGTTCATTCAGGACTTCTCTAGAATTGCAGCTCCTATGACCAGGCTGACCAAAAAGAATCAGAGGTTTGTATGGTCTGAACAGTGTGAGGAAAGCTTTGAAGAGCTGAAGAAAAGGTTAACGTCAGCACTGGTGTTAGCTCTGCCAACCAATAATGAAGACTTCACAGTGTTTTGTAATGCGTCCCATGTGGGATTAGGTTGTACGTTGATGCAGAATGAGAGGGTAATTGCTTATGCTTCTAGGCAGCTGAAGAAGCATGAGTTGAATTATCCGACACATGATCTAGAGATGGCAGCTGTGATCTTTGTACTCAAGATGTGGAGGCATTACCTATATGGGTAAGATGTGAGATCTTTACAGATCATAAGAGTTTGCAGTACATCTTGAGTCAGAGAGAGTTGAACCTGAGGCAGAGAAGATGGGTAGAACTGCTTAGTGACTATGATTGTAAGATTCAGTACCATCCGGGTAAGGCAAATGTTGTGGCAGATGCCCTAAGCCGGAAATCACTTGGCAGTCTATCCCATGTTACAGCAGAGAGAAGACCAGTGGTGAGGGAATTCTGTAAGCTCATTGATGAAGGGCTGCAGTTGGAGTTGTCTGGTACAGGTGCTTTGATAGCCCAGATGAGAGTGACACCCGTGTTTCTGGAGCAGGTGGCTCAAAAACCACATGAGGACCCAGAGTTAGTGAAAATTGCCAGGATTGTTCAGTCAGGCAAGAATGAGGAGTTTCGTTTTGACAGCAAAGGAATCCTCCGTTACGGGAATAGGTTATGTGTACCAGATGACGTGAGTCTGAAGAGAGACATTATGAAGGAAGCTCATAATGCCAGGTACAGTGTTCACCCTAGGGCCACCAAAATGTACCAGGATCTGAAAAGAGTCTATTGGTGGCCAGCTATGAAGAGAGAAGTGGCACAGTTCATGTCCGCCTGCGAAGTATGACAGAGGGTGAAGCTGGAACATCAGAAGCCGGCTAGAATGCTTAACCCACTATCGATTCCTGAGTGGAAATGGGAGAATGCGGCTATGGATTTCGTGGTAGGGTTACCGGCAACGTCCAACAGATTGGACTCCATATGGGTGATTGTGGACAGACTGACCAAATCTGCTCACTTCATCCCTGTTAGGAGTGGCTACTCTGTGGACAAATTGGCGCAGGTGTATGTTGATGAAGTTGTTAGGTTGCATGGAGCTCCCGTTTCAATAGTGTCAGATAGAGGACCCTAGTTTACCTCCAGGTTTTGGCGGAGTCTGCAGAATGCTATGGGTACCAGGCTAGACTTTAGCACTGCTTTCCATCCTCAGATTGATGGACAGTCAGAGAGGACCATCCAGACTATAGAAGATATGCTCAGAATGTGTGTGCTAGATTTTGGCGGTTCTTGGAGGCAACATCTACCCTTGGTGGAGTTTTCCTACAATAATAGCTATCATGCTAGCATAGGGATGGCTCCTTATGAAGCTCTTTATGGGAGGAAGTGCAGGTCACCTGTTTGCTGGGAAGAAGTGGGAGAAAGGGCCTTAGCAGGGCCTGAGCTAGTAGAGATCACCAGCAGGGTAGTGCCCATTATCAGAGAAAGGATCAGGACTGCTATGAGCCGGCAGAAAAGCTATGCAGATGTCCGCAGGAAGCATGTAGAGTTTCAGGAGGGAGATATGGTGTTGCTCAAGGTGTCTCCTATAAAAGGGGTGATTCGTTTTGGGAAGAAAGGTAAGCTAGCTCCATGGTACATCGAACCCTTTGAAATCTTGCAGAAGATTGGGAATGTATGGTACAAGCTAGACCTACCTGCTTCAATAGAGAGAATCCATCCGGTTTTTCATGTTTTCATGTTACGGAAGTTCGTGTCAGATCCGGGCAAGGTTCTTAATGAGCCTGATGTGGAGATCCTAGGAGATCTCACCTATGTTGAGCAGCCAGTGCGGATCATAGACACGCAGATCAGAAAGCTAAAGAACAAGAAAATCCAGATGGTGAAAGTCCTTTGGAATCACCACAATATAGAATAATGTACCTGGGAGACACGGGAGTCTATGCTCCAGCAATATCCTTATCTCTTTTAAGGTTAGTGTTTATGTGTGTTTATGTGTTTATGTTTATGCTATGCATGTGTTTGTTTGTTGAACATTCGGGGACGAATGTTCTTAAGGGGGGAAGAATATAATACCCGGCTAGACCCCAGCATCGGAATTCCTACCTTCTAGCGGAATCTCTGTTGGAATCCGGAATTTCTCGGATGTCGAAACCCTCTAGAAGGGTAAAATATGTTTTTATAAAATGTTTTTACATGTTTTTATAGTTTTAATGAAGAAAGAAAATAGAGTTTTGAAAGAAAAAGCCATGGAGGAAAAACCCAGGTTCGGCCGCCGAACCTCAAGTTCGGCTGCCGAATATTGGGCTCTTGCGGAAGCACCTTTGGCCCCCAAAGGTGGTCTAGCTAGCCACCTATAAAAGGCCCCTTGTCCGAAAATGGGCGAGTTTTCTCTATCTATTTTTGGGCATAGGTGAGATTTCGCCCTCCTTTGGTTGATTTTATGTTTTCCTTCAAATCCTTCAAGTTTTTGACGAGTTTTTACCTTTGTTTTGAAGATTTTAAGCCAAGATCAAAGTTTTGAAGCTTGGAAACCCCCGGAGCTCGTTCCTCTATATCTCCAAGTTTGGGATCGCATCTCCTCTCGATCTTCAAGAGGGAAGTGTAGATCCACGCCTTTTATGATGTTTTAAGTAAGTTTTAATAAAGGGTTAAGGGTTTTGAGGTATGTTTAGGCTAGTTGTAAAATGTTAGGGTTTATGTTAGTTTAATGTGAAATGTCATGCTATGTTGATGTTTGTTGGGGTTTAGGCTAGTTTTATGCCCCTATATGCTTAAATAAGTGTTTATGCATGTTTTAGAATAGTTGAATGCATGTTGGGAAGTTGGGATGGCTGAGTGTAGGGATGGCAGAATTGGGTTCTGCCACCCAGAAGGATCCAGGTTCGGCCGCCGAAGCCAGTTTCGACCGCCGAACCTGCCAGAGGAGGCAGTTTTGGCCGCGTAAACTCGCCCCCGAAAGTTGGACTTTCGGCTCTGGAGGGGAGTTTCGGCCGCCGAACCTGCCCCCGAAGGTTAGTGACTTTCGGATCTGGAGGGAGTTTCGGCCGCCGAACCTGTCCCCGAAAGTGCCTGACTTTCGGATCTGGAGGGAGTTTCGGCCGCCGAACCTGTCCCCGAAAGTGCCTGACTTTCGGATCTGTAGGGACCTTCGGCCACCGAACCTGCCTTCGAAAGTCCCCTGTCCAACCTTCCTTTGCTTGTTTTGCATGCATGTTTCATGATGTTTTAGGGAGTTTTTGGAGAGTTGTTTAGAGACATTTTAGAGTATGTTTGGTCCCTCATTTCAGTCCACCTGTGTAGGATCGGACCTAAGGAACCGAGGTGATCAGCAGTGAGATAGCTGCTTCAGAGTTAGTTCAGAGTCAGCCAGAGGTGAGTATAACTAAACGAATCTTTTATTTCAAGAAATCAAATGTTTTAAGCATGTTCATGCATCATGTATATGAAATAGGTTGGATGCATTAGATTTCACGAATATGTCGCATTGCATAATTGGTTGTTGATGTGGATGGACAACAGGAAGACCCATTAGCCCTCTAGATATTATGTTATGTAATAGAAGTCCTGAGGAGCCCCACCGAGGGCCAGGCACAGAGTACCGGAAAGACCAGGTGTGGCCTGCACTACGTGGTTGTAGATAGACTGAAATTTGGGTCAGTCTGACTCGCAGTTGTCGAAGCCGGTCAAAAATAACCTTTCTGGTTACCAACAAATTTACACTTGTAGATAGCGGTGAAAAGATCGAATCCACAGAGAATTGAGAACTCACCTATTTCTCTTTTTATGACCAAGAAAATAAACTGAAACAATAATAAACTAAAAATGAGATAAAAACTGAAAGCGGGATAAAACGAGATAAACTGAAATTGGGATCAAAACTATCAGCGAAATAACAGGGGGAGTTTGGGATTGATTGTAGTAAACTAATAATGAGAACAAGAATGGAAAGCAAATAATTAAATAAAGAGTAACCAATAATGAGAAAGTTGTAGTTGAAGTATTGGATCCACTTTAGTTGTTGGGATTGATCACAGACACTTTGTTCTTTTGGGTTGATTCAATAGATAGTTATGGAGATGGAGGAAGCCTCTAACTACCATTATCTCTCCTTATTATCAAATTAATTAGGGAATGTCCTCTAATCAATTACTAATCAACAAGTTGCCAAGGAACGTCCTTGGGCCTCAGGCAACAAACAACTGTTAATTACATTAAGAAATAGAGAGATCTAATCCTAGCTACCCAAACTTATGCAGATAACGCTAGATCATGCAACTTCCTTGGTTTTTATGCCAAGTGTTCTTATGTAAGAATAATCTAAGCAATTACGGACTTAAATCATTCAAACTAACAAATAATTATTTTGCAATCAAGAATCAACGTAGATCTCAATAACAAAGTAATATGGAAATCAAGCATGAAATTGCATGAATATTGAACTCCCAAAAGTTAAAGAATGTTTGATCAAGTCTCACAACCCATTAAACAACTAAAGTTTCAACCAATATCCAACTAGATTAAAAGAATTCAGCCACTCATGGCTGAATTAAAACAAAAAATAAAAGGGAAAACAAAGAAGGAAGAAGGAACCGAAGATAGGTGGTGGAGAGCTCCTTGTGCGCCGATCCTTGCAAGAAGAGAAGGTTGTGGCTTTTGGCCACTTAAGGACCCTTTTATATGGGATTTAAGGTGCTGTCTAGGTCTTCAATATGATGTCCACGTGATTGTGTGAGCTGCTGTCCATGTGGTTGTGTTCCCACGCCTACCTTTGCACATGTGAGGCGTGTAGCATGTGGCTTGGTCCATGTGTGCAAAGTGTGGGGCTGCCCTTCACTAACTTGCTGTCCAAGTGTTTCTTGGCTGCCCTTGTACTTCCAAAAGGCTGCCCAAGACTCAAGTTGCTGCCCTTCACTCACATGCTTTGCCACCCAACACTAATAAGGAAGGTGGACCCTTCCTTCACAATTTTGAATGTGCAAGGCATGAAGTGTGGAGCATGTGATCTTTGGATTTGGCTTCCTTAATAAGCTGAATCTTGAAATTCAAAATTTGAATATGAATCTTGGAGATTTGAATTTCAAAGTACTTTCCTTGTTTGGCTCTTCATTTATGGCAACTTGTGACTTGGCTTCTTAAATAAGGAAAAGGCTACTTGGAGATTTGAAATTTGAATTTCAAATTGCCTTTGCTGAATGTTCTTTCCATATTTGCTACTGTCCTTATTTAAAACTTTCCTTATTTATCTTGACTTGATTCCAACTTGGCAGGCTTGCTCTCTTTTGCTCCAAGTAAGGCAGTTTTAGGGGGATTTTCTCTAAAGTGTCCTTTTACACCATTTTCTGCAAAATAATATTAAAAGCACTAAATTAAGTAGAAATCATGTAAATAATCATTAATAATATCAATATAAAATGGACTAAATTATGCTCTATCACAGTCCATCCTTGATGTGATTTGTTTGTGATGTGATGCATTTCATGAAAGCATATGTTTAAATAACTGTTTTTACTGTTCTGCTCACTGGGCTCTAGTAGCTCACCCCTTTCCCCTAACCTCTAGGTTTGCAGGAGCACAGGTAGCTATGGGAAAGTCAGCAAGGTTATGGTATAGTCTATGTAATAGATTAGTAGTGGACATGAAATGACATGTAATGTAATGTAAGGTATTGTACAGTGATGTATTGAGGATTAGTATTGTGCTTGGCCCTAATGTATGGTTAATCCCTTTTGTACATGATCTTTATGTAAATATTTTAATGATATACGTTGAACTAGGCTTGACATATAAAAAGTGGACCCAACTAGAGCATTTGATGAGGGCTCTAGTATGGGGTTTTATGTTTACAGTTATGGTGCATGCACAGGTCAAGCTTGGTATATGAAAAGTTTAAAGTTTTTATGAAAATGTATGATCATGTATGAGATTTTATCAGATTTACAGGATGTATGTTAGGCTTGCTACGGGTTCCGGCGACCTTAAGTCGATCTGAATCTTAGCTCCGGTAGCGGTCCGGTTCCCGGGTCTTTACATTTTCAATGTAGGACTTAGGTGAGGTTGCATATGTCCTTAGTATTAAGATCTATAGGGATAGATCTAAGAGGATAATTGATAGAGCATATTTTAGTCCTTTTTATCTTGATATTATTGATGATTATTTACATGATTTCTGCTTAATTTAGTGCTCTTGGCATTGTTTTGCAGAAAATGATGAAAAAGGACATTTTGGAGAAAATCCCCTTAAAACTATCTTAAATGGAGCAAAGGAGAGCAAGCCTGCCAAGTTGGAATCAAGTTAAGCTAAATAAGGAAAGTTCTAAATAAGGAAAGTGGCAAATATGGAAAGAACATTCAGCCAAGACAATTTGAAATTCAAATTTCAAATCTCCAAGTAGCATTTTCCTTATTCAAGAAGCCAAATCTCAACTTGCCATATATGAAGAGCCAAATAAGGAAAGTATTTTGAAATTCAAATCTTCAAGATTCATATTCAAATTTTGAATTTCAAGATTCAGCTTGCCAAAGAAGCCAAAGAAAGTCACACATGCCACACATGCCTTGCACATTCAAAATTCAAATTGCAAAGAAGGCTCCACCTTCTTTATTAGTGCATGAGAGGCAAGGAGAGTGTGAAGGCAAGTCTTGGGCACCTTGGGCAGTATCTTGAAGACCTTGGGCAGCAAGTAAAAGACCAAAGAGCCCATCCCTTGCAATTTGATACATGCTCCACGTTTTTCCCTTCACACATGCACATAGAAGGCACATATTGGACCAAGGACATTTTGGGCAGCCTCTAAAAGACTCATGGGCTACCAAGAAACCCTAGGCAGCCTCTCAAGACATATTTAAAGGCTTAAAGAAGACAAGAGGTGGCAGATTTCATCCCCCCCATTCGGCCAAGCAAGTTCGGCCGCCGATCTCCACAAGGCTTCTCCACCGCCAGTTCTTCTTTGCTTTTCTTTCCTTTAATTTTCTGTTTTTGGTTCAGCCATGAGTGGCTGAAACCTTTATTCTAGTTAAAGATTGGTTGAAACTAAGGTTGTTTTATGGATTGTGAGATCTGAACATAAACTATTTATCTTTGATTAGTTCAATATTCATACAATTGTGTACTTGAATCTAAGATTGCTTTGTTGTTTTGATCAAATTGGCCACTTGATTCTTGATTGCAAGGATTGATTGTTAGTTGGGATAATTTTTAATCCGTAATTGCTAGAATTATTCTGACCTAAGAACACTTGGTGTAAAAACTAAGGAATTGTATGATCTAGCAACATCTCATGCGTTTGAGTAGCTAGGATTGGATCTCTCTCTTTCTTCATGCAATTGACAATTGTTTTAATGCCTAAGGCCCAAGGACGTTCCTTGGCAATTTATTAATTAGTAATTGATTAGAGAACGTTCGGTAATTGATTTAATCATAAGGAGAGACATAGTAGTGAGAAGCGTGTTCCATCTCCATAACTAATCTATTGAATCAATCAAGAAAACATGAGTTTCAATGATCAATCCAAACAACCAAAGTGGATCCATCTCTTCAAATAGACTTTTCTCATATTAGATTTATCTTTTATTTTATTATTACTTGCTCTTTTAATTGCTGTCCGTAGTTGTTAATCAAATCAAATCTCAAAACCCCCCTTTTTACTTTTACTGCACTTTACTTTTGATCCGCTTTCAATTACTTGCTTTCAGTTTCTCATTCAGTTAATTCTCTTGGTCTTGTTGAGAAAAATAGATAAGTTTACAATTCTCTGTGGATTCGATCCTTTACCACTATCTGCAGTTGTAAAATTGTTGATAACCGGAAAGGTTATTTTTGACCGGCTTCGACAACTGCGAGTCAAAAATTGGCGCCGTTGCCGAGGAATTGTTCTAACTTGTTTATTTTTCTTTCATGACCAGATCTGAACGTAGTGACACTCTGCCTTACGATCTGAAAATTGAACGCACAATCAGGAGACTCGAAAAGCAAGCCACTGCGCCTGAACCTTCTGCCACACATTCGGCTGCCGAACTTCATCAACATTCGGCCGCCGAACCTCCCCTTCTCCAGCAACCGAACTTTGCACCAATGGCTGAACCTAATGCACAAGCTACTGCCCCTAATGGACATGCTGTCCAGAACCAAATAATTCAAGAAAATCCAGCCATGAGGCCACAGATGCCAAGGGAAAGAACCATGAGAGAATTAGCAACACCAGTAAGTGATCAAGTACCTCTTTGCATCACCTATCCACCTCTGACAGTTCCCTTTGTACTAAAAACAGGTTTGATTCATGTTCTCCCTAAATTTAGAGGTTTGCAAAATGAAAACCCACACAAGCACTTGAAAGAGTTCAATATTGTTTGTTCATCCATGAGACCTTAAGGTATTTCTGAAGATCATGTTAAGTTAAGAGTTTTTCCTTTTTCATTAGATGACTTTGCTAAAGATTGGTTATTTTATTTACCACCTGGATCTATAACTTCTTGGGATGATATGGTCCAAACCTTTTTGAACAAATACTTCCCAACATCTAAATCAATTGGCATAATAAGAGAAATCACTAGCATAAGACAGAAACCAACTGAGGATTTATATGATTATTGGGAAAGGTTTGAAAGACTGTGTACAGGTTGTCCACAACATGATATGTCAGACAGGTCCCTCATACAGTTCTTCTATGGGGGATTGCTCTCATCAGAAAGGAGATTCATAGATGTAGCCTGTGGAGGATCCATTGCAGACAAAGACACCTAGGGAGATGCAAGAGTTGATCTCCACACTTGCAGCCTCATCTAGGCAATATGGAGAAGAAAAGCAACTGCAGAGAGGAGTCAATGAGCTAAGTTCACCTACTATTTCTGAACTGACATCTGTTATGAAAGATTTTGCTATAGGACTGGTTCAACAGATGCAAGCAGCCCAGCCACCTAGGCCATGTGGTATTTGTTCATATGTAGGACATCCAACTGATTAATGTCCTATTCTTCAAGAAGACAATCAGCAAGTTAATGCCATTGGAGGATATAACAACCAGCCTAAACATGATCCATATTCCAACACATACAATGCAGGCTGGAGAGACCATCCCAATTTCAGCTACAGAAAGGCCAACAATAATCAGAACCATCAGAACTACCACAGAAATCAAGCCCAACCAGCACCTTCAAGTTCCAATTAGCACCTTGAAAAGATGATGGAGACACTAACAAACACTGTGCAGTCTCTCCAACAATAGATGAGACAAGTAACCGCATTCATGAGCAAAGTTGAATCCCAAGGCAAGCTTCCTTCTCAAACTGAAACTAATCTTAGACAGAATGTGAGTGCCATCACTTTGAGAAGTGGAAAAGAGCTTCAAGATGCTAGTTATGAGCAAGAAAAGCAAGTTGCGTAAGAACCAATGCAACCTGAAGCCTCTCCAGCACAATCTGAAACACCACCTGCGCAGAAGACTGATTCAAAGGTACGTTTTCACATTCCACCTCATTTTCCAAAAAGATTTGAAAGAGCACAAAAAGAAAAGGAAGAAAAGGAGATTGTTGAGACTTTTAGAAAAGTGGAAATCAACATACCACTGCTAGATACTGTTAAACAGATTCCCAGGTATGCAAAATTTCTGAAATAATTGTGCACCAATAGAAGAAAGCTAGCTGCAAGAGAGAAAGTAAGTGTAGGTGAAGTTGTTACTGCTGTGATTAAAAGAGAACTCCCTACTAAATGCAAAGACAAAGGTATGTTTGCTATTTCTTGCAAGATTGGGAATGTTGGGATTAAGAAAGCTATGTGTGATCTTGGTGCATCCATAAATGTCATGCCTCTTTCCATCTATAAATCTCTGACTGCATGTGCACTAAAGGACACAAGAGTTGTGATTCAATTAGCTGATAGATCTGTGGTATATCCCATAGGTGTTCTAGAAGATGTGTTAGTTCAAGTAGATGAACTTGTCTTTCCTGCAGATTTTTATGTGATTGATACTAGGGAAGATAGTTGCAATAAGTTCTAGAAGATGTGTTAGTTCAAGTAGATGAACTTGTCTTTCCTGCAGATTTTTATGTGATTGATACTAAGGAAGATAGTTGCAATACTAGTTCTGACATCCTTCTTGGACGTCCCTTTTTGAGTACTGCTAGGACTAAAATTGATGTACATGATGGTACTTTGACTATGGAGTTTGAAGGGGAAGTCATTAAATTCAATGTCTATGATGCTATAAAATATCCACATGATATGTCCCTTGTTTATGGTCTTGATATTGTTGACTGTTTGAGCCAGGAAATTTTTTATGAAAATCAAGATGATATTCTTAACAGTGATTTCTGCAGAGATACTGATCAGGTACAGATTGAGAGCCAGAAAGAGCCAAAACTTAAGGAGACAGTCTGCAGCATCCAACAGATGAACTGCAGTCAAGTACAGACTGAAGGAAACTCCGTAGCACCACCTCAGAAAGGCCTTGCGTAGACAGAAACCTTTTGGCCGCCGAACTCTACCTCCTTTCGGCCGCCGAATCCTTCACCTCAGCTCCCACCGCAGACTGAATCTATTGACTCTCGGTCGCCGAACTCTACTGACTTTCGGCCGCCGAACTCTGCTACCTTTCGGCCGCCGAATCTTGCTCCACAGCCTCCAACGCAAGCAAGCTCTTCCAGTCCACCTCTGCAGTCAGAACTCGCACAAGGAACAACTGAAAAGAGTCCAACGCAGAACACCAGTTAGAAAGCATCAGAATCAGATCTGAAGCCTCTTCCAGGCCATCTGAAGTACATGTACTTAGGAGCTGACAAGACACTACCAGTAATAGTGTCCAATGAGTTAAGCCAACATGAAGAAGCAAGCCTCCTGAGAGTACTGCAAAAACACAAAGGAGCCATAGGGTGGACCATAGATGACATCAAAAGTGTAACGACCCCAAAAAGGACCGTCACCGGCGCTAGGATTCAGGTCGGCTTAAGGCCGCCAGAACCCGTAGCAAGCCTGCTATACTCTCTGTGTACCTGTAACACTCATACATGATCATACATTTTATGTGAAAATAAAACTCTTTTCTGAACCAAGGCTTAACCTGTGCATGCACTATCTCTGTACTCTGTACTCCTGTACTCTGTACTCTATATCCCTGACTAGAGCTTGCTCTAGATGGGTTAACTCATACCTGTTAAGCCTGGTTTTCACATACAGAAAAACATATATACAGAGACAGATCATGTACAAAACATATACATCACTAGGTCAAGCAACAACTATTACATCTCTTTAATATTACATGTCCACTCTAAGCTATTACAGATCTCTTTACTCTTCCTGTACTCTGCTGGACTGTCCCTGTACACTGTACACTGACCCTGCAAAACTGGGGTTAAGGGAGTGGGATGAGCTCTATAGCCCAGTGCGTAGAACAGTAAAACATCTCAGTAAAATATGATCTCATGGAATGCACCATATCACAGACAAGCCACAGCAAGAGTAAACCTGTCACCACATAGTCCCAGTAACTCTGTGCCAGGGCGTAGAATCGAGCACCTGGTCTTCCTGTCATATATGTATATGTGTATATAACACCTGTGAACTTACCATTGCCAGGGCGTAGTCAAAGGCTCCTGGACTTTGCTATATACCTGCCAGGGCGTAGTCAAAGGCTCCTGGTCTTGCTATACGTGCCAGGGCGTAGTCAAAGGCTCCTGGTCTTCCTGTCTGTGACTATGGGATCATTCAGCATTTACCCACATCAACAAATAACAATGCAATGCAACATATTCGTGGATACTAATGCAATCAACTTATGGCATAATCATGATGCATGAGATATGCTAAAACATGTCTTTGATCAATTCAAAAAGCATTAAGTTTAGTTCCACTCACCTCTGGCTATCTGAACTGACTGACTCTGCAGGCTCTGACAACTCTGGAGCAGTACTCACTGCTGCTCTCTCTGGTTCCTCTGCTCTGTGCCTACACAGATAGACTCAAATGAGGGACCAAACATACTCGGACATACCGCTAAACATCTCCCCTTAAAACCCCTTAAAACACCTTAGACCAAACATAGAAAACATGCAAAGGAAGGCTGGACAGGGCACTTTCGGGGGCACCTTCGGCGGCCGAATGTCCCTTCCAGAGACGAAAGTCAGGCATGTTCGGCGGCCTAACTTGGACTTTCGGGGGCCGAACCTGAGTTCATCCAGAACTCAGTTTCGTGCACAAGGACGCCTGCCAATCCCTCCATCACCTGCTCAGACCTCAACACATGCATTTAACCCTTCTAAAACATGCATAAACACTTCAATAAGCATAAAGGAGCTTCAAATAAATTAAACTCCAACAAACAACACACAACAACCATACACAAAGCCTAGGATCCATACACCCTAATATGGACAACTTATGCATACTCAAGCACAACTCCCCTTTCCCATCATCAAACTCATTTAAAACATAATAAAAACAAAGGATTCACTCTTACCCTTTGAAGAACAAAGGCTGGCGTGACCCCAAACTTGAAGAAATGAAGATTCAAGCTTCACAAGTTCTCAAACTCCACAACTTCTCAAAACTAGGTAAAACTCACCATAAACGTATTTATCTTTGAAAGATTTGATTAGAAACTCAAGAAAATCACCAAGGGGAAACATGTGCTTGTTCCTGACCCAAAGGAGAGCTTAAGCACCTCCATAGTCGGTCATATCCCCTTAAAAAAAGTGAACCACCGCTTCACGTTCGGTGGCCAAAGCTACATGTAACACCTCATCACGTTCGGGGGCCGAACATTGAGTTTAGGGGGCCGAACATGAGCTACTTTAGGCGGCCGAACTTACACTTTAGGGGGCCGAAAGTGGCAAAACTTTCCTTAGCCTTGTTTCTTCAAAACTTATTCCTTTGCTAAAACAAAAGCTTAAAACAGCTAAAAACATTTTAGAAAACCTCCACTCTCCCTTCAGGGATGCTCTGACATCCTCGATTCCACCGAACGATAGGAATTCTGATGTCTGAACATGCCGGGTATTACATTCTCCCCTCCTTAAGAACATTCGTCCTCGGATGTTCCTAAAACACACAATAAAAACATGAAACGGAGAAAACTAACCTCAAAACAAATATGGATATTGCTGGAGCATAGACTCCCGCGTCTCCCAGGTGCACTCTTCGAGATTATGGTGGTTCCATAACACTTTCACCATTGGAATCTCCTTGTTCCTTAGCTGTCTGATCTGCGTGTCAAGAATCCGCACTGGCTGCTCTATATAGGTGAGATCTGTATGAATCTCCACCTCAGGCTCACTCAGAACCTGATTCGGATCTGACACAAACTGTCGTAGCATAGAAACATGAAATACCGGGTGAATCCTCTCCATAGAAGCAGGTAAATCCAGCTTATACGACACATTTCCGATCCTTTGCAACACCTCAAAGGGTCCAATGTACCGTGGAGCTAATTTACCTTTCTTCCCAAAACGAACCACTCCTTTCATTGGAGACACTTTCAGCAATACCCAATTACCCTCTTGAAACTCTAACTGCTTTCTGCGAACGTCTGCATAACTTTTCTGTCTACTCTGAGCTGTTCTGATTCTTTCTCTGATCATGGGCACCATTCTACTGGTAATGTCTACTAACTCTGGCCCTGCAAGAGCCTTCTCTCCTACCTCTTCCCAGCAAACAGGTGATCTGCACTTCCTCCCATATAATGCTTCATAGGGAGCCATCCCAATGCTAGCATGATGACTGTTATTGTAGGCAAACTCCACCAAAGGTAGATGCTGCCTCCAAGACCCGCCAAAGTCTAACACACATAGGCGTAGCATATCCTCTATGGTCTGGATGGTCCTTTCTGACTGTCCATCAGTCTGTGGGTGGAAAGCAGTACGAAAATCCAACCTCGTGCCCATCGCACTTTGCAGACTCCGCCAAAAGCGGGAAGTAAACTGAGGTCCTCTGTCTGAAACTATAGACACTGGAACTCCATGTAATCTCACTATCTCATCCAGATAGACCTGTGCCAACTTATCCACAGAATAGTTACTCCGTACTGGAAGAAAATGAGCAGATTTCGTGAGGCTGTCCACAATCACCCATATCGAGTCTATCCTGTTGGACACTACTGGTAAACCCACTACAAAATCCATGGCTATGTTCTCCCATTTCCACTCTGGAATCGGTAATGGGTTAAGCATACCGGCAGGTTTCTGATGTTCTAATTTCACCCTCTGACAAACCTCACAGGCTGTCACGAACCGTGCCACTTCTTTCTTCATGGCTGGCCACCAATAGACCCTTTTCAGATCCTGATACATCTTGGTGGCTCCTGGGTGAACACTATACCTCGCATTATGAGCTTCCCTCATAATGTCTTCCTTCACACTGCCCCTATCTGGTACACAAAGTCGACTCCCATAGCGAAGGATCCCTTTACTGTCAAATCTAAACTCTGTATTGTTGCCTGACTGAACAGTCCTGGCAATTTTTAGCAATTCAGGGTCCTCATGCTGTCTCTGCGCTATCTGCTCCAGAAACACAGGTGTCACTCTCATCTGTGCTATCACCGCACCTGTACCAGACAACTCTAGCTGTAAGCCCTCATCAAAGAGCTTATAAAGCTCTATCACAACTGGTCTCCGCTCTGCTGCTATATGGGATAAACTGCCTAGTGACTTCCGGCTTAGGGCGTCTGCGACTACATTCGCCTTACCCGGATGATACTGGATCTTACAATCATAATCACTGAGCAATTCGACCCACCTTCTCTGCCTCAAATTCAGCTCTCTCTGACTTAAGATGTACTGTAAACTCTTGTGATCAGTGTAGATCTCGCATTTCACCCCGTAGAGGTAATGCCGCCACATCTTAAGTGCAAAGATAACTGCTGCCATCTCTAGGTCATGGGTCGGGTAATTCAACTCGTGCTTCTTCAACTGTCTAGAAGCATAAGCGATTACTCTATCACTCTGCATCAATACACAACCCAATCCCACTCGAGATGCATCACAGAACACTGTGAAATCCTTATTACTCACAGGCAGAGCTAACACTGGTGCTGTGGTCAATCTCCTCTTGAGCTCCTCAAAGCTCTCTTCACACTGGTCTGACCAGATAAACTTCTGGTTCTTCTGAGTCAATTTGGTCATAGGAGCTGCTATCTTTGAGAAGTTCTGAACGAACCTCCTGTAGTAACCTGCCAGTCCCAGAAAACTTTTAATCTCAGTCACTGTCATGGGTCTGGGCCAGTTAGCTACAGCCTCGATCTTCTTGGGGTCTACCTCAATACCCTCTGCTGATACCACATGTCCCAAGAAGGCAATGCTCCGCAACCAAAACTCACACTTCGAGAACTTGGCATATAAACCATGCTCTCTCAGTGTCTGCAAAACAATCCTCAGATGCTGGGCATGCTCCTCTGCATTTCTGGAATACACTAAGATATCATCGATAAACACAATGACAAAGTGATCCAGAAACTCACTGAATACCCTGTTCATGAGATCCATAAATGCTGCAGGGGCGTTAGTCAACCCGAACGGCATCACTAAGAACTCATAATGCCCATATCTGGTCCGGAAAGCTGTCTTAGGCACATCTGCCTCTCTGACTCTCAATTGATGATACCCAGATCTCAGATCTATTTTCGAGAAACAACCTGCTCCAGCTAGCTGGTCAAATAGATCATCAATCCGAGGTAAGGGATACCTATTCTTGATAGTGACTTTGTTCAACTGTCTGTAGTCGATACAAAGTCTGAGGGATCCATCCTTCTTTCTGACAAAGAGCACTGGAGCACCCCAAGGTGAGGTACTAGGGCGGATGAAACCCTTATCTACCAAGTCCTGCAACTGTTCTTTCAACTCTGTTAACTCAGCTGGCGCCATCCTGTAGGGAGGAATAGAGATAGGTCTAGTACCTGGCAGTAATTCAATTTCAAACCCTATCTCCCTATCAGGTGGTAGTCCTGGCAAATCGTCTGGGAACACATCGAGAAACTCTCGGACTACTGGTACTGTGGCTGGTTCCCTCACCTGACTGTCTAGCTCTCTCACATGAGCTAGAAACCCCTGACAACCCCTCCTAAGCAAACGACGAGCCTGAAGGGCTGAAATCATACCTCTGGGTGTACCTCTCCTGTCTCCTCTGAAGACACACTCTGACCCATCCTGGTCTCTGAGACTCACTAGCTTCTCTCGACAGTCCAACGTAGCACTATATGTAGATAACCAATCCATCCCTAGAATGACATCAAAATCTGTCAAGTCTAGAACCACAAGGTCAGCTGGAAGGCATCTACTCTCAATAAACACTGGACTGAAACGACAGACTGACACTGCCACTGATGGGTCACATCTAGGTCCACTGACCCAGAGAGGATACTCTAACTCAGAACTGATCAAACCCAACCTCTCTATGGCTCTCGAAGCAATAAAGGAATGAGAAGCACCGGGGTCCATCAACGCATACACATCTGAACACCTAATGATGAGATTACCTGACACCACTGTGTTCGACGTGTTAGCCTCCTCCTGTGTCACTGTGAAAAGCCATGCTGGGGCTACCGGATTTCCACCTCGGGAACCTGCTGCTGAAGTAGAGGCTACCCCTCTACCTCTGCCTCTGCCACTAGTCTGAGGCATGACTGGAGCTGCTGGCCGTACAACTGGCTGAACCACACTGCCTGAACTCATCTGCTGGGATGGTACAAAGGTCATCTGCGGACAATCTCGAGCAATATGCCCTTCCTGTCCACATCGAAAACAAGCTGTAGATCCCAACCGACAAACTCCTCCATGTGGTTTTCCGCATCGTCTGCAGACTGGAGCTGTGCCAGAGCTTGAGCCACTACCTATTCCCAGACCTGACTTGACTTTATTCCAGAACCCTTTCCTTGTTCCTCTCGCTCTATCCCATCTTTTACTGCCTGTAGAACCTGAACTGGGGGCCTTAGAACCCGAAGCCTGTGCCTTTGACTGTTTCTGAATATTGGCACTAGCTTCCATTGTCCTGGCTGCATCTATAATAGAGTGAAAACTCTCCTTTTCTGCTGGAAGGATCAAAGAAGAATACCTGGGATGAAGTCTCATGGTATATCTCCTTGCCTTCTTCTGATCAGTATCATAGGCCTGACCCACGTACTGAAGCAAATCCAGGAACTTATCTGTAAATTCATCAACACTCATCTCATCTGTCTGTCGCAACTGTTCAAATTCAATTACTTTCATCTCCCTCGAACTGTCAGGAAAAGCCCACCCTGCAAACTCATTGGCGAACTCTCCCCATGACATACTATCCATTCTCGGCTCCACATAATTCTTAAACCACTCTCTAGCTTTCCTGCACTTTATTGTGAAACCTGCCATCTCAATGGCTCTCCTATCATCTGCTCCCAATTCACTGGTGATCATCCTAACTGCTCTGAGGTAATCAAATGGATCATCTCCTGTGTTGTATTTCGGAGCATCCAATTTCAAGTACTCCGTCATTTGGACTTTACCTCCAGATGAGCTAGGTTTATGTCTGTCAACAACAGGGGCTACTGGTTCTGGTGGTGGTACTGGTTCATTTGGTTCATTTGGCTCTAGGTGTGCTGCACTTGGATGTATAGGGGAAGATGGATACCTCGGATATGGGGGATAGTAGTGAGGATATGGCATATATGGCATGTATGTAGGATATGGGTCAAAACGAGAGTATTCCGACATACCCTCCATCGGATACTCTGGCTCCTGAAACAAGGATGGATAGCCATAACCTGAGGCCTGAACACCTCCCAAAGATTCTCCCATACCTTCCTCAAAACTGCCTATACCCATGCTATCATCTCTAGACTGATCAATCTCCATAGCTTCCCTTCTCTCCTCTGATCTTCCTCCCCTCACTGTTCCTCTTCTGCTCTCGTCTACAGACCTTCTAGGGTCTATCGACGTACCTTCCCTGCTAGATCTCTGAGACCTTGCCCTTGGCAATGCAGGAGGACGAGCAGCTGGTCTCTCACTCTCTGGTGGGACTCCAGTCAATCGAGCTGATCGACGAGTTCCTCGCATCTTTACTCTGGAAACACAACATATAACATACCACTTTAGCACATAACTATCACATATCACATAACAATCATACACATACAATACTCATGGCATATCATAGCAGATAGGACTCAAGACCCTATCCTAGTGGACATGATTTCCTATTGTGCTTGACCACTTCTAACCTGTCTGAGCCCAACACTGTCTCTATCGGTCCGATCATGTGAACCTAGGGCTCTGATACCAATCTGTAACGACCCCAAAAAGGACCGTCACCGGCGCTAGGATTCAGGTCGGCTTAAGGCCGCCAGAACCCGTAGCAAGCCTGCTATACTCTCTGTGTACCTGTAACACTCATACATGATCATACATTTTATGTGAAAATAAAACTCTTTTCTGAACCAAGGCTTAACCTGTGCATGCACTATCTCTGTACTCTGTACTCCTGTACTCTGTACTCTATATCCCTGACTAGAGCTTGCTCTAGATGGGTTAACTCATACCTGTTAAGCCTGGTTTTCACATACAGAAAAACATATATACAGAGACAGATCATGTACAAAACATATACATCACTAGGTCAAGCAACAACTATTACATCTCTTTAATATTACATGTCCACTCTAAGCTATTACAGATCTCTTTACTCTTCCTGTACTCTGCTGGACTGTCCCTGTACACTGTACACTGACCCTGCAAAACTGGGGTTAAGGGAGTGGGATGAGCTCTATAGCCCAGTGAGTAGAACAGTAAAACATCTCAGTAAAATATGATCTCATGGAATGCACCATATCACAGACAAGCCACAGCAAGAGTAAACCTGTCACCACATAGTCCCAGTAACTCTGTGCCAGGGCGTAGAATCGAGCACCTGGTCTTCCTGTCATATATGTATATGTGTATATAACACCTGTGAACTAGGGGGCCGAAAGTGGCAAAACTTTCCTTAGCCTTGTTTCTTCAAAACTTATTCCTTTGCTAAAACAAAAGCTTAAAACAGCTAAAAACATTTTAGAAAACCTCCACTCTCCCTTCAGGGATGCTCTGACATCCTCGATTCCACCGAACGATAGGAATTCTGATGTCTGAACATGCCGGGTATTACAAAAAGTATTTCTCCTTCCACATGCATGCATAGAATACACATGGAGGATGAATGCAAGCCAGTCAGAGATGCTCAAAGAAGACTGAATCCACCTATGATGGAGGTAGTAAAGAAAGAAATAGTCAAGCTCCTTGATACAGGTATCATATACCCAATCTCTGATAGCAAATGGGTGAGTCATGTGCATGTAGTCCCAAAGAAAACTGGGATTACCATTGTGCCAAATGCTGAAGGAGAACTTGTTCCCACAAGAGTTCAGAATGGATGGAGAGTGTGCATGGACTATAGGAAGCTCAATGCTACAACAAGGAAAGACCACTTCCCACTACCATTCATTGATCGGATGCTAGAAAGGCTTGTAGGTAAGTCCCATTATTGTTGTCTTGATGGTTATTCAGGTTTTTATCAGATTCCAGTTGCTCCAGAAGATCAAGAGAAGACCACTTTCACTTGTCTTTTTGGCACTTTTGCCTTTAGAAGAATGCCATTTGGACTATACAATGCACCTGCCACCTTTCAGTGATGCATGATGAGCATATTCTCTGACTATGTGGGTAAGACAATTGAAGTGTTCATGGATGACTTCACAGTACATGGTAACTCCTTTGACTAATGCCTTGCCAACTTGGAAAAGATCCTACAGAGATGCCTTAAGTCTAACCTTGTGCTTAATTATGAAAAGTGTCATTTTATGGTTAATCAAGGTATGGTTTTAGGACATGTAGTTTTAGCTAAAGAAATTGAAGTAGACAAGGCTAAGGTAGACACAATTAAAAATCTGCCTTATCCTACTAATGTTAAAGAAGTGTGTTCTTTTCTTGGTCATGCAGGATTCTATAGGAGATTCATAAAAGATTTCTCCAAACTCACACAGCCTTTATGTAAATTGCTCCAACAAGATGTGACATTTGATTTTGATACAGGTTGCAAAACTGCATTTGATCTGATAAAGAAATTGCTTGTGACTGCCCCAATTATTCAAGCACCTAATTGGAACATGCCCTTTGAAATCATGTGTGATGCAAGCAACTATGCAGTAGGAGCAGTCTTGGGGCAACATGTGGGAAACTCACCCTACGTCATTCACTATGCCTCTCGCACACTGGATGCCACACAAAGCAACTACACAACAACAGAAAAGGAGCTCTTAGCTGTTGTATTTGCTTTAGAGAAATTCAGACCATATCTCTTGGGAACTAAAATCATTGTCTATTCTGACCATGCAGCTTTGCGATATTTGATCAAGAAAAAGGAAGCAAAATCGAGACTCATTCGGTGGATCCTTCTATTACAAGAGTTTGATATGGAGATAAGAGATAAGAAAGGGAAAGAAAATCTTATGGCTGACCACCTCATCCGACTCCCATCTAGCTCTACACCTTGTCCAATCAAGGAAGACTTCCCAAACAAACATCTGTTCGTCACTCATTCTGCCTAAGTGGATCGCAACATGCACCTTACACCCCAGGGGAGTACTCAGTTTCCTTTGATCTTTTATATTTCTTATACATTGAGGACAATACATGATTTAGGTGTGGGGTGCATATCTCTTCTTCTTCTCCCTTTTCTCTTCTTCTTTTTCTTTAAGATTGCGCAAAAATTTTTTCTCTTTTTCCTTTCAGTTTTGCATTAGACTTGCTCTGAATAGCCACAGTTGAAATTTTTTTTAGTTTTTGCTTTCAATAAAACTCACACAACCATAACCTTCTTCTTTTTGTTTTGCTCTACTCAAACTGATGAACTATGTTGGATGAGTTTTTCTTTCCATGACCCCATTGATGTGATGACTCTTTAAACTTATGTTGAATCAATTGCAGTGAGTTGTATTCATGTTTGAGAATTGCCTTTTGAATTGAATCTTTAAGTTTGTCATGGTGAAAAATATATTGATGATACTCATTAGAGAGAATGAATTAAAAATTGTGTGAATGAACTTAACATGACTTGATTTAGCAATTGGTGTTGATTTGCCCAAATCATTGAGAGAAAGAAATTCACAAAGGCTTAGACTTCAAAAGCACAAATTGAAAACTGTTCCAATGGTCAAAAGACTATGAACAGAGCTAGTAGCCACTTGGACAGGTGACCAACTGAGTAACTAGGGGTGGGTATCACAAATATGTACCTTCACGTCAAAAGGTTGGTGACTTGTTCAAGCAAAATTAAAAGTTCAAAAAGCTAAATAAAGTATTTCAAGGTAAGGGCAAGTCACTCTGAAAGCTAGAAAAAGTCTTATCTGAACAAATAATATGTGCATGTATGGTCTCTCTTGAGTAAAACAAATCCTAGCCATGGTAAGCAAAAGGAAATAAGGAAAGAAGGTGAGTAATCTTCATGCATATATTCTTCACTGCAATGATTCAAAATAGGTGTCTTGAGTAAGAGATTGAGTGGAAATAAGGATCAAGAAGCAAAGAAAGCTTATTTGACCATGTTTATTTGCTTGAGGATAAGCAAAAGGCTAGGTGTGGGGGTATTTGATGGAGCATATTTTAGTCCTTTTTATCTTGATATTATTGATGATTATTTACATGATTTCTGCTTAATTTAGTGCTCTTGGCATTATTTTGCAGAAAATGGTGAAAAATGACATTTTGGAGAAAATCCCCTTAAAACTACCTTAAATGGAGCAAAGGAGAGCATGCCTGCCAAGTTGGAATCAAGTCAAGCTAAATAAGGAAAGTTCTAAATAAGGAAAGTGGCAAATATGGAAAGAACATTCAGCCAAGACAATTTGAAATTCAAATTTCAAATCTCCAAGTAGCATTTTTCCTTATTCAAGAAGCCAAATCTCAACTTGCCATATATGAAGAGCCAAATAAGGAAAGTATTTTGAAATTCAAATCTTCAAGATTCATATTCAAATTTTGAATTTCAAGATTCAGCTTGCCAAAGAAGCCAAAGAAAGTCACACATGCCACACATGTCTTGCACATTTAAAATTCAAATTGCAAAGAAGGCTCCACCTTCCTTATTAGTGCATGGGCGGCAAGGAGAGTGTGAAGGCAAGTCTTGGGCACCTTGGGCAGCATCTTGAAGACCTTGGGCAGCAAGTAAAAGACCAAAGAGCCCATCCCTTGCAATTTGATACATGCTCCACGTTTTTCCCTTCACACATGCACATAGAAGGCACATATTGGACCAAGGGCATTTTGGACAGCCTCTAAAAGACTCATGGACTACCAAGAAACCCTAGGCAGCCTCTCAAGAAATATTTAAAGGCTTAAAGAAGAAAAGAGGTGGCAGATTTCATCCCCCCCATTCGGCCAAGCAAGTTCGGCCGCCGATCTCCACAAGGGTTTTCCACCGCCGGTTCTTCTTTGCTTTTCTTTCCTTTAATTTTCTGTTTTTAGTTCAGCCATGAGTGGCTGAAACCTTTATTCTAGTTGAAGATTGGTTGAAACTAAGGTTGTTTTATGGATTGTGAGATCTGAACATAAACTATTTGTCTTTGATTAGTTCAATATTCATACAATTGTGTGCTTGAATCTAAGATTGCTTTGTTGTTTTGATCAAATTGGCCACTTGATTCTTGATTGCAAGGTAATTGATTGTTAGTTGGGATAATTTTTAGTCCGTAATTGCTGGAATTATTCTGACCTAAGAACACTTGGTGTAAAAACTAAGGAATTGTATGATCTAGCAACATCTCATGCGTTTGAGTAGCTAGGATTGGATCTCTCTCTTTCTTCATGCAATTGACAATTGTTTTGATGCCTATGTAACATTCCAAAACCTACAGATAGAAATAGAGCAACCATTAGCTTTAAATTGTACCATTTTTGTAACACCCCGGAAACCGGTACCTCTCTGTAACGGCCCAAAGTGCTCGGCACTAGGATCCAGATCGGCTTAAGGCCGCCTAGACCCGTAGTAAGCCTGCTATGAACTCTGTGTACCTGGTAAAATCCCATACATGATCCAACTCGACTACCAGACTTAACCTGTAAAACATCAGACATCTCAGTCTGAAATAGCCCTCAGGGCTAAACCAGTGATACTCTATCAAGTAACCTCCATGCACTATGCGCTGTGTCATAGAACCCACTCTGTAAGGGTCAGCATATCATAAGTTAACTTGGCTACCATAGAGTCACAGGAATCAAACCTGGTCTTCTCTATTGGCCTCTCTAGGGATCACAGGAATCAAACCTGGTCTTTCCTCTGCACTGATCTTGGGTCAAAGGAATTAAACCCTGTCTTCCCTCACAGTTATAATTCACTGGGTTTTCGAAACACAATATGTATTAAGCCTGGTTTGAAGCTCATCAAGAAACTAAACAACAGGATACATGCATATACAAGGGATAAACAAACACTAGGCAAAGCACATTCTAAACCACATCATCCTGACTTACTAGCTATTACATGCCTTTACATATATCTCTTTCATTTACATCATGTCCACACTATTCTATTACACATGCAGTCTTCGAATCAACACTCTGCTGTTGCTGACTTTCCCTGCTATACTGAACTTGCAAAACTGGGATTAAGGGAAAGGGATGAGCTTCTAAAGCCCAGTGAGTAGAAACACTGAAAACAGTTCATTAACTACACACTTTCATGGAATACGTCACAACACAAACATTTCACACCTTGGATTAGACATGACCTCAAAACTCCCTCGACGGGCTATTGATGTCGCCTTGGTCCAATCCCCACTATCAGTAAATAATGCAATGCACCATATTCGTGAGGCTAATGCAATCATCCTAGTACATAACATGGTATTCATGATGCATGATCTGTGTTAAAGCATTCCATTTTCTTAGTATAAAAGATTAAGTTTAGTTCTACTCACCTCTGCTCCTCTAGCAGAAAACTGACCTGACGCTGCAACCACTAACACTGGTGACCTCCTCGATCTCTCGGGTCCAATCCTATACAAATGGACTCAAATGAGGTGTCAAACATACTCTTACCAACTCTTAAACAACTTCCCAAAACCCCTTAACAAGCTCGTAGAACAATCACATAAAGCATGCAAAAGAAAGGCTAGACAGAACACATTCGGCAGCAGGTTCGGCGGCCGAATGCCCTGTCCAGAGCCGAAACTTGCAGACTTTCGGCGGCCGAATCTCCACTTTCGGCTGCCGAACCCTTTCGGGGGCAAAGTTCGGGGGCCACAACACATTCTAGAGACAAAAGTCTCTAACCTTCGGCGGCACCTTCGGCGGCCGAAACCCCTAAACAGAGCCGAACCTTAAAACACTCGGGGGCAAGCTGTGGCAGCCTAAGCCACCATGCAAGAGGTTCGGCGGCCGAATGCTCCTTCGGCTGCCGAACCTGAGTTCTTCAAGAACTCAGCTTCACCCGCAACCTAGCTCCTCCATCCTTTTCACCTCTCTAAACATGCATAACACAACTCCTTACCACACATATACTCAAGTACATGAACAAAGGGGTCCAAAACTAACTTACAACCCCAACAAAACAACAAACATAACACATAGACAAGCGTGCATGCATAACTCATCAAAAACTAAACTTAAACCCTATACATGTAACTCTACCCTTACCCTCTTTAAAAACTGGTATAAATCATTAAAACAAGGTAAAAAGCTGCCCTTACCTCCTGAAAACAGAAGCTGATCAACCTGAACCTAAGAATAAACACCACCTTCCCTTCACCTTCTCCAAACTACCAAACCTCCCCTTTTCCCTTTACAAACCACAAACCAACTCATTTACACTTTACAAAGTGATAAAAACAAAGCAAGTGACTCATGGAGGACGTGGCCTCACCTCAAGAAGTGAAAGGAACAGAAATCCATCCATTTCACCGACTGGAGGCGTTGAAATAGAGGGCTGGCCAACTCACCTTCGGCTGCCAAACCTGCATGCAAAACCATGCAACGTTCGGGGGCCGAACATGACCTTCGGAAGCCGAATCTATACCACTTTCGGCGGCCGAACATTACCTTCGGCGGCCGAACATGGCAAAAGTCCCTATAGTCTTTTCTCTTCAAAACTTAATCCAAAACACATTAAATACTTAAACCATTTGAGAAATCATTCTCTTACCCTTCTACTAACACTGACATCCCCGAATTCCACCGGACGGTAAGAAGTCCGATGCCTGAGCTAGCCGGGTATTACAATTTTAAAGTTAGAGTAATTAGCTTTAGGGGAGGTGCTAGCTTGACCTCGAGCTGATTAGGGGAGGTGCTAGCTTATCCATAGCCGTCTGACACACAATTCGTTTAAAGATAGAGCACTAAAAGTTGTGTTTAGAGGTCTAACTTGCATTTCATATAGAGTTATACGTCCAAAGGTAGAGTTAAAATAAGAACGACCAGTACTAGTATTTTAACATCTTCAAACTGTAATAACTGAATCATAGAAAACCCAAATAAGAAAACAAACATATCTTAAAATAAAGTATCTAACGTGATAAGCAGGTCGGAATCTAAGGGGTGTTACAGCCTAAGGCTCAAGGACGTTCCTTGGCAATTTGTTAATTAGTAATTGATTAGAGGGCGTTCCCTAATTGATTTAATCATAAGGAGAGACATGGTGGTGAGAAGCGTTTTCCATCTCCATAACTAATCTATTGAATCAATTAAGAGAACATGAGTTTCAATGATCAATCCAAACAACCAAAGTGGATCCATCTCTTCAACTAGACTTTTCTCATATTAGATTTATCTTTGATTTTATTATTACTTGCTCTTTTAATTACTGTTCGTAGTTGTTAATCCAATCAAATCTCAAAACCCCCCTTTTTACTTTTACTGCACTTTACTTTTGATCCGCTTTCAGTTAATTGCTTTCAGTTTCTCATTCAGTTAATTCTCTTAGTCTTATTGAGAAAAAAGATAACTTTACAATTCTCTGTAGATTCGATCATTTACCACTATCTGCAGTTGTAAAATTGTTGATAACCGGAAAGGTTATTTTTGACCGGCTTCGACAACCGCGAGTCAATAATCAGTTTGAGTCAAAGTAATTATGTTGACAAAGTGCTGAAAAGGTTCAACATGCAAGATTCCAGAAAAGGATTCTTGCCCATGTCTCATGGTATTCATCTCAGCGAGAATCACCGTCCTATGACATTTGATGAGCGAGAATGAATGAGTAAGATTCTTTATGCTTCTACTATTGGATCTATCATGTATGCCATGTTATATACTAGACCAGATGTCTCATATAGGATCTATCATAGAGTTGGGAGTGGTTCCTAGCATTGCAAATCTTATGGACCTTTATTGTGACAACAATGGTGCTACAGCACAGACAAAGAAGCCTAGATCCCATCAGAAATCTAAGCATACACTCAGACATTTTCACCTTATTCGAGAGATTATTAATAGAGGAGATATCAGAATATGCAAGGTAGACACAAATTACAATGATTGTGCGGTTATCGAGACTAGTAAAAAATAACCTTTTTGGTTATCAACAATTTTACAACTGTAGATAGTGGTAAAAGGATCGTATCCACATGAAATTGATACTTACCGATTCTTCAATCAATGACCAAGAAAATAAACTAAAAAGTAAAAATAGGGGGCTTTTGTAGATTGATGAACTAAACTAAAATTGAAAGTAATAAAGAAAAGCAATGAATGAAATAAAAGAGATTCAATGATGAGAAGATTCTAGTTGAAGCATAGGATACATTTCAGTTGTTGGGATTGATCATTGAGACTAAGATTCTTTTATTTGGTTCAATAAATTAGTTATGGTTGTGGAAGACGCTTCTCATAACCATATCCCTCCTTAAGCATAGGTTAATTAGGAAACGTTTGCTAATTAATCACTAATTAACAAGTTGTCAAGGAACATTCTTGGGGTTTTTTACCTTTCAACCGTTAATTGCATTAAGAAATAGAGAGCCCTAATTCTAGCTAACCAAACGTATGGTGATCTTAAGCTAGGTTATGCAATTTTCTTAGTTTTTAGACCAAGAGTTACTTGTGTTTGAACAATTCAAGCAATTATGGACTTAAACTCTTCAAACTAACAAATTATTACTTTGCAATCAAGAATCAATGGGTCCTATTGATCTAAACAGCAAGGTAACAATAGAATTAAGCATGAAATCGCATAAATATTGATAAATAAAAGATGAACACAATAGTTTCAAATCTCCCAATCCATTAACAAACTGAAATTTCACCTAATCTTAAACTAGAAATTAGGATTTCAGCCACTAATGGCTGAAACTAACATCAAAATAAAGAAAGAAAGCAAAGAAAAGCAATTCGGCCTGCTAGGGCAGCTGCGGCAAGGCTGCTGTATGGTGATGATCCGAAATTCAATCATACTTTGACTGCTGCAAGGCTATGTATTTATACGTGAATGGAACCCTAGGTCAGCCGTTGATTAGATGGAATTCTTCTCCAATTGGGACTTTAATTCCTTCTGAAATTGTATCTCTTTGTGATTGGGGCTAACCGGCGGCTAGGGTTGGTGTAGGTAGGTGTTTGATATGCTGCTGATGTGTCTTGATGTGTTTGAGATAGGATAGAACTATGAAAATTCAAATTTCTGGCTTTCCTGCGTTTCTGCACAATTCTACTGTAAAATTTATTTTCCCAGCTGTTTGGGCAAACAGTCAGACAAACAGCCAGTCTGTGCTATCTATTCTCTGTGTCTGCACTGCGAAATTTGATTTGGGCAACTATTTGGATATACAACTAACCAAACAGCAAGATTGCACTATTCTTTATCCTTCTCAGTTTTTGCTATGAAGTTTGTTTGGACAGTTGTTTGGGCAAACAGCTGGGCAAACAATAAGACACTTTCGGGTTTCAATTGTTTTTGTCTTCTGGACCACTTCCGGATTTCAGCTTTAAAGGACTATTTGCCTAGTTATTTAGGCAAACAACTCTTGGCACACCAGCTTGTTGTAACGCCCCGGAAATCCGGACCGTTACCGGCGTTAGGATCCAGATCGGTATAAGGCCGCCGGGAACCGTAGCAAGCCTGACATAACCTGTAATCCTGTTTAATCCCATACATGATCAACAATACTCATAAACCTGTAAACATTCTCATATAACAACCAAGCTCAACCTGTACATAAACATAAACATAACATAAACCTCCACTGGAGCCCTCATCAAATGCTCCAATGGGGTATCTCATCATACATAAGCTTGGTTGAAACATAACCTCATATCTCATATCATAAACACCATGTACATACAAGTGGGATTAACAATCTGTATTGGTCAAGCACAACTCTATCCTCAATATTCAAATTACATAACTTAAAACACTTTTACATTACATCATAACACAATTGTCATGTCCACAATCTAACTATTACATAAACATCCTTCAAAACTCTGGCTAACCTCCTGGTCTACCCTGTACCTGCACATCTGGGGTTAGGGGAGAGGGGTGAGCTACAAAGTCCAGTGAGCAGAATAGAGAAAACATATATTAAAATTTCATGCTTTCATGAAATGCAACACATCACAAACATATCACATAAGGATGGCATTGTCACCTATAGTCCTCAACATAGTCCAATCGTGCCAGGGGCGTAGAATGGGCCTCACTGGTCTTTCTCTTACATACATAACATAACATAACATTCCAATATGCCAGGGGCGTAGAATGGGCCTCACTGGTCTTTCTCTTAACATAGTCCAGGGGCGTAGAATGGGCCTCACTGGCAATCCATACCGTATCCTCATCATATCATCTCATAGGAGGACTAGAGGATCATCCAATAGCCAATCCGCATCCACATCATATTATGCAATGCAACATATTCGTGATTACTAATGCAAACACCCTATAATATCACATGGCATATATGATGCATGAACATGCTCAAAGAGTTATATTTCATTTATTTAAAATCTTAAGGTTTATTCCACTCACCTCTGGCTGAAGCTCTACAGACTCTGAAGCAGCTATCTCACTGCTGAGGTCCTCGGTTCCTCGGGTCCAAACCTACACAGGTGGACTCCAATGAGGGACCAAACATACATAAACATAACTCTAATAAACTCCCCAAAAATCCCCTAAAACATCAGGAAAACATCACATAGAAATATGCACGAAATGGCTGAACAGGGCACTTTCGGCGGCACCTTCGGCGGCCGAAAGTCCTGGACAGATCCGAAAGTCAGGCACTTTCGGCGGTACCTTCGGCGGCCGAAAGTCCCAGACAGAGACGAAAGTCTCTTTTCGGGGGCAACTTCGGCAGCCGAATGCTGCCTCCACAAAGGGGGATCGGCGGCCGAAAGTTACTTCGGCGGCCGAACCTGAGCTTCTCCCGAAGGGCAGAAACTCAGCTCCTCTATGCACATTTCGCCTCCCAAGCTCAAATCATGCAAAAACTAGTTCTAAAACATGCATACATATCATATATTACACCTAGGGGTCTCAAACTAGCATATACCCCAACTACAACACTTCCAACAACACATAAACAAGCTACATTGTTCATCAAAGCATCAAAACCCATAAACTCAACATATACCCTAACATGCATTTCTACCCATAGATCTTGCATAAAACTTAGTTAAAACACACATTGAGCTTAAGATCGGCTCTTACCTCTTGAAGATCGAGAGAGAGACAACCTAAACTCGGAGATCCATAAAAAATGAGCTCCTGAGTTCCCAAAGCTCCAAAACTTTGCTCAAAAGCTCAAATCTTCAAAATAAAGTGAAAACAAGTGAAAACCTTGAGAGATTTAGAGGAAAAACATCAAAGATGGGTGAGGGGGCGGCGGAGACTCACCTTGGCCGAAAATGGGGAAAAAGCTCGCCCGTTTTCGGCTAAGGGACCCTTTTATAGTGGTTGGCCAGACCACGTTCGGGGGCCGAATGTGCCTCCGCATCCATGCAATGTTCGGCGGCCGAACATGAGGTTCGGCGGCCGAACCTGCACTTTCCTCACTCAGGCTTTCGGGGGCCTAACGTGCCTCCAAAACGCATGCATGTTCGGCGGCCGAACTTGACTTTCGGCGGCCGAACCTGGGTTTTCCTCCAAAAACTTTTCATGCAAAAACTCATTTAATTCATACTTAAAACCATTAAAAACATGAAAACATTTTATAAAAACCTGATTTTTCCCTTCTAGAGGTTTCCGACATCCGAGATTCCACCGGACGGTTGGAATTCCGATACCGGAGTCTAGCCGGGTATTACATTCTCCCCCCCTTAAGAACATTCGTCCCCGAATGTTTCTCAACTAGTACATGCATAGTAAAATAGCATAACATACATATAAAACACATAGGGACTAACCTTAAAAGAGGTGGGGATATTGCTGGAGCATGGACTCCCGTGTCTCCCAAGTGCATTCTTCTATATTGTGGTGGTTCCACAGGACTTTCACCATTGGGATTTCCTTGTTCCTCAACTTTCTGATCTGAGTGTCAAGAATCCGCACTGGCTGCTCTACATAGGTGAGATCCTCTTGGATCTCCACATCCGGCTCACTAAGAACCTTGCTCGGATCTGACACGTACTTTCTTAACATGGAAACATGGAAAACCGGATGGATTCTTTCCATAGAAGCAGGCAAGTCCAGCTTATACGATACATTCCCAACCTTTTGCAAGACCTCAAAGGGCCCGATGTACCGTGGAGCTAGCTTACCTTTCTTCCCGAACCGAACCACCCCTTTCATTGGAGACACCTTGAGCAACACTAGATCCCCCTCCTGAAACTCTACCTGTTTTCTGCGAAGGTCTGCATAACTCTTCTGTCTGCTTGCAGCAGTTTTGATTCTCTCTCTGATGATGGGTACCACCCTGCTGGTGATCTCTACAAGCTCGGGCCCTGCTAAGGACCTCTCTCCAACCTCTTCCCAGCAAACAGGTGACCTGCACTTCCTCCCATACAAAGCTTCATATGGAGCCATCCCGATGCTAGCATGATAGCTGTTATTGTAGGCAAACTCCACCAAAGGTAGATGCTGCCTCCAAGAACCGCCAAAATCTAGCACGCACATTCGGAGCATGTCCTCGATAGTCTGGATGGTCCTTTCGGACTGTCCGTCCGTCTGGGGGTGGAAGGCAGTACTGAAATCCAATCTAGTACCCATAGCACTCTGCAGACTCCGCCAAAACCTGGAGGTGAACTGGGGCCCTCTATCTGACACTATAGATACCGGGACCCCATGCAGTCTGACAATCTCATCAACATACACCTGCGCTAACTTATCCACAGAGTAGTTGCTCCTAACTGGAATGAAGTGAGCAGATTTAGTGAGTCTGTCCACAATCACCCATATGGAGTCTAATCTGTTGGACGTTGCCGGTAACCCCACTACAAAATCCATAGCTATATTCTCCCATTTCCACTCTAGAATAGGTAGCGGGTTAAGCATTCCAGCCGGCTTCTGATGTTCCAGCTTCACCCTCTGACAAACTTCGCAGGCTGACACAAACTGTGCCACTTCTCTCTTCATAGCTGGCCACCAATAAACCTTCTTTAAATCTTGATACATCTTGGTGGCTCCGGGGTGAATGCTGTATCTTGCATTATGAGCCTCCCTCATAATGTCTCCTTTTAGCCCAATGTCATCTGGTACACATATTCTGCTCCCATAGCGGAGGATCCCCTTGCTGTCGAATCTGAACTCACTATCATTGCCCGACTGAACAGTCCTGGCAATTTTCACCAACTCTGGATCCTCATGCTGTTTCTGAGCCACCTGCTCCAGAAACACGGGTGCCACTCTCATCTGTGCAATCAAAGCACCTGTACCAGACAACTCTAACTGTAGGCCTTCATCCATGAGCTTGTAAAACTCCTTCACCACTGGCCTCCTCTCTGCTGATATGTGGGATAAACTGCCTAGTGACTTCCGGCTTAGGGCGTCTGCCACGACATTCGCCTTACCCGGATGGTACTGGATCTTGCAATCATAGTCACTCAACAGTTCTACCCACCTCCTCTGTCTCAAATTCAAATCTCTCTGACTCAAGATGTGCTGCAGGCTCTTATGATCTGTAAAGATCTCACATTTCACCCCATAGAGGTAGTGCCTCCACATCTTGAGTGCAAAGATGACTGCTGCCATCTCAAGATCGTGTGTGGGGTAATTCAACTCATGCCTCTTCAGTTGTCTAGAGGCGTAAGCGATCACCCTGCCATTCTGCATTAGCACACAACCCAAGCCTACTCTGGATGCATCACAGAACACTGTGAAGTCCTCATTGCTATTCGGCAAAGCTAACACCGGTGCTGAAGTCAACCTCTTCTTGAGCTCCTCAAAGCTTCCTTCACACTGATCGGTCCATACGAACCTCTAGTTCTTTCTGGTCAATCTGGTTAGAGGAGCTGCAATCTTTGAGAAGTCCTGAACGAACCTCCTGTAATAACCAGCCAAACCCAAGAAACTCCTGATCTCCGTCACTGAAGTGGGTTTAGGCCAGTTAGTCACAGCCTCTATCTTCTTGGGGTCTACTTCAATTCCGTTCTCTGACACTACATGCCCCAAGAATGAGATGCTCCTCAACCAGAACTCACACTTGGAGAACTTGGCATACAAGCCATGTTCCCTCAAGGTCTGCAGAACTATCCTCAGATGATGGGCATGCTCCTCTGCATTCCTGGAATACACTAAGATATCATCTATGAAGACGATAACGAAGTGATCCAGGTACTGTCTAAACACTCTGTTCATGAGGTCCATGAATGCTGCAGGGGCGTTGGTTAACCCGAACGGCATTACAAGGAACTCATAGTGCCCATATCTGGTCCTGAAAGCTGTCTTTGGCACGTCCTCTTCCCTTATCCTCAGCTGATGATACCCAGATCTCAGATCTATTTTGGAGAAACAACCCGCTCCTGCTAGCTGGTCGAATAGATCGTCGATCCTTGGCAATGGGTACTTATTCTTGGTAGTGACTTTGTTCAACTGCCTATAGTCGATACAAAGTCTAAGGGATCCATCCTTCTTTCTTACAAACAGCACTGGAGCACCCCAGGGTGAGGTACTCGGTCGGATGAAGCCCTTGTCTACCAACTCTTGCAACTGTTCTTTCAATTCTTTCAATTCTGCTGGCGCCATCCTGTAGGGAGGGATAGAGATCGGTCTAGTTCCAGGCATCAGTTCAATCTCGAACTCTATCTCCCTAACAGGTGGTAAACCTGGCAACTCGTCTGGGAATACATCTAAAAACTCATTGACCACTGGCACTGCGGCGGGTTCTCTAATCTGACTGTCTAGCTCTCTCACATGAGCCAAATACCCCTGACATCCCCTCCTAAGCAACCTACGAGCCTGAAGAGATGAGATCAAACCTCTAGGTGTACCCCTCCTGTCTCCTCTGAAGACGACCTCTGATCCATCCTGATCTCTGAACCTGACTACCTTGTCCCTGCAGTCCAAAGTAGCGCCATGGGTAGATAACCAGTCCATCCCTAGAATGACGTCGAAATCTGTCAATTCTAGAACCACAAGGTCGGCGGACATGCATCTCCCCTCAACAAAAACTGGACTACACTGACAGACTGACTCTGCCACTGATGGATCACACTTGGGTCCACTGACCCAGAGAGGACACTCTAACCCAGAGACCATTAATCCCAACCTCTCTACGGCCCTCGGAGCAATAAAAGAATGAGATGCACCAGGGTCCATTAATGCATACACATCAGAACACCCAATGACTAAATTACCTGCCACCACGGTGTTAGATGCATCTGCCTCCTGCTGTGTCATGGTGAAGATCCTTGCTGGAGCTGACGGACCCTCACCTCTGAACCCTGCTGAAGAAGAGGCTGACCCTCTCCCTCTGCCTCTGCCACTGGCCTGTGTCATGGCTGGAGCTACTGGCTGTGCCACACTACCAGAAGCTGTCTGCTGAGACTGTGTCACAAAAGCTGCTCTAGGACACTCTCGTGCCATGTGTCCCTCCTGCCCACATCTGAAGCAGACTGATGTCCTAACCAGACATACTCCTCTGTGCGGTCTCCCACATTTCTTACATATTGCATTCTCTGCACCTGAGCTCGAGCCACTTCCTAATCCCAGACCTGACTTGATCTTGTTCCAGAACTTGTTCTTCTTAAACTTCTTGGTGGTACTGCCCCACCTCTTACTACCTGAGCTTAAGGAAGAAGGATCCACTTTTCCCTTACCTGGGGTTCTGGAACCAGAAGGCTGTGCTGCTGACTGTTTGACCTTTCCCTCGATGATAGCACTAGCCTCCATCCTCCTAGCCATGTCTACTATGGCATGAAAACTCTCTCTATCTGCTGACTGTATCAAGGAGGAATACCTGGAATGGAGCTTCATGATATACCTCCTTGACTTCTTCTGGTCTGTATTAAGGTTCTGCCCAGCAAATGGCAGCAACTCCATAAATCTGTCAGTATATTCATCTACACTCATGTCATCAGTTTGTCTCAACTGCTCGAATTCTATCATCTTCAATTCCCTTGAACTATCAGGGAAAGCCCACCCTGCAAATTCATTAGCAAACTCCTCCCATGATAGACTATCCACCCTCGATTTCACATAGTTCTTGAACCACTCACGGGCCTTCTTGCATTTTAGTGTGAACCCAGCCATCTGAATGGCTCTACTGTCATCCGCTCCTATCTCATCTGTTATCGCCTTGACCCTCTCAAGGTACACAAATGGGTCATCACCGGTTTCAAACTGGGGAGCACCCAACTTCATATAATCAGTCATTCTGACCTTGCTCCCTCCAGATGAGCTAGGTTGAGGTATTTGGGTTTCTGGGACAGTAGGTGCTGTTGGTGGTGGAGGAGGTGCAGCATCCCCTGAGATAGGGTTTGCTGGATTTGGGTGATAGGGTGGTGGTGGATACATAGGATACTGTGGGTATGGTGGGTAATATGGTGGGTATGGCATCTGTGTGGGGTAAGGGTTAAAACTAGGGTAATCCGATGTACCTCCCATCGAATACCCGGGATTCTGTGAGAAAGGTGGGTAATGAGGTGGCTGAACAAAACCCGAGGCCTGAGTGCCTCCTTGGGACTCTCCCATACCTTCCTCTGACATACTCATCCCCAAACTGCCATCCCTCCTCTGGTCCACATCCATGTCATCTCCCACATCTTCTGACATTCCTCCCTGAACTGTTCCTCGTACTGACCTGCTTCTTCCCAGATCTAAAGACCTTCTAGGGTCTCTCACTGCTCGGTCCCTGTTGGACCTACTCGACATTGCCCTAGGCAATGCTGGAGGACGGGCGCTCATGCCCTCATCCTCAGGCGGCACTCCAGTCAATCTTGCAGATCGACGAGTTCCTCTCATCCTGTTTTCTGAAAACAGCACACATCAAGCAAGCATTAGCATCATATGGTTCATGTGGGCACACATGAACCCTCATCACATAAACATATCATAGCATCAATGCGCATGTATATAATCATGGCATTTCACATCATCATGCAAGACAGGACTCAACATCCTATCCTAGTGGACATGACCTTCCTATTGTGCTTGACCTTCTATAACATCTCTGAGCCCGACACTCTAGGTCCGACCATGTGAACCTAGGGCTCTGATACCACTCTGTAATGCCCCGGAAATTCGGACCGTTACCGGCGCTAGGATCCAGATCGGCATAAGGCCGCCGGGAACCGTAGCAAGCCTGACATAACCTGTAATCCTGTTTAATCCCATACATGATCAACAATACTCATAAACCTGTAAACATTCTCATATAACAACCAAGCTCAACCTGTACATAAACATAAACATAACATAAACCTCCACTGGAGCCCTCATCAAATGCTCCAATGGGGTATCTCATCATACATAAGCTTGGTTGAAACATAACCTCATATCTCATATCATAAACACCATGTACATACAAGTGGGATTAACAATCTGTATTGGTCAAGCACAACTCTATCCTCAATATTCAAATTACATAACTTAAAACACTTTTACATTACATCATAACACAATTGTCATGTCCACAATCTAACTATTACATAAACATCCTTCAAAACTCTGGCTAACCTCCTGGTCTACCCTGTACCTGCACATCTGGGGTTAGGGGAGAGGGGTGAGCTACAAAGCCCAGTGAGCAGAATAGAGAAAACATATATTAAAATTTCATGCTTTCATGAAATGCAACACATCACAAACATATCACATAAGGATGGCATTGTCACCTATAGTCCTCAACATAGTCCAATCGTGCCAGGGGCGTAGAATGGGCCTCACTGGTCTTTCTCTTACATACATAACATAACATAACATTCCAATATGCCAGGGACGTAGAATGGGCCTCACTGGTCTTTCTCTTAACATAGTCCAGGGGCGTAGAATGGGCCTCACTGGCAATCCATACCGTATCCTCATCATATCATCTCATAGGAGGACTAGAGGATCATCCAATAGCCAATCCGCATCCACATCGTATTATGCAATGCAACATATTCGTGATTACTAATGCAAACACCCTATAATATCACATGGCATATATGATGCATGAACATGCTCAAAGAGTTATATTTCATTTATTTAAAAATTTAAGGTTTATTCCACTCACCTCTGGCTGAAGCTCTACAGACTCTGAAGCAGCTATCTCACTGCTGAGGTCCTCGGTTCCTCGGGTCCGAACCTACACAGGTGGACTCCAATGAGGGACCAAACATACATAACCATAACTCTAATAAACTCCCCAAAAACCCCCTAAAACATCAGGAAAACATCACATAGAAATATGCACGAAATGGCTGAACAGGGCACTTTCGGCGGCACCTTCGGCGGCCGAAAGTCCTGGACAGATCCGAAAGTCAGGCACTTTCGGCGGCACCTTCGGCGGCCGAAAGTCCCAGACAGAGACGAAAGTCTCTTTTCGGGGGCAACTTCGGCAGCCGAATGCTGCCTCCACAAAGGGGGTTCGGCGGCCGAAAGTTACTTCGGCGGCCGAACCTGAGCTTCTCCCGAAGGGCAGAAACTCAGCTCCTCTATGCACATTTCGCCTCCCAAGCTCAAATCATGCAAAAACTAGTTCTAAAACATGCATACATATCATATATTACACCTAGGGGTCTCAAACTAGCATATACCCCAACTACAACACTTCCAACAACACATAAACAAGCTACATTGTTCATCAAAGCATCAAAACCCATAAACTCAACATATACCCTAACATGCATTTCTACCCATAGATCTTGCATAAAACTTAGTTAAAACACACATTGAGCTTAAGATCGGCTCTTACCTCTTGAAGATCGAGAGAGAGACGACCTAAACTCGGAGATCCACAAAAAATGAGCTCCTGAGTTCCCAAAACTCCAAAACTTTGCTCAAAAGCTCAAATCTTCAAAATAAAGTGAAAACAAGTGAAAACCTTGAGAGATTTAGAGGAAAAACATCAAAGATGGGTGAGGGGGCGGCGGAGACTCACCTTGGCCGAAAATGGGGAAAAAGCTCGCCCGTTTTCGGCTAAGGGACCCTTTTATAGTGGTTGGCCAGACCACGTTCGGGGGCCGAATGTGCCTCCGCATCCATGCAATGTTCGGCGGCCGAACATGAGGTTCGGCGGCCGAACCTGCACTTTCCTCACTCAGGCTTTCGGGGGCCTAACGTGCCTCCAAAACGCATGCATGTTCGGCGGCCGAACTTGACTTTCGGCGGCCGAACCTGGGTTTTCCTCCAAAAACTTTTCATGCAAAAACTCATTTAATTCATACTTAAAACCATTAAAAACATGAAAACATTTTATAAAAACCTGGTTTTTCCCTTCTAGAGGTTTCCGACATTCGAGATTCCACCGGACGGTTGGAATTCCGATACCGGAGTCTAACCGGGTATTACACTTGTCTTTTTAGCTTTTCCTTCCATTCAATTAAGTAGCTTCCTTGGCCATTCTTTGAGGGTGGTTTGACCAAGCATCTTTGGCCAAACCATCTTTTCATCATTTTATCCCATTTTCTGCAAAACCAGATAAAAGTCACAAAATTAGATCGAAAACGTATAATTTAACATCAATAATAACATGAAAAATGGGCCTAATTTTGGTTTGATCAAATACCGTTACACCTAACCTTTTGCTTGTCCTCAAGCAAATAAACTTAGTTAAATAAGCTTTCTTTACTACTTGATCCTTATTTACACTTAAACTCTTATCCTATACCCCTAATTTGAAGCATTATACTGAAGTACGCGTGAACCAAGGTTACTTTCCTCTTTTCTTGTTTCCTTTTACCTACCATGATTGAGGGTTGTTTTCCTCAAGAGAGAGATTTTCTTATTCATGCACAAATTCTATTTAGTTAGACTTTTATAGCTCTTGGAGTGACTTGCCCTTTATTTGTAATACTTTTCTTTTCTTTTCAGTTTTTTGCACTTTTATTCTTGCTTGAAAAAGTCACCAACCTTTTGATGCGAAGGTGTATATTTGTGATACCCACCCCTGGTTATTCAGTTGGTCACCTGTTTAAGTGGCTACTAGCTCTATTCATAGTCTTTGATCATTGGAACATGTTTTTAATTTGTGCTTTGTGCTTTGTGCTTTTTGCTTTTGCTGAATTTTTCTTTTTCTTTTTCACAATGATTTGGGCAAATCAAACACCAATTGCTAAAATAAGTCATATTTCCTTATTCACACATTTTTCACTTCTTCATTGTTCTCTCTAATGAGTAATGATATACATCTTTCACCATAGCAAGCTCAAAGATTCGATTCAAAAAGAAATTCTCAAAAATTAATACAACTCACTGCAATTGATTCAACTTAGGTTTAAAGAGTTATCACATAAATGGGGTTATGGAAAGAAAGCTCATTCAACATAGCCTATAGTGTGTGAAAGGATTTCAAATATGTGGGAAAAAAAATTTAAGGCAAAAATTATATGAACTTAAAAGGAAATCTAAGAATAAAAAGGAATCAAAACTACTTAAAATGAACATTCTCAAAAAGAACATTAAAATTCAGAAAATTCATATTTGCACCCCACACCTATTTTATGCATTGTCCTCAATGCAATGGAAATATTAAAGTAAAAGAGAAACTGAGTTACTCCTCTGGTGTGGTTGTTTGGGTAAACAGCTGGCCAAACTGAGTGCCTCTGTGTTTAGCTGGTAGTAGGTGCTGCACCAGCAGCTGCAACATACTCTCCATATGTGCCATTCTGGCTTCAATTCTGTCAAGACGAGCTACTGCAGTCTATTTAGTTGCTGCTGGTTGCTATGCTGTTTGTTGGTCTGTTTCCCTTGTAGTTGTGTTTCGTCCAAACACTTGTTCATGCCTTGGTACAACAAGACCTGCAGCAGAAATACAAAAAATGCTGCCCACCTTGCGCAGCAACCCCATTTCATCCAAAGCTCTCAAGTCAAGAGGCGTTGGCTTGCAAGTTGGGCTGATATCAGTAAGTTCAGGCTATAAGAAATTCAAATTTACAGCAAGCAGAGTTATAACATGACGAAGGACCAATGGAGGATGATGTGCAAGGGTGCAGGACATCTGGCTGGCAATTCAGAAACCCAAATTCAGTTTGTGGTGATGCACCATACTCCACAGGATATGCAGTTCTGCTTTAGGGAGTATGATGGGTGCATCTTTTCTCCCACACAGTGTATAAGATAGAAATCTGTGCATGTATTTTAAACATGGGTTGCTTAAATACAAGTCTTTTAATTTCGAAAAATATGCTTCAGGAGGGTTGCTGCATAATTCCAGGTATGCAGTAGCAGCATCAAAATTACTGTGATAGTCACAAACTGAGTCCTGGCTATTAAAACCTAGTGCTGCATTGAATTCATTCATGGACATGCAAAATCGCTGTCCCAGCAGCCTAAAGGAGATGATGTTATGTGTGTGTAGTGTGTGCATTGCAGTTCGATTAAAGAAGAAGGTGCAGTAGAACTCCTGGTTGAGTTCTACAAATATGGACATTTTGAGTTTGAAGGATGAGGTCCAGCCAATGCCACTTTTTAGTTCATTGACCTCTGCCCGTATGCCCAAACTTTTAAGAGTTTCAGAATGGAGGAGTTTACCTGGATTGATGGGTAGTTTGGAAATGGACTCAAACTTGGACTATTTTGAACTTTTGTTGAAAATCAAGGCCATTTTTGCATGTTGTTTGCCCAGCTGGTTGGGCAAACAGTCTTACTGGGTTGGCTGTCCTGTGGAAGCGGACTGTGTATCTTCTGCTAATGAGCTCTGTAATTGCAGCGATGAAGGGTCTGAAGAGTTATTGTTGTTGGTGCTGTTGGCCTTCGTTGGCCTCGAGTTCCTTACCGCTTCTCTTTTTCGGCGTTGATAGGTCTTGTTGAGCACCGGCAACGCGTTTGAATGCGTCCCCTGTTCATCGATGCTGTTAGCAATGGGTTCTGGGTTGACAAATGGTTCGTCGTCACTGCTTTCGGCATCTCGAGTTGATCATGGAAGCCCTAGCTAGCGCCACTGTCCGGGACTGATGGGTGCGACCATCTTGGAACATGCCATCTGAGAAGTTATGAGCTTTAGAGAGAACAGGGATAGAAGTTTGAGAAGAAGAAGAGTCAGTGTGAGAAAGGGAAAAATAAAACATTGAGTTTAAATAGAAAGAGTCTGCCCTGTTTATTTTTCTCTGTTGATTTTCTTGGATTGTTTGCCCAACTGTTTGGGCAAACAGCTGGCCAAACAGCATCTTACGGTATAGTCTGGCTTGTTGATGGTACTCCTCTCGCGCATGGGTCTGTTGTTTGCCCAGATGTTTAGGCATACAACTGGTCAAACAGTTTGGACTTGTTGCTGAGTGTTGCGCGTGTCCCTGCAGTTTAGGCAAACAGTTGAGCTTTTTTTCAATTCATGCATAATTGGAAAAAAATTTATCAATTCACGCAGAATCCGAAAATATTTTCGGATTCTGTGTGTTAAGGGAGTGTGTTCGGTAGTCATACTGTCGAACACCCTTGTTCGACACTATAGGTGTTGAACAGTGGGCAGTTCGACACCTATCATGTCGAACTGCCCTTGTTCGACACTATGGGTGTCGAACAGTGGGCAGTTCGATACCTATCATGTCGAACTGCCATGGGAGCAACTTGTTCGACACTAATGGTGTCGAACAAGTTGCTCCCGTGAATGCAGCGTGCAGCGTGGGTGCCGAACACGCCTAACGAAGCCTTGACCAAAAGTTTAAGAAAAGTGTCTGGCACTATAAGTGCCTGACACTTTTCATACATGCATCCCCCTGGCGCTGCATGCGCGCCAGGTGGACTTGCATGCACAACCCCAAGACTTTGGCTTTTAACCTTTTGGCTTTTCATGCATGCATCCCCATTTTCCTCATTTTTCATCTCTGTATTACTTCTTTTCTTCTCCCACTCCACACTTGCTCTGCACTTCCTTCTCAAGCATGCGACCTCAGTCCTCCAGTATCTCCACACTTGCTCTACACTTTCTCCTCCAGCATTCCAACTCCTGTGATCTCCATTTTCATCTCCTTCCATTTTCCTGAACATCTCATTGTTATGAGGTTTTTCTATAAACTGATTTTTATTTTTAAATGTGTCTATAATTTTTTTTAACATATAAAATTATTTTTAAATGTGTATATAATTTTTTTTGACATATAAAAATAAAATTATAAATTATAATTTGATATGTGATTATAATTTTTATTTTTATATGTATTGAAAATTTTAGCAGAATAATTCTTATTTTAAAATTTAATTATCTAAATATTAAATATTAATAAATAAAAATATAAGGTATTTCAGACTAAATAATATTTTTAATATAATTTTTATTTAATTTTTATAACTTTAAAAAATTTATTAATCAAGTTTTAAAATTTTTAAAAATTAATTAATTAGTATTTTTATTTAAGAGATTAAATAGTTAATTTTTTAAAAAAAAATTAATCGTCCATAAATTATACAATTAAAAAATTATTTAATTATATTTTTATATAGATTTATCTCTAAAATATAATTATAAAATTAAATAAAGTTAAATAAACATAATCTACAGATTTAAATTTTTATAAATAAATTTGTGCAGAAACTTTTAAAAGGATAGTTTTAAAAATAATTATTTTTTATAAAATATAATATTTTAAATTTTAATATTATAATAATATATAAAATGATTAGCATTAATTTTATTTTATGTTTAAGTTTTTTTAAATATTTTTAAGATTTAATAAAATTTATTTTTTTAAGATAAATGTAATTAAAAAGTTAATAAAATTTAATATGTTTTAAAAAATATAATAATTTAAAATTTTAAAATTTTTTGTTCGTCTTAAACTTCTTTTTATTTTTTTTAAATTAGTAATTATTTTATTTTTTATATTACAATAATATATAAAATGATTAGTATTAATTTTATTTAATGTTTAAATTTTTTTAAATATTTTTTAATAATTAATAAAGGTGTAGGGTTATGGAGTGGCTTGTCCAGCACTTTGAGTGTTGGACAGGCATGTTCGGCACCTAGGGTGCCGAACATGCCACCTCCACCGCCAAGGGATCATTTATAATGCTCCTGTATCATGAAGCACCTTGATCGACACCATGCTTCCATGGCAATTCGACGCTATAGGTGTCGAACTGTCCACTGTTCGATACTCATGGTGTCGAACATACTTGTTTGGCAGCATGCCTGCCGAACACACTCCCTGAACACACAAAATCCGAAAATATTTTCAGATTTTATGTGAATTGATAAATTTTTTTTCAATTATGCATGAATTGAAAAAAAGCTCTAAACAGTTTGCCAAACTCCCTTCTGCTTTCTATGCTGTCTTGGCTGTTTGCCCAGTTATTTGGGCAAACAGTTGGCCAAACAACTTTTACCTACAATACAATTAAAACCTGGATTCGGGTTAGAGTACTTGTTCCTGCAACACATATCTGGTTTTATCTGTTGTTTGGACAAACGAACACATTTTTTTTTCATAAAATTGAGTTTCTATGGAGGATGATTCAATGGAAACTCTTCCACTACTTGTACAGTAAACCCTTCATTAAACGGTTTCAGACGATGCCTATTTACTTTAAAAACTTTTCCGTTTCTAAATTGCGAATATCCACGGTTCTATGGTGATAAGTATGCTATCGTAATTTTTCTGAAAATAATTTTAAACGAAAGTCAAAAAGTAGGACTTTATCACCAACCTTGAATTATTTTCTTAAAATATGATTATCATGGAAGGCTTTGGTTCTGACTTTATAGTCCTAAGAAGTCTCATATGCATCTCGTCTTATTTCTTCCAGTTCTTGAAGTTGTAACTTCCGATGGAATCCAACCTCCTTAAGATCCAGGTTATAGTTTTTAACTGCCCAGTAAGCCTTATGTTCAAGTTCAAATGGAAGATGATAGCCTTTTCCATAGATCAATTTGTAAGGGGACATCCCTATTGGTGTCTTATAGGCTGTCATGTACACCCACAAAGCATCATTCAACCGCACACTCCAATCTTTGCGATTAGGGCATACTGTCTTTTCTAGAATGGCATTGATTTCTCTATTAGACACTTCAGCTTGCCCATTAGTTTGAGGGTGGTAGGCGGTGGATGTTTTGTGCATAACATGGTATCTTTTGAGAAGGTTTTCCACTACCTTGTTACAAAAGTGAGTCCCTCTGTCACTGATGATCGCCTTGGGTAATCCATGCCTGGAAAAAATGTTAGACTTCACAACATCCACTACCACTTTTGCATCATCAGTTCTTGTCGCTTTGGCTTCTATCCATTTGGATACATTATCCACAGTGAGGATTATGTAAGTATATCCAAAGGATGGTGGAAATGGTCCCATAAAGTCTATACCCCATATATCGAATATTTCGCAAACCATGATAGGATTTTGCGGCATTTGATTTCTCTTTCTTAGATTTCCAGACTGTTTGCATCGTGCACATGATCTGCAAAATAAATATACATCTCGAAAAATATTAGGCCAAAATAGTCCACTTTCAAAGATTTTGTGGGCTGTTTTTTATGGACCAAAGTGTCCACCACAACCGTATGAATGGCAAAATGTAAGGACTGATGCTATTTTTTGATCTGGGATGCATCTCCTTATCACTTGGTCAGAACAGTGCTTCCGTAGATATGGTTCATCCCAAACATTGTACTTTGCACTTTTCTTTATTTTGTCTTTCATGTATTTGGGCATATTAGAGGGTAAGTCACCTGTGGCTAGGTAATTTACAATGTCTGCGTACCATGGTTCATCAACTTGGGCATAGAATGAATGTTCATTGAAGTGACATTTTCACCTTATTCGAGAGATTATTGATAGAGGAGATATCAGAATGTAATGATCCGGAAACCGGACCGCTATCGGCGCTAGGGTTCAGATCGACTTAAGGTCACCGGAACTCGTAGCAAGCCTACTATACATTTTGTGTATCTGATAAAATCCCATACATGATCATACATTAACATGAAAACTTAAACATTTCACGAACCAAGGCGTGACCTGTGCATGCATCATAAACTGTATACATAAAACCCACACTAAAGCCCTCATCAAATGCTCTAGTATGGTAAACATCACATACCTCAAGCTTGGTTCAAACATAACTCATCATTAAAACTTTTACATAATAATCATGTTAACGGGGATTACAAAGGTAAAAATTAGGGCAAAGCACAATTCTAATCTATTATACAATACATGTCCACAACTATTCTATTATATTAAACTATACCATTACTATGCCGGCTTCCCGAGCTATCTTCGACCCTGCAAACCTAGGGTTAGGGGAAAGGGATAAGCTACAAGAGCCTAGTGAGTAGAACATAAAAACAGTTTAATAAACATATGCTCATATGGAATGCATCACAGTACAAACAATTTACAACAAGATGGACTTGTCACTAGTAACCCTCTACATAATCCAATGTGCCCGGCTCTCGACAGAGCTCCTCAGGACTTTCGCTTAAACATAATATAACATATCCATAAATGCCAGGGGCGTAGAATGGGTCTCAACCTGGACTTTCTCTTATCATATTGCCAGGGGTGTAGAATGGGCCTCGACCTGGACTTTTGTATCATATCATATCATATCATATCGAGGGCTAATGGGTCATCCAATATCCATCCACATCAACAGTATATTATGCAGTGCATCATATTTGTGAATTCTAATGCAAAATAATATAATACATAAACATGGTATTCGTGATGCATGAATATGCTTAAAAAAATTTGATCACTTTAAAACCATAAATTAGTGTAGTTCTACTCACCTCTGGCTGACGCTTGACTAAAACTGTAGCAGCTGACTCACTACTGGCCTTTACGGTCTCCCAGGTCTGATCCTATACTGATGGACTCCAATGAGGGACCAAACATAACTCTAACAAGACTCTAAACAACTCCCCAAAAACCCCCCCTAAAACATAACAAAACATGCATAGGAATCAAGCAAAGGAAGGCTAGGCAGGGGACTTTCGGCGGTAGGTTCGGCGACCGAAGGTCCTCCACAGATCCGAAAGTCAAGCACTTTCGGCGGCAAGTTTGGCGGTCGAAACCCCATCACAGATCCGAAAGTCACTAACCTTCGGGGGCAGGTTCGGCAGCCTAACCCCTTCACAGATCCGAAGTCCATCCTTTCGGGGGCAGGTTAGGCGGCCAAAGGCTGCCTCCACAGACAGGTTCGATGGCCGAACCTGGGTTCTCCAGGATAGCAGAACCCGATTATGCCTTATGCACACAGCCACCCAACTCTCCAAATCCTCACATCTAACCCCTCAAAACATGCATACACACTCAAACATATACAAGGGGCATAAAACTAGCCTGAACCCCAACAGACAACTATAAAACATCACAAAAATAAGCATTCATCATCAAAACTAACACAAACCCTAATACTTTAGATCTAACCAATTCATACATTTTTAACCCTTAACCCTTTTTAAAACTTACTTAAAACATATGAAAAGGCAAGGATCTACACTTACCTCTTGAAGATCTAAGGTAGATGCGACCCAAGCTTGGAGTTGAGGAGAAATGGTCTCCAAACTTTAAAATCTTGGATTCAAACTTAATCCTTCAAAAACAAGAGAAAACTCATGAATATTTTGAAGGATTTGAAGGAAAAACAATAAAATCAACAATGGGAGGGCAAGAACTCACCTTTGCCGGAAAATAGAGAGAGAAACTCTCCCATTTTTAGACCAGAGGCCTCATATAGATGGCTGGCTAGACCACCTTCGGAGGCCGAAAGGAGAGCTCCCGTGGCAGCGCCATGTTCGGCGGCCGAACCTAGGTTTTCCCCTCCAAAGCATTTTTCTTCAAAAACTCTTTTCTTTCTTTCTTAAAACCTTAAAATTTTCAAAATTTATTTTATAAAAATCTTATTTTACCCTTCTAAGAGGTTCTGGCATCCGAGATTCCGGATTCCAATGGGAATTCCATCGGACGGTTGGAATTCCGACGCCAGAGTCTAGCCGGGTATTACACAGAATATGCAAGGTAGACACAAATGACAATGACTGTGCGGTTGTCGAGGTCGGTCAAAAATAATCTTTTTAGTTATCAATAATTTTACAACTGTATATAGTGGCAAAAGGATCGTATCTGCAGGGAATTGATACTTACCGATTCTTCAATCAATGACCAAGAAAATAAACTAAAAAGTAAAAATAGGGGGATTTTGTAGATTGATGAACTAAACTAAAATTCAAAGCAATAAAGAAAAGCAATGAATGAAATAAAAGAGATTCAATGATGAGAAGATTCTAGTTGAAGCATAGGATCCATTTCAGTTGTTGGGATTGATCATTGAGACTAAGATTCTTTTATTTGGTTCAGTAAGTTAGTTATGGTCGTGGAAGACGTTTCTCACAACCATATCCCTCCTTAAGCATAGATTAATTAGAAAACGTTCATTAATTAATCACTAATTAACAAGTTGTCAAGGAACGTCCTTGGGGTTTTTAATTTTCAACTGTTAATTGCATTAAGAAATAGAGAGACCTAATTTTACCTAACCAAACGTATAGTGATCTTGAGATAGGTTATGCAATTTTCTTAGTTTTTATACCAAGAGTGTAATACCCGGCTAGACCCCGGCGTCGGAATTCATACTTTCCGGCGGAATCTCCGTTGGAATCAGGAAGTCGAGGATGTCGGAGTTTCCTAGAAGGGTAAAAGAAAGGTTTCTAAAATGTTTTTGAATGTTTTTAGTGTTTTGATGAACAAAACTTGAAGTTTTGAAAAGAAAAGACCGAGGGAAATGTAAGGTTCGGCCACTGAACCTCACTTTCGGCCGCTATATGCATGAAGAAGGGTATATGCATGTGTTTGAGAGCTTGTATGTGCGTTGTGCATATTTTGGAGAGGTTTTGGAGGCTGGAGACTTGAGGTTGAATCGAGTTCAGCCTTCTAGGAGAACAACGAAAGTTTGGACTTTCAGCTCTGGAGTGGAGTTTCGGCCGCTGAACATGCCGCCGAAGGTTGTGACTTTCGTCTCTGGAAGGACTTTCGGCTGCCGAACCCTACCTCCAAAAGTTCCTGACTTTCGGCTCTAGAGGGACCTTCGGCCGCCGAACCTGCCGCCGAAAGTTCCCTGTCCAGCCTTCCTTTGCTTGTTTTTCCATGCATGTTTGAGATGTTTTAGGGGGTTTTTGGGGGTATGTTTAGAGTTATGTTAGAGTATGTCGGTACCTCATTTGAGTCCACCTGTGTAGGATCGGACCCGAGGAACCAAGGAGGCCCTCAGTGTTAGCTGGTTCAGAGATATTCCAGAGTCTACTAGAGGTGAGTAGAACTGAACTATGTTTTAAATTCAATGCAAGATTTTAGCATGACTCATGCATCATAAATGCCATGGATATATGAGGTTGTATTGCATTAGAACTCACGAATATGTTGCATTGCATTATATGCTATTGATGTGGATGGATGTTGGATGATCCTTTAGTCCTTGAGGGAAGTCCAAAGGCCCATTCTACGCCCTGGCATGATAGATGAGAAAGTCCAGAGGCCCATGCTACGCCCTGGCACCATGTAAGAGAAAGACCAGAGGCCCATTCTACGCCACTGGCATGATGGAATGTTATGTTATGTTATTGGTATGTTATGAGAAAGACCAGGAGCCCATGCTACGCCCTGGCATATGTGTCAGGACTATTGGTGACAAGTTCATCCTTAATGTGATTTGTTTGTGATGTGATGCATGTCATGGAAGCATGTTTTATTAAATAGTTTTTATTATTGCTCTACTCACTAGGCTCTAGTAGCTCACCCCTCTCCCTAACCCCCAGGCTTGCAGGGCCAGAGATAGTATGGAATAGCTGCAAGAGTCAAAGTTTATGTAATAGTGCTAGTGGACATGTATTGTAAAAATGATGTATAGTCATGTAATGTATATGGATGATAGAATTGTGCTTGGCCCCTAGAGTGAGTAGATCCCTTTTGTTCATGATCTGTATATTATTATGTTTTATAATGATATATGTTGAGAACCAAGCTTAATATATGAAATGATGACCCAACTAGAGCATTTGATGAGGGCTCAAGTATGGGGTTTTATGTTTACAGTGATAGTGTGCATGCACAGGTTAAGCTTGGTAGATGTAAAGTTTCAAATATTTATGAAAACTGTTGATCATGTATGGGATTTACTAGGTTTACAGAATGCATAGTAGGCTTGCTACGGGTTTCGGCGACTTTAAGTCGATCTGAATCCTAGCTCCGGTAGCGGTCCGATCACCGAGTCGTTACAGTTTGGTATCAGAGCCCTAGATTCCTATGGTCGGACCTAAAGAGTGTTGGGCTCATAGATGTCATAGAAGGGCAAGCACAATAGGCAAAATCATATCCACTAGGATAGGATGTAGAGTCCTGTCTTGCTAATGATGTGAAATGCCATGACTTTTATACATGTGCATTAATGATATGTTATGAATGTGTATGGAGTTCATGTGTTTCCACATGGACCATATGATGCTAATGTTATGTTTATGTGTTGTGTTTTCAGAAGTCAGTATGCGAGGTACTTGTCGATCTGCACGATTGACTGGAGTTCCACCTGAGGATGAGGGTATGGATGCCCGTCCCCCTGCTTTGCCAAGGGCAAGGTCGAGCAGGACAAGTAGAGAAGGTACATCAAGGGACCCTAGAAGGTCTTTTGATGCAAGCAGAAGAGGAACAGTTCAGGGTGAAGAGCCTGAGGATGTGAGGGAGGCTATGGATGTGGACCAGAGAGAAGGAAGTGTGGGTGTTGGCATGTCTGAGGAGGGTATGGGAGAGTCTCAGGGAGGCGCTCAGGCCTCGGGGTTTGGTTATCCACCCCAATATTAGCCTTTCTTTCAGGGCCCAGGGTATTCGATGGGAGGTACATCAGATTACCCTAGTTTTAACCCATATCCCACCTTTATGCCATATCCTCCGTTTTACCCACCATATCCACAGTACCTATGTATCCACCCTCACCCTTTTTCCCAAGTCCAGCAACTCCTTATCCAGGAAGTGTTGTACCTCCTCCGCCACCAGCAGAACCAGTTGTTCCTGTTATCCCAACATCTAAACCTAGCTCGCCAGAGAGGAGTAAGGTAAAGATGACAGATTACTTAAAACTGGATGCTCCTAAGTTTAAACCAGGAAGTGATCCGTTTGAGTATCTAAAAACGGTGAAAATGATAGCAGATGAGCTGGGGTAGATGATACTAGAGCCATTCAAATGGCAGGATTCACTCTGAAATGCAAGAAAGCAAAGGAGTGGTTTAATAATTATGTGGACCCTAGGATGGATAACATGTCTTGGGAGGAGTTTGCTAATGAATTTGCTGGGTGGGCTTTTCCAGATAGCTCCAGAGAATTGAAGATGATAGAGTTTGAGCAGCTGAGGCAGTCTGAGGACATGAGTGTCGATGAGTACACTGACAAGTTCTTGGAGTTGTTGCAATATGCAGGTCAGGCTTATAATTCAGAACAGAAGAAAGCAAAGAGGTATATCATGAGGCTTCATCCCAGGTATTCCTCCCTGATCCTAGCAGCAGAGAGGGAGAGCTTCCACGTCATAGTGGATACAGCTAGAAAAATGGAGGCTAGTGCCATTATTCAGGGAACAGTTAAACAGTCCGGGGCACAGTCTTCAGGTGCCAAGACCCCAGGTGGGGGAAAGATAGATCCTTCTTCTCAGGGTGCAGCAGCTTCAGGCAGTAAGAAATGGGGGAAGACAAAAGTCAAGAAGGACAAGTTCTAGAACAAGTTGAAGTCAGGTCTGGGTTTAGGGAGTGGCTCGAGCTCAAGATCAGGTGGTGCTGAGTGTATGAGGTGAGGTAGGCCGCACAAGGGAGTGTGTCGATTTGGGACTACAGCCTGCTTCAGGTGTGGGCAAGAGGGACACATGGCTCGGGAGTGTTCGAGAGCGCCTTTCATGGCACCGTCCCAGCAGACAGCTCCAGGCAGTATGGCTCAGCCAGCAGCTTCAGCCATGACTCAGGGCAGTAGCAGAGGCAGAGGGAGAGGAGCAGCCTCTTCTTCAGCAGGTTCCCGAGGTGAAGGTCCATCAGCTCCAGCCCGGATCTTCACTCTGACACAGCAGGAGGCGAACGCATCAAACACTGTGGTGTCAGGTAATCTCATCATTGGGTGTTCTGATGTGTATGCTTTATTGGACCCTGGTGCTTCTCATTCCTATATTGCACCGAGAGCCGTAGAAAGAGTGGGTTTGATGGCTTCTGGGTTAGAGTGTCCCCTTTGGGTCAGTGGGCCCAAGTGTGATCCATCAGTGGCAGAGTCAGTCTGCCGGTTTAGTCCTGTGTTCATTGAGGGACGATGCCTTCCAGCCGACCTTGTGGTTCTAGATTTGACGGATTTTGATGTCATTCTAGGGATGGATTGGCTATCCGCTCATGATTCTACCTTAGACTGTAGAGACAAGGTAGTCAGGTTCAGAGATCAGGATGGATCAGTGATTGTCTTTAGAGGAGACAGGAGGGGTATGCCTAGAGGTTTGATATCAGCCCTGCAGGCTCGCAAGTTGCTTAGAAGGGGTTGTCAGGGGTTTTTTAGCTCATGTGAGGGAGCTTGACAGTCAGGTTAGGGAGCCCGCCTCAGTGCCCATCGTCAGGGAGTTTCCAAATGTATTCCCAGACGAGCTTCCAGGACTACCACCTGCTAGGGAGATAGAGTTTGAAATAGAAGTCATGCCTGGAACCAGACCGATCTTTATCCCTCCCTACAGGATAGCACCAGCGGAGTTGCAAGAGTTAAAAGAGCAGTTGCAAGAGTTGGTAGATAAGGGTTTCATCCGCCCGAGTACCTCACCTTGGGGCGCTCCCGTTCTGTTTGTAAAGAAGAAGGATGGATCCTTGAGACTTTGTATCGACTACAGGCAGTTGAACAAAGTCACTACCAAGAACAGGTATCCTCTACCCAGGATCGACGATCTATTTGACCAGCTAGCAGGAGCAGGTTGTTTCTCCAAAATAGATCTAAGATCTAGGTATCATCAGTTGAGAATCAGAGAAGAGGATGTGCCTAAGACAGTGTTCAGGACCAGATATGGGCATTATGAGTTTCTAGTGATGCCGTTTGGGTTAACTAATGCCCCTGCAGCATTCATGGACCTCATGAATAGAGTTTTCAGTCAGTATCTAGATCACTTTGTTATTGTCTTCATTGATGATATCTTAGTGTATTCCAGGAATGCAGAGGAGCATGCCCATCATCTGAGGTTAGTGTTGCAGACCTTGAGGGAGCATGGCTTGTATGCCAAGTTCTCCAAATGTGAGTTCTGGCTAAGGAGCATTTCTTTCTTGGGGCATGTTGTATCATACCAAGGCATTGAAGTAGACCCCAAGAAGATAGAGGCTGTAGCTAGCTGGCCTAGACCCACTTCAGTGACAGAGGTTAAGAGTTTTATGGGTTTGGCAGGCTATTATAGGAGGTTCGTTCAGGACTTCTCTAAGATCGCTGCTCCTATGACCAGACTAACGAAGAAGAATCAAACTTTTGTGTGGTCTGACCAATGTGAAGACAGTTTTGAAGAGCTCAAGAAAAGGTTGACTTCAGCACCGGTGTTAGCTCTGCCTATCAGCAATGAAGACTTCACGTGTTTTGTGATGCGTCCCGAGTGGGACTAGGTTGTGTGTTGATGCAAAAGGAGAAGGTAATTGCTTATGCTTCTAGGCAGCTGAAGAAGCATGAGTTGAATTATCCTACACATGACCTAGAGATGGCAGCTGTGATCTTTGCACTTAAGATGTGGAGGCATTACCTTTATGGGGTTAAATGTGAGATCTTCACAGATCATAAAAGCTTGCAGTACATCTTGAGTCAGAGAGAGTTGAATTTGAGGCAGAGAAGATGGGTAAAAGTGCTTAGTGACTATGATTGTACAATTCAGTACCATCCGGGTAAGGCAAATGTTGTGGCCGATGCTCTAAGCCGGAAATCGCTTGGCAGTTTGTCCCACATCGCAGTAGAGAGAAGACCGGTGGTGAGAGAATTTTATAAGCTCATTGATGAGGGGCTGCAGTTAGAGTTGACTGGTACAGGTGCCTTGATCGCTCAAATGAGTGTGACGCCTGTGTTTCTGGAGCAGGTGGCGCAGAAACAGCACGAGGACCCAGAGTTGGTAAAGATTGCCAGGACTGTTCAGTCAGGCAACAATGGTGAATTCAGATTTGACAATAAGGGGATCCTTCGCTATGGAACCAGGTTATGTGTACCAGATGATGTGAGCCTGAAAGGAGACATTATGAGGGAAGCTCATAGTGCCAGATACAGTGTTCACCCTGGAGCCACCAAGATGTATCAGGATCTGAAAAGAGTGTATTGGTGGCCAGCCATGAAGAGAGAGGTAGCACAATTTGTGTCAACTTGCGAAGTATGTCAGAGGGTGAAGTTGGAACATCAGAAGCCGGCTAGAATGCTTAACCCACTACCGATTCCAGAGTGGAAATGGGAGAATATAGCTATGGATTTTGTAGTAGGGTTACCGGCAGCGTCTAACAGACTAGACTCCATATGGGTGATTGTGGACAGACTGACCAAATCTGCTCACTTCATCCCTGTCAGGAGTGGCTGCTCTGTAGACAAGTTGGCCCGGGTGTTTATTGATGAAGTGGTCAGGTTGCATGGGGCTCCTGTTTCAATTGTGTCAGATAGAGGACCCCAGTTCACCTCCAAGTTTTGGCGGAGTCTAAAAATGCTATGGGCACAAGGTTGGATTTTAGCACTGCTTTCCATCCACAGACTGACGGACAGTCAGAGAGGACCATCCAGACTATTGAGGATATGCTCAGAATGTGTGTGCTAGATTTCGGCGGTTCTTGGCGGCAGCATCTACCTTTGGTGGAGTTTGCCTACAATAACAGCTATCATGCTAGCATAGGGATGGCTCCATATGAAGCTCTGTATGGGAGGAAGTGTAGGTCACCTGTTTGCTGGGAAGAAGTTGGAGAGAGGTCCTTAGCAGGGCCTGAGTTGATTGAGATCACCAGCAGGGTAGTGCCTATGATCAGAGAAAGAATCAGAACTGCTGTGAGTCGGCAGAAAAGCTATGCAGATGTCCGCAGGAAGCATCTCGAGTTTCAGGAGGGAGAGTTGGTATTGCTCCAATGAAAGGGGTGGTTCGTTTTGGGAAGAAAGGTAAGCTAGCTCCACGATACATCGGACCCTTCGAGATCTTGCAAAAAGTTGGGAATGTATCGTATAAGTTAGATTTACCTGCTTCTATGGAAAGAATCCATCCGGTTTTCCACGTTTCTATGCTCCGAAAGTTCGTGTCAGATCCGGGCAAGGTTCTTAGTGAGACTAATGTAGAGATCCTTGGAGATCTCACCTATGTTGAGCAGCCAGTGCGGATCCTAGACACGCAGATCAGAAAGTTGAGAAACAAGGAAATTTCGATGGTGAAAGTCCTTTGGAACCACCACAATATCGAAGAATGTACCTGGGAGACGTAGGAGTCTATGCTCCAGCAATACCCTTATCTCTTTTAAGGTTAGTTTTTGTGTTTTTTCTTTTGTGCCTTATGTGTTATGTGCTTATGTTCTTCCTTTGCATGTGTTAGTTGAGAAACATTCAGGGACGAATGTTCTTAAGGGGGGAGAATGTAATATCCGGCTAGACCCCCGCGTCGGAATTCATACTTTCCGGCGGAATCTCTGTTGGAATATGGAATTCAAGGATATCGGAGTTTCCTAGAAGGGTAAAAGAAAGGTTTCTAAAATGTTTTTGAATGTTTTTAGTGTTTTGATGAAGAAAACTTGAAGTTTTGAAAAGAAAAGACTAAGGAGGGAAATGTAAGGTTCGGCCACCGAACCTCACTTTCGGCAGCCGAAGGTGGCTTGCTTTCGTTGCCACCGAAGACCAAGTTCGGCTTCCGAAAGTGGATAAGCTGTGAAGGCAGCTTTGGCTGCCGAAGGTGGTTGACCGGCCACTTATAAAAGGGCCCCTTATCCGGATTTGAGGTGAGTTTTCTCCCTCTTTTCGGGTATAGGTGAGTTTGTGACCTCCTTTGGTAGATTTCTTTGTGTTCTTCAAAGTTTAGTAAGTTTTAACTAGTTTGCATGTTAGTTTTGAGGTTTTTGAGCAAAGAAGCAAAGTTGTGAGGCTTGGAGATTCTAGATCTGTTTTCCCTTGCATCTCCACGTTTAGACCATCAATCCTCTCGATCTTCAAGAGGTAAGTATGGATCCTCACCTTTCTTGATGTTTTACGTATGTTTTGAAGGGTTTTAAGTGAGTTTTGCATGGTTTTTGCATGGGTTGCATGGTTAGGGTTTATATTGATCATAAGCCATATGTGTTGTTTTTGGGGTTGTGAGCTAGTTCTAAGCCCCTATATGCATGAAGAAGGGTATATGCATGTGTTTGAGAGCTTGTATGTGAGTTGTGCATGTTTTGGAGAGGTTTTGGAGGCTGGAGACTTGAGGTTGAATCGAGTTTTGCCTTCTGGGAGAACTCAAGTTCAGCCGCCGAACCCCTTGAGGAGGTTGTTTTGGCCACTTAAACCCGCCCCGAAAGTTTGGACTTTCGGCTCTGCAGTGGAGTTTCCGCCGCCGAATATGCCGCCGAAGGTTGTGACTTTCGTCTCTGGAAGGACTTTCGGTTGCCGAACCCTGCCTCCGAAAGTGCCTGACTTTTGGCTCTAGAGGGACCTTCGGCCGCCGAACCTGCCGCCGAAAGTCCCCTGTCCAGCCTTCCTTTGCTTGTTTTTCCATGCATGTTTGAGATGTTTTAGGGGGGTTTTTGGGGGTATGTTTAGAGTTATGTTAGAGTATGTCGGTACCTCATTTGAGTCCACCTGTGTAGGATCGGACCCGAGGAACCAAGGAGGCCCTCAGTGTTAGCTGGTTCAGAGATATTCCAGCGTCTACTAGAGGTGATGTAACGACCCGAAAATCGGACCGCTACCGGCGCTAGGATCCAGATCGGCATAAGGCCGCCGGAACCCGTAGCAAGCCTAACATGCACCTATAAACCTGTGTAATCCCATACATGATCAACATTATACATAAAGATTTAAAACTTTTCTTGCATACATACTATTATGCACCAACTCCACCTGAGCATGCTCTGAACATTTACATAAATAAAGTCCCTCTGTGGGATCTCAACAAGCCTCGAAGGGCTATACAACATATGGAGAGTTGGTTTACTTAAACATCATAACATAAAGATCATGTAAAGATACAAATGGGATTATCAACATACTATGGTCAAGCATAGCTCTATCCTCAATAACATTAATACATAAAAAGACTAATCAATTATACATCATTTTACAAATTTGTCATGTCCACAATCTATCTATTACAAACATGTGACTTTTCTCTTCATAGCCTTCTCTATCTATCCCGTACCTGCAAATCTGGGGGTTAGGGGAGAGGGGTGAGCTAAATGCCCAGTGAGTAGAACTCTAAAAAGAATATTTTAAAACATGTTATCATGGAATGCATCACTGCACAAACATTTCACATCATGGACGGACTGACCCAAAAATCCCTCAGCTCCATGCCCGGCCCTATTATGGGCACCACAGGACTTCGTATTGCCCGGCCCTATTATGGGCACCACAGGACTTCGTAGATCGGAGCTATTGCCCGGCCCTATTATGGGCACCACAGGACTTCGTACAAAGGGCTAGTGAGTCGTGCAATGTCCATCCCCCATCAACAACAAATAATAATGCAATGCAACATAATTCGTGATTCTAATGCAAACAACCTATAATATGATCATGATGCATGAAGCATGATAAAAGCATTTCATTTTTTTTTTTTTATTTAAAAGGTTAAGTTTAGTTCCACTCACCTCTGGCTGACTCTGACAACTCTGTAGCAGCTGGCTCACTGCTGGGGTCCTTGGTTCCTCGGGTCCGAACCTACACAGGTGGACTCCAATGAGGGACCAAACATATATAAACATGACTCTAATATATCCCCCAAAAACCCCCTAAAACATCATGAAAACATCACAGAAAATATGCATGAAATGGCTGAACAGGGCACTTTCGGCGGCACCTTCGGCGGCCGAAAGTCCTGGACAGAGACGAAACTCAGCTAGGTTCGGCGGCACCTTCGGCGGCCGAAAGTGCCAGACAGAGACGAAAGTCTCTTTTCGGGGGCAACTTCGGCAGCCGAAAGGCCTGCCTCCCCAGCCATCTTCGGCGGCCGAAAGTACCTTCGGCTGCCGAACCTGGTTTCTGCCAAAGGGCAGAAACTTGGCTCCCTTTGTCCATTTCGCCTCCAAACCTACCAATCATGCATATTTTTCAACCCAAAGCATGCATACAAGTTCCTAGGGGCCTCAAACAAGTATATGCCCCATCTACAACACTCCACAAACACACAATCAAGCTACATTGTTCATCAAACATCAAAAACCTAACATTTACCCAAACATGTATATATCCCTAAACATGCCATTCTACCCCATGAATCTTGCATAAAACTTGTTTAAAACATAAAAAGACTTCAAGATCGACCCTTACCTCTTGAAGATCGAGAGTAGAGGCGATCTAACTTGGAGTTGGGAGAAATTTAGCTCCTTGGGTCTCCAAGCTCAAAACTTGCTCAAAACTCACAAATCTTCAAAACAAAAGTTATAAACTTGTGAAAACCATGAAAAATCTAAGGAAAACATTCAAGATTGAGGGAGGAGCGGCGGAGACTCACCTTGGCCGACGAAGGAAAAAAAAAGCTCGCCCGTGCGGACCAAGGGGACCCTTTTATAGTGGCTGGCCAGACCACGTTCGGGGGCCGAATGTGCCTCCGCATCCATGAAATGTTCGGCGGCCGAACATGAGGTTCGGCGGCCGAACCTGCACTTCCCTCACTCATGCTTTCGGGGGCCTAACGTGCCTCCAAAACGCATGCATGTTCGGCGGCCGAACCTGACTTTCGGCGGCCGAACCTGACTTTCGGCGGCCGAACCTGGGTTTTCCTCCAAGGACTTTTCATGCAAAAACTCATTTAGTTTCATACTTAAAATCATAAAACACATTAAAACATTTTTATAAAACATGCTTTTACCCTTCTAGAGGTTTCCGACATCCAAATTCCACCGGACGGTAGGAATTCCGATACCGGAGTCTAGCCGGGTATTACATTCTCCCCCCCTTAAGAACATTCGTCCCCGAATGTTCCTCAACTAGTACATGCATATCACAACAATCATATAGCATACATATACACCACAAGATTCACATACACACTAACCTCTAAAAGAGATGGGGATATTGCTGGAGCATAGACTCCCGTGTCTCCCAAGTGCATTCTTCCATATTGTGGTGGTTCCAAAGGACTTTCACCATCGGGATTTCCTTGTTCCTCAACTTCCTGATCTGGGTGTCTATGATCCGCACTGGTTGCTCAACATAAGTGAGATCCTCTTGGATCTCTACATCAGGCTCACTAAGAACCTTGCCTGGATCTGACACGAACTTTCTCAACATGGAAACATGGAAAACCGGATGGATTCTCTCCATAGAAGCAGGCAAGTCCAGCTTGTACGATACATTCCCAACCTTTTGCAAGACCTCAAAGGGTCCAATGTACCGTGGAGCTAGCTTACCTTTCTTCCCAAACCGAACCACCCCTTTCATTGGAGACACCTTGAGCAAAACAAGATCCCCCTCCTGAAACTCTACCTGTTTCCTGCGGATGTCTGCATAACTCTTCTGTCTGCTTGTAGCAGTCTTGATTCTCTCTCTGATAATGGGTACCACCCTGCTGGTGATCTCTACTAACTCAGGCCCTGCTAAGGCCTTTTCTCCAACTTCCTCCCAGCAAACAGGTGATCTGCACTTCCTTCCATACAAAGCTTCATATGGAGCCATCCCGATGCTAGCATGATGGCTGTTGTTGTAGGCAAACTCCACCAAAGGTAGATGCTGCCTCCAAGAACCGCCAAAGTCCAGCACACACATTCTGAGCATATCTTCAATAGTCTGGATGGTCCTCTCTGACTGTCCGTCTGTCTGTGGATGGAAGGCAGTACTAAAATCCAATCTAGTACCCATGGCATTCTGCAGACTCCGCCAAAACCTGGAGGTGAACTGGGGTCCTCTATCTGACACAATAGAAACAGGAACCCCATGCAGTCTGACTATCTCATCAACGTACACCTGCGCCAACTTGTCCACAGAATAGCCACTCCTGACAGGGATAAAGTGAGCAGATTTGGTGAGTCTATCCACAATCACCCATATGGAGTCCAATCTGTTGGACGTCGCCGGTAACCCCACTACGAAGTCCATAGCTATATTTTCCCATTTCCATTCTGGAATAGGTAGCGGGTTAAGCATTCCAGCCGGCTTCTGATGTTCCAGCTTCACCCTCTGACATACCTCGCAGGCTGACACAAACTGTGCCACTTCCCTCTTCATAGCTGGCCACCAATATACTCTTTTCAGATCCTGATACATTTTGGTGGCTCCAGGGTGAACGCTGTATCTTGCATTATGAGCCTCTCTCATAATGTCTCCCTTAAGCCCTATGTCATCTGGTACACATAATCTGTTCCCATAGCGGAGGATCCCCTTACTGTCAAATCTGAACTCACTATCTTTGCCTGACTGAACAGTCCTGGCAATCTTCACTAACTCTGGGTCCTCATGCTGTTTCTGAGCCACCTGCTCCAGAAACACGGGGGTTACTTTCATCTGGGCTATCAAAGCACCTGTACCAGACAACTCCATCTGTAAACCCTCATTGATGAGCTTATAAAATTCCTTCACCACCGGTCTCCTCTCTGCCGTGATGTGGGATAGACTGCCAAGTGATTTCCGGCTTAAGGCATCAGCTACTACATTAGCCTTACCCGGATGGTACTGTATCTTGCAATCATAGTCACTGAGCAGTTCTACCCATCTCCTCTGCCTCAAGTTCAGCTCTCTTTGGTTCAAGATGTGCTGTAGGCTCTTATGATCTGTAAAGATCTCACATTTTACCCCATAGAGGTAATGCCTCCACATCTTGAGGGTAAAGATAACTGCTGCCATCTCAAGGTCGTGTGTGGGGTAATTCAGCTCGTGCTTCTTTAGCTGTCTAGAAGCATAAGCTATCACCCTTCCATTCTGCATTAGCACACAACCCAAGCCTACTCTGGATGCATCACAGAACACTGTGAAATCCTCATTGCTGTTTGGCAGAGCTAACACTGGTGCTGAAGTCAACCTCTTCTTAAGCTCTTCAAAGCTTTCCTCACACTGGTCGGTCCACTCGAACCTCTGGTTCTTTCTGGTTAATCTGGTTAAAGGAGCTGCAATTTTGGAGAAGTCCTGCACGAACCTCCTCTAATATCCAGCCAAACCCAAGAAACTTCTGATCTCTGTCACTGAGGTGGGTCTTGGCCAGTTAGTCACAGCTTCAACCTTCTTGGGGTCCACTTCTATTCCATTTTCTGACACTATATGCCCCAAGAACGATATGCTCCTTAACCAGAACTCACACTTGGAGAACTTGGCATACAAGCCGTGTTCCCTCAAGGTCTGTAATACAATCCTCAGATGCTGGGCATGCTCCTCTGCATTCCTGGAGTACACTAAGATATCATCTATGAAGACAATAACGAAGTGATCCAGGTATGGTCTGAATACTCTATTCATGAGGTCCATGAATGCTGCAGGGGCGTTAGTTAACCCGAACGGCATTACAAGGAACTCATAGTGCCCATATCTGGTCCTGAAAGCTGTCTTTGGTATGTCTTCTTCCCTTATCCTCAGCTGATGGTACCCCGATCTCAGATCTATTTTGGAGAAACAACCCGCTCCTGCTAGCTGGTCGAATAGATCATCGATCCTTGGCAATGGGTACTTGTTCTTGGTAGTGACTTTGTTCAACTGCCTGTAGTCGATACAAAGTCTGAGGGATCCATCCTTCTTTCTCACAAAAAGCACTGGAGCACCCCAAGGTGAGGTACTCGGTCGGATGAAGCCCTTATCTACCAGATCTTGCAACTGCTCTTTCAATTCCTTCAATTCCGCTGGTGCCATCCTGTAGGGAGGGATAGAGATCGGTCTAGTTCCAGGCATTAGTTCAATCTCGAACTCTATCTCCCTAGTAGGTGGTAGTCCTGGAAGCTCTTCTGGAAAGACATCCAGAAATTCTCTGACAACTGGCACTGAGGCTGGCTCCCTGACTTGTCTATCTAGCTCTCTCACATGAGCTACATACCCCTGACATCCCTTCCTAAGCAGCCTTTGAGCCTGTAGGGCCGATATCAGACCTCTAGGCGTACCCCTCTTGTCTCCTCTGAAGACAACCTCTGACCCGTTCTGATCTCTGAACCTGACTACCTTGTCCCTGCAGTCCAAGGTAGCACCATGGGTAGACAGCCAATCCATCCCTAGAATGACGTCAAAATCTGTCAAGTCTAGAACCACAAGGTCGGCGGAGAGGCATCTTTCCTCAACAAAAACTGGACTGTACCGGCAGACTGACTCTGCCACTGACGGGTCACACTTGGGCCCACTGACCCATAGGGGACACTCTAACCCAGAGACCATCAACCCTAATCTCTCAACTGCCCTCGGAGCAATAAAGGAATGAGATGCACCCGGGTCCATTAATGCATACACATCAGAACACCCAATGATGAGATTACCTGACACCACGGTGTTGGATGTGTTCGCCTCCTGCTGAGTCATGGTGAAGATCCTGGCTGGAGCTGATGGACCTTCACCTCGGGAACCAGAAGAAGAGGCTGCTCCTCTCCCTCTACCTCTGCCACTGCCCTGTGTTGTGGCTGGAGCTGCTGGCTGTGCCACACTACCCGAAGCTGTCTGTTGGGGCTGGCCCATGAAAGGCGCTCTAGGACAATCCCGAGCCATGTGTCCCTCCTGGCCACATCTGAAACACGCATTGGTCCCTAATCGACACCCTCCTTTGTGTGGTCTTCCACATCTCTGGCATTCTGTACCATCTGAGCCTGAGCTCGAGCCACCGCCAAATCCCAAACCGGATTTCAGCTTATTCCAGAACTTGTTCTTCTTGGGCTTCTTGGTGTTACTCCATCTCTTACTACCTGAACTCTGAGTAGAGGGTCCTGGCCCTCCTCTGCCTGGGGTCTTAACCCCTGAAGACTGGGTCACCAACTGTTTCACTGACCCCTCAATTATAGCACTGGCCTCCATTCTTCGCGCCATATCTACCACAGTATGAAAACTTTCCCTCTCAGCTGATTGAATCAATGAGGAGTACCTGGACTGTAATTTCATGACATATCTCCTGGCCTTCTTTGCATCTGTATCTAGAGCTTGCCCTGAGAAGGGTAATAGCTCCAGAAATTTATCTGTGTACTCCTCTATGCTCATGTCTTCTGTCTGTCTCAGTTGCTCAAACTCAATCATCTTTAGCTCTCTAGAACTATCTGGAAAGGCCCATCCAGCAAACTCATTGGCAAATTCCTCCCATGTCATACTGTTTAATCTCGGGTCCACATAACACTTGAACCATTCCCGTGCTTTCTTGCACTTTAAGGTGAACCCTGCCATCTCAATGGCTCTTCTGTCATCTGCCCCTAGCTCGTCAGTGATCATCTTCACTGCTCTCAGGTATTCAAAGGGATCATCCCCTGACTTGTACTTGGGAGCATCCAGCTTAAGGTAAGCTGTCATTTTCACCTTACTCCCACTGGCTGAGCTAGGTCTAGGAGGTTGAGCAACTGGGGCTACTGGTTCTGTAGGTGATGGAGGTGGGGGTGCAGCATTCCCCGAGGTGGGGTTTGCTGGGTGAGGATGGAAGGATGAGGGTGGATAGGCTGGGTATTGTGGGTAAGGTGGATAGAAGGGTGGATAAGGCATGTGAGTAGGGTAGGGGTTAAAGCTGGAGTAATCCGATGTACTTCCCATCGGATACCCGGGACTCTGTGCATAGGGTGGATAATAGGGTGGAAAGCCATACCCCGAGGCCTGAGTGCCTCCTTGTGACTCCCCTGTCCCTTCTTCTGACATGCTAACATCCAGATTTCCATCCCTTCTCTGATCTTCCTCCATAACCTCCCTCACATCTGAAGAACTTCCTCCTCTTTCTGTCCCCCTTCTGCTAGTATCAAAAGACCTTCTAGGGTCCCTTGATACTCTTTCTCTGTTTACTCTGCATGACATTGCCCTAGGTAATGCTGGAGGACGGGCGCTCGTGCCCTCATCCTCTGGTGGGACTCCTGTCAATCGTGCAGATCGACGAGTTCCTCTCATTCTGCTTCTGAAAAACAGCACAACCAAAACTTCAAACATCAGTATTATATGGTTCATGTGGGCACACATGAACCTACATCACATACATAGCAAACATAGCATATCATTTATGCACATGCACAATGTCATGGCATATCACAACATCAATCAAGACAGGACTCTATATCCTATCCTAGTGGACATAACTTTTCCTATTGTGCTTGACCTTCTATAACCTCTATGAACCCGACACTCTAGGTCCGACCATATGAACCTAGGGCTCTGATACCACTCTGTAACGACCCGAAAATCGGACCGCTACCGGCGCTAGGATCCAGATCGGCATAAGGCCGCCGGGACCCGTAGCAAGCCTAACATGCACCTATAAACCTGTGTAATCCCATACATGATCAACATTATACATAAAGATTTAAAACTTTTCTTGCATACATACTATTATGCACCAACTCCACCTGAGCATGCTCTGAACATTTACATAAATAAAGTCCCTCTGTGGGATCTCAACAAGCCTCGAAGGGCTATACAACATATGGAGAGTTGGTTTACTTAAACATCATAACATAAAGATCATGTAAAGATACAAATGGGATTATCAACATACTATGGTCAAGCATAGCTCTATCCTCAATAACATTAATACATAAAAAGACTAATCAATTATACATCATTTTACAAATTTGTCATGTCCACAATCTATCTATTACAAACATGTGACTTTTCTCTTCATAGCCTTCTCTATCTATCCCGTACCTGCAAATCTGGGGGTTAGGGGAGAGGGGTGAGCTAAATGCCCAGTGAGTAGAACTCTAAAAAGAATATTTTAAAACATGTTATCATGGAATGCATCACTGCACAAACATTTCACATCATGGACGGACTGACCCAAAAATCCCTCAGCTCCATGCCCGGCCCTATTATGGGCACCACAGGACTTCGTATTGCCCGGCCCTATTATGGGCACCACAGGACTTCGTAGATCGGAGCTATTGCCCGGCCCTATTATGGGCACCACAGGACTTCGTACAAAGGGCTAGTGAGTCGTGCAATGTCCATCCCCCATCAACAACAAATAATAATGCAATGCAACGTAATTCATGATTCTAATGCAAACAACCTATAATATGATCATGATGCATGAAGCATGATAAAAGCATTTCATTTTTTTTTTTTATTTAAAAGGTTAAGTTTAGTTCCACTCACCTCTGACTGACTCTGACAACTCTGTAGCAGCTGGCTCACTGCTGGGGTCCTTGGTTCCTCGGGTCCGAACCTACACAGGTGGACTCCAATGAGGGACCAAACATATATAAACATGACTCTAATATATCCCCCAAAAACCCCCTAAAACATCATGAAAACATCACAGAAAATATGCATGAAATGGCTGAACAGGGCACTTTCGGCGGCACCTTCGGCGGCCGAAAGTCCTGGACAGAGACGAAACTCAGCTAGGTTCGGCGGCACCTTCGGCGGCCGAAAGTGCCAGACAGAGATGAAAGTCTCTTTTCGGGGGCAACTTCGGCAGCCGAAAGGCCTGCCTCCCCAGCCATGTTCGGCGGCCGAAAGTACCTTCGGCTGCCGAACCTGGTTTCTGCCAAAGGGCAGAAACTTGGCTCCCTTTGTCCATTTCGCCTCCAAACCTACCAATCATGCATATTTTTCAACCCAAAGCATGCATACAAGTTCTTAGGGGCCTCAAACAAGTATATGCCCCATCTACAACACTCCACAAACACACAATCAAGCTACATTGTTCATCAAACATCAAAAACCTAACATTTACCCAAACATGCATATATCCCTAAACATGCCATTCTACCCCATGAATCTTGCATAAAACTTGTTTAAAACATAAAAAGACTTCAAGATCGACCCTTACCTCTTGAAGATCGAGAGTAGAGGCGATCTAACTTGGAGTTGGGAGAAATTTAGCTCCTTGGGTCTCCAAGCTCAAAACTTGCTCAAAACTCACAAATCTTCAAAACAAAAGTTATAAACTTGTGAAAACCATGAAAAATCTAAGGAAAACATTCAAGATTGAGGGAGGAGCGGCGGAGACTCACCTTGGCCGACGAAGGGAAAAAAAAGCTCGCCCGTGCGGACCAAGGGGACCCTTTTATAGTGGCTGGCCAGACCACGTTCGGGGGCCGAATGTGCCTCCGCATCCATGAAATGTTCGGCGGCCGAACATGAGGTTCGGCGGCCGAACCTGCACTTCCCTCACTCATGCTTTCGGGGGCCTAACGTGCCTCCAAAACGCATGCATGTTCGGCGGCCGAACCTGACTTTCGGCGGCCGAACCTGGGTTTTCCTCCAAGGACTTTTCATGCAAAAACTCATTTAGTTTCATACTTAAAATCATAAAACACATTAAAACATTTTTATAAAACATGCTTTTACCCTTCTAGAGGTTTCCGACATTCAAATTCCACCGGACGGTAGGAATTCCGATACCGGAGTCTAGCCGGGTATTACAGGTGAGTAGAACTGAACTATGTTTTAAATTCAATGCAAGGTTTTAGCATGCCTCATGCATCATAAATGCCATGGATATATGAGGTTGTATTGCATTAGAACTCACGAATATGTTGCATTGCATTATATGCTGTTGATGTGGATGGATGTTGGATGATCTTTTAGTCCTTGAGGAAAGTCCAGAGGCCCATTCTACGCCCTGGCATGATAGATGAGAAAGTCCAGAGGCCCATGCTACGCTCTGACACCATATAAGAGAAAGACCAGAGGCCCATTCTACGCCACTGGCATGATGGAATGTTATGTTATGTTATTAGTATGTTATGAGAAAGACCAGGAGCCCATGCTACGCCTTGGCATATGTGTGAGGACTATTGGTAACAAGTTCATCCTTAATGTGATTTGTTTGTGATGTGATGCATGTCATAGAAGCATGTTTTATTAAATAGTTTTTATTATTGCTCTACTCACTGGGCTCTAGTAGCTCACCCCTCTCCCTAACCCCCAGGTTTGCAGGGCCAGAGATAGCATGGGATAGCTGCAAGAGTCAAAGTTTATGTAATAGTGCTAGTGGACATGTATTGTAAAAATGATGTATAGTCATGTAATGTATATGGATGATAGAATTGTGCTTGGCCCCTAGAGTGAGTAGATCCCTTTTGTTCATGATCTATATATTATTATGTTTTATAATGATATATGTTGAGAACCAAGCTTAATATATGAAATGATGACCCAACTAGAGCATTTGATGAGGGCTCAAGTATAGAGTTTTATGTTTACAGTGATAGTATGCATGCACAGGTTAAGCTTGGTAGATGTAAAGTTTCAAATATTTATGGAAACTATTGATCATGTATGGGATTTACCAGGTTTACAGAATGCATAGTAGGCTTGCTACGGGTTCCGGCGACCTTAAGTCGATCTGAATCCTAGCGTCGGTAGCGGTCCGGTCACCGGGTCGTTACAAAGAGTTACTTATGTTTGAACAATTTAAGCAATTACGGACTTAAACTATTCAAACTAACAAATTATTACTTTGCAATGAAGAATCAATGGGCCATATTGATCTAAACAGTAAGGTAACAATAGAATTAAGCATGAACTCATATAAATATTAATAAATAAAAGATGAACATAATAGTTTTATACCTCCCAATTCATTAACAAATGAAATTTCACCTAATTTTCAACTAAAAATTAGGGTTTCAACCACTTATAACTGAAACTAACATCAAAATAAATAAAGAAAGCAAAGAAAAGCAATTCGGCATACTAGGGCAATTGCGGCAAGGTTGTTGTATGGTAATGATCCGAAATTCAGTCATATACTCTGACTGCTGGAAGGCCATGTATTTAGGCATTGTTACTTTGCGAGGCATCTACATGATTTTCTCGGGTTCGTATTTGTGAATATCTAAGGCATTGGTCGTTTCAATTAGAGATTTCAAAGTGATTTCTAAGAATTAAAGATTTTAAACTAGTGGTAAGTTTAATTTATCCATTGATTGTAAGGATTGATCGAGTTTTAATTAATATTTTTTTGTGTTGATTATTAATATTATTATTTAATATTTTTAAGAAATTAATTAGGGTTTCAATTGATATTCTAAATTTTAATATTATCTCGATGCATTATTCTGTCCTAATATTAAACTTTCTATACTATATAATGTGAATATAAACCTTTAGGACAAACTTCATATTTTTTGATACTTTCTTTTTCAATTCTGTTTTTTTGTTTTTTCGATAAATGTACATTTTCATTACACCGTTTTAAATGATGGATACCATTAAATGTCACTAATTTTAGGAAATCTCTTTTTTCTTTATCTCTCTATTGCTTTCTTTTCTTTTTATTAGAGTGGTGTGAGATCTTTTAAGTGCCTAATTTTATGTAGTTTACATTTAGTTTGTCCTAAAATTGCAACTTCTAAGTGCCTAATGGTTTAGTTTTGTCTCTCCTGCAATAGAATTTAAACATTAAGATTTAATATTTCAGGTGCTTTTCTCAAGTCATTTTTCCTTGTTTGTGTACTATCTATTCTTATTTTCATGCACCGTAGGGTTGCCTCTGATTTGGAATTATACCTATAAAACTATTCTATACATGCAACAAACTAAATTGGTTGATCTAGAATACTCTGTCTAGAGATATCCTTCCATTTTACAATAAAAATTATTGAAATTTGAAATATTTATAATGATTACACACAAAAAAAACCCTTAAAAAGAAAACATTAGAAACTTAAGTTTGAAATATCAAAAACCCAATATTCATTTAGCAGTAGACATGGTATGGGTACCATTATGTTTTTTTTTTTTTTGTTACTTCTTTAATTTCTTCATCTCTTCCCCTTTCTATTTCTTTATTCTATTTCACTACATACCACTAACATTTTTTTTCTTCATTTATGATTAATTATAGTTTTATTGTATTAATAGTATGTGAGATTATCAATCAATTAAATCATATTAATTATAATTCTCTTAGAGCCTAAAATTATTAGAATGAAAAACTGCAAGTCGTTTCTCCTATTTTCTTAACAACCGTATCAAACATGAATTTAAACACTTCTTTAATTCCATACAAAATCCCACATAACTTCTTTTCATTAATCATCCTCAACAAACACTTTCATACTCATCCCAATCAAAATTAAAATCCATACACATTCATTTACCAATATAATTCATTAAAGAGATAAATTCAATAGATATCACATTTTTTATATATAAAGGTAATTAGATACGATTTCTTAACGTATTGCACCATTCTCTGTTAAGATTAAAATGCAAATAATTAACAACAGACCTATAATTTGTTTTATCACTCCCAGTATCTTATGTACGAATTATGTAATTATCAATGCAAATGCATTCACATGGAAGAGGAATATAGGTCCCCTCAAGATGTTGTTTCTTACAACTTGAAAGCGACATAACCGAGGTCCAATGATCAAATAGAGAATATTTGTGAAACAAATTTAGTGTTCCAAATGAACCTCCATTGAACAATGGGTTCAGTTAAATGTTAATTTTATTGTTCTAAAATGAATTTAAATTTTAAAAAATTTTATAATCGTTGAAAATTGTATAATCGTTAAAGATTTTATTTATAAAATATTTTTGCTATTGTAAGTTTGATATTTAAATCTAATATTAAATTTGATCATTATGATTTTATTATATTATCTCAAAATTTTTATAATCGCTTGTCATGTTTTCCACTCTAAATAACCTGCACCTTTATAAAGAAAAATACTCGTATTTTCTACTTTATTCATTCTATTTTCTATACTTTTTGCTAGATCACAAATTAAAAATAAATTTTTATTGTCCTAATTCTAAAAATTAAATTTTAAAAAAACATGTTTAATCCTGAAAGATTGCAAAATAAATCTTTAAGGACAATATCATACATTTTATTATTCTATCATGTTTTTTCAACAATCATTTAACTTTATTTTTCAATGGTGGGATAAGAAAATCTTATGGTGGGAGAGAATCTTATTGAAACAAAATAAAAGTTCTACTCTAGGATTTTGATTATTGAAAATTATTACGATTAAAAAATGGTGGTAGATAATGAAATAATGTGAGTTTATTATTATCAATATTATTATTATTATTATTATTATTTATTTTTGTGTTCCTCCGTTTTATAATGGAGAATATATATAGATCAAATAGTAAATTTGTAAACTCAATTTGAAAATGAATTAAAAAAATATGTTATAATATCTTTTTTCATTTTGGTCTTAGAGCAACGAGCTATACTGTAATGTGCATTTTTCAATCAATTGAGTATAAATTAAAATGGCTATTTCTTAAAGTTATTTACTATTCTTTTTCATTAATTGAAATTGGTTATTTCTTTGTTTTTGATTTACTAATATATATATATATAGATATATATATATATATATATATATATATATATATATATATATATATATATATAATGAAAAACTCGATAATAAGTTTAATGAAAAACTCGATAATAAGTTTGCCTAAATTATTTATAAGTGTAGGACATTTTTTTAAAAACTAAGCTTCTTGACCAAAAAAAAAGAGAAATTTTTTTTATAGTGAATATTTGAATAAGGGCATATGAGCGCCTTAGTATCAATATATTTTTTTCTTTTATTTATTTTTCCTTTTTATTCTTATAGTTATTCCTATTAGCTCTAAAATACTAAACCATTTTCTTGGTTAATTGATATACCTGCTTAGCTAGGAATCCATCAACTAAACAAATAAATTTTGCAGTCTTATCTTTTTATGACTTATAAAGCCCTATGACTGCCTTTTCTAATGCTATAATTTCAAAGGATAGGCTTTTATTTATTTATTTTTATTCTTCTTTTAATTCCTAGTAACATTAAGAGTACTGTAATAAAAGAAAAGAAAATATATATTTTTTAATTGATAAGACTCCTATGGATTACGAAAAAAATTATAAGTTTGAGTTAAAATATTTAAAAGTGTGGGGTATTTTGCTAAAACTATGTCTCCTTATCATTAAAAAAAATTCAAATTTAATTGTTTTAGTTTCATTGTATAAAACTTTATTCACCAATTGGATTTTTATTTTTTGGAGATTGGAAAGAAAAAGTTTATTTGGTACAATTTGAGGGAAGAATAAAATAAGGTTTACAAAATTATTGAACCTTTATATACTTTGAAACAAACGCTTAAGCAGTACCATGAGACATTTAACCAAATTTTGATTAGGGTCATTATTTTTTCTATTGAAGTTGATAAGTACATGTTTACAAAGTTTATAAATGATGAATGGGTGGTTACTTGTTATATGTGGTCATATGCTTATATTTGATACAAATTATGATATAACATATATAAATTTGATATAAAATATATAAAGGGAGTAAATGTGATTTGGGGTATTAAAATTAGAATAATACTATAATTATATCGCAAAAGCATTAATATTGAGTTTTTTCTAAAGAAATTTAGACATCTCAATGTCAACTAGTGAATACCTATATAATGTTAATTCTCAAAGAAGAATAAAGATTATATTATTGTTTATTTTAGATATCCACATATTATTAGAAGATTGTTGCATTTAATAATTTTTTAGACTAGCTTATATTATGTAGATTGAGCAGATTTATAAATAATCTAATAATAATTATTGGGCTACTTTAGTTAAACTTAAAAATTATTTGAGAGGTACCATGAGTTATGAAATTTTATATAGTAGATGTCCCACTATATTAGAATAATACAGTGATATTAATTAAAATTTAAATTTAAATGAGATAAAATCCAATAGTGATTATGTATTTAATTAGTGGTGCAATTACTTGAAAATTAATTATTATTGTCAAAATCACCATAGAGTCAGAGTTTATTTCTCTGAAATTAGATGACAATGAGACTTGAGTGGCTAAGAAGTTTCTTAGCAAATACTATGTTGAGAATAAAATCAATATTATTCGTGTAAAAATAGGCATATTTGTCTAATATATGATATGATTGAGCTACTGAGAAATGAAATTATATCCATTAATCATGTGAAGTTAAAGTGAATTTGGTCAATTTTTTGACTATATTTTGAAGAAATAAGTTAATAAATAAAACATCGAGGGGAATAGGACTTGAACCAATTTAAAATTAACAGTGATAGGAATCCAACCTTTATGATTAGAGATCCCATAAAAAATGTTCATATGGGTAATAACAAGTCACTTGTTAGTTCTACTAGCACTATTTAACGTTGTCCCTTCTTATGGTATGAGAAATGCTAGACTGCATTAATGGAAGGATGAGCTGAAAACTCTTAATGATATTCATATATTCCTTATGTGTGGTATATAAATTGCAGATACACTTGATGATATCACTGTGGAGTGGGACCACTTTTATGAGATTGTGACATAACTTTTAGAGCACTTATGAACTACCAAGCGTGTACATAGCCTATTAGCACAAAACAACTTTGACAACAAGTTCTGTAGAGTGTTATGAGATTGATAGAATATTAGCATGCAAAAGAAAGTTTTTGGTTCATAGAAATAAAAATTTCACTAATTATTCTGTATATTAAATTATATTAATTTAGGTCTGATTCACAGTTCAAAAAAATACCAAATTCAAAATATATATACTAAATTTTTAAATTCAACAATGCAAAATCTTCTGAAATATGTGGAAGATTATTATAAAATAAATTTAAATTTCAAAAAATTTTATAGTCGTTGAAAATTTTATGGTTGTTAAATATTTTATTTATGAGATTTTTTTGCTATTGTAGGTATAATATTTAAATTTAATATTAAATCGGACCGTTATAATTTTATTATATTATCTTAAAATTTTTATAATCGCTTAAAATGATTATTTTTTTATTATAAATAACCAGTATTTTTTAAAAAAAATATATTCTTATTTTTTGTTTTATTCTTTTTATTTTTTATATCTTCCGTTAGATTATAAATTAAAAATAAATTATTATTATCTTAATTTTAAAAATTAAATTTTAAAAATTTTAATTTAATATTAAAAAATTACAAAAATAAATTTTTAAAAATAGTATTTGATATAATTTCAATTTTATTATTTTATTTTATTTTTTTAACCCTTAATAAATTTATTTTCAGTACAAGTACTTAAACAAATAAAATGTCTTTTCACCGCACTGCTGCATAAGAGATAAAGCATAATTGTGGACTTAAAAATAAATCATAAATAAATTAAAACTTGGAAAATATAAATTTTTACCATCATTGCCACTGACAGAAACACTGTACAGCCACTCTACATTCATATCAAGATATCCTAATCAGTTCACAATTCACAACAAAGAAAACTGTACCAATACTTGAGTGATGAGACGAGAAACTCACCGATGCCACTTAGAATTGTTAATTGGTATAGTCGAGCACATAGATATCTGTTAGTGTATTCGTGTATTTATGATAGATTATTATCTTGAATTTTTTACATGTCATTTTATTTATTAATAAAATAAATTTTATTATTATTATTATTTATTTATATATTATATAATAATAATTAATATTTTTTATTATTTATTATTATGATGATAATAATAAAATATTAATATTATAATTATGAATTGATAATTATAAGATAGTTATATATATATTGATATAAATCAATAATTATAGATACTTGTTAGAGAATAAATTATTGGACCACATTTAAATCAATATAAATCAATAATTATAAATATTTGTTAGAAAATAAAATATTAGATAGACGCACATTTAAATCACTATATAGATTATTGTTATAAGTGAATTTTAAGATGGTTATATTTTAATTCTTTAATTTAAGATTGTCATAGTTTCCAATGCAATGACGGTTATGTTTTGACATAATCAAACATTATCTTTAATCCGATAATCATAAAGGTTATTATTGAACAAAATAAAAATTATATAGAGAATATTGAACAATCAAGATAAAATTTGACCCTCTCTTTGAGAGAGATATCTTCTAAACCCCCGATAAATGAAATTGAGAAATGTATGGTTGTATTCAAATGAATTGATAATGTGATCAAATATCATTTGATTTTATCAGTCTATTTAGAGATCGAGAAATCATAAGTTTGAACATTATAAGTTTGACATTAGCCATGATTTATGTAACAGCCCGGAAACCGAACTGCCACCGGCACTAGGATCCAGATCGACTTAAGGTCGCCGGGACCCGTAGTAAGCCTGCTATCCTGACTGTGAACCTGTGACATCCCATACATGATCATATATTGTCTGTAAAAACATAAAACGTTTCTTCATTCCAAGGCTTAACCTGTGCATGCACTATTGCTGTTCTCTACCAATCCCTACTAGAGCTCCTCTTTGCTCTAGGCGGATAAAACTCATAATGTTAAGCCTGATTTTCTTATAAACATACAACAATATATAAACATAAACTGATCATGTGAAAACACAAAAAGGGATTACAACTCTTATAATCAAGCACCATTCTATACACTGTACACATACATTATCTCTTTACATTTACATGTCCACACTGATTAACTATTACAAACTATATACTCTTCCTGTACCCTGCTGACTTCCTTCTGAATTCTGAACCTGCACAACTGGAGTTAGGGGAGAGGGATGAGCTACTATAGCCCATTGAGTAGAACAGTAATAAAGAACAGGTGATAAAACATGCTCTCATGCAATGTATCACATCACAAGTAATCACATCTCAGCATGGACAGATCAACACTCCCTCTATACCATATGCCTGGTCCCCGTAGGGCTGTTCCAGGTCTTTGTGCCTGGTCCCCGTAGGGCTGTTCCAGGTCTTTATGCCTGGTCCCCGTAGGGCTGTTCCAGGTCTTTCCTCTGAGGGCTATTGAATCCTTACTATGTCCATACAGTCATAGAATCAAGGATAAATGCAATGCATCATATTCGTGTACACTAATGCACTCACCCTATAGCATATTCATGATGCATGAAGCATGAGAAAATACTCGTTGCTCATATTAAAATCCTAAGTTCAGTTCCACTCACCTCGGGTTGACTCTGAACTGACTCTGCAGGTTCTGAAACTGGACTCACTGCTGACCTCCCTGATTCCTCTGGTCCGTACCTACACAGGTGGACTCAAATGAGGGACCAAACTCACTCAAGAACATTTCTAAGAAACTCCCCAAAACCCTTCTAAACCATCCTAGAACATTGAAAGAAAACATGCAAAAGAAGGCTGGACAGGGCACTTTCGGCTGCAGGTTCGGCGGCCGAAACCCCTCTCCAGAGACGAAACTCATGCATGTTCGGTGGCACCTTCGGCGGCCGAAGGTCTCGTCCAGAGACGAAACTCACATCCTTTCGGCGGCCGAACTCCCTCTTTCGGCGGCCGAAAGTCCCTTTCTAACCCGAAAGCTTAGCTTTCGGGGGCAAGCTTTGGCAGCCGAAACTGCCTCCAAGCATGTTCGGCGGCCGAACCTTCTTTCGGCGGCCGAACCTGGTTTTGTCCTGGGGACAGAACCTTGCTCTGTTTCATGCAAACTTTGCCCAAAAACCTACAACATGCATATCAACTACTCCCAACTAGCACATACACATATATATGTACAAAGGGGTCTCAAACTATCCTAAACCCCAAACAAATATAGCACATAACACTTAAACATGAAAGATCACCAAAAACCTCACCTACACCTAAACATGCATACTACCCATACAAACTTCATAAAACCGTCAAAAAGCAACAAAGAAGGTTCAGGATCTGTACTTACCTCTTCTAAACAAGAGATTACACGATCCTAACGTGGAGATAGAGAGAAATCCGTTCTCAACCTCTCCAAGCTTCAAACTTTGTTCTTTTTGCTTAAAACCTTCAAAAATCATCAAAACTCTTAAAACCTTGGAAAGATTTGAAGGAAATCATAAAAACCATGAAAGTCAACGTGAGAGAGGCTGGAACTCACCTCTGGCTGCAAGTGGAGGAGAAATAGCCTCCTTCCACCGACCCTTGGCCCTTTTATAGGTGGCTGGCCAGACCACCTTTGGCAGCCGAACGTGAATCCGAAACCATGCAATGTTCGGCGGCCGAAAGTGACCTTCGGCGGCCGAACCTTTGCATTTCTCCCTTGTTGCTTTTCTTTCAACACTCATTTCCATTCACACTTGAAAACATTCAAAACTCTTAAAACACACATGAAAACATATGGCTTACCCTTCTCGAGGGTTCCGACACTCGAGATTCCACCGAACTACAGGAATTTCGAGGCCGGACTCGAGTCGGATATTACATTCTCCCCCCCTTAAGTACATTCGTCCCCGAATGTCCCTAACACAACATAAAACACATAGAAAAGGGGAAAAACTAACCTTAAAACAGATATGGGTACTGTTGGAGCATAGACTCCCGTGTCTCCCAGGTGCACTCTTCTAGATTGTGGTGGTTCCATAGGACTTTCACCATTGGTATCTCTTTATTTCTGAGCTTTCTGATCTGGGTGTCTAAGATCCGCACTGGCTGCTCTACATAGGTGAGATCACTTAAGATTTCCACCTCAGGTTCACTAAGAACCTTCTCTGGATCTGACACAAACTTCCTCAACATAGAAACATGGAATACCGGGTGAATTCTTTCCATAGAGGTAGGTAAATCCAGCTTATACGACACATTTCCGATCCTTTGCAAAATCTCAAAGGGGCCAATGTACCGTGGGGCCAGTTTACCCTTCTTTCCAAAGCGAACCACTCCCTTCATTGGAGACACCTTTAACAATACCATATCCCCCTCCTGGAACTCTATCTGTTTCCTACGGATGTCTGCATAGCTTTTCTGTCTGCTAACAGCTGTCTTGATCCTCTCTCTGATGATAGGCACTAACTTGCTGGTAATCTCAACTAGCTCTGGCCCTGCAAGAGCCTTCTCTCCTACCTCTTCCCAGCAAACAGGTGTTCGGCACTTCCTCCCATACAAAGCTTCATAAGGGGCCATCCCTATGCTAGCATGATGGCTGTTGTTGTAGGCAAACTCCACCAGAGGTAGATGCTGCCTCCAAGAACCGCCAAAGTCTAACACACACATTCTCAACACATCTTCTATGGTTTGGATGGTCCTCTTTGACTGACCGCCTGTCTGTGGATGGAAAGCAGTGCTGAAATCCAATCTTGTGCCCAATTCACTCTGCAGACTCCGCCAAAACCTGGAGGTGAACTGAGGTCCTCTATCTGATACTATCGACACTGGAACTCTATGCAGCCTCACTATCTCGTCTACATACACCTGCGCCAACTTGTCCACAGAATAGGTACTCCTGACTGGAATGAAGTGGGCAGATTTGGTGAGTCTATCCACAATCACCCATATGGAGTCTAGTCTGTGAGACGTCGCCGGTAACCCCACTACAAAATCCATAGCTATGTTCTCCCATTTCCACTCTGGAATCGGCAGTGGGTTAAGCATTCCAGCCGGCTTCTGATGCTCTAGTTTCACCCTTTGACATGTCTCGCAGGCTGACACGAACTGTGCCACTTCTTTCTTCATTGCTGGCCACCAATATACTCTTCTCAGGTCTTGATACATCTTGGTGGCTCCAGGGTGAACGCTATATCTTGCATTATGAGCTTCCCTCATAATGTCTTCCTTTAAACTGGCGTCATCTGGTACACATAATCTCTTACCGTGATGAAGAATTCCCTCACTGTCAAATCTGAACTCTGCACTGTTGCCAGACTGAACAGTCCTGGCAATCTTCACTAACTCAGGGTCTTCGTGCTGTTTCAGAGCCACTTGCTCTAGAAACACTGGTGTAACTCTCATCTGTGCAAGCAAAGCACCTGTACTAGATAACTGCAACTGTAGTCCTTCATCCATGAGTCTATAAAAGTCCTTCACCACCGGTCTTCTCTCTACTGCAATGTGGGATAAACTGCCAAGTGATTTCCGGCTTAAGGCATCAGCTACAACATTAGCCTTACTCGGATGATAGTGGATCTTACAATCGTAATCACTGAGCAATTCTACCCACCGTCTCTGCCTCAAGTTTAACTCTCTTTGACTCAAGATGTGCTGCAGGCTTTTATGATCCGTATAGATCTCACACTTTACCCCATAGAGGTAATGCCTCCACATCTTAAGTGCAAAGATAACAGCTGCCATCTCAAGATCGTGTGTCGGGTAGTTTAGCTCGTGCTTCTTCAACTGTCTAGAAGCATAAGCTATCACTTTGTCATTCTGCATTAACACACAACCTAATCCCACTCGGGATGCATCACAGAACACTGTGAAGTCTTCATCATTAATCGACAGAGCTAACACCGGTGCTGAAGTCAACCGTCTCTTCAACTCTTCAAAACTCTCATCACAATCCTCTGACCATACGAACTTCTGATTCTTCCTGGTCAGTCTGGTCATAGGAGCAGCTATCTTCGAAAAGTCCTGAACGAACCTCCGATAGTCGCCTGCCAAACCCAGAAAACTCTTGATCTCTGTCACTGTCGTGGGTGTAGGCCAATTAGCTACTGCCTCTACCTTCTTGGGATCTACTGCTATTCCTTTCTCTGAAACTACATGTCCCAAAAAGGCAATGCTCCTTAGCCAGAATTCGCACTTGGAGAACTTGGCATACAAGCCATGCTCTCGCAAGGTTTGCAACACTATCCTCAGATGTTGGGCATGCTCTTCTGCATTCCTGGAGTACACCAAGATATCATCTATAAAGACGATCACAAAACGATCCAAGTACTCCTGAAAAACCCTATTCATGAGATCCATGAATGTTGCAGGGGCATTAGTCAACCCGAACGGCATCACTAGGAACTCATAATGCCCATATCTGGTTCGAAAAGCAGTCTTGGAGACATCTCCTTCCCTGATCTTCAACTGGTGGTATCCGGATCTCAGATCTATTTTAGAAAAACAACTTGCTCCTGACAGTTGGTCGAATAGATCATCGATCCTGGGTAAAGGATACTTGTTTTTGATAGTAACTTTGTTCAACTGTCTGTAGTCGACACAAAGTCTAAGAGGTCCATCCTTCTTTCTGACAAATAAAACTGGAGCACCCCAGGGTGAGGTACTCGGGCGGATGAAACCCTTAGCTACCAAATCCTGTAACTGCTCTTTCAACTCTCTCAACTCTGCTGGTGCCATCCTGTAGGGAGGAATAGAGATCGGTCTGGCACTGGGCATCAACTCTATCTCGAACTCTATTTCCCTATCAGGTGGTAGTCCGGGAAGCTCTTCAGGAAACACATCTGGGAAGTCTCGAACAATTGGTACTGCGGATGGTTCCCTAACCTGACTGTCTAGCTCTCTCACATAAGCTAGGAACCCCTGACAACCTTTCCGCAACATCCTACGAGCCTGGAGGGCTGATATTAAACCCTTAGGTGTCCCTCTCCTGTCTCCTCGGAAGACACACTCTGACCCATCTTGGTCTCTAAGACTCACTACCTTGTCCCTGCAGTGCAAGGTAGCACTATAGGTAGATAACCAATCCATCCCTAGAATGACATCAAAATCTATCAACTCTAGAACCACAAGGTCAGCTGGAAGGCATCTATCCTCTATAAACACTGGACTGAACTGACAGACTGACTCTGCCAATGATGGGTCACATCTAGGTCCACTGACCCAAAGAGGACACTCTAACTCGGAGACTATCAACCCCAATCTCTCTGCGGCTCTATAAGAAATGAAAGAGTGAGAAGCATCGGGGTCCATCAAAGCATACACCTCTGAACACCCAATGATGAGATTACCTGACACCACTGTGTTCGAAATGTCTGCCTCCTGTTGAGTCATGGTGAAAATCCGTGCTGGGGCTGACGGACCTGCACCTCGGGAACCCATCCCTGATGAAGAGGCTGCCCCTCTTCCTCTCCCTCTGCCACTGCTTGGTGGACGGACTGAAGCTGCTGACTGAACGACACTACCTGAGGTCATCTGCTGGGATGGTGTAACCAAAGTCGCCTGAGGACATTCCCGTGCATAATGTCCCTCCTGCCCACATCTATAGCAGGCTGTAGATCCCAGCAAACAAGCTCCGCTATATGGTCTCCCACACCTATTGCAAACTGGAATATCTGTGCCAGAACTGGAGCCGCTCCTCATTCCCAGACCCGTTTTAATCCGGTTCCAGAACTTGCCTCTCTTTCCTCTGAGTTTGTCCCATCTCTTCTTACTCGCACTTGCTGTACTCTGTGAGGAGGAACCTGGTTTAGTACCAGAAGACTGTGCCTTTGGTTGATTGACTACTCCTTGACTTATGGCACTGGCCTCCATCTTTCTAGCAGCATCCACAATGGAGTGGAAACTCTCCTTCTCCGCGTGGAGAATCAAAGAGAAATACCGGGGATGAAGCCTTGTGGCATATCTCTTTGCCTTCTTCTGATCTGTATCATACGCCTGACCCACGTATGGTAACAATTTTAGGAACTTATCTGTATATTCATCTACACTCATCTCCTCCATCTGTCTCAACTGCTCAAACTCCACAACCTTTAGCTCCCTGGAACTGTCAGGGAAAGCCCACCCAGCAAATTCGTTGGCGAACTCGTCCCATGTCATACTGTCAATTCTGGGGTCCACATAGTTCTTGAACCATTCTCTGGCTTTCTTGCACTTTAATGTGAACCCTGCCATCTCAATGGCCCTGCTATCATCTGCTCCCAACTCGCTTGTTATCATTCTGACTGCACTGAGATACTCAAAGGGATCATCTCCCGTATTGAATTTAGGAGCATCCAACTTTAAGTACTCCGTCATCTTCACCTTAGTTCCCCCTGAAGAACTGGGTTGTGCTTCAACAACAGGGGCTACTGGTTCAGGTGGTGGTGGTGGAGGTACTGTTTCTCTGGATTCAGGCGATGCTGAACGTGGCTGAAAAGGTGGGGGTGGATACATATGATATGGTGGATAGAAGGAAGGATAGGGCATATATGGCATGTAGGGTGGATATGGGGCAAAGCTGGAGTAATCCGACGTGCCTCCCATCGGATACTCTGGGCCCTGAGGAAAGGGTGGATATCCAAACCCTGAGGCATGTGCGCCTCCCTGGGACTCCCCCATACCTTCTTCTGACCTTCCTATACCCATACTGACCTCTCTCCTCTGATCCTCCTCCATAGAAACTCTCTCTTCGTCTGATCTTCCCCCTCTGCCTATTCCTCTTCTGCTCTCGTCAGAAGACCTTCTAGGGTCTCTTGACGTTCCCTCCCTGCTTGACCTGTGAGATCTTGCCCTTGGCAAGGCAGGTGGACGAGCAGCTATACCCTCACTTACAGGTGGGACTCCAGTCAATCTCGCGGATCGACGAGTTCCTCGCATCTTAACTCTCGCTGGAAAACAACACATCACAGAGCACATAAGCAACACATATCAACATACATCAAATATAAACTAATGCACATGTATGAATCATGGCATTGCACATCAGCATATAGCGACAGGACTGACATCCTATCCTAGTGAACATGTTTCCCTATGGTGCCTGACCTGCTAAAACCTCTATAGGCCCAACTCTGTCTATATAGGTCCGACCATGTGAACCTAATGCTCTGATACCAATCTGTAATAGCCCGAAAACCGAACTGCCACCGGCACTAGGATCCAGATCGACTTAAGGTCGCCGGAACCCGTAGTAAGCCTGCTATCCTGACTGTGAACCTGTGACATCCCATACATGATCATATATTGTCTGTAAAAACATAAAACGTTTCTTCATTCCAAGGCTTAACCTGTGCATGCACTATTGCTGTTCTCTACCAATCCCTACTAGAGCTCCTCTTTGCTCTAGGCGGATAAAACTCATAATGTTAAGCCTGATTTTCTTATAAACATACAACAATATATAAACATAAACTGATCATGTGAAAACACAAAAAGGGATTACAACTCTTATAATCAAGCACCATTCTATACACTGTACACATACATTATCTCTTTACATTTACATGTCCACACTGATTAACTATTACAAACTATATACTCTTCCTGTACCCTGCTGACTTTCCTCTGAATTCTAAACCTGCACAACTGGAGTTAGGGGAGAGGGATGAGCTACTATAGCCCAGTGAGTAGAACAGTAATAAAGAACAGGTGATAAAACATGCTCTCATGCAATGTATCACATCACAAGTAATCACATCTCAGTATGGACGGATCAACACTCCCTCTATACCATATGCCTGGTCCCCGTAGGGCTGTTCCAGGTCTTTGTGCCTGGTCCCCGTAGGGCTGTTCCAAGTCTTTATGCCTGGTCCCCGTAGGGCTGTTCCAGGTCTTTCCTCTGAGGGCTATTGAATCCTTACTATGTCCATACAGTCATAGAATCAAGGATAAATGCAATGCATCATATTCGTGTACACTAATGCACTCACCCTATAGCATATTCATGATGCATGAAGCATGAGAAAATACTCGTTGCTCATATTAAAATCCTAAGTTCAGTTCCACTCACCTCGAGTTGACTCTGAACTGACTCTGCAGGTTCTGAAACTGGACTCATTGCTGACCTCCCTGATTCCTCTGGTCCGTACCTACACAAGTGGACTCAAATGAGGGACCAAACTCACTCAAGAACATTTCTAAGAAACTCCCCAAAACCCTTCTAAACCATCCTAGAACATTCACAGAAAACATGCAAAAGAAGGCTGGACAGGGCACTTTCGGCGGCAGGTTCGGCGGCCGAAACCCCTCTCCAGAGACGAAACTCATGCATGTTCGGCGGCACCTTCGGCGGCCGATGGTCTCGTCCAGAGACGAAACTCACATCCTTTCGGCGGCCGAACTCCCTCTTTCGGCGGCCGAAAGTCCCTTTCTAACCCGAAAGCTTAGCTTTCGGGGGCAAGCTTTGGCAGCCGAAACTGCCTCCAAGCATGTTCGGCGGCCGAACCTGGTTTTGTCCAGGGGACAGAACCTTGCTCTGTTTCATGCAAACTTTGCCCAAAAACCTACAACATGTATATCAACTACTCCCAACTAGCACATACACATATATATGCACAAAGGGGTCTCAAACTATCTTAAACCCCAAACAAACATAGCACATAATACTTAAACATGAAAGATCACCAAAAACCTCACCTACACCTAAACATGCATACTACCCATACAAACTTCATAAAACCGTCAAAAAGCAACAAAGAAGGTTCAGGATCTGTACTTACCTCTTCTAAACAAGAGATTACACGATCCTAACGTGGAGATAGAGAGAAATCCGTTCTCAACCTCTCCAAGCTTCAAACTTTGTTCTTTTTGCTTAAAACCTTCAAAAATCATCAAAACTCTTAAAACCTTGGAAAGATTTGAAGGAAATCATAAAAACCATGAAAGTCAACGTGAGAGAGGCTGGAACTCACCTCTGGCTGCAAGTGGAGGAGAAATAGCCTCCTTCCACCGACCCTTGGCCCTTTTATAGGTGGCTGGCTATACCACCTTCGGCAGCCGAACGTGAATCCGAAACCATGCAATGTTCGGCGGCCGAAAGTGACCTTCGGCGGCCGAACCTTTGCATTTCTCCCTTATTGCTTTTCTTTCAACACTCATTTCCTTTCACTTGAAAACATTCAAAACTCTTAAAACACACATGAAAACATATGGCTTACCCTTCTCGAGGGTTCCGACACTCGAGATTCCACCGAACTACAGGAATTCCGAGGCCGGACTCGAGTCGGATATTACAATTTATGTTCAAACCAGATATCTTGTGACAAAAGGATTAATAAAATGTTCTATTTATTAGGATTTATCTAACTATCAATTCTCATATTAGTTGGATAGTCATACATATTGTTAGAGACCGCTTATGATTTATGACTTTATTGAACTGGACTTATTGTCAATTAATGTGAGGCTATTGGGTCATACACAAAAAAAAATCATTAATGTGTTATGTCATATTAATGGACTAAGAGCCCGTTAGTATAATTAATAATAATATTAATAAAAATATTATTATTATTAATATTAATTATTTATAATTATTATAAAATAATAATATTTAAAAAAAATTGCAACCTATCTATAATTATTATAAGATAATAATAGTTACAGATAAAAAATTTTTTCATTTTCTTTTGAAAATAATTTATTGCATAGATATATTGATATTGTGATTATGTGTCTGTTATAATGATCATCACTCTTTTACAAAAAGGAAAAGAGTGAAAAATGAAAAGATTTTGAAAAAAACGAGTGAATTGAAAATATATTCTTTGAGAGCTTTACAGAAAGTGCGAGGAGAATTTTTGTGATCATTTTCTGTATTGCAGATTTGGAGCACATAACTAATCCATCTGTTCAGAGAATTAGCACTCCAGACGAAAACGTTCATGTGAATAAAACGAGTGATTTGAAAACACTTTCTTTGAGAGTTTTACAGAAAGTATGAGGAGAATTTTTGTGATCATTTTCTGTATTGCAGATTTAAAACACATAACTAATCCCTCCGTGAGAGTTAGCACTGCAGATGAAAATATTCATGTAAATACCATTAAGGATATTCATTTTTCCTATTAAATCATGTATTCTTCAAAAATATAAACATAACTCATATTTTTCAGTTCATCTTAAATTCGAGTCAAGAAAATTCTACAGATCGTTACTTAAAATAGATTTCTATGTTGGAGATACATCAAATAATGATGCTGAAAATTCATCATCATCTTTTTCAGATATTGATGATTATATTTCATATGATAATGAGTTTGCAGTGTAAACACAAGCAATTAATCAATAATTTCTTAGAAATAAGATGGTTTTGCAGCAAATACAAGATCAACATCGAGTTTCTAGAGGTGGTTATGTTCTAAGTCATCTAGTAATCAATCGAGATCGTGGCTGATCGTAATTTATTTCTGAATTATTTTTCAGATAATCCACGATTCAATGATGTAATGTTTTGTCGACGATATAGAATGTCTCGAAATTTATTTCTTTGTATTGTTGATGCAATAAAAGCTCATGATACATATTTTGAACAATAAAGAGATGCAGTAGGTAAAATTGGATTATCTACTCTTCAAAAAATCACAGCTGTGTTTTGAATGTTGGCGTATGGTTTGCCGGATGAATATGTGAAAATTTTGGAGTCCACTGCAATTGAAAGTCTAAAGATATTTTGTCGAGCCATCATTGAGGTATTTGGTGAGCAGTATCTGAGATCACCAACTGCTGAGGATGTTGCAAGGCTTCTTTATATTGGTAAGCAACGTGGCTTTCCTGGAATGTTAGGTAGTCTCGATTGCATGCACTGGAAATGAAAAAATTGTCCTACTGCATGGGCTGGCCAATATACAAGTCGTAGTGGATCGCTAACAATTATTTTAGAAGCTGTAGCTGATTATGACTTTTGGATATGACATGCATATTTTGGAATGTCTGGCTCTAATAACGATATTAATGTTTTGGAGTCATCGCATTTATTTTCCGACTTTGCTAAAGGTATTGCTCCTCCCGCTCATTATGTTATTCAAGGAAAAGTATATATCCGAAATGGTCAACTATTGTGCAAACTATTCGTGAACTACAAATAAGGAAGAAGTATTTTGCAATAAAACAAGAATCATGTCAAAAAGATGTTGAACGTGCTTTCGGAGCGTTGCAGTCACGTTTTGCAATAGTTGCAAGGCCATCACGTTTTTTGAAAGAAGAAGTGTTGCATGATATTTTAACTACATGTATTATCATGCATAATATGATAATCGATGATGAAAGTGACCTTAGTGCACCTATTGAAGACGGTAGAGAATTTTTAGATTCAACTGTTGAAATGGTTGTCGATGAAACTACTCGATTTGATCATTTTTTGGCTCGACACAAAAAAATTAAAGATAAAGATGCTCATTTCGCACTTCGTAATGCATTAATAGAGCATTTGTAGGAGTAATATACGAATTCAAATGATCATATAAATTAGCTTGTATTTTTTATTGATAATTTGATATGTATGAGTTTATTTTATTTTTAATTTGCTAATTAATATTTAATTAATGTATATTTATAATTAATGTTTAAGTAATTTTTTTTTATAATTAATACTTAATTAATATATTTTTATTTATTTATAATAAATTTAAATATTTAAATATTAAATAAAAATATAAAATATATAAATATTTAGGGTGAATATATAAAATTATATAAATTTTTTGAGTAAAATATATAAATAAAGTTAAAATAAAATAAATAATATAATATTAAAAAAAGGATATAAATAAAATATTATTTTTTGGTGTTAAAAATAGCAAAAAAGGTTAAAATAATATTGATCTGTTTTAATATTTTGCATTAAAATAGTACAAAAACATGGTGCAGGAAACGAGTTTTTAAGGGTAACCAAATAAAAGTTAATTCAATCTTCATTCACAATCCCAGCTCCAATCACCTGAAAGACAACCATAGTACCACTGCAGCTGCCGCGTGCGCCGCCCTAGGAGATGGAGGATGAGGTCGTATTCTGATCAGACAATACGTCAATGAACCGCAGCTTAACATCAAATTCAACAGCAGTATTTAATTCCATCCAACGCGCATAAAAAGAAAAGCATAAGCTATCTAAACCATTTCCTTGTGAGAACGTCGTAAGAATGAACTGAATTGGTGACTCCGGCCAATCCTACAAGAAATAAACAGAGCAATTTGAGAGACAAAAAATAAGCAACCTATCAGGGGGGAGGGAGGGATGAAAGAGTCCTAACTGATGCCGGGGACGCGGGAAGAACCGCCACCCTCAATGGCGGTGGCACCTCCGAAAAGAATTAACCGGGGTCCATGAGCGTTGGTGGGGGCAACAGCCGTTAAGGTATGACCGCATCGGGGGACCAGGAGCATCTTCATCTGTGTCCCAATAAGTCTTCCAAGGGACGATAGGTGGGAGCCGGGTAAAGCCACCGCTTCGAAGCCATTGCAGAAACGAGGCAAGGATCAGAAAATCTGAATGTCGTTATAAAACAGAATATGGATCCTTAAGATCGGAGAACCACGGTGGCAGATGTGGTGGTGCGGCCCGGGCTAAACGCTCCGAACCATGGTTCCTCCCTTTTCCAAATTATTAAATATTTATCTCATAATAAAAAAGAATATAAATAAGGGAATTTAGGTTGAAGATTGCAGAAGCGAAGCTGACATTCCTGCGAGAGGGAATTGCGAAAAAAATAAAAGGTTCTGGCTGAGTAACAGTCAATAGCCTTAAAGTTGACAAGAAAGAAAACAAAAAAAAAAAACCTTAAAAGGTAGTCCTTTCCTTTCTTTTTTAACATTTAAATCCGATTGTCAACGGTCGAAAGGGAATCGCGGTTTTAAATTTTGATATGATCGTATTTCAGAGTCCGTTTAGTATTGGATTTGAACATAAGAAAAATGCTTTTGAAAAAAATATCAGTTTAAAAAATATATTTTATTATTTTAATATATTTATTACTATATTATAATATTAAAAAATGATTTTAAATAATATTTTTAAAAAAGTTTTTTTTTTTTTCAAACGATAGTTTTAACAATAATGTCGTATGTGGGAGATGAATCAAGCGTGGATGTGGCCGTTCCTGGACAAAGGGAAGCCCCAAAACATTCATGGAAAACGTTATGGTTGTTTGTTTATTAATTCTGAGGGATCAACGCAAGATGACTAGTTGATGTTGAATTGATTTGGTACAACTTGAATATCTGACGCCACTTTTGAGATTGTTGTTATTATTCTAGAGAATTTAACCAAGTCAAGAATGTCAAGGTTCCAGACGAATCCAGAGTCCCACTAACTGACGAAACGAAAATCACACAATGGAAAGGACCTTGTTCGTGGGACTTTGAAATTACCTAATCATTTTTCAATTTCTTTTAACTTATTGAATATTTAAACTCAATTAAATCTCATAAAAATAATAAAATACAAAATTATACAGTAAAAAAAAGTGTAAAATACACGCGCTATTTTTTTTTTTTGTCGAAAGCCATTTAAATAGCAGCATCAATTTAGACATAATCAACAAACAAGTAATGAAAATAAGGAGATATCCGTGGCGAGGATGATAAATTGTTCAAGAACAATTGGCACGAGGAAGATGATAGACAATGGATTTTCAACTTTTATGAAGCAAGCAGTCAGAGCTCATTTTCTCAATTCACAATCAAATTGGAGAGAGAAGGAAAAAGCTTAAAGATTAAAAAGTAATTTATTATTATTATTTACGGCAAGTTGCTATTGGTGCAATCAATAGACACACTGCTCTTAGGAAACAATGCTTGAGCTTCAACAATCACCCAAAATTTCAAACGGATGATATTGTGAAGTGGATGAGGATGAAGAGACGATAAATAAAACGAACTCTTGCTTTTGAAATTGAGAAGTCCTGTTTTCTCTCAACTTTTAGCTAGTCAATTTATCAAATTATCAACAGATTATCTTTTTACAAACAAATTGATTTTGAATAATTCAAAGAACAATTAGAATTTAGTTTTTAGATCTCCCAAAAATCAAGATTCATCTGTATTGAAGAAAAATTGGGTTTCTTTAATCCCGATAATTTAGGAAAAACAACGCATAATTAAAATTTTACACAAACTTTATGGGGAAAATCCATAACTTTCAGCTTTAAATGATTAGAAAGAAACTAGACAAACACACGCAATGTCTTCGAAATTTGAGTGGAGAAGAGTTTTGGATCATCGAGTTCATCTTATCGCAACACCACCCGCCTAATGTTCGGCCAAGAGCATGAGACTTGGATCTAGTTACTAAGACTTCGGTTAGCCGAAACCTAGTTCCAACTTTGCAGCAACCTTCGCTTAACTTACAAAAACACATGATAGTAAGGAAATAATGTGCTCTTCTTGATTGAATTTATGTGGAGAACAACCTATAATGGTGGTGATAGGTGAGATGATAGTCGTTACTGAAAAAGAATGTAGAAAATTGGAGAAGATGAGCACAATGAGTAGTTTTTCATTCAAGTAGAGCACAAGCAGCAAGAATCAGTCCACTTGATTCTCTTTTTTTAATAGACCTACGTGTGTTTGATCTATGTAAAATTAGTTGTTATTTAGTGAATTCAGGTGTTCAATAAGTTTTCTTTAATATATATATATATATATATATATATATATATATATTCAATAAATTAATCCCAAATAGTAAAAGGGTGTGAAAATGCGCTTCACCAAACAAATTGGGTAGGCTTCCATGGCAAGAACGTTACCCATTACCAGATCCGGCATCTGATTGCTAATGTTGTATTGCACCAGGTTATTAGCTCAATTAGTAACCACCAGAAAATAATAATAATAATCATTATTCTCAGTACAAGTTCTGAAATTTCTTGAATTTTGTCAATTTCACTGGTAACCGCTAAATCTGAATCAAGTTCGATCCCAAGTACATACAACACTCCACACAACAGTAATTCAAAAAGATGCAGCTACATGCTGGAAGCTGTTTATGTTCATCATATAATACAGCATCAATAGGTGCATGTGCATCCTTGTCCAATTAAAGGAAAAATGTGCGTCATGGGAGGAATCCTTTCATGGTTTCGTGGTTAGATGAAAAAATGCTATGCATACTAAAGACCAGAATGCCGAGCAGATACTTTATAGAAAGGCACAAAAATTTATCAGGGACATGGATTAGGGAACCTTGCATGAACCTTGTTGATATCTTCAATTATTTCTGGTGTCAGCTGGATCTTGCAACCGTTAAGAGTCTCTTGGAGCTGCCATGAGCTGGTAGCTCCAAATATGGTGCTTGCAACAAAAGCTGCAAAGAAATAATTAATGGATATCGTGTCAACTAGTAAATTCTAAACAATGGAATTCTAAAAGAATTAAAATGCCACTTCCTAATTATTAAATTTCCTAAATAAAACAAACTTAGTTTCCTTTTACTGCATCAGGAACTCTTCCAAATTTGTTGGAAGAGTTGATTATGGGAAACTTGTCTGTGTCTGTGTGTGTGTGTGTGTATATATATAAAAGGAAAAATGTGTGTCGCAGATTAAAAATAATAATAACAATTATGCACATTCATGCAACTGCAACTGTACAAGCACATAGAGAGATTTGTTATACCAATTGCAAGAAAGACAGGATGAAGACCGTGGTTTTTCGCAATAACAAGGTATTCCTGCAGATATATGGAGCTGGAGACAAAATAAGTAATAATAATAATAATAATGCTAAAAGTTAACTAGTGATCTGATTCAAGTATAGAAATGTTTTGTAATTAACAAAAGTAAGCTGAGAACCACAGGCATCATACAAAATTATTTGCATGCTAACCATAAGTTTTTTTAAAATCCAGTCTTCTTTCTAGCTATGATACAAGGTCAAGCTTTAACAAATACAGAAGCAACATGCACAAGAAACACACCTTCCTTCACATAAAGGTTTTCTTAATTTCAGAATTGAAGAGGGGAAAAAACCTTCAAAGCCCCTAAATTATGTCTATTGTTGCTATTAATCTCTAGAACCAAATGTATCCTAGTGAGGCAACCTTAAACACGCTCACTGAGTGCTGCAAGATGCGAGTGGTCACTCACTTCATGATAACTTGGATTTAATAAGAAAATGTAAATAATGTGATAATTAACGTTTCTTCCTCAAGTTGTACTTCTTTTTTTCCTCAACGAATAATACAATACACCTGTGAATTCTTTTTATACATTTCCTTGCTGACTTGGACTTTCATTGCCCATTTATCCAATATTTCATTTTTTTGGAGTTAAATTCATAGTCAATTACACCAAATCAAGGAGTTGACTAGGAAGAACTAATACAATAACTCATTCAATTCAAGGGCTAAAAAACAAAATATGCATCATTCCAAGAGCTCTTTAATGATGCAGATGACTTTTCAATATGGTTATTTCTCTAATCAGTTCAAAGAAGATAATATGCACCTATACAATTTATCGCAATAAAGAAAAGTACAGGGAGAGACAGAGGTAGTGATGCAGTTCCCATTTTCCAGTGCAAATATATATATTCCTTAAATTACATGTCTCTAGTCATTGGTCAATATCTTATAGAAAGAATTCCCATGCTTCACTGAAGTTTAAAGTTGTAAACGTCTGCTCACCATAGTAGCTGCTTTTATCATATTATTTGATAGGTTGTATCTTGATTCCCCTTCTGGATATCTTCCTGAAAAGGAGAATTAAGAAATACTCTAAAAGAGAAGAAATGGAGAGAGAGAGAAGGGTGGGAGCCTGGGAAGGATTGTTTGTAGTCTACAGATGACTTTTATATCATAAATAATAAAGAAAAACAAATTATATGATCAACCTTTGAAAAGATTTAACCGGGCATTTGCTGGACCTTCATTAGGTGCAAAATACTTCCCAGAAAGTATGCCCATGGCCAGGGGGCTGTATGCCAATAAGCTGGTCCTGAAGAAGTTCAAGCATATAATTGAGGTAAACAATTATTAGATTGAGGGGAATCTCTGAGAACAATTTTCAATAACAAAACCACACCAACGTTAGATCACATGCAGTAGATTTCACTTGACAAAAGTAGCTTTCGATAAACATTGGAAGAAAATACACAATACACAAAATTGTGCTAAAGCTACTTCCCGTTAAACGCCTCACACAATAATGGAGTGAGGTTGAAGAGAGGAAAGGACATTTTAATTGTGATAGCGAGAGATTCACTCCGTTCTGCTTGTAGCAACTGCCAAAATTCTCCGCTGACTGCAACCGTGGTTCGTGGATAGGATTACAACTCAATAAGAAGCTTTGTAAATCGCCTAATGAGGACCTTGGTGGTCGTCTTTACCATCGGGGATGTAGCTCAAATGGTAGAGCGCTAGCGTTGCATGCGAGAGGTACAGGGTTTGATCCCTTGCATCTCCATTAAGTCCTTTCTCTTTAAGGGTTAAGATTATTTTTAACGGGAAATAGAGCCGGCTTGTATCTCGAATTCACAACTCCACGATCTATAGCCCTTACAAAAGTAATACTATGTCATGTTTATTTTTGTTCACATTATAAAATCAACTAATTTTCTAAATACATTACAGAAAATAGAGCTGGCTTGTATCTCGAATTTACGACTCCACGCACGATCTATGGCCCTTACAAAAGCAATTTCTCACTATGTCATGTGTATTTTTGTTCACATTATAAATTCAACTAATTTTCTAAAGACATTTGATGATTCGGTCTGGATCCATCAGATTTTCAAATAAATTTCTGTTAATACATTTTGTTAGGTCCCAATTAAAGCTAAAGAAATTTGATAAAGAAATAGAAAATTTGTATGTTTTTCATTTCATGAATACCGTTGCAAATACATGGAATTTAATAGGAAAAGTAAAGCAATAACTTAATCCTATTCTAATGGCCCATAATCGACACTTATGAGATTTTATTGCCAAGTTTTGCTAACTGCTAATTGACTCAGCAATTTAGACACTAAAAATAATAAATAAAACAATTGTAATTGCAACAAATAAATAACAATAGCAGCAGAACTACTAGTATAGTAGCAGGACTATTAGTCTAAGTATTTCCTATTTTTGACAATGACTTTCGTTGATCGACGCAATGGCTTATCATTACCTCCTCCTTCGAAAGGAACCTTGTCCTCAAGGTTCAGATGTGGAAATTGTGCTTACAAGTCTGCAGTACTTTCCCAAGTTACATCTTCATATGGTAAATTCTTCCAGCGAACTAGACTTTTCTCCGAAAAGCGATTTCCAAGTTGAGTCCAACGAGTATCCAGTACCTCTTCAGGTTCCAAAACAGCATATCCATCATCAGTGAGCTGTGGCAAATCATTAGAAATTGGAACAGAATCGCCGACATGCTTCTTGAGAAGGGAGACATGGAACACTTGGTGAATCTTTGAACCAGGAGGTAGTTGCAATTTATATGCCAAGTTTTCAATTTTCTCGTCGACACGAAATGGTCCATAAAAACGAGGAGCTAACTTTTGAAAAGCCCGTTTTGAAACCGATTGTTGTCGATAGGGCTGCAACTTAAGATAAACAAAGTCACCGTGATTGAACTCAACATCCCTGCGCTTCTTATCTGCAGATTGCTTCATTTGATTAGCAGCCTTTGAAAGATGAATTTTCAGGTCCTGTAAAATTGCATCCCTTGTGGCCAATGTCTGATCAACTTCGTGCACCAATGACTGGCCCAATTCATAACGAGGAATCATAGGTGAATTCCTACCATACAAAGCTAAGAAAGGAGTCATTCCAATAGAGATGTGGAAAGAGGTATTGTACCAATATTCTGCCCATGGCAAGAAAGAGCTCCATTTGCGTGGCTGTTGACTGGCAAAACAACGTAGGTACTGTTCCAGACAGCGGTTAGTGACTTCGGATTGGCCGTCCGTTTGCGGATAATAAGAGGAGCTCATATTCAATTTAGTACCAGACAGCTTGAAGAATTCCCGCAAAAAATAGCTCATGAAAATGGGATCACGGTCACTAATAATTGATTTTGGCATGCCATGGTATTTCATAATCCCATCTACAAACTTTTTAGCTATAACTTTGGCAGAGTACGGATGTGATAAAGGCAAGAAGTGGGCATACTTGCTCAATCTGTCAATGACAACCAGAATTGAATCCTTACCACATGAAGAAGGAAGACCATTAATAAAGTCCATGGCGATATCATCATAGACTTGATGTGGAATCGGCAATGGTTGAAGAAGACCTGCCGGCGACGAGGTTGAAGCTTTATTTTTTTGACAAATAGAGCAAACTGCGATATAATCATGAATTTGTGTGCGCATGGAAGGCCAATAAAATTGCTGGGCAAGCCTTTTGAATGTGCGCAAAACTCCATAATGACCACCACTAGGAGAGTCATGGAATTCCTACAAGAGCTGAATAGGCAGGTAAAATTTAGGAGGAACCACCATCTGGTTTTTGTAAAAAATTAATCCATTCTTCCAGGAGTATGGCTGCCCTGGTTGCTCAGTTGCCTTTTGACCAACACCAAGCATATAAGGATCAGTAGAGAGAGTAGCTTTAATTCGATTCCAAAGAGAAGTGTGGGGAACGAAAAGTGCATTAAGACTAGGGCTCCCATGCACACGAGATAAAGCATCGGCCACTCGATTTTCTTTGCCTGGTTTGTAGATAATCTCATAATCATAACCCAATAGCTTGGATACCCAATTTTGCTGCTCCGAAGTGACTACCCGCTACTCCACCATGTACTTTAGGCTACGCTGGTCTGTTTGGATAAAAAACTTGCAGCCAAGTAGATAAGAATGCCAAGTTTGAATAGCCTGTAATATAGCCAGCATCTCCTTGGCATAAGTAGACCAAGATTGCTTAGAAACCCCAAAGCACGGCTCATGAATGCGATGGGCCGATCTTGTTTAGATAATACTGCCTCAATCCCTGTGTTAGAAGCATCTGTGGTGATGACAAATGGTTCATTAAAATTGGGCATTGCTAGCGTCGGAGTAGTAGTCAAAGCTTTCTTTAAGGCCAGGAAAGATGCATCAGCTTCGGCTGTCCAAAAGAAATTTCCTTTCTTTAACAAATTTGTTAATGGTTGAGCCAGAACACCATAGTCACACACAAATTTCCTGTGATAGCCTTAGAGAGAAAAGGGAATATTCCTAAATTTGCCGTTGCAGATTAAAAGAGTTCCATTGGCCATCTTGACATTGAAGGGCATAGTTGGTTTCACTGGAAGTTTGAGTGTAACGATCCGAAAATCGGACCGCTACCGGCGCTAGGATCCGGGTCGACTTAAGGCCGCCGGGACCCGTAGCAAGCCTGACATAAAACCTGTAAACCTGTGTAATCCCATACATAATCAACAACATGCATAAAAATTAAAACTTTTCTTTACATATTCATCAACCAAACTCAACCTGTGCATAACATTAACATACCATTGATCCCTCTGTGGGATCTCATCTGTGCCCTCAAGGGGGTAACATAACCTGTGTTGAGCTGGTTTACATAAACATCATCAAAATCTCTAGATCATGTATAAAAGGGATACAACAATCTATGGTCAAGCACCTACTAACATCCATAAAACTCATTACATAACTATACTTTACTTTTACAATACAATTTTGATCATGTCCATTACTAGCTATTACAAAAGTATAACTTCTTTACTCTATCCGGACTCCCGCACTATATCCTGTACCTGTAAGTCTGGGGGAAAAGGGAGAGGGGTGAGCTAAAAGCCCAGTGAGCTGAACTATAAAACATATTAACACTATGCTTTAATGAAATGCATCATAACACAGACAATTCACATAAGGGTTGGGTGAACTTGTCACCAATTAGTCCAAGCTAACATAGTGCCAGGCCGTAGCATGGGGTCCTGGTCTTCCTGTCATACATACATTACTTACCATTATTCCAGGGCCTCCTCTGGGCTCCTGGTCTTCGAGTCCACAATCGTGCCAGGCCGTAGAATGGGGTCCTGGTCTTTCATTTCCGTGCCAGGCCGTAGAATGGGGTCCTGGTCTTCCTGTCATGGACTAATTGGGTCATCCAACATTCACCCACATCAACAACACATGATGCAATGCGGCATATTCGTGAAACTAATGCAATCACCCTATTGCATAATCATGATGCATGAAACATGATAAAACATTTAATTTAAAAGATTAAGTTTAGTTCCACTCACCTCTGGCTGACTCTGACAACACCAAAGCAGCTGAACTCACTGCTGGGGTCCTCGGTTCCTCGGGTCCGAACCTACACAGGTGGACTCAAATGAGGGACCAAACATACGTAATTACAACTCTAATATACTCCCCAAAAACCCCCTAAAACATCCTGAAAACATCACAGAAAATATGCATGAAATGGCTGAACAGGGCACTTTCGGCGGCACCTTCGGCGGCCGAAAGTCCTGGACAGAGACGAAACTCAGCTAGGTTCGGCGGCACCTTCGGCGGCCGAAAGTGCCAGACAGAGACGAAAGTCTCTTTTCGGGGGCAACTTCGGCAGCCGAAAGGCCTGCCTTCCCAGCCATGTTCGGCGGCCGAAAGTACCTTCGGCTGCCGAACCTGGTTTCTGCCAAAGGGCAGAAACTTGGCTCCCTTAACACATCTCGCCTCCAATCCTTTCCAAACATGCATATTTTTCAACCAAAGCATGCATACAAGTTCCTAGGGGCCTCAAACAAACATATACCCCATCTACAACACTTCAAACACACATAAACAACACACATTGCTCAAAACATCAATATATACCCATAACATCAACATATACCCTATCATGCATTTCTACCCTTAGATCTTGCATAAAACTTATTTAGAACACATAATAAGGGTGGATCCGAGCTTACCTCTTGAAGAAATGAGAGGGAAGACGATCCTAGCTTGGAGATGAAGAGATTGAGGTCCTTGAACCTCCAAGCACCCAAAACTTACTCTTTGTTCACCAATCTTCAAAAATAGAAGTTAAAACTCGTGAAAACCATGAAAGATCTAGGGAAAACACTCAAGATTGAGGGAGGAGTGGCGGAGACTCACCTTGGCCGACAATGGGAGAGAAAAAGCTCGCCCGTGTGGACCAAAGGGACCCTTTTATATGTGGCTGGCCAGGCCACGTTCGGGGGCCGAATGTGCCTCCGTATCCATGCAATGTTCGGCGGCCGAACTTGACTTTCGGCGGCCGAACCTTTGCTTCCCTAACTCATGCTTTCGGGGGCCTAACGTGCCTCCAAAACGCATGCATGTTCGGCGGCCGAACTTGGCTTTCGGCGGCCGAACCTGGGTTTTCCTCCTATGACTTTTCATGCAAAAACTCATTTAATTTCATACTTAAAATCATAAAACACATTAAAACATTTTTATAAAACATGATTCTACCCTTCTAGAGGTCTCCGACATCCGAGATTCCACCTGACGGTAGGAATTCCGATACCGGAGTCTAGCCGGGTATTACATTCTCCCCCCCTTAAGAACATTCGTCCCCGAATGTTCCTCAACTAACACATGCAAGGCATGGCATCAATCATAACATACAACATAGCATACAATATATCATACATGCAACACATAGAACTACTAACACTCACCTCAAAACAGATGGGGGTATTGCTGGAGCATGGACTCCCGTGTCTCCCAGGTGCATTCTTCAATATTGTGGTGGTTCCAAAGGACTTTCACCATCGGGATTTCCTTGTTCCTTAGCTTTCTGATCTGAGTGTCTAGGATCCGCACTGGCTGTTCTACATAGGTGAGATCCTCTTGGATCTCTACATCAGGCTCACTAAGAACCTTGCTCGGATCTGACACGTACTTCCGTAACAGAGAAACATGGAAAACCGGATGGATTCTCTCCATCGAAGCAGGCAAGTCTAACTTGTACGACACATTACCGACCCTCTGAAGCACCTCGAAAGGACCGATGTACCGTGGAGCTAACTTACCCTTCTTCCCGAACCGAACCACTCCTTTCATAGGAGACACCTTGAGCAAAACCACATCCCCCTCCTGAAACTCTAGCTGTCTTCTGCGGATATCTGCATAACTCTTCTGCCGACTAGCAGCAGTCTTGATCCTCTCTCTGATTATGGGTACTACCCTGCTGGTAAGCTCTACTAACTCCGGACCCGCAAGAGTCCTCTCTCCTACTTCCTCCCAGCAGATAGGTGATCTGCACTTCCTCCCATACAAAGCTTCATATGGAGCCATCCCTATGCTAGCATGATAGCTGTTATTGTAGGCAAACTCCACCAGAGGTAGATGCTGCCTCCAAGAACCGCCAAAATCTAGCACGCACATTCTGAGCATGTCCTCTATTGTCTGGATGGTCCTCTCTGACTGTCCGTCTGTCTGTGGGTGGAAGGCAGTACTGAAGTCTAATCTGGTACCCATAGCGTTCTGCAGACTCCGCCAAAACCTGGAGGTGAACTGGGGCCCTCTATCTGACACTATAGATACCGGGACCCCATGCAGTCTGACAATCTCATCTACGTACACCTGCGCCAACTTGTCCACAGAGTAACCACTCCTGACAGGGATGAAGTGAGCAGATTTGGTGAGTCTGTCCACAATCACCCATATGGAGTCCAATCTGTTGGACGTCGCCGGTAACCCCACTACGAAGTCCATAGCTATATTCTCCCATTTCCACTCTGGAATCGGTAGTGGATTCAACATTCCAGCCGGCTTCTGATGCTCTAGTTTCACCCTCTGACACACATCGCAGGCTGACACGAACAGTGCCACGTCCTTCTTCATAGCTGGCCACCAATACACTCTCTTCAGATCCTGATACATCTTGGTGGCTCCAGGATGAACACTATACCTGGTATTATGGGCTTCCCCCATAATATCTCCCTTCAGACCAATGTCATCCGGCACACATAATCTGTTCCCGTAGCGGAGGATCCCCTTATTATCAAACTTGAACTCATTACTCTGGCCGGACTGAACCGTTCTGGCTATCCTGACCAACTCTGGGTCCTCATGCTGTTTCTGAGCTACCTGCTCCAGAAACACGGGTGTCACTCTCATCTGAGCCACTAAGGCACCTGTGCCAGACAACTCCAACTGTAATCCCTCACTCATAAGTCTGTGGAACTCCTTCACCACCGGCCTCCTCTCTGCTGAAATGTGGAATAGACTGCCGAGTGATTTCCGGCTTAGGGCGTCTGCCACAACATTCGCCTTACCCGGATGGTACTGAATCTTGCAATCATAGTCACTCAACAGCTCTGATACCACTCTGTAACGACCCGGAAATCCGACCCGTTACCGGCGCTAGGATCCAGATCGGCTTAAGGCCGCCGGGACCCGTAGCAAGCCTACATACCTCCTGTAAACCTATGGAATCCCATACATAACAACATATACATGATCTGATAAAAAATTTTTCTTTTCTCTTATCCAAGCAAAACCTGTGCATGCACAAAATCATACATAAACCCCACACTGGAGTCCTCATCAAATACTCCAATGGGGTATCATCATCATACATAGCATTTATGCACATGCATATCATCATGGCATATCATATCATCATATAGACAGGACTCTACATCCTATCCTAGTGGACATGATTTTCCTAGTGTGCTTGACCTTCTAGAACATCTATGAGCCCGACACTCTAGGTCCGATCATATGAACCTAGGGCTCTGATACCATTCTGTAACGACCCGAAAATCGGACCGCTACCGGCGCTAGGATCCGGGTCGACTTAAGGCCGCCGAGACCCGTAGCAAGCCTGACATAAAACCTGTAAACCTGTGTAATCCCATACATAATCAACAACATGCATAAAAATTAAAACTTTTCTTTACATATTCATCAACCAAACTCAACCTGTGCATAACATTAACATACCATTGATCCCTCTGTGGGATCTCATCTGTGCCCTCAAGGGGGTAACATAACCTGTGTTGAGCTGGTTTACATAAACATCATCAAAATCTCTAGATCATGTATAAAAGGGATACAACAATCTATGGTCAAGCACCTACTAACATCCATAAAACTCATTACATAACTATACTTTACTTTTACAATACAATTTTGATCATGTCCATTACTAGCTATTACAAAAGTATAACTTCTTTACTCTATCCGGACTCCCGCACTATATCCTGTACCTGTAAGTCTGAGGGAAAAGGGAGAGGGGTGAGCTAAAAGCCCAGTGAGCTGAACTATAAAACATATTAACACTATGCTTTAATGAAATGCATCATAACACAGACAATTCACATAAGGGTTGGGTGAACTTGTCACCAATTAGTCCAAGCTAACATAGTGCCAGGCCGTAGCATGGGGTCCTGGTCTTCCTGTCATACATACATTACTTACCATTATTCCAGGGCCTCCTCTGGGCTCCTGGTCTTCGAGTCCACAATCGTGCCAGGCCGTAGAATGGGGTCCTGGTCTTTCATTTCCGTGCCAGGCCGTAGAATGGGGTCCTGGTCTTCCTGTCATGGACTAATTGGGTCATCCAACATTCACCCACATCAACAACACATGATGCAATGCGGCATATTCGTGAAACTAATGCAATCACCCTATTGCATAATCATGATGCATGAAACATGATAAAACATTTAATTTAAAAGATTAAGTTTAGTTCCACTCACCTCTGGCTGACTCTGACAACACCAAAGCAGCTGAACTCACTGCTGGGGTCCTCGGTTCCTCGGGTCCGAACCTACACAGGTGGACTCAAATGAGGGACCAAACATACGTAATTACAACTCTAATATACTCCCCAAAAACCCCCTAAAACATCCTGAAAACATCACAGAAAATATGCATGAAATGGCTGAACAGGGCACTTTCGGCGGCACCTTCGGCGGCCGAAAGTCCTGGACAGAGACGAAACTCAGCTAGGTTCGGCGGCACCTTCGGCGGCCGAAAGTGCCAGACAGAGACGAAAGTCTCTTTTCGGGGGCAACTTCGGCAGCCGAAAGGCCTGCCTTCCCAGCCATGTTCGGCGGCCGAAAGTACCTTCGGCTGCCGAACCTGGTTTCTGCCAAAGGGCAGAAACTTGGCTCCCTTAACACATCTCGCCTCCAATCCTTTCCAAACATGCATATTTTTCAACCAAAGCATGCATACAAGTTCCTAGGGGCCTCAAACAAACATATACCCCATCTACAACACTTCAAACACACATAAACAACACACATTGCTCAAAACATCAATATATACCCATAACATCAACATATACCCTATCATGCATTTCTACCCTTAGATCTTGCATAAAACTTATTTAGAACACATAATAAGGGTGGATCCGAGCTTACCTCTTGAAGAAATGAGAGGGAAGACGATCCTAGCTTGGAGATGAAGAGATTGAGCTCCTTGAACCTCCAAGCACCCAAAACTTACTCTTTGTTCACCAATCTTCAAAAATAGAAGTTAAAACTCGTGAAAACCATGAAAGATCTAGGGAAAACACTCATGATTGAGGGAGGAGCGGCGGAGACTCACCTTGGCCGACAATGGGAGAGAAAAAGCTCGCCCGTGTGGACCAAAGGGACCCTTTTATATGTGGCTGGCCAGGCCACGTTCGGGGGCCGAATGTGCCTCCGTATCCATGCAATGTTCGGCGGCCGAACTTGACTTTCGGCGGCCGAACCTTTGCTTCCCTAACTCATGCTTTCGGGGGCCTAACGTGCCTCCAAAACGCATGCATGTTCGGCGGCCGAACTTGGCTTTCGGCGGCCGAACCTGGGTTTTCCTCCTATGACTTTTCATGCAAAAACTCATTTAATTTCATACTTAAAATCATAAAACACATTAAAACATTTTTATAAAACATGATTCTACCCTTCTAGAGGTCTCCGACATCCGAGATTCCACCTGACGGTAGGAATTCCGATACCGGAGTCTAGCCGGGTATTACATTGAGTAACCCAGCAATTTTCTCATTGATGAAATTATGAGTTGAGCCGCTGTCAATGAGAACAATCAGTTCTAAGGAATTAATTTGGATTGTGACTCTCATGGTACCTGCTGAAGACCATCCAGTAAGGGCATGCAAAGAAATCTCAGGCTCTGTCATCAACATCTTCTTCAAAATTACATCCGCCATCCAGAAGGAGGAGCTGTGGTTTGGGGCATCTGTGGCCAGGGATAAATTTCTCGTCACAGTTGAAGCATAGTCCCTGCGTTCAACGCTTCTGCATCTCTTCCCAAGTAAGACATTTCACTGCTGTGGACGGTTTAATTTTTGTTGGAGAAGAAGAGCTCGTTTGAAAAGATGGGCGAATTGCCTTTTTTTGATGCAGCAATTGCTCATCCTTCATCCAGGCTAAACTGATGGCGTCCTTCAACATTTTAGGTTTGAACATTCGTATCCCTTCTGCAATTTCGAGTTTAAGGCCTCCCATAAACGTTCCCACCAGCGCTTTTTGAGTCCACCCCTTAACCCTGTTGCCCAGCCTTTCAAACTCCCATTGATAATCTCGTAAGAGTCTGGTTTGGTGAATTTTTGATAGGGTTTCATCGAAATCTTCGCAATCAGTGGGTCCAAAGCGGGACCACAATTCCTCAGAAAAGATTTCCCATGTAATCACCATTCTTGCTTTGATGTGAGTTCTACGAAGCCACTGGCACCATTCATTCGCTTCCCCTTGAAGGTGATAAGAAGCTAAGGACACCTTTTCTGAATCTGAGGTGCCTTGATATTCAAAAAATTGATCCACTCTTGTGAACCATTCAGTTGGGTCATCTCCGGAATACTTTGGAAATTCCAATTTTGCCAATTTTGCAGAATAAAATGGTTTTGCTCCTTCTCTGGATTCATCCTGGTGAGTGCGATTTTGGCTACTTTGGTCATTTGCACTGCTTGTCATCTTTGCTAGAAAGGGAAAGTTAAGAGAATTTAGTGATGGCTGCTTTAATTTGCTGCAGTTCCTCACTAAGTCCCCATTCCATTCTCGATAGGTTGTCTTGGAGTTGGCCTAAGTCAACTTCCAGATTTTTGATTCTCTCTTTATTGGTTGCCATAAAGAGGAAAAGAAAAAAAAAATCTTGATAAGGGCTCTGATACCAATATTAGATCCCAATCAAAGCCAAAGAAATTTGATAAAGAAATAGGAAGTTTGTATGTTTTTCATTTCATGAATACTGCTGCAAATACATGGAATTTAATAGGAAAAGGAAAGCAACAACTTAATCCTATTCTAATGGCCCATAATCGGCACTTATGAGATTTTATTGTCAAGTTTTGCTAATTGCTAATTGACTCATCAATTTAGACACTAAAAATAATAAATAAAACAATTGTAATTGCAACAAATAAATAACAGTAGCAGCAGAACTACTAGTATAGCCGCAAAACTATTAGTCCAAGTATTTCCTATTCCTGACAATGACTCTCGTCGATCGACGCAATGGCTTATCACGTTTCTGTTAATGCATCTCTTGTTAGAGTGAAGATTTTTTTATTGCAAAAAAAAAATATGTTGTAAAAAAAAATGAATTGTATTTCAAAATTTTCGCTATCCCACATTATTTAGAAAATTTTTCCCAATGAGAACCTTGGTGGTCATCTTTATCCATCGGGGATATAGCTCAAATGGTAGAGCACTCGCTTTGCATGTGGGAGGTACAAGGTTTGATCCATTGCATCTCCACTACTAATTTCTCGTTAAGGGTTAAGGTCTATTTTTAACAAAAAATAGGCTGTTTATTTTTGTTCACATTATAAAATCAACTAATTTTCCAAATACATTTGATGATCCGGTCTGGATCCATCAGATATTCAAATAAGTTTCTGTTAATGCATCTCTAGTTAGAGTGAAAATTTTTTTGTTACAAAGAAAATTATGTTGTAAAAAAAAAATTGAATTGTATTTCAAAATTTTTCCTATCCCACATTATTTAGAAAATTTTTCCTAATGAGAACCTTGGTGGTCATCTTTACCATCGGGGATGTAGCTCAAATGGTAGAGCGCTCGCTTTGCATGCGAGAGGTACAGGGTTCGATCCCCTGCATCTCCACTAAGTCTTTACAAAGAAATTTATACCAAATATGATTAATAGAACTTGTATATTGAAATAAAAAAAATTGCTAAATTTTTAATTTTTACTTATTTATTTATTTTTTTAAATGAGAATTGCAAATTGAGATCTCTTAAATTTACTGAAATACCCTTACCATCAGGTTAAATCTGTGAGTGCTTGCTTATTTAATTTTTAAATTTTAAACTAAACAGTCATATTATAATCATGCAATCAGATTTTATGAGATTTGTTTCAACGGTTTCAACATTATTTCACAATCTGTTTCTAGAACTTTCAAATTCCAACGAGTCCAAGTTTGAGAAGAGCCTATTTAAGGTCAGTGTAATACATATTATCATATTACAAATGAATTCAATTTTGTTTGCAAATCAAACAGATTTGTAAAGAAATATTACAAATAAATTTCTCAAAAACTTATTTTACAAATAGACGAGAGTATCTGTTTGTGTTAAAATAATTTTAGAAATAGTTTTTGATATCCGTTTATATAACAGAAACTGATTTTTTCACTTTGTAAAATCTATATGCAAATTAAAAATTTTAAAACAGAAATGGTCCATTTATTAATACAAATGGTTATTTTTCCATTTTGTGATTTTTATATCTACAAATACCGATTCCTTTTTCCCACAATAATGGTGCTTTCTCACTCCCAATCCATAATATAGCTTATTTGTATTTTAGTTGTATTTAATTATTATGATTTTTATAAATTTAGGTGTTAAAATATATGTAACAATCCGAAAACCGAATCGCTACTAGCACTAAGGTTCAGGTCGACTTAAGGTTGCTGGAATCCATTGCAAGTCTATAGAACATCCTATTACACCTAATATAATCCCAGTCATAACCATAAAAACATATATTAACATTTCCATCTCATAAATTAAGACTCGACATGTGCATGCAATATAACTAAAAATATAAAATTCATACTAGAGCCCTCATCAAATACTCAAGTATGGTCATCAAATACTCAAGTACGGTCATCATTTCATGCCTCAATTTGATTCAAACATAGCTTAAACTTTAAAATTTTTACATAAGAAGATCATAAATAAGGGATAATAAAAGAAGACTCGAGCAAACCACAATTCTAATCCACAATATGTATTACATGTCTAATGTAATCGGAAAACAAAGTTGCGATGTGATTGGCTAGACCTGCAAGAAAGAGAATGTGAGGTGGTGGGTACCTACAACAGCCACTTTGACACTCAATTAGTATACTAAAAATGGGGTGAATGCAATAAATTACTTAGAACTTCAGTAGTATAAGAGAATAGCGTACATTTACCTCTAGGATCCTTCTCCTTTTATACTGTAAGAGGGTGGAGATAAATATAACATTTTCTAATAATCCAATGATGATGTGGCCGGCTGCCTGATAAGAGATATCGCTAGCTAATAGGTTGGTGATCCCGTGATTACAAATGTAATGAGGATGCAGTGGACTGTGCCTTATAACGGTAACCTAATACCAAGACTTGTCCTATCTAGGGGACGGCGAGTCTTAATGATAAACCGGATGTTCAAGGTGTCTGGATCTTTCTTTTCTCAGGTGGGCCTACATTTTTCACTTATCAGATTCTTACCACATGGCCTTGTCTTGTAGTGATAGTTCCTAACTTACTTTGTACGATTGATATATAATATCAAAGGTCCCCCTGCTGGTGTCCGATTCTTTAGGTTCGAAGGTGACAGTTTGTCTTTTCGGTTTGGAACACATGGCACAATTTGGCTAATTCTTACTGTTTGCATCAATTTCCCTACCTTGGGTTATAATGGTTGCCTTATTTCTTGAGCCATGTTTAAAGCTTTGCCAGTTATGCTACTATATAAGAACCTGTTAGTGTATTTGCCCTAGGCCATTATCTTGGACCTTTTTGTATGTCGTTTTGGTTATTAATAAAAGAGGTTTTTATTATCATTATTTGTTTGCATGTTACATAATAATGATTATCATCCCTGGTTACTTATTATTATGTTGATAATAATAAAATATAGCTAGTATGATTATTGATTGATAATCATGAGATGATTATGTATAGGTTGATATAATTCAATAATCCTATATAGATACTTGTTACAGAACAAAGTATTGGATGGACCCGCATTGAGATCACTACATGGGTTATTGTCATAAGTGAATCTCAAAGTAGTTATGTCTTAATCCTTTGACTTGAGATTATCATAGTTTCCAACATAAGGACTGTTATGTTTTGACATAGCCAAACATGTCTTTAATTGGACAATCATAAAGGTTATGATTAAGCATAATAGAAATTATGTAGAGGAAATTATGTAGAGGATATTGAACAATCAAGATAGGATTTGTCCCTCTCTCTGAGAAAGATATCTTCTGGGCCCCTCGATAAGTGAAACTGAGAAATGCATGGCCGTGCTCAAATAAATTGATAGTGGGATTAATATCATTTGAATTTATCAGTCTACTTAGAGATCGAGAAATCATAAGTTTGAACATTATAAGTTTAACATTGACCATGACTTATGTTCAAACTAGATATCGTGTGACAAAGGGATTAATACATATTCTATTTATTAGGTTTTATCGGACTATTGATCCTCATATTAGTTGGGTAGTCATAATGTCTTGCTAGAGGCCACTTATGACTTATGGGCCTTGTGAGACTGGGCCTATTGCCAATTAATGTGAGCCTATTGGGTCACACACAAAAAAACGTTGTTGATGTGCTATGACATATTAATGGGCTAAAAGCCCAAAAGCCCATTAATATAATTAATAATAATAAAGTATTATTATTATTAATCATTAATTAATAATAATAAAGTGTTATTATTATTAATTATTTATTATTATAAGATAATAATATTTAAAAGATCTGCAGTCTATCTGTAATTGTTACAGATAAAAGACTCTATCACATAAGATATTTGAGTATATGCGAGATTGTGATAGTGGGTTCTGAACACAACTCTTTTGGGAAAAGAGTTGTGGAAAAACAAAAGACTGAAAGATATAAATACTCCTATGAATTGTGGAGAGATGACGGTTTTTAGAAAATTCAGTCTAACAGTTGTAGATTGTGGAGCACATAATCTATCCATCCTTGAGAGAGCTAGTACTCTAAAAGGATAGAAGACGTTCGTGTGGATACCACTGAGGGTGTTCGTTTGAAAAAGCAGCACCATCAGTTCAGCATTGTATCTTCTTGACGAGATTAACAGGTTAGTCTTATATTCTTCCTTTGAAATAAATGAAGCACTCGAATTCTGGAAAAAGAAATCAAAGATTTTTATTTTTCCGCTGCGCAATTTGGGTTGCAATAATCTTGAGATTTCCTAACAGTGGTATCAGAGCCAGGTTGTGCTTTTCGTTTAAGTTAATTATGCCATGATTGATGTGATATATGCGATATATGCTTTTTGAATGGCATGATAATTATGGAAAATTTTATGGATAAATGATCAGATCATTTAGGTAATTTTTGTTAGAAAAATTAAATTAATAATAAAAAAGGGGATGAATTTGCAACTGGATTCACGATGAACAGTCATCGTGAACTCACAAAATTGAGGCCTCGCAAGACGTGGTCGAAGCGTGGACGGACAGGCATCATTCTGCGGATGAATGATGTCACGCTGTGGAGAAGGCCGAGAAAGTCTCGTTTCGAGATCCTCTTGCGAGTCGATGGGCCATCGTCGAGACACGTTGCCACCTTGCGCACTTGCTGCGTGATGGCGGATGAAGCCTTGCATGGTGTGGTTGCCATGCGCAGGCCCTTTGCGCAAACTGCCGGAACTCGAGCTGGTGCAGCATTTGGAAATCTGGTAGCCAAAGTCTGGCGATAGGAGCTGGACTCACAGTGGGCCGTTCTGCAAGTAGCGATGGGAGCTACAAAGACCGAGGTAGTTCTCGGTTTCTTCAATCGTGCGCTGTCGGTGATGAAACAGGTTGGATGGGCAAGCGCAAGCGTTGCGCGGTTGCTGGCATCTCGGGTTGGCGGCGGACGGGTATGCTGAAATTTTCATGCGGCAGCTAGTGTTTCTTCCTGAGGAAGAAGATGATGTCCTAATTATAATTCTGCCCATGGAAATAATTTAAAATAAAAAAAATGAAATGAGAAAATAAATTATTTTCTTTTAGTCTTTAAATCAGATTTAAATGACTATGTTTTATTATTTTGTCATATATTAGTATGAGATACTATGCATGATAGTCTATATATATATGTATGCATATAGGATGCTATAATATATATATATGTAAGACAAAATAATTAAAAATTAAAAGTTGAACCCTCACTCTAAATTTTAAGTTTTAATGCCACCCATATATTAAATACCTATCAAGACTAAGATCACCAAAATGCAGGTTTTGCCAAAGCAAAGTACTTAGGTTATCTTAGTAAGATAGGATGAGTAATAGTTACTCATTTATTTAATTTTTGTTGGGCTTAATTAGGCTATCAAAATGGTTTTGGGCCTAAGGCATTAGATGAGGTATAACATGCATTTGACATATGATGACAACACCTCATAATCTAAGAGTTACATTAGATGTAATTGGTAAGGAGTTACCTACTTAAATAACTTAATTCTAAGTGTCATGCCAAAGCTGACTTAGAATTAGGCGAAATATAGATCTTAGCCCACTAAAATATTATTATTCTTCTTGAGGGTTATATTTTAGTGGGAGATTATTATCACCTCAATATTAATTTACTAAATTAATTATATTTGCATATTTTGTAGATTATTATGGCTGCTAATAACAATTCCACTTTATCATTGCGATCCATCCTTGAGAAGGATAAACTAAAAGAAAATGGGACTAATTTTGTTGACTGGTTTAGAAACTTGAGAATTGTTCTCAAACAAGAGAAAAAGTCCTATGTGCTTGATGAAGCTATCCCAGAACCACCTCCTTCTGATGCTACTAATGCTGTTAAGAACAAGCATAAGAAGCATATGGATGATTCTAATGACATTGGATATCTTATGTTGGCAACTATGTGCCCAGAACTTCAGAAGGATCTGGAGCACCTTGAGGCTTATGAGATGAGTGTCCATCTCAAACAAGCTTTCCAACAGCAAGTTAGGCAGGATAGGTATGGAACTACCATGGCATTGCATGATTGCAAAATGGCTGAAGGTGAATCAGTTAGTGCTCATGTTTTGAAAATGAAAGGCTATATTGATCACCTTGCTAGGCTTGGCTATCCTTTGAGTTTAGAACTGTCTACGGATTTGATCTTACATTCTTTACCTGGCAGTTTTTCTCAGTTTGTCTTGAACTATAACATGAACAATATGGAGAAATCCATTTCTGAGCTGCATGGGATGCTAAAGACGGCAGAGGTAAATATCAAGAAAAGGCCTACCCAAATTTTGAATGTCAATAAGGGTAAGCCTATGAAAAATAAGGGGAAGCCTAAGTCTAAAGGTGGTAATGGGCCTAAGGGATGAGGCAAGCCTAAATGGCAATCCAAGGCAAAAGTTTCTAAGAAAATAGTTCCTAAGGAAGGAATCTGCTTCCATTGCAAGGAACCATGGCTTTGGAAGAGAAATTGCAAACTCTATTTGGATGAGTGCAAGAAGAAGAAGAGTAGTGAGACTACGAATTCGGGTATTTATGTTATAGATATTAATTTATCTATTTCTACTTTATGGGTATTGGATACCGGATGTGGTTCTCACATTTGTACAAATGTGCAGGGTCTCAAAAAGAGTAGAAAACTGAAAAAGGGCGATGTGGACCTACGTGTAGGTAATGGAGCAAGAGTTGCTGCCTTAGCTGTAGGGACTTATGAACTTGTTTTGCCCAATGGGCTTTTGTTAGTTTTGAACAATTGCTTTTATGTTCCTATTTTGAGTAGGAATATTATTTCAGTTTCTGTTTTGGACGATGAAGGTTTTTTATTTCTTATTGAGAATAAGAAATGCTCCATTAATAAAGATGATTTGCTTTATTGTATTGCAAATTCATATGATGGCTTTTATGTCCTTAATCTAGATGATTCTAGAGACAACAATATCTATAACATAACTTCTAAGAAAACTAAGCCAAATGAGTTAAACCCAACATATTTATGGCACTGTCGTCTTAGCCATATAAATGAGAATCGCATATCTAAGCTCCATAAAGATGGTTTATTAGATTCATTTGATTTTGAATCATTTGAAAATTGTGAATCTTGTTTGTTTGGTAAGATGACAAAAGAGCCTTTTACTAGACAAGGTCAAAGGGCTTCAGACTTATTGGGCTTAATACATATAGATGTATGTGGCCCACTAAGCATTAGTGCCAGGAGAGGTTATCAGTACTTCATTACATTCACTGATGATTTCAGTAGGTATGGCTACGTCTACCTAATGAAACATAAGCATGAATCTTTTGAAATATTTAGAACTTTTCAAAATGAAGTACAAAATCAACTTGGTAGCACTATTAAAATGATTCGATCTGATCGAGGTGGTGAATATTTGAGCCAAGAGTTTGATGAACATCTTAGAAATTGTGGAATTGTTTCACAATTGACTCCTCCAAGAACTCCACAATGGAATGGTGTTTCTGAAAGGAGAAATTGAACTTTATTAGATATAGTTCGATCTATGATGAGTCAAACAAATCTCTCTTTATCATTTCGGGGTTATGTCTTGGAAACAGCTGCATTCATTCTAAACCGAATACCATCGAAAGCGGTTGAAAAGACACCATATTAGTTATGGACTGGCAAAATGCCCAGTTTGTCTTTTCTTAAGATTTGAGGTGTTGAGACTTATGTGAAACGCCCAATTTCAGATAAGTTAGCTCCAAAATCTATCAAGTGTAATTTTGTGGGGTATCCTAAGGAAACCAAATGATACTATTTCTATATTCCCTCAGAGAACAAAGTGTTTGTTGCTTGAAATGGTACCTTTTTAGAAAAGGAATTTATCTCTCAGAGATTCAGTGGGAGTACAGTGCGACTTGAGGAAACTCAAGCACCACAAGAGAGCATTGAACCACCTGTAGAACCACTTCCAGAACCACAAACAGTTGTGGAAGCTGAAAGGGTGATACAAGCCCCACGCAGATCTGATAGGACACATCATCAGCCTGAGAGATATGGATTTCTCATGACTGATAGTCGTGAACTTTTGCTCATTGATCAAGATGAGCCTACTACCTATCAAGAGGCTGTGTCAGGTCCAGATTCTGAGAAATGGCTTTCTGCCATGAAATCTGAAATGCAATCCATGTATGACAATCGAGTTTTGTCATTAATTGATCCCCCTGAGGGTGTTAAGACCATTGGTTGCAAATGGGTTTTCAAGAAGAAAACTGACATGGATGGAAATGTGCATACCTATAAAGCAAGGCTTGTTGCAAAAGGTTTCAAGCAAACTCATGGTATAGACTATGATGAGACCTTTTCGCCAGTTGCAATGCTTAAGTCGGTTAGAATTCTCATTGCCATTATTGCATACTATGATTATGAGATATGGCAAATGGATGTCAAAACAACTTTCCTTAATGGAAACTTGCTCGAGGATGTGTACATGACACAACCTGAGGGTTTTGTAATCCCTGAGAATTCTGGAAAGATTTGCAAGCTTCAGAGATCCATTTATGGATTGAAGCAAGCTTCTCGGAGCTGGAATCTTCGTTTTGATGAGACAGTTAGGGACTTTGGATTCATAAAAAATGAAGATGAACCTTGTGTTTACAAGATGGTTAGTGGGAGTGCAGTTGTGTTTCTAGTCCTATATGTGGATGACATATTACTCATTGGAAATGATATCCCTACCTTGCAAAAGGTTAAGACTTGGTTAAGGAATTCTTTTTCAATGAAGGACTTAGGTGAGGCTGCATATATCCTTGGTATTAAGATCTATAGGGATAGATCCAAGAGGATAATCGATCTGAGTCAAAGTACTTATATTGACAAGGTGCTGAAAAGGTTCACCATGCAAGATTCCAAAAGAGGATTCTTGGCCATGTCTCATGGTATTCATCTCAGCAAGAATCAATGTCCTATGACATCTGATGAGCGAGAACGGATGAATAAGATTCCTTATGCTTCTGCTATTGGATCTATCATGTATACCATGTTATGTACTAGACTAGACGTCTCATATGCCTTGAGTACAACGAGCAGATATCAGGCAGATCCTAGTGAAAGTCACTGGACAGCTGTTAAGAATATCCTAAAGTACCTTAGAAGGACTAAGGATGCATTCCTAGTTTATGGAGGTTTGGAAGACGAGCTAGTTGTAAAAGGTTACATAGATGCTAGTTTTCAAACCGACATAGATGACTTCAGATCGCAGTCAGGATTTGTATTCACTTTAAATAGTGGAGCTGTTAGTTGGAAAAGTTCCAAGTAGAGCACTGTAGTAGATTCTACAACAGAAGCTGAGTATATAGCAGTATCAGATGCAGCTAAAGAGGCAATATGGTTGAAGAAATTCATCACAGAGTTGGGAGTGGTTCCCAGCATTGCAAATCCTATGGAGCTTTATTGTGATAACAACGGTGCCATAGCACAGGCAAAGGAGCCCAGATCACATTAGAGATCTAAACATATACTCAGGCGATATCACCTTATTCGAGAGATCATTGATAGAGGAGATATAAAAATATGCAAAGTAGACACAAATGACAACATTGCGATTCACTGACCAAGCCTCTTTCACAGGTCAAGCATGATCAGCACACTAGGTCTATGGATATTAGATACTTGTATGATTAGGCCTAGTGCAAGTGGGAGATTGTTAGTGTATTTGCCCTAGGCCATTATCTTGGACCTTTTTGTATGTCGTTTTGGTTATTAATAAAAGAGGTTTTTATTATCATTATTTGTTTGCATGTTACATAATAATGATTATCATCCCTGGTTACTTATTATTATGTTGATAATAATAAAATATAGCTAGTATGATTATTGATTGATAATCATGAGATGATTATGTATATGTTGATATAATTCAATAATCATAGATACTTGTTAGAGAACAAAGTATTGGATGGACCCGCATTGAGATCACTACATGAGTTATTGTCATAAGTGAATCTCAAAATAGTTATATCATAATCCTTTGACTTGAGATTGTCATAGTTTTCAACATAAGGACTGTTATGTTTTGACATAACCAAGCACTGTCTTTAATCGGACAATCATAAAGGTTATGATTGAGCATAATAGAAATTATGTAGAGGATATTGAACAATCAAGATAGGATTTGTCCCTCTCTCTGAGAGAGATATCTTTTGGGCCCCTCGATAAGTGAGACTGAGAAATGCGTGGCCGTGCTCAAATAAATTGATAGTGTGATCAATAACATTTGAATTTATCAGTCTACTTAGAGATCAAGAAATCATAAGTTTGAACATTATAAGTTTGACATTGACCATGACTTATGTTCAAACTAGATATTGTGTGACAAAAGTATTAATACATGTTCTATTTATTAGGCTTTATCGGACTATTGACCCTCATATTAGTTGAGTAGTCATAATGTCTTGCTAGAGGCCACTTATGACTTATGGGTCTTGTGGGACTGGGCCTATTGCCAATTAATGTGAGCCTATTGGGTCACACACAAAAGAACATTGTTGATGTGCTATGACATATTAATGGGCTAAAAGCCCAAAAGCCCATTAATATAATTAATAATAATAAAGTGTTATTATCATTAATCATTAATTAATAATAATAAAGTGTTATTATTATTAATTATTTATTATTATAAGATAATAATATTTAAAAGATCTGCAGTCTATCTATAACTATTACAGATAAAAGACTCTATCACATAAGATATTTGAGTATCTGCGAGATTGTGATAGTGGGTTCTGAACACAACTCCTTTGGAAAAAGAGTTGTGGAAAAATAAAAGACTGAAACATATAAATACTCCTACGAATTGTGGAGAGACGACGGTTTTTAGAAAATTCAGTCTAACAGTTGTAGATTGTGGAGCACATAATATATCCATCCTTGAGAGAGCTAGCACTCTAGAAGGATAGAAGACGTTCGTGTGGATACCATTGAGCATGTTCGTTTGAAAAGCCAGCACCATCAGTTCAGCATTGTATCTTCTTGACGAGATTAACAGGTTAGTCTCATATTCTTCCTTTGAAATAAATGAAGCACTCGGATTCTGGAAAAGGAAATCAAAGATTTTTATTTTTCCGCTGCGCAATTTGGGTTGCAATAATCTCGGGATTTCCTAACAGAACCCTCCTTCTTCGATTGTCATCTGTGGAAGAAATGAATGGGGTACTTTCTTTTTCTTCTTTTAAGGATAACCAGATCTGTGCAGAGGATATTGTTATGGCATACAACGAGCAACTGAAGGTGAATATTCATAAAGGTGCCAACACACTGCTCAAATCTATATATTGGTTGAGGACTGCAATGAGTCCGACTATAATGGCTTTTTAGTGCCTCGACCCCTAGGAGGGGGGGTGCGATTATGCTAAATTGATTTTGAAGGCCAGGCCAGGAAAACAGTTGGAGAAATAGTCCTTGCCAATCGGGTCTTTGCTAATGATGTAATAGATGCTTAGAAAATTCTGATGTAATAGAGACTTGCAAGGGATACTTAAATCTTTCTTCTCCCCTTATGATCTTTTGTAACAAAAATACATATTTTTCATATATACTATTAGGTGTTTGCTAGTTCCGTGTGTGCCCTTGTTGCTACCGATGATTTAAACAATTGGCCAAGGGATTACTGCCCAACCAAACTATGAATCTGGCGACCATCATTTTTTTCCCAAAGAAGGGAGCTAACGCCGTTTCACTTTGTAGGGCTTAATGCCTGTTTAGCAGAAATAAAATAATTTGGAGAATTTTTACAAAATAGGATTAATACTTGGGCATGTGGCCTGGCAGACTCCTGCCTTCCCATCATAGCACGCCTTGGGAAATTTAGTAATAAGGGACATTCACCCGGTCACTCGTCTTTATACTTGGTTTTAAGATTCGCCTTATTAACATTAATCTTTGATTGACACTTTCACCTTTTGGGGATTGGTATACCTACCTTGTGGTCTGGCATAAATGACTTAATTAGTTGGACCAATGCCTAGATAGTGGTCTAATGGAATCTGTCTTGTGACCTGGCCTAGCAGAACTCGCCTTGTGGCCTTGTTTATTAGGACCAAAGCCCGGATTATGTTCTGGCAGAATCCGCCTTGTGATCTGACTTAGCAGAACCCGCCTTGTGGCCTTTTCTTGTCTTTTTAAAATTATTGAGAAAGGCAATCCCATTGCTCCTTATCACTGAAGAACACAATATGTGGAAAAATATCTCGTTAATTTGTTATTGATAAAATTTTCTCAGATTACAGATATACCAGGAATGGAGAATGACTTGATCATCTAGCTTGGCCAGCTTATAGGACCTTGGGTGAATGACCTTCGAGACCCTAAACGATCCTTTCCAATTCTCGCCCATCTTACCAAACTTGGCATTGCCATTTGTTACATCTGTTCTTTTAAGGACTAGATCCCCCACATTAAAAACACGCGATCCGACCTTACTGTTGAACATTCTGGACATTTTGTTTCTACAAACTGCCAGTCTGATTGCAGCCTTTTCTCGTAAGAACTTAGCTTGGTTCAAATTGAATTGCATTTCTTCGGGATTTCCTGAAATCTCAGGGTGTTGTGTCTTAAAGTTGCTTACTTAGATTTCTACAGGGATGATGGCTTAGGCCCCATATACAAGAGAAAATGGCATTTTCCTTGTAGCTGTCCTGGAGGTGGTCCTGTATGTTAGTGTAAGCTTTTGTCCATGTTGTAATACCCGGCTAGACTCCGGTGTCGAAATTCCAACCTTCCGACGGAATCCCCATTGGAATCCGGAATCTCGAATATCGGAACCTCTTAGAAGGGTAGAATATGTTTTTACAAAATATTTTTCATGATTTTATTGATTGGTTTTGAGTTAAAGTTTTAAAAAAAATGGAAGAAAATGTTTTTGAGAGATAAGCCCAAGTTCGGCGGCCGAACATGGTGCTGCCGCGGAGCTCTCTTTTGGCCCCCGAAGGTGGTCTAGCCAGCCACCTATAAGAGGCCTCCAGTCAAAAAATGGGGGAGTTTCTCTCTCCATTTTCGGGTAAAGGTGAGTTCTTGCCCTTCTTTTGATGATTTTATGTTTTTCCTTCAAATTTTCTTGAGTTTTCGCTTGTTTTTGAAGTTTTGAGCTTGGATCAAAGATTTTAAAGTTTGGGAGACCGTTTCTCCTCAACCACAAGTTTGGGTCGCATTTACCTTAGATCGTCAAGAAGTAAGTGTAGATCCTTGTCTTTTCCTATGTTTTAATTAAGTTTTAAAAAGGGTTAAGGGTTAAAGATGCATATTATGGTTAGATCTAATGTTATAGGTTTTGAGTTGGGTTTTTGATGAATGTATGCTTATGTGATGTTCTTCTTATTGTTGTTGGGGCTTAGGTTAGTTTTATGCCCCTTATGCTTGATGGAGTGAGTTTTTGCATGTTTTGAGAAGTTGGGTATGAGTTTGGTGAGTTTTGGTGGCTGAGTGTTGAGGCAGAATTGGGTTCTGCAATCCTGGAGAACCCAGGTTCGGCCGCCGAAGCAAGGTTCGGCCTCTGAACCTGCCTATGGAGGTAGCCTTTGGCCGCCTAACCTGCCCTTGAATGGGAGCACTTTCGGATCTGTGAAGGGGTTAGGCCGTCGAACCTGCCCTCGAAAGTTGGTGACTTTCGGATCTGTAGAGACCTTGGGCCGCCGAACTTGCCCCCGAAAGTGCCTGACTTTCGGATCTATAGGGACCTTCGGCCGCCGAACCCGCCGCCGAAAGTCCCTAGCCCAGCCTTCCTTTGCCTATTTTGAATGCATATTTTATGATGTTTTAGGGGGTTTTTTGGGAGATTTTTAGAGTCTTGTTAGAGATGTGTTTGGTCCCTCATTTGAGTCCACCTGTGTAGGATCGGACCAGGGAGACCGTAGAGGCCTTCAGTGAGCCAGCTGTGTCTTTGTCAGTCGAGCGTCAGCCAGAGGTGAGTAGAACTAAACTAATCTATTGTTTTAAAGTAATCAACTTTTAAGCATGTTCATGCATTGATAGAGCATATTTTAGTCCATTTTATCTTTATGTTCTTGATGTTTATTTGCATCTTTTCTGCCTAATTTTGTGGTTTTAATCACATTTTACAGATAATAGGTGTAAAGAGACAATCTGGTGAAAATGCTCTTAGAACTGCCAAAAAGTGCCAAATATGGAAAGTGCCAAAAAAGGAAAGTTTACAAATAAGGAAAGTTTTCAAAAAAGGAAAGTTTTCAAATAAGAAAAGTTTTCAAATAAGAAAAGTGCAGAAACAAAAGCAAATAAGGAAAGCTCAGTCAGAATATTATTTGAAATTCAAATCGCAGATCTTTCTTTCCTTGTTCAAAGATGTGCACACACTGCAGCAGTCATATCTTCCTATTTAGGCAGCAAGATTTCATGAAGACGCACTTGCCTCTTCTGCATTCAGCATTCAAAATTCAAACGAGGGCTCCACCTAAAAAGGAAAGACTGGACATATTCACTTTCCCTTCTGCACATCCATCCGCGCGCGCCAACTTCCCTCTGCAGAGCATCCGCGCGCGCCTCTTGCCTTCTGAAGAGCTTGCAACGTGATTGTTTCCTTTTCGGACACAACTTGGGCAGCAAACACCTCTTGGGCAGCAAGGGCAGCAAGTAAGGACCTAAGGCAACACTTTCAACTATAAAAGGACACATAAGGAGCCTCCCCATGCTTTTTCTACTCTCCCTTGGACACACCTACGGGATTGCAAGTGACACCATCTCTTCTTCTTCCTTTCTTTATTTTTTGGTTTTTGTTTCAGCCATGAGTGGCTGAAACCTTTTGCTCTAGTTGAAGATTGGTTGAAACTTAAGTTGTTTTATGGATTGTGAGATCTGAACATACATTGTTTCCCTTTGGTTTATTCAATATTCATACAATTTCATGCTTGATTCCATTATTGCTTTGTTATTTTGATCAATGTGGCCACTTGATTCTTGATTACAAGGTAATATATTGTTAGTTTGGATAATTTTGAGTCCGTAATTGTTTGGATTGTTCAAACATAAGAACACTTGGTGTAAAAACTAAGGAAATTGTGTGATCTAGCAACATCTCATGCGTTTGGGTAGCTAGGATTGGCTCTCTCTATCTCTTAATGCAATTGACAGTTGTTTTGATGCGTAAGGCCCAAGGACGTTCCTTGGTAACTTGTTGATTAGTAATTAATTAGAGGACGTTCCCTAATTGGTTTATGATTAAAGAGAGACATGGTGGTGAGAAGCGTTTTCCATCTCCATAACTAATCTATTGAATCAATCAAAAGAACATAAGTTTCAATGATCAATCCTAACAACTGAAGTGGATCCAACTCTTCAACTAGTGCTTTCTCATTATTGATTTCCTTTATTTTTATTATTCGCTTTACTTTTACTGCTTTCAGAATTAGATCAATTAAATCAATCTCAAAACCCCGTTTTTGCTTTCGCTTTTAGTTTATTTCGCTCTCAGTTTATTCCACTTTTAGTTTATTTGGCTTTCAGTCTATTTCGCTTTCAGTTTATTTCGCTTTCAGTTTATTTCACTGTAATACCCGGCTAGACTCCGGTATCGGAATTCCTACCGTCCGGTGGAATCTCGGATGTCGGAGATCTCTAGAAGGGTAGAATCATGTTTTATAAAATGTTTTCATGTTTTTAATGGTTTTAAAGTATGAAACTAAATGAGTTTTTGCATAAAAATAGCATTGGAGGAAAACCCAGGTTCGGCCGCCGAAAGTCAAGTTCGGCCGCCGAACATGCATGCGTTTTGGAGGCACGTTAGGCCCCCGAAAGCATGAGTGAGGGAAGTCCAGGTTCGGCCGCCGAAAGTGATGTTCGGCCGCCGAACATGGCATGCATGCGGAGGCAAGTTCGGCCCCCGAACGTGGCCTGGCCAGCCACTATAAAAGGGTCACTTAGCCGAAATGGGCGAGCTTTCTCCCATTTTCGGCCACAGCAAGCTTCCGACCTTCCCTTTTGCAACTCTTGTGTTCTTCTTCCAAATCTCTTCCATTTTTCTTGAGTTTTAAACTCACATTGTAAGTTTTGAGCTTTTAAACCAAGTTTTGGAGCTTTGGGAACTCAGGAGCTCATTTTCGTGGATCTCCAAGTTTAGGTCGTCTCCCTCTCGATCTTCAAGAGGTAAGAGCCGATCTTAAGCCCCTTATGTGTTTTAAGTAAGTTTTAAGTGATTTTATGGGGTAGAATGGCATGTATAGGGTTGTATGAGTTTTAAGCAAATGTTAGGTTTTATGTGATTTTGAACAATGTGGCATGTTTGAGTATGCTTGAAGTGTTGTAGTTGGGGTATTTGATGTTTTGAGGCCCCTAGGAACTTGTATGCATGATTTGGTTGAGATATATGCATGATTGTTGAGTTTGGAGGTGAAAATGCACAAAGGAGCCAAGTTTCTGCCCTTTGGCAGAAACCAGGTTCGGCAGCCGAAGGCACTTTCGGCCGCCGAACATGGCTGGGGAGGCAGGCCTTTCGGCTGCCGAAGTTGCCCCCGAAAAGAGACTTTCGTCTCTGTCTGGGACTTTCGGCCGCCGAAGGTGCCGCCGAACCTACCTGAGTTTCGTCTCTGTCCAGGACTTTCGGCCGCCGAAGGTGCCGCCGAAAGTGCCCTGTTCAGCCACTCCATGCATATCTCTATGTGATATTTTCAGGATGTTTTAGGGGGTTTTTGGGGAATGTATTAGAGTTATGTTTATGTATGTTTGGTCCCTCATTGGAGTCCACCTGTGTAGGTTCGGACCCGAGGAACCAATGACCCCAGCAGTGAGCCAGCTGCTACAGAGTTTGTCAGAGTCAGCCAGAGGTGAGTGGAACTAAACTTAACCTTTTTAAATTTAGAAATGAAATGCTTTTATCATGCTTCATGCATCATGATCATATTATAGGTTGTTTGCATTAGAATTCACGACTATGCCGCATTGTATTGTTGTGATAGATGATAGTGGATGGACATTAGGATGATTCATTAGCCTTCTGAATACGAAGTCCTGTGGTGCCCATAATAGGGTCGGGCAATACGAAGTCCTGTGGTGCCCATAATAGGGCCGGGCAATAACTCCGAGTACGAAGTCCTGTGGTGCCCATAATAGGGCCGGGCAATACGAAGTCCTGTGGTGCCCATAATAGGGCCGGGTATGGAGTTGAGGGATTTTTGAATCAGTCCATCCGTGGTGTGATTTGTTTGTGCAGTGGCGCATTTCATGATAGCATGTTTTAAATATCCTTTTTATAGTTCTACTCACTGGGCATTCTAGCTCACCCCTCTCCCCTAACCCCCAGGTTTGCAGGTACGGGATAGATAGAGAAGGCAAGAAGAGAAAAAGTCATATGTATGTAATAGTTAGTTTGTGGACATGACAATTGTATTATAATGAAATGTAAAAATATTCAGGATATTATGTAATGAGGTTATTGAGGATAGAGTTGTGCTTGACCATAATATATTGTTAATCCCTTTTGTATGAACATGATCTTATGTTATGATGTCTGTGTAAACTAACTCAACACAGGTTGTTTTGCCTTTGAGGCTTGATGAGATCCCACAGAGGGACTATGTTATGTATATGATCAGAGTATGCACAGGTTGAGTTAGTTGATGACAGTATGTATGAAGAAAAGTTTTATCTTTTTATGTATATGGTTGATCATGTATGGGATTAAACATGTTTACAGGTTATGTTAGGCTTGCTACGGGTCCCGGCGGCCTTAAGTCGACCCGGATCCTAGCGCCGGTAGCGGTCCGGATTTTCGGGTCGTTACATTCACTTTCAGTTTATCTCGCTTTCAGTTTGTTTTCTTGATCTTGATAAGGAAGATAGGTAAGTTTTCAATTCCCTGTGGATTCGATCCTTTCACCACTGTCTACAGTTGTAAGATTGTTGATAACTAGAAATGTTATTTTGACCGGTTTCGACAACCGCGAGTGAAAAAATTGGCGCCGTTGCCGGGAAATTGATTTAACTAATTTATCTTTCTTTCATGACCAGATCTGAACGCAAGGAAACTCTACCTTACGATCCAGAAATTGAGCGAACAATCAAGCGACTTGGGAAGCAAGTCAATCCGAGGAACCAAGCCTCAAAGCCACCCTCAACAATGCTACTGAACAATCACCTTCTGCACCTACTGTCAAGACTGCTGTCTAAGAAATAGAACAATTTTATCCACCTGCTGCTGAAATCAAAGCTGAATCCGCTCTCAAACTTGCTGTTCCGAGAAACAGAACCAGCTGCTGTCCAAAAGGCAGCCATAAACACTGCTGCACAACACACTTTTGCTGAAGAAAATTCTGTAGCACCTGCTGTCAAACGTCCAGAATTTGTTGCTGTCCAAGCTGCTGAAAACAGAGACAGTAAATGCCGTCCACCTTCTGCATCCCCTGCTGCTGTCCAAACAGCACCTGCTGTCCAGCAAGTCACTGCCGAAGCTGCTGCTGCTCAAACATCACCTGCTGAATTTGTTGCTGTCCCAAAAACAGCATCTGCAAAAATTACAGAACAAGCATTAGCTGATGTCTAGGAGACAACACACACTGAAATTACCTCAACAGAATCAGAAGTTGCTTTCCAAATAGAACCAGCAACGCTAGCTACAAAAACAGCACAGCTTGCATTCCCTGCTGCTGTCCAAAAATCACAGCCTACTGAAACACACACTGCTGAACCAGAATTTACTGTACCAAAATCTGCCACACTAGAATCTGCTGCACCAGAATCTGCAGAACCAGCCCTTGCAAACATAGCTGTAGAAATTGTCCAAACAGCCGCTGAGATGGCCGAATTTCATGTGCAACTTGCTACCCCTATTCAAAGACCAGCTGGACCTGCTGTATGTGCTGATATTGAACCAGAAAATCCAGCCATGAGAGTACCAATACCAAGAGAAAGAACACTGAAAGAGTTGGCAACCCTTGTGGATGATCAAGCACTATGGTGCATCACTTACCCACCTTTGACAGCCCCTTTTGAGCTCAAAACAAGTTTGATACATCTACTACCTAAATTTAGAGGTTTGGAGAATGAAAATCCACATAAGCACTTGAAGGAATTTCACATTGTATGTTCATCCATGAGGCCGCAAGGCATAACTGAAGAGCATGTTAAACTGAGAGCATTCCCATTCTCACTTGATGATTATGCCAAAGATTGGTTATTTTACTTACCACCTGAATCAATCACTTCTTGGGATGGAATGGTAAGAGCTTTTCTGAATAAATATTTTCCAACTTCTAAAGTCATAAGCATAAGAAGAGAGATTAGTGGCATTAAACAAAAAGAAACTGAAGATTTGTATGATTATTGGGAAAGATTTAATAGATTATGCACAAGCTGTCCTCAACATGACATTTCAGAAAAATCACTCATAGAATTCTTCTATGGAGGTTTGCTACCATCCGAAAGGAAATTCATTAATGTAGCATGTGGAGGTTCAATTGAAGACAGCACACCTCAAGCAATCAGAAAGTTGATTTCATCACTTGTAGCCTCATCCAGGCAATATGGAGATGAAAGGCAGCCGCAAAGTGGAGTCAATGAGGTAAGTACATCTGTTCTCTATTCTCAAATTTCTAAACTCACATCTGTTGTGAAAGATTTTGCCATAGGACTAGCTCAACAGGCTCAAGCATCCCAGCCATCTAGGCCATGTGGGATTTGCAGTCATGTAGGACATCCAACTGATCAATGTCCTACACTTTATGAGTATGACCAACCAGTGTATGCATTTGGAGGATTCAATAGTCAGCTAGACATGCATTTGGAAGATTCTATGAACAACCAAGACATGATCCCTACTTTAATACACACAATTCAGGTTGGGGAGACCATCCAAACTACGACTATGCTGGAGCTAACAATTACTAAAATTATCAAGTATATCAAGCCCAACCAGCACCTCCAAGTACCAACCAGCACCTTGAGAAGATGATGGAGACATTGGCAAGTTCTATGCAAAGCATCCAACAGCAGATAGAATAAATAACCACCTCATTAAATGCAAGCATGTTAAGAAGAGAGGAAGAGTTTCAAGATGATGAGACAGATGATGAAAGTTTGCAAGTACAAGAATAAGCTGCTGAAGAGAAACAACCAGAATACTGTTTGTCTAAACAAACCAATCAAACAGAACCTGTTGATAGTTTAGATATCATTGATTGTTTGAGCAAAGATGTCTTTTATATAAATAAAGATAATATACTAAACAATGATCTATGCAGGGAAGAGAGCGAGAAAGAGCCAAAACTGAAAGAAACTGACTGTTGCATCCAACAGGTGGACTGCAGCCATGCGCAGAATGAATAGAAGCAGACCGCACCACTTCAGCTTGGTGCGCAGATCAACCTTGCACAGGCAGAGAGCGTTCCAGGCATGCCTCTTCAGCTTGAACCGCAAGACAATCATCCCTTTCAAGTAAGTCCTGCGTAGAAGGAGCAAAGTGAAACCAATTCAGCCATAGATCCAATGCAAACAACCCATGCTCATAAGGAACAAATGGTATTCTAAGCACCTAAACCAAAGGACCATGCAGATCAATGCCTTCCCAAACCTCCGAATAAGGTAGAGTTTGTTTTGCCTGAATTCAGTACTAAATTGCAGCTAGCTATGGAGAAATATAAATTGAAGTTGAAAATGCTCAAGAATGCAAACATGAGAGCTAGAAGCACACCTCATCTGAAAGAGGAGAAGCTAATCATGTTACTTCATGAGTACATGGAAAAAGTAGGATGGGTTATGACCAAATCAAAAGGAGTGCTACACTTTCTACTCAATGCAGTTGGGACTCTTTTCCCTTCCCCAATTACTTGAGCCTTGATCAAGTGGATCGCACCATGCACACCACACCCAGGAGAATACTCAGTTTTCTTTTGCATTTTAATATTTCCTATACATTGAGGATAATGCATGATTTAGGTGTGGGGGTGCATATCTCTGAATCTTTTCCTTTCAGCCTTTCAGTTTTTGCGAAATTTTTTCTTTTTTTTCCTTTCAGTTTTTTGCAATTTTTCTTCTTTTTTTTCTTTCAGTTCGTTTTCGTTTTTGCTTTCAATAATACACACAACCACAATCTTCTTCTTTTTGATTGCTCTACTCAAACTGATAGACTATGTTGAATGAGCTTTTCTTTCCATGACCCCATTGATGTGATGACTCTTTAAACTTGTGTTCAATCAACTGCAGTGAGTTATATTCATGTTTGAGAATTACCTTTTGAATTGAATCTTTGAGCTTGCCATGGTGAAAAATGTATTGATGACACTCATTAGAGAGAATGAATTGAAATTTATGTGAATAAACTTAACATGACTTGATTTAGCAATTGGTGTTGATTTGTCCAATGCATTGATTAAAGAAATTCAGCAAAGGTTTATTCTGCATAAGCATAATTGAAAACTGTTCCAATGGTTGAAAGACTATGAACAGAGCTAGTAGCCACTTGGACAGGTGACGAACTGAGTAACTGGGGGTGGGTATCACCAATATGTACCTTCACGTCAAAAGGTTGGTGACTTTTTCAAGCAAAACTTAAGTGCAAAAGGCTGAATATAGTACTTTAAGGTAAGGGCAAATCACTCTGAAAGCTAGAAAAGTCTTAACTGAATAAGAACATGTGCATGTATAATCTCTCTCTTGAGGAAAACAAATCCTAGCCATGGTAAGTAAAGGGAAACAAGGAAAGAAGGTGAGTAATCTTCATGCATATATTCTTCACTGCAATGATTCAAAATAGGTGTCTTGAGTAAGAGCTTAAGTTGAAATAAGGATCAAGTAGCAAAGAAAGCTTGTTTGACTAAGTTTATTTGCTTGAGGACAAGCAAAAGGCTAGCTATGAGGGTATTTAATATAGCATATTTTAGTCCACTTTATCATTATGTTCTTGATGTTTATTTGCATCTTTTCTACCTAATTTTGTGGTTTTAATCACGTTTTGCAGATAATAGGTGTAAAGAGACAATCTGGTGAAAATGCTCTTAAAACTGCTAAAAAGTGCCAAATATGAAAAGTGTCAAAAAAGAAAAGTTTTCAGTAAAGGAAAGTTTTCAAATAAGGAAAGTTTTCAGAAAAGGAAAGTTTTCAAATAAGGAAAGTTTTCAGAAAAGGAAATTTTTCAAATAAGAAAAGTGCAGAAGCAAAAGCAAATAAGGAAAGCTCAGTCAGAAGATTATTTGAAATTCAAATCGCAGATCTTTCTTTCCTTGTTCAAAGATGTGCACACACTGCAGCAGTCATATCTTCCTATTTAGGCAACAAGATTTCATGAAGACGCACTTGCCTCTTCTGCATTCAGCATTCAAAATTCAAACGAAGGCTCCACTTAAAAAGGAAAGACTGGACATATTCACTTTCCCTTCTACACATCCATCTGCACGCGCCAACTTCCCTCTGCAGAGCATCCGCGCGCGCCTCTTGCCTTCTGAAGAGCTTGCAACACGATTATTTCCTTTTCAGACACAACTTGGACAACAAGCACCTTTTGGGCAGCAAAGGCAGCAAGTAAGGACCTAGGGCAACACTTTCAACTATAAAAAGACACATAAGGAGCCTCTTCATGCTTTTTCTACTCTCCCTTGGACACACCTATGGGATTGCAAGTGACACCATCTCTTCTTCTTCCTTTCTTGATTTTTTGGTTTTTGTTTGCTCTAGTTAAAGATTGGTTGAATCTTAAGTTATTTTATGGATTGTGAGATCTAAACATACATTGTTTGCCTTTGGTTTATTCAATATTCATACAATTTCATGCTTGATTCCATTATTGCTTTGTTATTTTGATCAATGTGGCCACTTGATTCTTGATTACAAGGTAATATATTGTTAGTTTGGATACTTTTGAGTTCGTAATTGCTTGGATTGTTCAGACATAAGAACACTTGGTGTAAAAACTAAGGAAATTGTGTGATCTAGCAACATCTCATGCGTTTGGGTAGCTAGGATTGGCTCTCTCTATCTCTTAATGCAATTGACAGTTGTTTTGATGCGTAAGGCCCAAGGACGCTCCTTGGCAACTTGTTGATTAGTAATTAATTAGAGGACGTTCCCTAATTGGTTTATGATTAAGGAGAGACATGGTTGTGAGAAGCGTTTTCCATCTCTATAACTAATCTATTGAATCAATCAAAAGAATATAAGTTTCAATGATCAATCCTAACAACTGAAGTGGATCCAACTCTTCAACTAGAGCTTTCTCATTATTGATTTCCTTTATTTTTATTATTCGCTTTACTTTTACTGCTTTCAGAATTAGATCAATTAAATCAATCTCAAAACCCCCTTTTTACTTTCGCTCTCAGTTTATTTCGCTTTTAGTTTATTTCGCTTTCAGTTTATTTCGCTTTCAGTTTATTTCGGTTTCAGTTTATCTCGCTTTCAGTTTATTTTCTTGATCTTGATAAGGAAGATAGGTAAGTTTTCAATTCTCTGTGAATTCGATCCTTTCACCACTGTCTACAGTTGTAAGATTGTTGATAACTAGAAAGGTTATTTTTTACTCGCTTCGATAACCGCGAGTCATGCATCACGAATGCCATGTTATGTAATAGGTTGTTTGCATTAGAATTCACGAATATGATGCATTGCATAATTTACTGTAGATGTGGATGGATGTTGGATGACCCACTAGCCCTCGATATGATATGATATGATATGATACGGAAGTCCAGGTCGAGGCCCATTCAACGCCCCTGGCACGATGTAAGAGAAAGTCCAGGTCGAGGCCCATTCTATGCCCCTGGCACAGTTGGACATGTTATGTTATGTTGAAGAGATAGTCCTGAGGAGCTTCGTCGAGGGCCGGGCATTATTTGGATATGTAGAGGGTTACTGGAGACAAGTCCATCCTTGATGTGTATTGTTTGTGTTGTGATGCATTCCATGAGAGCACATGTTTATTAAACTGTTTTTATGTTTTGCTCACTAGACTCTTGTAGCTTATCCCTTTCCCCTAATTCCAGGTTTGCAGGGTCAAGAATAGCTCGGGAAGTCGGCTAGCGGCTGGTATAAGCTCATGTAATAGAATAGGGGTGGACATGTACTATGTAATGGATTAGATTTGTACTTTGCCCTAGTTTATGTTTTGTAAATCCCTGTAAACATGATTTTTATATAAAAGTTTTTATGATAAGTTATGTTGGACCAAACTTGATGTATTTAATAGAACATATTTTAGTCCATTTTACCTTGATATTATTGATGATTATTTACATGATTTCTGCTTAATTTAGTGCTCTTGATATTATTTTGCAGAAAATGGTGAAAAAGGACATTTTGGAGAAAATACCCTTAAAACTGCCTTAAATGGAGCAAAGGAGAGCAAGCCTGCCAAGTTGAAATCAAGTGAAGCTAAATAAGGAAAGTTCTAAATAAGGAAAGTGCCAAAGAAGGAAAGAACATTCAGCCAAAGCAATTTGAAATTCAAATTTCAAATCTCCAAGTAGCCTTTTCCTTATTCAAGAAACCAAGTCTCAAGTTGCCATAAATGAAAAGCCAAATAAGGAAAGTATTTTGAAATTCAAATCTTCAAGATTCATATTCAAATTTTGAATTTCAAAATCCAGCTTATTAAGGAAGCTAAATCCAAAGATCACATGCTTGCCACCTCATGCCTTGCACATTCAAAATTCAAATTGCAAAGGAGGCTCCACCTTCCTTATTAGTGCATGGGCGGCAAGGATGGTGTGAAGGCAAGTCTTGGGCACCTTGGGCAGCATCTTGAAGACACTTGGGCAGCAAGCAAAGACCAAAGGCCCCACTCCTTGCACTTGAACACATGCCCCACATTTTTTCCTTCTCACATGTGCATGGATGGCACATCTTGGACTAAGGGCATTTTGGGCAGCCTCTTGAAGTCTTTTGGGCACCTTGGGCAGCCTCTTCACTAATTAGGAAGCAAGTATCATCTAGGACAACACTTTTCAAGTATAAAAAGACACATAAGGAGCCTCCCCATGCTCTTTCAAGCCCCCTTTAGAGACACCTACGGGATTCATATCTCTTCTTCTACCTTTTTTCTTTTCTTTTATTTTTGGTTTTTGTTTCAGCCATGAGAGGCTGAAATCTTTTATTCTAGTTGAAGATTAGGTGATGCTTTAGTTTTTTTATGGATTGGGAGACTTGATCAAACACTGTTTATCTTTTGTTATTCAATATTCATACAATCTCATGCTTAATTCCATTGTTGCTTTGTTGTTTTGATCAATATGGCTAATTGATTCTTGATTGCAAGGTAATAATATGTTAGTTTGGGTGATTTAAGTCCGTAATTGCTTGGATTATTCAAACATAAGAATACTTGGTGTAAAAACCAAGGAAATTGTATGATCTAGCAACATCTCATGCGTTTGAGTAGTTATGATTGGATCTCTCTATCTCTTCATGCAATTAACAATTGTTTTGATGCCTAAGGCCCAAGGACGTTCCTTGGCAATTTGTTAATTAGTAATTAATTAGAGGACATTCTCTAATTGATTTAATCATAAGGAGAGACATGGTGGTGAGAAGCGTCTTCCATCTCCATAACTAATCTATTGAATCAATCAAAAGAAACTAAGTGTCAATGATCAATCCCAACAACTGAAGTGGATCCAACTCTTCAACTAGAGCTTTCTTATTATTTATTTCTCTTTTATTTTATTATTCAATTATTTTAATTGCTTTTAGTAATTTGTTAATCAAATTAATCTCAAACCCCCTATTTTACTTTTACTGCAATTTATTTTTATTCTGCTTTCAGTTTATCTCGTTTTCAGTTTTATCTCGTTTCAGTTTTATCTCATTTCAGTTTTATCTCGTTTCAGTTTATCTCGTTTCAGTTTTATCTCATTTCAGTTTATGTCGTTTTCAATTTTCTTCTTTTTCAGTTTATTTTTGTTTCAGTTTATTTTATTGGTCTTGATAAGGAAAATAGGTAAGTTCTCAATTCCCTGTGGATTCGATCCTTTCACCACTATCTGCAATTGTAAATTGTTGATAACCAGAAAGGTTATTTTTGACCGGCTTCGACAACCGCGAGTCAAAAATTGGCACCGTTGCCGGTGAATTGATTTAACTTATTTGTTTTCTTTCAGGACCAGATTTGCCACTCAAAGAACACCTCATCGCAGATCTGAACATAAAAAAAGTGAAGACCACTTTGCGCAGGAGCACCTTCTGCAACACATTCGACAGCCGAACTTCATCAACCTTCGGCCGCAGAACCTCATCCTCATTCGGCGGCCGAACTTCATCAACCTTCGGCCGCCGAACCTCATCCTCATTCAGTGGCCGAACATCTCGCCAAAGGCACAGTCACTATCGCAGATCTGAATCATGGATGAGGCAAGTACACCTGCCACTTCTTCTCAGCTTTCTGAACTGACATCTTTTATGAAAGATTTTGCCATAGGACTAGTTCAACAGGTTCAAGCATTTCAGCCACCAAGGCCATATGGGACCTATGCATATGTAGGACACCCAACTGATCAATGTCCTATGCTTTATGGGAATAGTCAGCCTAGACATACATTTGGAGGATTCAATGACCAACCAGTTCATGCATATGAAGGATTCAATAGCCAGCCTAGACATGATCTATACTATAACACATACAGTCCAGGCTGGAGAGACTATTCAGACTTCAGTTATGCATGGGATAACGATTACCAGAATTATCAAGGATATCAAGCCCAACCAAAACCTCCAAATTCCATCCAGCACCTTGAAAAGATGATGGAAACAATGGTAAGTTCCATGCAAAGCATGCGACAGGACATAGGACAATTGGCCACCTTAATGAAAGCGAAAATGTTAAGAAGAGAGCAAGAGCTTCAAGATGTCGAGGATGATGATGAGAGTTGGCAAGTACAAGAACAAGCAGCTGAAGAAGAATAGCCAGAAAACTGTTTGTCCAAACCAACTGGTCAAACAGAGCCTGTTGATAGTTTAGATATCATTGATTGTACGAGTGAAGATGTTTTTTTATGTAAATCAAGATGATTTACTAAATGATGATCTTTGCAGAAAAGAGAGCCAGAAAGAGCCAGAACTGAAAGAAACTGACTGTTGCATCCAACAGGTGGACTGCAAACATGCGCAAAACAAAGGAGAGCCAATCGTATCTCCTCAGATCAATCTTGCGCAGACAGAAGGAACTCCAACCGAACCACCTCAGCTTGGATCGCAAGACAGTCCTGCAACTCTTCTAGTCGCACCTCTTCAGCTTCCATCACATGAAACTCCTTCCAGCCTTCCATTTTAGTCAGATCTTGCGCAGAAGGAGCAAACTGAAACCAATTCAGCCATAGATCCAATGCAAACAGCCCATGCTCACAAGGAACAAATGGTATTCTAAGCACCTAAACCAAAGGACCATGTGGATCAATGCCTTCCCAAACCTCCGGATAAGGTAGAGTTTGTTTTGCCTAAATTCAGTACTAAATTGCAGCTAGCTATGGAGAAATATGAATTGAAGTTGGAAGTGCTCAAGAATGCAAACATGAAAGCTAGAGGCACACCCCATCTGAAAGAGAAGAAGCTAATCATGTTACTTCATGAGTACATGGAAAAAGTAGGATGGGTTATGACCAAATCAAAAGGAGTGCTACACTTTCTACTCAATGCAGTTGGGACTCTTTTCCCTTCCCCAATTACTTGAGCCTTGATCAAGTGGATCGCACCATGCACACCACACCCAGGGGAGTACTAAGTTTTCTTTTGCATTTTAATATTTCCTATACATTGAGGACAATGCATGACTTAGGTGTGGGGGTGCATATCTCGAAATCTTTTCCTTTCAGCCTTTTAGTTTTTGCGGTTTTTTTTCTTTTTCTTTTTTCTTCCCTTTCAGTTTTTTGCGATTTTTCTTTCTTTTTCTTTCAGTTTTTGCATTTTTTTTCCTTTCAGCTTTCTTTCAGTCTTTGCTTTCAATAACACACACAACCACAGTCTTCTTCTTTTTGATTTGCTCTACTCAAACTGATGAACTATGTTGGATGAGCTTTTCTTTCCATGACCCCATTGATGTGATGACTCTTTAAACTTATATTGAATCAATTGCAATGAGCTATATTCATGTTTGAGAATTGCCTTTTGAATTGAATCTTTGAGCTTGCCATGGTGAAAAATATATTGATGACACTCATTAGAGAGAATAAATTGAAAATTGTGTGAATGAACTTAACATGACTTGTTTTAGTAATTGGTGTTGATTTGCCCAAATCATTGAGAGAAAGAAAATTCAGCAAAGGCAAAGACCTCATGAGCACAAATTCAAAACTGTTCCAATGGTTGAAAGACTATGAACAAAGCTAGTAGCCACTTGGACAGGTGATCAACTGAGTAACTGGGGGTGGGTATCACCAATATGTACCTTCATGTCAAAAGGTTGGTGACTTTTTCAAGCAAGATCTAAGTGCAAAAGACTTAATAAAGTACTTCAAGGTAAGGGCAAGTCAATCCGAAAGCTAAAGAGAGTCTTATCTGAACAAATAATATGTGCATGTATGACCTCTCTCTTGAGTAAAACAAATCCTAGCCATGATAAGTAAAGGGAAACAAGGAAAGAGGGTGAGTAATCTTCATGCATATATTCTTCACTGCAATGATTCAAAATAGGTGTCTAGAGTAAGAACTTAAGTGGAAATAAGGATCAAGTAGCAAAGAAAGCTTATTTGACTATGTTTATTTGCTTGAGGACAAACAAAAGGCTAGGTGTGGGGGTATTTGATAGAACATATTTTAGTCCATTTTATCTTGATATTTTTGATGATTATTTACATGATTTCTGCTTAATTTAGTGCTCTTGACATTATTTTGCAGAAAATGGTGAAAAAGGATATTTTGGAGAAAATACCCTTAAAACTGCCTTAAATGGAGTAAACGAGAGCAAGCCTGCTAAGTTGGAATCAAGTGAAGCTAAATAAGGAAAGTTCTAAATAAGAAAAGTGGCAAAGAAGGAAAGAACATTCAGCCAAAGCAATTTGAAATTCAAATTTCAAATCCCCAAGTAGCATTTTCCTTATTCAAGAAGCCAAGTCTCAAGTTGCCAAAAATGAAGAGCCAAATAAGAAAAGTATTTTGAATTTCAAATCTTCAAGATTCATATTCAAATTTTGAATTTCAAAATTCAGCTTATCAAGGAAGCTAAATCCAAAGATCACATGCTTGCCACCTCATGCTTTGCACATTCAAAATTCAAATCGCAAAGAAATGCTCCACCTTCCTTATTAGTGCATGGGCGGCAAGGATGGTGTGAAGGCAAGTCTTGGGCAACTTGGGCAGCATCTTGAAGACACTTGGGCAGCAAGCAAAGACCAAAAGACCCACTCCTTGCAACTGAAGACAAGCCACACGTCCAACCTCTTCACATGTGTGCATAGACGGCATGGAAGCACTTGGGTAGCATGGGCAGCCGCTCAAGACTCACGTGGGTAGCTTCTTGAAACCCTAAGACAGCACCTCGAGACATATATAAACTCTTCTAAAGGCCAGCCGACTAGGACTCTCCATTCAACACCATTCGGCCAAAGCAAGGAGGCGCACTAAGTCTCTTCTCCTTGCCACCAATTCGGTTCCTCTTCTCTTATTCTTTCTTTTTATTTTCTGTTTTGGTTTAAACATGAGAGGCTAAAACCTTTTATTCTAGCTAAAGATTGGTTGAAATTAAGGTTGTTTTATGGATTGTGAGATCTGAACATAAACTATTTGTCTTTGGTTTATTCAATATTCATACAATTTGGTGCTTGAATCTATTATTACTTTGTTGTTTTGATCAAATTGGCCACTTGATTCTTGATTGCAAGGTAATTAATTGTTAGTTTGGATAATTTTTAGTCCGTAATTATTGGAATTATTGAAACATAAGAACACTTGGTGTAACAACTAAGGAATTGTGTGATCTAGCAACATCTCATGCGTTTGAGTAGCTAGGATTGGATCTCTCTATTTCTTCATGCAATTGACAATTGTTTTGATGCCTAAGGCCCAAGGACATTCCTTAGCAATTTGTTAATTAGTAATTAATTAGAGGAAATTCCCTAATTGATTTAATCATAAGGAGAGACATGGTGATGAGAAGCGTTTTCCATCTCCATAACTAATCTATTGAATCAATCAAAAGAACATAAGTTTCAATGATCAATCCAAACAACCAAAGTGGATCCAACTCTTCAACTAGACCTTTCTCATATTAGATTTCTCTTTTATTTAATTACTTTCTCATTTAATTGCTTTTAGTAGTTTGCTAATCAAATCAATCTCAAACCCCCCTTTTTTACTTTTATTGCACTTTACTTTTGTTCCGCTTTCAGTTACTTGCTTTCAGTTTCTCATTCAGTTAATTCTCTTGGTCTTGTTGAGAAAAATAGATAAGTTTTCAATTCTCTATGGATTCGATCCTTTACCACTATCTGCAGTAGTAATATTGTTGATAACCGAAAAGGTTATTTTTGACCGGCTTCGACAACCGCGAGTCAGTTTTGGTGGCTGAGTGTTGAGGTAGAATCGGGTTATGTCATCCTGGAGAACCCAGGTTCGGTCGCCGAAGCAAGGTTCGGCCGCCGAACCTGCCTGTGGAGGCAGCCTTTGGCCGCCTAACCTGCCCCCGAAAGGGAGGACTTTCGGATCTGTGAAGGGGTTAGGTCGCTGAACTTGCCCCCAAAGGTTGGTGACTTTCGAATCTGTGGAGACCTTGGGCTGCCGGACCTGCCCCCGAAAGTGCCTGACTTTCGAATCTGTAGGGACTTTCGGCCACTGAACCCGTCGCCGAAAGTCCCCTGCCCAGCCTTCCTTTGCCTATTTTGAATGCATGTTTTATGATATTTTAGGGGATTTTTGGGGAGATGTTTAGAGTCTTGTTAGAGATGTGTTTGGTCCCTCATTTGAGTCCACCTGTATAGGATCGGACCAGGGAGACCGTAGAGGCCTTCAGTGAGCCAGCTACGTCTTTATCAGTTGAGCGTTAGCCAGAGGTGAGTAGAACTAAACTAATCTATTGTTTTAAAGTAATAAACTTTTAAGCATGTTCATGCATCACGAATGTTATGTTATGTAATAGGTTGTTTTCATTAAAATTCACGAATATGATGCATTGCATAATTTACTGTTGATGTGGATGGATGTTGGATGACCCACTAGCCCTCGATATGATATGATATGATATGATACGGAAGTCCAGGTCGAGGCCCATTCTATGCCCCTGGCACAGTTGGACATGTTATGTTATGTTTAAGAGGAAGTCCTGAGGAGCTCTGTCGAGGGCCGAGCATTATTTGGATATGTAGAGGTTTACTGGTGACAAGTCCATTCTTGATGTGTATTGTTTGTGTTGTGATGCATTCCATGAGAGCACATGTTTATTAAACTATTTTTATGTTCTGCTCACTAGGCTCTTGTAGCTTATCCCTTTCCCCTAACCCCAGGTTTGCAGGGTCAAGAATAGCTCGGAAAGTCGGCTAGAGGCTGGTATAAGCTCATGCAATAGAATAGGGGTGGACATGTACTATGTAATGGATTAGATTTGTGCTTTGCCCTAGTTTATGTTTTGTAAATCCCTGTAAACATGATTTTTATATAAAAGTTTTTATGATAAGTTATGTTGGACCAAGCTTGATGTATGTGATGTTGACCATACTATAGCATTTGATGAGGGCTCTAGTGTGGGTTTTATGTATACATTTTGTGATGCATGCACAGGTCGAGCTTGGTATATGAAAAGTTTAAATTTTTATGAAAATGTATGATCATGTATGAGATTTTATCAGGTACACAAGAGGTATAGTAGGTTTGCTACGGGTTTCGGCGACCTTAAGTCGATCTGAATCCTAGCGCCGGTAGCGGTTCGGTTTCCGGATCGTTACACATGTACATTGTAAAGACATTTTATCTATGATAAATAAAGATGAGGCATTTGTTTTATCACTTTGTTTATTACTGATTGTGTTAAACTGATAAAACATCCTTGAATGTTGGGTCTGTTCAAGTTATCAAGTGTGAGGGACTTGGTAGTAAAACCTTGAAATTTTAAAGAACAACATTCTACACTTCCTTAGTTAATCATTGTCATGAGACTGACATTGAACTAAGGCTAGTATGATCTCTGTGAGATGATCATGTTTTATGGGTCATAGAATATTAGATATTAATCAGAGAATATAAATACAAGTTAAGAGTGTTGTATTTGGAAACAATCCACTTACGAGAACACTACATGGTTGAAAGTCATAAGTGTCTCTCTAGTAATACTTGTACCAGAAGTCCTTAGACTGGAAATCTCTATAGATGCCTAGATAAGTCCTCATATGCTTTGACTTATGCCTAACGTGTCCGTAAATAGGTTGGCAAGCACGGGTATGATTGGGTATGCCATGATTCATGCTAAGCAACATGAGAGAAATAAAGAGATTGCCTTTCTCGAAGAAAGAGAAAATATTATCGGCTACTTGACTAGTGAAATTGAGAAGAGTGTGCCCACACCCAAATTGTATGATAAGAGTTATCATTAATTTGATTGATTCAATATCACTTATAGGTTAAGAAAAATGATTTAGCAATGAGTAAGGATGACTTGTTCTATACCTTATGCAAATCATGATATCTTATGGCAAATTATTGTACTAGTTCACTAGTAGGGTGATTTTCTGAGCAAATTTATAACTACTCAATCTGGATAATTACAATGTCTTGCTAAAGACCAATTATAATTTATGGACCTTAAAAATCCATTGCCAACATTGAATAGTCCTACAAGATCGCACACGATGAAATTTGAACTAAGGGTACTTTAGTCTTTTCTTATTGGGCCATTAATAAGTGTTTTATTTAAAACATTATCAATGAACTCATGTGAATTTTGGTATACATACCTAGGCCCACTTAATATGGCTTAAATTCTGATATAATTAGTTAATTAAAAGGTTTAATTAATTAGTTAAAAGAGAGAGAGTCCTAATAGGATTAGAACTTATTTTAAGGAAGATTATTTTGAATTAAATGCCAATATCTAATTGGATTTGAATTCAAATCAAATCAAACTTTCTCTCCAGGTTTTCCACTCCTTAGCTGAATTAGAGTGGCTAAAATAGGAGAAAATAAAACCCTAATAGAACTCTGAAGATGCGACCACATATAAGTGAGAAAAAGGAGAGAGAAACTTGAGGTCTTTCACCTCCTCTCTTTGGCTGAACCTCTTAGAGAAAAAGAAGAGATTTTTCTCCTACTTGCTCTTAAGTTTTTGGCACTAAACACTTGAGGGATTGAAAGAGATCAGATCTCTAATCCTTTAGCTAAGCTGAATTCACAAAATCGAAAGGAAGAGGCAAACATTCAAGGTGCTAGCACACTTCCTTTGGTCAAGAATTTCAATGTGTGAAATCATAGAGGTGAGTCATTATTGGGTAGTTCCTTGGTCACATTTTACTACTGGAGAGGATATCAAAAAAGAGATTTTAATTGGCTTCATTTTGGTTTAGTCTTGCAAACAATTCAACAAAGATAACTCTTACACCTTTAATGCTATTGCTGCATGCATCAACTCTTGTTTGTTCTTATGGCTTAAAATTATTTTGTTTTTCCGCTGCACCAATCTAATATTAAGCTTATGAGATTCCAACACTGTATGCCCACAGTATGTGAGACAAGTCCTCGGGTCAGTTGCCCTTGGCTTGGTCAAGCCTTTTCTTTAGCTTTTGTAGGATGGTCCTGTTTGTCACATCGGTCATTCCATTAGTCTGAGGGTGATAGGCTGAACTAAACCTCAAGTCAATTTTCCATTTCTTACAGAAGTTTTTAAACTTAGAGCTTACAAACTGACTCCTATTATTAGTGATCACTATCTTTGGGACTTCAAATCGAGTGAAAATGTTTTTGCTAGCAAAGGAGATCACTTGTTAGGTAGTGATGGACTGTACTACCTCAGCCTCAGCTCACTTGCTGAAATGATCTATTGCAGTGATTACGAACTTCCTTGAACCAGATGCCTTAGGGAACGGGCCAAGGATGTCTATGCCCCACTGAAAGAAGCGCCAGAGGCTTCCAATTGCTGCTTGCATTTCTCCCAAGTTCTTGGGATGCTTGTATGTACTTGAAATCTTCAAAAATTCTGGACAAGCTGCTTTGCATATTGCATTATCATTAGCTAGTAATACCATTATCTGAATGCTTTTCAGGCGATTGTTCGAGCTCCTTCATGGCTCTCGCAATCACTTTTATGGATATTCTTTAAGATTTCCTGGCCTTCTTCCTCTGTTTGGCTAATAACTAATCAACTGGAAGATCATCTTGTGTCAAAAATTTGTATTTGGGTGTTATCCATGATTCCCCCTCCTCTATGGGAAAGGACTCTTCCTCGTCCATCACTGGAGTGTGTAGTTCCTCGAATTAAAATGGTTGAGTTAGGTCCTGTTCATCCACCGCTGCCATCTTGGCTAGGATATCCTCTTCATTGTTGCCTCTAGCCACCTGGCAAAGTTCGCAGCTACCTTGTCCGTCTTTGATCCTCTCTATTAGGGACCAAACTTTTCCTCGTATTTGATAACATTCGATTCTCGAACTTTAAATTATCCTTAGCACTGATTAAGAACCAATTGAGAGTAACTAATAACAATGAATTTTTGTATACCTAATTTCTTGATGATTCTTAGGGTCATTATTACAGTCTCGTATACGACTACATTATTGGTGGCATTAAAGGTGAGCTTTGTCACATACCGAAAATTTATACCGATTTGAGACTGCAACAGGATCCCAAATCCAAAAACCCTAGCCCCATAAGCTCCATCTACCCAGACCTTCCACTCCTTTATGGTTGATTCAAGGGACTCTAAAGGTTCTAACAGTAGAGTCATTTCCGCGACAAAATCGGGTAGCACTTGGGCTTTCATGTCCTTTCTTGGAATATACTTGATATCATAGGCTAATAATATTACTGCCTAGATAGATAATCGCCCTAACAACTTTAGCTTGTGTAGAACCTTGCACAGAGGATAATATGTTCTAACTTCTATGGTATGTGACTCAAAGTATGGTCGCAGCTTTGTGGCTTACATTAGGACTGTAAACTCCAATTTTTCAAAAGGCGAATAATTCAGCTCTGCCCCCTTCGAAACTTGGCTGGCCTCCCTATTGTTTTCAAGAAGGAGTACCGAGCAAACTGTTTCTTGTGTCACAGATAAGTATAGAAACAAAACTTTGCCTTCAATAAGCGAGCTTAGCAAAGGAGGAGATGATAAAATGGTTTATCAGACTTTCAAATGCCTCTGCATATTCTTTACCCCATTTAAACTTACATTTGCCTTTGAAGGCTTTGAAGAATGGAGACACCTTCTAGCTGAGCATGATATGACACCCAGGACAGTGACTCACCCATTCAACCTTTGTACCTCATTAATGGTTTTAGGTGCTTCCATGTTTTGGATAGCACTAATCTTCTCAAGGTTTTACCTGAAGATACACTTTTTAGGGTTCAGCTTCATGCCCGCCTTGTTCAGTATGTCAAAGATTTTTCGGGTATCTTTTGAATAGTCTTCCAAAGATCGGCTCTTTACTACCATGTCATCCATGTACACTTCGACTGTTTGACCCCACCATGTCTTTAAAAATTCCTGACACTAGCCTTTGGTAAGTCACCCAGTATTTTTTAATCCAAAAGGCATTACCTTCATTAAACTTCTTCATCTATTATGAATGCAGTCTTCTCTGCAACCTCGACGTCCATCATGATTTGGTGCTAACCTGAAATGGCATCAAAGAAGGAAAACGCTGCATGGCCCGACGTTGAGTCTACTAACTTATCGATAGACGACAATAGGTAATATTCTTTTGGACATGCTTTATTTAGGTCAATAAAATCCACGCACATTCTCCATTTCCCGTTAGCTTTCTTCACTAGGATTGCATTGGCGAACCATGTGGGATATTGGACTTCCTTTATCAACCCGGCATTCATAAGCTTATCAACCTCTTTTTTAATCACTTGCTGCCTCTCTAATGCAAACTTTCTTTTCTTTTATTGGACGGGTTCAACGGTTTCTCAATAGATAGCTTATGGGTGATGAGAGTTAGGTCCACACTTGTTACATCTTTTGGAGACCAAGCAAAAGTGGTTACTCGGCTATTTAGCAACTATATTAAATGAGTCTTTATTTCACTGGTTAACGCAGTACCAAACGGTTCCTTTTGTTCCTTACCTAGCTGGACATCTTTTATCGGGTCTGCTAACTCTAGCTTTACATGAGATTCTGGCTTTTCTAGCAATTCGATGGGTATTGTTGCTTTTTCAAGACTTTTTACTAGGTGTCCATAATCGTCTTTCGCTAACCTCGGATTGTCTCGAACCACGACTATTCCCCTTGAAGCCGGTAGCTTAAGACACATAGCACTCATATTAATAATAATACCGTGGCAGTTCAGGACTAGGTGGCCGAGTATCACATTGTACGCAAATGGGATATCTATCACTACTAACTCTGCATAAAACTCTTGCCTATATTTTTCATCACCCAGCACTAGGGGGAGGTTGATGGTGCTCAGCATTGCCACGGTCTTATCTTGTAATCCTACTAACAGATAGGAAACCCTGACAGGGCTATTTTTATCCAAGCCTAACATGTTTAAAAAATTTAAGATGAGAAGTTTAACAGAACTACTTGTATCCATCAACAATCGCCTTACTTTGTACCTATTCAAGAGGATCTTGACAACCAGCGGGTCATTTTGAAATAATCCGATCACTTTGTCTGCATGGCCGAACCCTACCTCCTGCTCAGCCATGGTTCATGTTCCACTGACAGGACGTCTTCTACTACACGCTTAGTGAAACGACCCGAAAATCGGACCGCTACCGGCGCTAGGATCCAGGTCGGCTTAAGGCCGGGACCCGTAGCAAGCCTGACATGCAACCTGTAAACCTGTTTAATCCCATACATGATCAACAACATACATAAAAATTAAAACTTTTCTTCCATTCATACACCAAACTCAACCTGTGCATAATCATAGTCATAATCATGACCTCTCTGTGGGATCTCATCAATGCCCCAATGGGCGATACATCATAAGTTGGGTTGGTTTACATAATCATCATAAAACAACTAAGATCATGTATTAAAAGGGATACCTTATACATAAAGTCAAGCACAATCTCTAATCCTCAATATCCTTACATGACTAAAACTGTACTTTTACATAACATTAATACATTTATCATGTCCACACTATCTATTACATACACATGACTTCATTACTCTTGCGGACCTCCTGGTCTACCCTGTACCTGCAAACCTGGGGAATTTGGGAGAGGGGTGAGCTACTAGAGCCCAGTGAGCAGAATAATAAAACATTTAAAACATATGATAACATGGAATGCATCACATCGCAGCTAATCACATCAAGGATGAACTTGTCACCAATAGCCCTCTACATGGTCCAACTGTGCCAGAATGTAGAATGGGTCCTGATCTTTCTCTTACATAACATAGCATAACATAACAGTCCAACTGTGCCAGAACGTAGAATGGGTCCTGGTCTTTCTCTTACATAGTGCCAGCGAACGTAGAATGGGTCCCACTAGTCTTACATTCCGTACCGTACATATCACATCGTCACATCATAGATCGAGGGCTATGGATCATCCAACGTTCATCCACATCAATCAACAATAAAGTATGCAATGCAACATATTCGTGAATTCTAATGCAAACAACCTAGTACATCTCATGACATTCATGATGCGTGAATCATGCTCAAGCCTTATAATTGATTTGCTTTAAAATGTAAAGGTTTATTCTACTCACCTCTGGATAGCTCTGACCAGACACTGGGGCAACAGACTCACTGCTGGGATCCTCAGTTCCTCGGGTCTGAACCTACACAGGTGGACTCAAATGAGGGACCAAAACAACTAGAACATAACTCAAATGAGGGACCAAAACATCATGAAACAATCATAGAAAAACATGCAAGAGAGGGCTGGACAGGGCACTTTCGGCGGTAGGTTCGGCGGCCGAAAGTCCCTCCAGAGCCGAAAGTCAGGCATGTTCAGCGGCACCTTCGGCGGCCGAAACTCCCAGACAGAGACGAAACTCATGCATGTTCGGCGGCACTTTCGGCGGCCGAAACTCCCAGACAGAGACGAAAGTCCTCTTTCAGAGGCAAGCTTCGGCAGCCGAAGGCTGCCTCCACAAGCATGTTCGGCGGCCGAAAGTTCCTTCGGCTGCCGAACCTAGTTTCTCCCATAGTGGCAGAAACTCAGCTCTTCTATGCACATTAGCCTCCAAAACTTTCCAACCATGCATAAACCTATTCTACAACACTCATACACAAGCATACAAGCTCCTAGGGGCTTCAAACCATCAAAAACCCCAACTACAACACATCAAACAACTCACATTGCTCAAAACACATATAAAACCCATAAACCTAATCATAAGCTAAACATGCATTCTACCCTATAGATCTACTTGAAACTTACTTAAAACATGCAATGAGCTTAAGATCGGCTCTTACCTCGTGGAGATCGAGAGAGAGACGACCTAAACTCGGAGATGGGAGGGGTTGAGTTTCCTTGATCCTCAAAGCTCCAAAACTTGCTCAAAACTTGAAAATCTTCAAAACAAAGCAAAAACTCATGAAAATCTTGAAAGATCTGAAGGAAGGACTCAAAGATTGATGAGGGACAGCAGAGAGCTCACCTTAGCCGACAATGGGGAGAAAAGCTCGCCCGTTTTCAGCTAAGGGACCCTTTTATAGTGGCTGGCCAGGCCACGTTCGGGGGCCGAACGTGCCTCCGCATGCATGCCATGTTCGGCGGCCGAACTTGAGGTTCGGCGGCCGAACCTGGACTTCCCTCACTTATGCCTTCGAGGGCCTAAGGCACACCCGAAATGCATGCATGTTCGGCGGCCGAACTTGAGGTTCGGCGGCCGAACTTCGGTTTTCCTCCAAGGTTGTTTTCATGCAAAAACTCATTTCCTTTTTACTTAAAACCATGAAATACATTAAAACATTTTATGAAAACATGTTTCTACCCTACTAGAGGCTTCCGACATCCGAGATTCCACCGGACGGTAGGAATTCCGATACTGGAGTCTAGCCGGGTATTACATTCTCCCCCCCTTAAGAACATTCATCCCCGAATGTTCACCAACTAACACATGCAAGGCATACAACATATCATACACATGAAACACATGAAACATATAAGAAACTAACCTTAGAAAAGATAAGGGTATTGCTGGAGCATGGACTCCCGTGTCTCCCAAGTGCATTCTTCCAAATTGTGGTGGTTCCACAGGACTTTCACCATCGGAATTTCCTTGTTTCTCAGCTTCCTGATCTGGGTGTCTATGATCCGTACTGGCTGCTCAACATAAGTGAGATCTTCTTGGATCTCTACATTAGGTTCACTAAGAACCTTGCCCGGATTTGACACAAACTTCCTCAACATGGAAACATGAAAAACCGGATGGATTCTCTCCATAGAAGCAGGTAAATCTAGCTTGTACGACACATTCCCAATCTTTTGCAAGATTTCAAAGGGTCCGATGTATCGTGGGGCTAGTTTACCTTTCTTTCCAAAGCGAACCACTCCTTTCATAGGAGACACCTTGAGCAATACCAGATCCCCCTCCTGAAACTCTACTTGTCTTCTGCGGATGTCTGCATAACTCTTCTGTCTGCTTGCAGCAGTCTTGATCCTTTCTTTGATTATGGGTACTACCCTGCTGGTAATCTCTACTAGCTCAGGCCCTGCCAAGGCCTTTTCTCCAACTTCTTCCCAGCAAACAGGTGATCTGCACTTCCTCCCATACAAAGCTTCATATGAAGCCATCCCGATGCTAGCATGATGGTTGTTATTGTAGGCAAACTCCACCAAAGGTAGATGCTGCCTTCAAGAACCGCCAAAGTCCAGCACACACATTCTGAGCATATCCTCTATGGTCTGGATGGTCCTTTCTGATTGTCCGTCCGTCTGTGGACGGAAAGCAGTGCTAAAATCCAACCTGGTACCCATGGCATTCTGCAGACTCCGCCAAAATCTGGAGGTGAACTGAGACCCTCTATCTGAAACTATCGAAATAGGAACCCCATGCAGCCTGACGATCTCATCGACATATACCTGCGCCAACTTGTCCACAGAATAGCCACTCCTGACAGGGATGAAGTGAGCAGATTTGGTGAGTCTGTCCACAATCACCCATACGGAGTCCAATCTGTTGGACGTCGCCGGTAACCCCACTACGAAGTCCATAGCTATATTTTCCCATTTCCACTCTGGAATAGGTAGCGGGTTAAGCATTCCAGCCGGCTTCTGATGTTCCAACTTCACCCTCTGACACACTTCGCAGGCTGACACAAGCTGTGCAACTTCTTTCTTCATAGCTGGCCACCAATAAACCTTCTTCAGATCTTGATACATCTTGGTGGCTCCGGGGTGAACGCTGTATCTTGCATTATGAGCCTCTCTCATAATGTCTCCCTTTAGCCCTATGTCATCTGGTACACATAGTCTGCTCCCGTAGCGGAGGATCCCTTTGCTGTCGAATTTGAACTCACTATCTTTGCCTGACTGAACAGTCCTGGCAATCTTCACTAACTCTGGGTCCTCATGATGTTTCTGAGCCACCTGCTCCAGAAACACGGGTGCCACTCTCTTCTGGGCTATCAAAGCACCTGTACCAGACAACTCCAACTGTAGACCTTCCTCAATGAGCTTGTAAAACTCCTTCACCACTGGCCTCCTGTCTGCCGATATGTCGGATAAACTGCCGAGTGATTTCCGGCTTAAGGCGTCTGCCACAACATTCGCCTTACTCGGATGGTACTGAGTCTTGCAATTATAGTCACTCAGCAGCTCCACCCATCTTCTCTGTCTCAAGTTCAAATCTCTTTGACTCAGGATGTACTGCAGGCTCTTATGATCTGTGTAGATCTCACATTTTATCCCATAGAGGTAGTGCCTCCACATCTTGAGTGCAAAGATTACTGCTGCCATCTCCAGGTCATGTGTGGGGTAATTCAACTCGTGCTTCTTCAGCTGTCTAGAAGCATAAGCAATCACCCTATCATTCTGCATTAACACACAACCCAGTCCCACACGGGACGCATCACAGAAAATTGTGAAATCCTCATTGCTAGCTGGCAAAGCTAACACTGGTGCTGACGTTAACCTCTTCTTGAGCTCTTCGAAACTCTCTTCGCACTGGTCAGTCCACACAAACTTCTGATTCTTCCTGGTTAACCTAGTCAGAGGAGCTGCAATCTTTGAAAAGTCCTGAACGAACCTCCTGTAGTAACCTGCCAAACCCAAGAAACTCCTGATTTCTGTCACTGAAGTGGGTCTAGGCCAGTTAGCCACAGCTTCTACCTTCTTAGGGTCCACCTCTATTCCATTTTCTGACACTACATGCCCCAAGAATGAAATGCTCCTCAGCCAGAACTCACACTTAGAGAACTTGGCATACAAGCCATGTTCACTCAAAGTCTGCAAAACCAACCTCAGATGATGGGCATGCTCCTCTGCGTTCCTGGAATACACCAAGATATCATCTATGAAGACAATAACAAAGTGATCTAGGTATTGGCTAAACACTCTGTTCATGAGATCCATAAATGCTGCAGGGGCGTTGGTTAACCCGAACGGCATTACATGGAACTCAAAATGCCCATATCTGGTCCTGAAAGCTGTCTTTGGCACGTCTTCATCCCTTATCCTTAGCTGATGGTACCCCGATCTCAGATCTATTTTGGAGAAACAACCCGCTCCTGCAAGCTGGTCGAATAGATCGTCGATCCTTGGCAGAGGGTACCTGTTCTTGGTAGTGACTTTGTTCAACTGCCTGTAGTCGATACAAAGTCTAAGGGATCCATCCTTATTTTTCACAAACAAGACTGGAGCACCCCAAGGTGAGGTACTCGGTCGGATGAAGCCCTTTTCTACCAGCTCTTGCAACTGCTCTTTCAATTCCTTCAACTCGGCTGGGGCCATCCTGTAGGGAGGGATAGAGATCGGTCTAGTCCCAGACATCAACTCTATCTCGAACTCTATCTCCCTAGCAGGTGGTAAACCTAGAAGCTCGTCTGGAAAAACATCATGAAACTCTCTGACAACTGGCACCGAGGCTGGCTCCCTGACCTGTCTATCTAGCTCTCTCACATGAGCCAAATACCCCTGACATCCCTTCCTAAGCAACCTACGAGCCTGAAGAGTTGATATCAGACCTTTAGGTGTACCCCTCTTGTCTCCTCTGAAGACGACCTCTGACCCGTTCTGATCTCTGAACCTGACTACCTTGTCTCTGCAGTCCAAGGTAGCACCATGGGTAGATAGCCAATCCATCCCTAGAATGACGTCAAAGTCTGTCAAATCTAGAACCACAAGGTCGGCGGAGAGGCATCTTCCCTCAACAAAAACTGGACTGTACTGGCAGACTGACTTTGCCACTGACGGGTCACACTTGGGTCCACTGACCCATAGGGGACACTCTAACCCAGAGACTATCAGACCCAACCTCTCAACGGCTCTCGGAGCAATAAATGAATGAGATGCACCCGAGTCCATTAATGCATACACATCACACAAACATTAGCATCATATGGTTCATGTGGAAACACATGAACCCGCATCACATATATATCATTCAAATCATAGCATCAATGCACATGCATATAATCATGGCATTTCACATCATCATACAAGACAGGACTCAACATCCTATCCTAGTGGACATGATCTTCCTATTGTGCTTGACCATTCTAGAACATCTATGAGCCCGACACTCTAGGTCCGATCCTATGAACCTAGGGCTCTGATACCATTCTGAAATGACCCGAAAATCGGACCGCTACCGGCGCTAGGATCCAGGTCGGCTTAAGGCCGCCGGGACCCGTAGCAAGCCTGACATGCAACCTGTAAACCTGTTTAATCCCATACATGATCAACAACATACATAAAAATTAAAACTTTTCTTCCATTCATACACCAAACTCAACCTGTGCATAATCATAATCATAATCATGACCCCACTGTGGGATCTCATCAATGCCCTAATGGGCGATACATCATAAGTTGGGTTGGTTTACATAATCATCATAAAACAACTAAGATCATGTATTAAAAGGGATACCTTATACATAAAGTCAAGCACAATCTCTAATCCTCAATATCATTACATGACTAAAACTGTACTTTTACATAACATTAATACATTTATCATGTCCACACTATCTATTACATACACATGACTTCATTACTCTTGCGGACCTCCTGGTCTACCCTGTACCTGCAAACCTGGGGAATTTGGGAGAGGGGTGAGCTACTAGAGCCCAGTGAGCAGAATAATAAAACATTTAAACATATGATAACATGGAATGCATCACATCACAGCTAATCACATCAAGGATGAACTTGTCACCAATAGCCCTCTACATGGTCCAACTGTACCAGAACGTAGAATGGGTCCTGGTCTTTCTCTTACATAACATAGCATAACATAACAGTCCAACTGTGCCAGAACGTAGAATGGGTCCTGATCTTTCTCTTACATAGTGCCAGCGAACGTAGAATGGGTCCCACTGGCCTTACATTCCGTACCGTACATATCACATCGTCACATCATAGATCGACGGCTATGGATCATCCAACGTTCAATGCAACATATTCGTGAATTCTAATGCAAACAACCTAGTACATCTCATGACATTCATGATGCGTGAATCATGCTCAAGCCTTATAATTGATTTGCTTTAAAACGTAAAGGTTTATTCTACTCACCTCTGGATAGCTCTGACCAGACACTGGGGCAACAGACTCACTGCTGGGATCCTCGGTTCCTCGGGTCCAAACCTACGCAGGTGGACTCAAATGAGGGACCAAAACAACTAGAACATAACTCTAAACTACTCCCCAAAAACCCCCTAAAACATCATGAAACAATCATAGAAAAACATGCAAGAGAGGGCTGGACAGGGCACTTTCGGCGGCAGGTTCGGCGGCCGAAAGTCCCTCCAGAGCCGAAAGTCAGGCAGGTTCGGCGGAACCTTCGGCGGTCGAAACTCCCAGACAGGGACGAAACTCATGCATGTTCGACGGCACTTTCAGCGGCCGAAACTCCCAGACAGAGACGAAAGTCCTCTTTCGGGGGCAAGCTTCGACAGCCGAAGGCTGCCTCCACAAGCATGTTCGGCGGCCGAAAGTTCCTTCGGCTGCCGAACCTGGTTTCTCCCATAGTGGCAGAAACTCAGCTCTTCTATGCACATTAGCCTCCAAAACTTTCCAACCATGCATAAACCTATTCTACAACACTCATACACAAGCATACAAGCTCCTAGGGGCTTCAAACCATCAAAAACCCCAACTACAACACATCAAACAACTCACATTGCTCAAAACACATATAAAACCCATAAACCTAATCATAAGCTAAACATGCATTCTACCCCATAGATCTACTTGAAACTTACTTAAAACATGCAATGAGCTTAAGATCGGCTCTTACCTCGTGGAGATCGAAAGAGAAACAACCTAAACTCGGAGATGGGAGGGGTTGAGTTTCCTTGAACCTCAAAGCTCCAAAACTTGCTCAAAACTTGAAAATCTTCAAAACAAAGCAAAAACTCATGAAAATCTTGAAAGATCTGAAGGAAGGACTCAAAGATTGGTGAGGGACGGCGGAGAGCTCACCTTGGCTGACAATGGGGAGAAAAGCTCGCCCGTTTTCGGCTAAGGGACCCTTTTATAGTGGCTGGCAATGCCACGTTCGGGGGCCGAACGTGCCTTCGCATGCATGCCATGTTCGACGGCCGAACTTGAGGTTCGGCGGCCGAACCTAGACTTCCCTCACTTATGCCTTCGGGGGCCTAAGGCACACCCGAAATGCATGCATGTTCGGCTGCCGAACTTGAGGTTCGGCGGCCGAACCTGGGTTTTCCTCCAAGGTTGTTTTCATGCAAAAACTCATTTCCTTTTTACTTAAAACCATGAAATACATTAAAACATTTTATGAAAACATGTTTCTACCCTACTAGAGGCTTCCGACATCCGAGATTCCACCGGACGGTAGAAATTCCGATACTGGAGTCTAGCCGGGTATTACACTTAGTTTTTTCTTCGCCCTTATCAGGTCCTCCCGCAATAACATGTACAATTTCAGCCATTTCAAGAGATAGAGAAGGGAGATTCCTTTTTCAGAGAGAAAAGGAACAAGAGGCCGATTTTAATCCAAATGAACAGAGAGAATTCAATGGATTTTTTGGCATCGAAACTAAATGATATAGCTCGAAAAAAGAGCTGTGCTATGATTGGTTAGACCTACAAGAAAGAGAATGTGAGGTGGTAGGTGCCCACAGCAGCAACTTTGACGCTCAAGTCAGTATACTAATGAATGGAGTGAATGCAATAAATTGCTTAGGACCTGTGTAATACCCGGCTAGACTCCGGTATCGGAATTCCTACCGTCCGGTGGAATCTCGGATGTCGGAAGCCTCTAGTAGGGTAGAAACATGTTTTCATAAAATGTTTTAATGTATTCCATGGTTTTAAGTAAAAAGGAAATGAGTTTTTGCATGAAAACAACCTTGGAGGAAAACCCAGGTTCGGCCGCCGAACCTCAAGTTCGGCTGCCGAACATGCATGCATTTCGGGTGTGCCTTAGGCCCCCGAAGGCATAAGTGAGGGAAGTCCAGGTTCGGCCGCCGAACCTCATGTTCGGTCGCCGAACATGGCATGCATGCGGAGGCACGTTCGGCCCCCGAACGTGGCCTGGCCAGCCACTATAAAAGGGTCCCTTAGCCGAAAACGGGCGAGCTTTTCTCCCCATTGTCGGCCAAGGTGAACTCTCCGCCGTCCCTCACCAATCTTTGAGTTCTTCCTTCAGATCTTTCAAGATTTTCATGAGTTTTTGCTTTGTTTAGAAGATTTTCAAGTTTTGAGCAAGTTTTGGAGCTTTGAGGTTCAAGGAAACTCAACCCCTCCCATCTCCAAGTTTAGGTCGTCTCTCTCTCGATCTCCACGAGGTAAGAGCCGATCTTAAGCTCATTGCATGTTTTAAGTAAGTTTTGAGTAGATCTATGAGGTAGAATGCATGTTTAGCTTATGGTTAGGTTTATAAGTTTATGTTACGTTTTTGAGCAATGTGAGTTGTTTGATGTGTTGTAGATGGGGTTTTAGATAGTTTGAAGCCCCTAGGAGCTTGTATGCTTGTGTATGTGTGTTGTAGAATAGGTTTATGCATGATTGAAAAGTTTGAGAGGAAAATGTGCATGAGGAACCAAGTTTCTGCTCTTTGGCAGAAACCAGGTTCGGCAGCCGAAGGACTTTCGACCGCCGAACCTGCCTGGGAGGCAAGCCTTTCGGCTGCCGAAGCCTGCCCCCGAAAGGAGACTTTCGTCTCTGTCTGGGAGTTTCGGCCGCCGAAGGTGCCGCCGAACCTGCCTGGCTTTCGGCTCTGGAGGGACTTTCGGCCGCCGAACCTGCCGCCGAAAGTGCCCTGTCCAGCCTTCCTTTGCATGTTTTCCTATGATTGTTTCATGATGTTTTAGGGGGTTTTTGGGGAGTAGTTTAGAGTTATGTTCATGTATGTTTGGTCCCTCATTTGAGTCCACCTGTGTAGGTTCAGACCCGAGGAACCGAGGACCCCAGCAGTGAGTCTATCGCCCCAGTGTCTGGTCAGAGCTGTCCAGAGGTGAGTGGAATAACTCATTACGTTTTAAAGCAAATAATGGACATTTTAGCATGATTCACGCATCATGAATGCCATGAGATGTACTAGGTTGTTTGCATTAGAATTCACGAATATGTTGCATTGCATACTTTATTGTTGATTGATGTGGATGAACGTTGGATGATCTATAGCCCTCGATCTATGATGTGATGATGTGATATGTACAGTACGGAATGTAAGACCAGTGGGACCCTTTCTACGTTCGCTGGCACCATGTAAGAGAAAGACCAGGACCCATTCTATGTTCTGGCATAGTTGGACTGTTATGTTATGCTATGTTATGTAAGAGAAAGACCAGGACCCATTCTACGTTCTGGCACAGTTGGACTATGTAGAGGGCTATTGGTGACAAGTTCATCCTTGATGTGATTAGCTGTGATGTGATGCATTCCATGTTATAATATGTTTTAAATGTTTTATTATTCTGCTCACTGGGCTCTAGTAGCTCACCCCTCTCCCTAATCCCCCAGGTGTGAAGGTACAGGGTAGACCAGGAGGTCAGCAAGAGTATTGAAGTCGTGTCTATGTAATAGATAGTGTGGACATGATAAATTGTAAAATGATGTAAAGTTATGAATAGTAATGTATATAATGATATTGAGGATTAGAGGTTGTGCTTGACCCTATGTGTATGTTATCCCTTTTAATACATGATCTTAGATGTTTTATGATGTTTATGTAAACCAACTCAACATTTGTTATATCGCCCATCGGGGCATTGATGAGATCCCACAGAGGGGTCAATGTTTATGAGTATGACTATGTTCAGTGCATGCACAGGTTGAGTTTGGTGTATGAGAAAATGTATGAAAGAAAAGTTTTAATTTTTATGTATGTTCTTGATCATGTATGGGATTAAACAGGTTTACAGGTTGCATGTCAGGCTTGCTACGGGTCCCGGCGGCCTTAAGCCGACCTGGATCCTAGCGCCGATAGCGGTCCGATTTTCGGGTCGTTACAACCTGAGTAGTGTAAGAGAATAAGGTAGATTTGCCTCTGTGATTCTTCTCTTTTTATCTTATAAGATGGTGGAGATAAATATAGCATTTTCTGATAATTTGGTGAAGATGTGGCCGACTACCTGATAAGACATGTAACGACCCGAAAATCGGACCGCTACCGGCGCTAGGATCCAGGTCGGCTTAAGGCTGCCGGGACCCGTAGCAAGCCTGACATGCAACCTGTAAACCTGTTTAATCCCATACATGATCAACAACATACATAAAAATTTAAAACTTTTCTTTCATTCAAACACCAAACTCAACCTGTGCATGCACTATACGATATCATAATCATAACCATGATCCCTCTGTGGGATCTCAACAATGCCCCAATGGGCAATTACAACATATGTTGAGTTGGTCTACATAAACATCATAAAAGATCTAGGATCATGCATTAAAAGGGACACCTTACACATAGGTCAAGCACAACCTCTAATCCTCAATATCATTACATTACATAACTATTCATAACTTTACATTTTGTCATGTCCACATTCTATCTATTACATACAAATGATTTCAATACTCTTGCTGACCTCCTGGTCTACCCTGTACCTGCAAACCTGGGGAATTTGGGAAAGGGGTGAGCTACTGGAGCCCAGTGAGCAGAATCATAAAGCATTTAAAACACATGCTATCATGGAATGCATCACATCACAACTAATCATATCAAGGATGAACTTGTCACCATTTAGCCCTCTACATATTCCAATCATGCTATGGGCGTAGTGCAGGCCACACCTGGTCTTTCTCTTATACATAACATAACATACATAACCAATAGTGCCGGGGGCGTAGTGCAGGCCACATCTGGTCTTTCTCTTACATAGTGCCAGGGGCGTAGTGCAGGCCACACCTGGACTTCCATATCATATCATCACGTCATAACATATGAGGGCTAATGGATCATTCAACATTCATCCACATCAACAACATATTATGCAATGTAACATATTCGTGATTTCTAATGCAAACAACCTAAAATATCACATGGCATCCGTGATGCATGAACATGCTCAAAACTGATTTATTTACTTGAAACATAAAGAGTTATTCTACTCACCTCTGGCTAGCTCTGACACTGACTGAAGCAGCTGACTCACTGCTGAGGTCCTCGGTTCCTCGGGTCCGAACCTACACAGGTGGACTCAAATGAGGGACCAAACAACTAGTACATAACTCTAAAAACATCCCCCAAAAACCCTCTAAAACTCCTCAAAACATCCATGCAAAAACATGCAAAGGAAGGCTGGACAGGGCACTTTCGGCGGCAGGTTCGGCGGCCGAAAGTCCCTCCAGAGCCGAAAGTCAGGCAGGTTCGGCGGCACCTTCGGCGGCCGATACTCCGAGACAGAGGCGAAACTCATGCATGTTCGGCGGCACTTTCGGCGGCCGAAACTCCCAGACAGAGATGAAAGTCTCCTTTCGGGGGCAAGCTTCGGCAGCCGAAGGCTGCTTCCACAGGCATGTTCGGCGGCCGAAAGTTCCTTCGGCTGCCGAACTTGGTTTCTCCCTTAGTGGCAGAAACTCAGCTCTTCTATGCATATACGCCTCCCATTCCATCCAAACATGCATAAACCTATCCTACAACACACATACACAAGCATACAAGCTCCTAGGGGCTTCAAACTATCTAAAACCCCATCTACAACACATCAAACATGCATTTGCAAGCCACATTGTTCAAAAACACAACATAATCTCATAAACCTAACCATAAGCTAAACATGCATTCTACCCCATAGATCTTCACAAAACTCACTTAAAACATGCAATGAGCTTAAGATCGGCTCTTACCTCTTGAAGATTGAGAGAGAGACGACCTAATCTTGGAGATGGGAGATTTTCAACTTCCTTGGGTCTCCAAGCTCAAAACTTGCTCATAACTTGAAAATCTTCAAAACAAGATGAAAACTTGTGAAAATCGTGAAAGATTTGAAGGAAAAACTCAAAGATCGGTGAGAGACGGCGGAGAGCTCACCTTGGCCGAAAATGGGGAGAAAAGCTCGCCCATTTCGGCTAAGGGACCCTTTTATAGTGGCTGGCCAGGCCACGTTCGGGGGCCGAACGTGCCTCCGCATGCATGCCATGTTCGGCGGCCGAACTTGAGGTTCGGCGGCCGAACCTAGACTTCCCTCACTTATGCTTTCAGGGGCCTAAGGCACACCCGAACTGCCTGCATGTTCGGCGGCCGAACTTGAGGTTCGGCGGCCGAACCTGGGTTTTCCTCCAAGGTTGTTTTCATGCAAAAAACTCATTTCCATCTTGCTTTAAACCATAAAACACATTAAAACATTTTATAAAAACATGTTTCTACCCTACTAGAGGCTTCCGACATCCGAGATTCCACCGGACGGTAGGAATTCCGATACCGGAGTCTAGCCGGGTATTACATTCTCCCCCCCTTAAGAACATTCGTCCCCGAATGTTCCTCAACTAGCACATGCAAGGCATACAACATACCATACACATAAAACACATGAAACATATAAGAAACTAACCTTAGAAAAGATAAGGGTATTGCTGGAGCATGGACTCCCGTGTCTCTCAAGTGCATTCTTCCAAATTGTGGTGGTTCCACAGGACTTTCACCATCGGGATTTCCTTGTTTCTTAGCTTTCTGATCTGGGTGTACTGGCTGTTCAACATAGGTGAGATCCTCTTGGACCTCTACATCAGGCTCACTAAGAACCTTGCTCGGATCTGACACAAACTTCCTCAACATTGAAACATGGAAAACCGGATGGATTCTTTCCATTGAAGCAGGCAAATCTAGCTTGTACGACACATTCCCAATCTTTTGCAAGACTTCAAAGGGTCCGATGTATCGTGGGGCTAGTTTGCCTTTCTTCCCGAAGCGAACCACACCTTTCATAGGGGACACCTTGAGCAATACCAGATCCCCCTCCTGAAACTCTACCTGTCTTCTGCGGATATCTGCATAACTCTTCTGTCTGCTTGCAGCAGTCTTGATCCTTTCTCTGATTATGGGTACCACCCTGCTGGTAATCTCTACTAGCTCAGGCCCTGCCAAGGCTTTTTCTCCAACCTCTTCCCAGCAAACAGGTGATCTGCACTTCCTCCCATACAAAGCTTCATATGGAGCCATCCCGATGCTAGCATGATGGCTGTTATTGTAGGCAAACTCCACCAAGGGTAGATGCTGCCTCCAAGAACCGCCAAAGTCCAGCACACACATTCTAAGCATATCCTCTATGGTCTGGATGGTCCTTTCTGATTGTCCGTCCGTCTGTGGATGGAAAGCAGTGCTAAAATCCAACCTGGTACCCATGGTATTCTGCAGACTCCGCCAAAATCTGGAGGTGAACTGGGGCCCTCTATCCGACACTATTGAAACAAGAACCCCATGCAGCCTGACGATCTCATCAACATATACCTGCGCCAACTTGTCCACAGAATAGCCACTCCTGACAGGGATGAAGTGAGCAGATTTGGTGAGTCTGTCCACAATCACCCATACGGAGTCCAATCTGTTGGACGTCGCCGGTAACCCCACTACGAAGTCCATAGCTATATTTTCCCATTTCCACTCTGGAATAGGTAGCGGGTTAAGCATTCCAGCCGGCTTCTGATGTTCCAACTTCACCCTCTGACACACTTCGCAGGCTGACACAAGCTGTGCAACTTCTTTCTTCATAGCTGGCCACCAATAAACCTTCTTCAGATCTTGATACATCTTGGTGGCTCCGGGGTGAACGCTGTATCTTGCATTATGAGTCTCTCTCATAATGTCTCCCTTTAGCCCTATGTCATCTGGTACACATAGTCTGCTCCCGTAGCGGAGGATCCCTTTGCTGTCGAATCTGAACTCACTATCTTTGCCTGACTGAACAGTCCTGGCAATCTTCACTAACTCTGGGTCCTCATGCTGTTTTTGAGCCACCTGCTCCAGAAACACGAGTGCCACTCTCATCTGGGCTACCAAAGCACCTGTACCAGACAACTCCAACTGTAGACCTTCCTCAACGAGCTTGTAAAACTCCTTCACCACTGGCCTCCTCTCTGCTCATATGTGGGATAAACTGCCGAGTGATTTCCGGCTTAAGGCGTCTGCTACAACATTCGCCTTACCCGGATGGTACTGAATCTTGCAATCATAGTCACTCAGCAGCTCTACCCATCTCCTCTGTCTCAAATTCAAATCTCTTTGACTCAGGATGTACTGTAGGCTCTTATGATCCGTGAAGATCTCACATTTAACCCCATAGAGGTAGTGCCTCCACATCTTGAGTGCAAAGATTACTGCTGCCATCTCCAGGTCATGTGTGGGGTAATTCAACTCATGCTTCTTCAGCTGTCTAGAAGCATAAGCAATCACCCTTTCATTCTGCATTAACACACAACCTAGTCCCACACGGGACGCATCACAGAAAACTGTGAAATCCTCATTGTTAGCTGGCAAAGCTAACACCGGTGCTGACGTTAACCTCTTCTTAAGCTCTTCAAAACTCTCTTCGCACTGGTCGGTCCACACAAACTTCTAATTTTTCCTGGTTAGTCTGGTCAGAGGAGCTGCAATCTTTGAGAAGTCCTGAACGAACCTCCTGTAGTATCCTGCCAAACCCAAGAAACTTCTAATCTCTGTCACTGAAGTGGGTCTAGGCCAGTTAGCCACAGTTTCTGTCTTCTTGGGGTCCACCTCTATTCCATTTTCTGACACTACATGCCCCAAGAATGAAATGCTCCTCAGCCAGAACTCACACTTAGAGAACTTGGCATACAAGCCATGTTCCCTCAAGGTCTGCAGAACCATCCTCAGATGATGGGCATGCTCCTCTGCATTCCTGGAATACACTAAGATATCATCTATGAAGACAATAACGAAGTGATCCAGGTACTGGCTAAACACTCTGTTCATGAGATCCATGAATGCTGCAGGGGCATTGGTTAACCCGAACGGCATTACAAGGAACTCAAAATGCCCATATCTGGTCCTGAAAGCCATCTTTGGCACATCCTCATCTCTGATCCTCAGCTGATGGTACCCAGATCTCAGATCTATTTTGGAGAAACAACCCGCTCCTGCTAGCTGGTCGAATAGATCGTCGATCCTTGGCAAAGGGTACTTGTTCTTGGTAGTGACTTTGTTCAACTGCCTATAGTCGATACAAAGTCTAAGGGATCCATCCTTCTTTCTCATAAACAAGACTGGAGCACCCCAAGGTGAGGTACTCAGTCGGATGAAGCCCTTTTCTACCAGCTCTTGCAACTGTTCTTTCAACTCTTTCAATTCTACTGGTGCCATCCTGTAAGGAGGGATAGAGATCGGTCGAGTTCCAGGCATCAGTTCTATCTCGAACTCTATCTCCCTAGCAGGTGGTAAACCTGGCAGCTCGTCTGGGAACACATCCAAAAACTCTCTGACCACCGGCACCGAGGCGGGCTCTCTAACCTGACTGCTAAGCTCTCTCACATGAGCCAAATACCCCTGACATCCCCTCCTAAGCAACCTACGAGCCTGAAGAGCTGATATCAGACCTCTAGGTGTACCCCTCCTGTCTCCTCTGAAGACTACCTCTGACCCATCCTGACCTCTGAACCTGACTACCTTGTCCTTGCAGTCCAAGGTAGCACCATGGGTAGATAACCAGTCCATCCCTAGAATGACGTCAAAATCTGTCAAGTCTAGAACCACAAGGTCGGTGGACAAGCATCTTCCCTCAACAAACACAGGACTACACTGGCAGACTGACTTTGCCACTGATGGATCACACTTGGGTCCACTGACCCAGAGAGGACACTCTAACCTAGAGATCATCAACCCCAACCTCTCAACGGCTCTCGGAGCAATAAAAGAATGAGATGCACCAGGGTCCATCAAGGCATACACATCTGAACAACCAATGACTAAGTTACCTGCCACCACGGTGTTAGATGCATCTGCCTCCTGCTGTGTCATTGTGAAGATCCGCGCTGGAGCTGATGGACCTTCACCTCTGAAACCCACTGAAGAAGAGGCTGCCCCTCTCCCTCTACCTGTGCCACTGGCCTGAGTCGTGGCTGGAGCTGTTGGCTGCGCTACACTACCTAAAGCTGTTTGCTGGGACTGTGCCATCGAGGCTGCTCTTGGACATTCTCGAGACATATGCCCCTCCTGACCACATCTGTAACAGGCTGTCGTCCCAAACCGACATACTCCCCTGTGTGGCTTACCACACCTTGCACAAACTGCATTATCCGCACCAGAGCTTGAGCCACCTCCAAATCCCAGACTGGACTTAACCTTATTCCAAAACTTGTTCTTCTTCGACTTCCTAGGGCCTCTGTCCCACTTTTTACTACCTGAAGCTGCTGCATTCAGCGAAGAAGAGCCTGGGGTCTTAGAACCAGAAGGCTGTGCCACTGACTGCTTGACTTTCCCTTCGATGATAGCACTAGCCTCCATCCTCCTAGCCATATCCACTATGGCATGGAAGCTCTCCCTATCTGCGAACTGGATCAAGGAGGAATACCTAGAGTGAAGCTTCATGATATACCTCCTTGACTTCTTCTGGTCTGTGTCAAGAGTTTGCCCTGTAAACGGCAACAGCTCCAAGAACCTGTCGGTGTACTCCTCTACACTCATTTCCTCTGTCTGCCTTAACTGTTCAAACTCAATCATCTTCAATTCTCTTGAACTGTCAGGAAAAGCCCATCCTGCAAATTCATTTGCAAACTCCTCCCATGATAGGCTGTCCAACCTCGGGCTCACATAGTTCTTAAACCACTCACGGGCCTTTTTGCATTTTAATGTGAACCCAGCCATCTGAATGGCTCTATTGTCATCTGCCCCTATCTCATCTGTAATTGTTTTGACCCTCTCAAGGTACACAAAGGGGTCATCTCCGGTTTCAAACTGGGGAGCACCCAGCTTCATATAGTCGGTCATCTTGACCTTGCTCCCACTAGATGAGCTAGGCTTAGGCATATGGGTTGCTGGAACTGTGGGTTTTGCTAATGGTGGAGGAGGTGCAACATTTTCTGAGGTAGGGTTTGCTGGATTTGGATAGTAAGGTGGGGGTGGATACATTGGGTATTGTGAATATGGTGGGTAGTAAGGTGGGTATGGCATCTGTGTGGGATAAGGGATGAAGCTAGGGTAATCCGATGTACCTCCCATCGAATACCCGGGATTTTGTGAGAAGTGTGGGTAGTGGGGTGGCTGAACAAATCCCAAGGCCTGAGTGCCTCCTTGGGACTCTCCCATTCCCTCTTCTGACATGCTAACTCCCAGACTGCCATCCCTCCTCTGCTCTACATCCATATCATCCCCCATGTCTTCTGACCTTCCTCCCTGAACTGTTCCCCTCACTGATCTGCTTCTACCCAGATCCAGAGACCTTCTAGGGTCTCTTACTGCTCTTTCTCTGTTAGACCTACTAGACATTGCCCTAGGCAATGTAGGAGGACGGGCGCTCGTGCCCTCATCCTCAGGTGGCACTCCAGTCAATCGTGCAGATCAACGAGTTCCTCTCATCCTGTTTTCTGAAAAACAGTACACATCACATAAACGTTAGCATCATATGGTTCATGTGGGCACACATGAACCCGCATCACATACATATCATTCACACCATAGCATTAATGCACATGTATATAATCATGGCATTTCACATCATTATACAAGACAGGACTCCACATCCTATCCTAATGGACATGACCTTTCCTATTGTGCTTGACCTTCTATAACATCTATGAGCCCGACACTCTAGGTCCGACCATATGAATCTAGGGCTCTGATACCATTCTGTAACGACCTGAAAATCGGACCGCTACCGGCGCTAGGATCCAGGTCGGCTTAAGGCCGCCGGGACCCGTAGCAAGCCTGACATTTAACCTGTAAACCTGTTTAATCCCATACATGATCAACAACATACATAAAAATTTAAAACTTTTCTTTCATTCAAACACCAAACTCAACCTGTGCATGCACTATACGATATCATAATCATAACCATGATCCCTCTATGGGATCTCAACAATGCCCCAATGGGCAATTACAACATATGTTGAGTTGGTCTACATAAACATCATAAAAGATCTAGGATCATGCATTAGAAGGGATACCTTACACATAGGTCAAGCACAACCTCTAATCCTCAATATCATTACATTACATAACTATTTATAACTTTACATTTTGTCATGTCCACATTCTATCTATTACATACAAATGACTTCAATACTCTTGCTGACCTCCTGGTCTACCCTGTACCTGCAAACCTGGGGAATTTGGGAAAGGGGTGAGCTACTAGAGCCCAGTGAGCAGAATCATAAAGCATTTAAAACACATGCTATCATGGAATGCATCACATCACAACTAATCATATCAAGGATAAACTTGTCACCATTTAGCCCTCTACATATTCCAATCATGCCAGGGGCATAGTGCAAGCCACACCTGGTCTTTCTCTTATACATAACATAACATACATAACCAATAGTGTCGGGGGCGTAGTGCAGGCCACATCCGGTCTTTCTCTTACATAGTGCCAGGGGTATAGTGCAGGCCACACCTGGACTTCCATATCATATCATCACGTCATAACATATGAGGGCTAATGGATCATTCAACATTCATCCACATCAACAACATATTATGCAATGTAACATATTCGTGATTTCTAATGCAAACAACCTAAAATATCACATGGCATCCGTGATGCACGAACATGCTCAAAACTGATTTATTTACTTGAAACATAAAGAGTTATTCTACTCACCTCTGGCTAGCTCTGACACTGACTGAAGCAGCTGACTCACTGCTGAGGTCCTCGGTTCCTCAGGTCCGAACCTACACAGGTGGACTCAAATGAGGGACCAAACAACTAGTACATAACTCTAAAAACATCCCCCAAAAACCCTCTAAAACTCCTCAAAACATCCATGCAAAAACATGCAAAGGAAGGCTGGACAGGGCACTTTCGGCGGCAGGTTCGGCGGCCGAAAGTCCCTCCAGAGCCGAAAGTTAGGCAGGTTCGGCGGCACCTTCGGCGGCCGAAACTCCCAGACAGAGGCGAAACTCATGCATGTTCAGCGGCACTTTTGGCGGTCGAAACTCCCAGACAGAGACGAAAGTCTCCTTTCGGGGGCAAGCTTCGGCAGTCGAAGGCTGCTTCCACAAGCATGTTCGGCAGCCGAAAGTTCCTTCGGCTGCCGAACCTGGTTTCTCCCTTAGTGGCAGAAACTCAGCTCTTCTATGCATATACGCCTCCCATTCCATCCAAACATGCATAAACCTATCCTACAACACACATACACAAGCATACAAGCTCCTAGGGGCTTCAAACTATCTAAAACCCCATCTACAACACATCAAACATGCATTTGCAAGCCACATTGTTCAAAAACACAACATAATCTCATAAACCTAACCATAAGCTAAACATGCATTCTACCCCATAGATCTTCACAAAACTCACTTAAAACATGCAATGAGCTTAAGATCGGCTCTTACCTCTTGAAGATTGAGAGAGAGACGACCTAATCTTGGAGATGGGAGATTTTCAACTTCCTTGGGTCTCCAAGCTCAAAACTTGCTCATAACTTGAAAATCTTCAAAACAAGATGAAAACTTGTGAAAATCGTGAAAGATTTGAAGGAAAAACTCAAAGATCGGTGAGAGACGGCGGAGAGCTCACCTTGGCCGAAAATGGGGAGAAAAGCTTGCCTATTTCGGCTAAGGGACCCTTTTATAGTGGCTAGCCAGGCCACGTTCGGGGGCCGAACGTGCCTCCGCATGCATGCCATGTTCGGCGGCCGAACTTGAGGTTCGGCGGCCGAACCTGGACTTCCCTCACTTATGCTTTCGGGGGCCTAAGGCACACCCGAACTGCCTGCATGTTCGGCGGCCGAACTTGAGGTTCGGCGGCCGAACCTGGGTTTTCCTCCAAGGTTGTTTTCATGCAAAAACTCATTTCCTTTTCACTTAAAACCATGAAAAACATTAAAACATTTTATGAAAACATGTTTCTACCCGACTAGAGGCTTCCGACATCCGAGATTCCACCGGACGGTAGGAATTCCGATACCGGAGTCTAGTCGGGTATTACAAGACATATCGCCAGCCAATAGGTTTGTGATTCCGCGATTACAAACATATTGAGGATATGCTGGACTATGCCTTATTATGGTGACCTAATACTAAGACCCGTCCTATTTAGAGGGGGGCGAGTCTTGATAATAAACCTAGTGTTTGAGGTGTCCGAGTATTCCTTTCCTCAGGTGGGACTGCGTTTTTCACTTATCAAATCTTTGCTACATGGCCCTGTCTTGTGGTGAGAGCTCCTGACTTACTTTGGGCGATTGTTATGTACCATCAATATCCACAACTATACTATTATATAAGAACTATACCATACAATACTGTTGACCTCCTGAGCTAACTCTAGTCCTGCAAACCTGGGGTTAGGGGAAAGAGATAAGCTACAAGGACCTAGTGAGCATAAATATAATTATAAAATAGTTTAATAAAATATATGATCGTATGAATGCGTCACAACACAAAAAATTCACATCAAGATGGACTTATCACTAGTAACCGTCCAAAATTTCAATAATACCCAACCCATAAGGGGTGCTCCTCAGGACTTTCTGTTAAACATAACATATCCATAGTGCTAGGGGCGTAGAATGGGCAACCCTGGTCTTTCTCTTACATAATGCCAGGGGCATAGAATGGGCAACCCTAGTCTTTTCTGTAATATAATGTCAGGGGTGTAGAATGGGCAACCCTGGTCTTTCCATATTCGTCAACATATCATAGCATGGTCAAGAGCTAGTGGGTCATCCAATATCCATCCACAATAATAATTAATTGTGCAATACATCATATTTGTGAATTCTAATACAAAACAACCAAATCATATACACATGGCATTCGTGATGCATGAGTATGCTTAAAACATAAAAGTTCATTAAAATAATAGTTTAGTTTAGTTCTACTCACCTTTGGCTGATGCAAGCCTAGATCTAAAGCAGTTGTCTCACTGCTGGCCTCTATAGTCTCACAAGTCTGATCCTACATAGATGGACTTAAATGAGGGACCAAACATAATTTTTACAACTCTAAAAACTAACCTAAGGAACCCCTATAAACATAGAAGAAAATATGTGGGAAGCGAGCTGTAAATGGCTAGACTGACTTTAGGAGACAGGTTCAACGGCCTAAAGTCCCCATACATATCAGAAGGTTGAACCTTCGAAGGCAGGTTAGGAGGCCAAAAGGTAGCCTTCATAGGTAGGTTCGATGGTCAAACCTAGGTTCTTCTACAATGCAAAACCCGGTTCAATCTTAGCCAACAGCCTCAAAACGCTTCCAAACTTACATGCAATAGCTTAAAAACATTCCACAACAACCTTAGAGCCTCTAAGCAAGTAGAAGACTCCAAAAAAAAAAAAACCACATGCAAGCAATATAGCATGTCAGCATTCAAGATTCAAAACAAAATGGGAAAAACCCTTGCATGCATTCTCATTCCAGCAACTCAAACTACACACAACTCACATCTGGCTCAAAAGCAATGAGTTTTGAGAAAATCAAACTTACCTCTTGAAGGAAATACAACCACAACAATAAGGAAAGATTTTTGAAAAGAAGGGATGAGTTTCGAAGATCCCAAAAGCTAAAACTTTGAAAAATTAAACTTGGTTCTTCAAAACAAAGGTAAAACTCATGAATTTATAAAGGATTTATAGAAAACTGAGGCAAAATCATTAAGTGGTCTTAGGCTCACCTCTGCCCGGAAGAAGAGAGAAGAATTTCTCTCAAAATAGGGTTGGAGGCCTTTTATAGCTGTGTCTGCCAACGTGTGTTCAACGGTCAAACCTGAGAGGTTCGACGACCAAATCTTGATGATTTGAAAATTATTTTTTAAAAAAAATTATAAAATACGTAAAAATCATTTTATAAAAACACAGTTTACCCTTCTAAAGTTTTTAGTTTTGAGATTCTAAATTTCAATGGAGATTCCATCCAAAAGTTGGAATTCCGGCATCGAAGTTTAGTCGGGTATTACATTCTTCCCTCCTAAGAACATTCGTTCTCAAATGTTCAACCATACATGTAAACATATAGCATACATATCAAGAGAACACATAAAACCACCTAACAACTTACTTCGAAAGAGATAAGGGTACTGCCTAAACATCGACTCTTTAGTCTCCTAGGTACACTCTTCCATATTGTGGTGATTTTCATAAAATTTTGACCATCGCAATTTCCTTATTTCTCAGCATTCTAATATGTGTGTCCATGATCCGTACTGGCTACTTAACATAAGTGAGATCTCCTAGGATCTCTACATCAGGCTCACTAAGGACCTTGCCTGGATCTAACATGAATTTCCGTAACATAGAAGCATGGAAAACCAGATGGATTCTCTCTATGGAAGCAGGTAAATCTAACTTGTAAGATACATTTCCAATCCTTTGTAAGATTTTGAAGGGTATATATACCTTGGAGCTAGTTTACCTTTTTTCCAAAATGAATCACCCCTTTTATAGGAAACACCTTAAGCAATACCATATCTCCCTCCTGAAAGACAACTTACTTCCTAAGAATATTTGCATAGCTCTTATGCCTACTCATGATTCTTCCTGTAATGATTGGCACCACTCTGTTGGTGTTTTCTACCAATTCTAGGCCCTACTAAAGCCCTTTCTCCTACTTCTTCCCAACAAACAGGCGACCTGCACTACCTTCCATATAAAGCTTCATAAGGAGCTATCCCAATGCTAGCTTGGTAACTGTTATTGTAGGCAAATTTTTCCAGTAGTAGGTGTTGCCTCCAAGAACCACTAAAGTCTAGCACACACATCCTTAACATGTCTTTTATGGTTTGAATGGTCCTTTCTGACTGTCTATCAGTCTGTGGATGGAAAACATTGCTAAAATCTAACATTGTGCCCATAGCATCCTACAAACTCCACCAGAACCTGGAGGTAAACTGGAATCTCCTATCTGACACTATAGAAACTAGAGCCCCATGCAACTTGATGATTTCTTTCACGTAGATCTATACCAATTTTTTCATAGAGTAACTACTCCTAACAGGAATAAAGTGAGCAGATTTGGTCAATTTATCCACTATTACCCATATAGAGTCATGTCTATTGAACGTCACTAGTAACTCCACTACAAAATCCATTGCCACATTTTTCTATTTCCATTCTGGAATGGTAGTAGGATGAGCATTCTAGCTGACTTTTGATGTTCCAACTTCACCCTTTGACATACCTCACAAGCAGCCATAAACTAAGCCACTTCTCTCTTCATAAAAGGTCACCAATACACTTTCTTCAAATTTTGATACATCTTGGTGGATCCAAGGTAGACAATGTATCTGGCATTATAAGCCTCTATCATAATGTCTCCTTTCAAGCCTATGATGAATCCTTCTATTGTCAAACCTAAAGTCACCTTTCTTACCTTGCTGAATTGCTCCTGCTATTTTCACCAACTCTGGGTCCTTATGTTGTTTCTGTGCCACTTGTTCCATAAATAGAAGTGCCACTTTCATAAGTGTCACTTTCATTTGTGCCACCAAAGCACATGTACCAAAAAACTCTAGTTGTAAGCCTTCATTAATAAGCCTGTAAAACTCTTTCACCACTAGTCTCCTTTCCACTGAGATATGGAATAAACTACCAATTGATTTTCGGCTAAGAGCATCTTCCACTATTTTTGCTTTACCCGAATGATAATAGATTTTGCAACTGTAATCACTAAGCAATTCTACCCATCTCCTCTACCTTAAGTTCAACTCTCTCTGATGCAAGATGTATTACAAACATTTATGATCTATAAAAATCTCACATTTCACCCCATATAGGTAGTGCCTTCACATCTTGAGTGCAAAGATCACAACTGTTATCTCTAGATTGTGTGTAGGATAATTTAACTCGTGCTTCTTCAACTGTCTAAAGTATAAGCTATTACCCTATCATTTTGCATCAACACACAACTTAGTCCCATTCGGGAAGCATCACAAAACATAATGAAATCCTCATTACTTATAGGCAGGGCTAACACTAGTGCTGACGTCAACCTTCTCTTTAACTCTTAGAAACTCTCCTCACACTAATATGACAAGACAAACTTTTGATCCTTCTAGGTCATCCTGGTCATAGGAGTAGCTATTTTGGAGTTAGTAACCTGCCAAACCCAAAAAGCTTTTGATCGCTGTTACTGTAGTGGGTCTAGATCAGTTAACTACTCTTAAACCAGAACTCACATTTAGAGAACTTGGCATACAACCCGTATTCTTTCAAGGTCTGCAACACTCTCCCTAAATGATGGGCATGCTCCTCTGCATTTCTGAAATACACTAAGATATCGTCAATAAAGACAATAACAAAGTGATCTAGAAACTGTCTGAAAACTTTGTTCATAAGATCCATGAATGCTGCAAGGGCATTGGTCAGCCCGAACGACATTACTAGGAACTCAAAATGCCCATATCTGGTCCTGAAATTTATTTTAGGTACGTCTTCTCCTCTGATTCTTTACTGATGATACCCGAATCTTAAATCTATCTTAGAAAAAAAATCCAGCTCCTGCTAATTGGTCAAACAGATCATCGATCTTGGGTAAAGGATTCTTGTTCTTGATAGTGACTTTGTTCAACTGTCTATAGTCAATACAAAATCTTAGGGATCCATCCTTCTTTTTCACAAACAACACTAAAGCACCTCAGGCTGATTTACTAGGCCGGATGAAAACCTTATCTACCAACTCTTGCAATTATTCCTTTATCTCTTTCAACTCGACAGGTGCCATCCTGTAGGGATGAATAGAGATGGGTCTGGTTCCTAGTAATACTTTAATATCAAACTCTATTTCCCTATCAGGTGGTAAACCTAGTAGATCATCTAGAAAAACATCGAGAAAATCTCTAACCACAAGCATTGAAGCTGGTTCCCTAACTTGACAATCAAACTCTCTGACATAAGCAAAAAACCCATGACAACCCTCCTAAGCAACCTATGAGCCTATAAGGCAGATATCAAACCTCTAGGCATACTTGACTTGTCCCCTTGAAAGAAAACCTCTTATCCATCTTATTCTCTGAACCTAATTACCTTGCGACTACAGTCCAAGTGTAACGACCCGAAAATCCGGACTGCTACCGGCGCTAGGATCCAGGTCGGCATAAGGCCGCCGGGACCCGTAGCAAGCCTAACATTCATCCTGTAAACCTGTTTAATCCCATACATGATCAACACATACATAAAAATTTTGAACTTGTCCTTACATTCAGTCATTCTTTCATTCAATCACCAAACTCAACTTGTGCATGCACTAAACATAAACATAGTCATAAACATTAACTCCTCTTTGGAGTCTCATCATTGCCCCAATGGGGTAACATAACATGTATTGAGTTTGGTTTACATTAATCATCATTACACATCTAGGATCATGTACAAAAAGGGATTTACATCATACTATGGTCAAGCATAACTCTAACATCCATAAACATCGTTACATAACATTTCTATACTATACTTTTATATTACATCATATTCATGTCCACAACTATCTATTACATGCATCAAGACTCTACTCTTGCTGACCTCCTGGCCTACCCTGCACCTGCAAACCTGGGGGTTAAGGGAGAGGGGTGAGCTACTAGAGCCCAATGGGCAGAATAGTAAAACATATATTAACGTTCATGCTTTCATGAAATGCGTCACATCACAGACAATTCACATCAAGGGTGAACCTGTCACCAAATAGTCCCAGCATCATATCAGTGCCAAGCCGTAGAATGGGGTCCTGGTCTTCCTGTCATATCATAGCATTACTTACCATTGCCCCAGGGCCTCATCTGGCACCTGGTCTTTGCGTTCCATACCGTGCCAGGCCGTAGAATGGGGTCCTGGTCTTTCATACCGTGCCAGGCCGTAGAATGGGGTCCTGGTCTTTCCTCAGGGACTAATTGGATCATACAGCATTCACCCACATTTACAACCAAGAATACAGTGCAACATATTCGTGGATTCTAATGCAACAACCTATTATATCTCATGGCATTCGTGATGCATGAATCATGCTGAAACATTTATTATTTACTTTAAAACATAAAGAGTTATTCCACTCACCTCTGGTTAGCTCAGACCAGACACTGGAGCAGCTGACTCACTGCTGGGGTCCTCGGTTCCTCGGGTCCGAACCTACACAGGTGGACTCAAATGAGGGACCAAACATCTATGAACATGACTCTAAAAACATCCCCCAAAAACCCCCTAAAACACCTTAAAACAATCAAAGAATTCGTGCAAAGGAGGGCTGAACAGGGCACTTTCGGCGGCAGGTTCGGCGGCCGAAAGTCCCTCCAGAGCCGAAAGTCAGGCAGGTTCGGCGGCACCTTCGGCGGCCGAAACTCCCAGACAGAGACGAAAATCATGCATGTTCGGCGGCACTTTCGGCGGCCGAAACTGCCCTCCAGAGACGAAAGTCCTCTTTCGGGGGCAGGCTTCGGCAGCTGAAGGCTGCCTCCATAAGCGGGTTCGGCGGCCGAACCTGAGTTTCTCCAAAGTGGCAGAAACTCAACTCCAACATGCACAAACGCCTCCCAAACCTTTCAAACATGCATAAACCTGATCTACAACATGCATATTCAAGCATACAAGCTCCTAGGGGCTTCAACTATCTTAAACTCTAACTACAACACATCAAGCAACCACAAACATCATACATTGCTCAAAAACTTAACATAACCCATAAAACCAACCAAAACCTAAACATGCATTTCTACCCCATAGATCAACTTAAAACTTGCTTAAAACATACAATGAGCTCAAGATCGGCCCTTACCGCTTGAAGATCGAGAGGAAAAACGATCCTAGCTCAGAGATGGGAGAGATCGATTTCCTTGAACCTCCAAGCTCCAAAACTTGCTATATGCTCGAAAATCTTCAAAACAAAGTGAAAACCCGTGAAAATCATGAAAGATTTGAAGGAAGAAACTCAAAATCAGCGAGGGACGGCGGAGAGCTCACCTTGGCCGAAAATGGGGAGAAAACTCACCCATTTCGGCTAAGGGACCCCTATATAGGTGGCTGGCCAGGCCACTTTCGGGGGCCTAACGTGCCTCCGCATGCATGCCATGTTCGGCGGCTGAACATGAGGTTCGGCGGCCGAACCTGGACTTCCCTCACTTATGCCTTCGGGGGCCTAAAGCACTCCCGAAGTGCATGCATGTTCGGCGGCCGAACCTGAGTCTTCCTCTCAAGACTATTTTCATTCAAAACTTAATTTCTTTCTTGCTTAAAACTATAAAATACATTAAAACATTTTATGAAAACATGGTTTTACCCTTCTAGAGGTTTCCGACATCCGAGATTCCACCGGACGGTAGGAATTCCGATACTGGAGTCTAGCCGGGTATTACATTCTTCCCCCCTTAAGAACATTCATCCCCGAATGTTCACCAAACACAAAAGCATAGCAACAAACATGAACATACCTACAAAGCACATAAAACTTACCTTAGAAGAGATGAGGATATTGCTGGAGCATGGACTCCCGTGTCTCCCAGGTACACTCTTCGATGTTGTGGTGATTCCAAAGGACTTTCACCATCGGGATTTCCTTGTTCCTTAGCTTTCTGATCTGGGTGTCTAGGATTCGTACCGGCTGCTCAACATAGGTTAGATCCTCTTGGATCTCCACATTAGGCTCACTAAGGACCTTGCCCTGATCTGACACGAACTTTCTTAACATGGAAACATGGAAAACCGGATGGATTCTCTCCATTGAAGTAGGTAAATCTAGCTTATACGATATATTCCCAATCTTTTGCAAGATCTCAAAGGGTCCAATGTACCGTGGAGCTAGCTTACCTTTCTTCCCAAACCGAATCACCCCTTTCATTGGAGACACTTTGAGCAATACCAAATCTCCCTCCTGAAACTCTACTTGTCTTCTGCGGATGTCTGCATAACTCTTTTTCCTGCTTGCAGCAGTCTTGATCCTTTCTCTGATGATGGGCACCACCCTGCTGGTGATCTCTACTAGCTCAGGCCCTGCCAAGGCCTTTTCTCCTACTTCTTCCCAATAGACAGGCGACCTGCACTTCCTTCCATACAAAGCTTCATATGGGGCCATCCCTATGCTGGCATGATGACTGTTATTGTAGGCAAACTCCACTAAAGGTAGATGCTGCCTCCAAGAACCGCCAAAATCCAGCACACACATTCTGAGCATATCCTCTATTGTCTGGATGGTCCTCTCTGATTGTCCGTCCGTCTGAGGATGGAAAGCAGTGCTAAAATCCAACCTGGTACCCATAGCGTTCTGCAGACTCCACCAAAACCTGGAGGTGAACTGGAGCCCTCGATCTGACACTATTGAAACAGGAACCCCATGCAGCCTGATGATCTCATCAACATACACCTGCGCCAACTTGTCCACAGAATAGCCACTCCTGACAGGGATGAAGTGAGCAGATTTGGTGAGTCTGTCCACAATCACCCATATAGAGTCCAATCTGTTGGACGTTGCCGGTAACCCCACCACGAAGTCCATAGCTATATTCTCCCATTTCCACTCTGGAATAGGTAGTGGGTTAAGCATTCCAGCCGGCTTCTGATGTTCCAGCTTCACCCTCTGACACACTTCGTAGGCTGACACAAACTGTGCCACTTCTCTCTTCATAGCTGGCCACCAATAAACCTTCTTCAAATCTTGATACATCTTGGTGGCTCCAGGGTGAACGTTGTATCTGGCATTATGAGCCTCTCTCATAATGTCTCCCTTTAGCCCTACATCATCTGGTACACACAATCTGCTCCCATAGCGGAGGATCCCCTTACTGTCCAATCTGAACTCGCTATCTTTGCCTGACTGAACAGTCCTGGCAATCTTCACTAACTCTGGGTCCTCATGCTGTTTCTGAGCCACCTGCTCCAGAAACACGGGTGCTACTCTCATTTGGGCAATCAAAGCACTTGTACCAGACAACTCCAACTGTAGACCTTCATTCATGAGCTCCAAAAACTGCCTCACCACTGGCCTCCTCTCTACTGAAATATGGGACAAACTGCCAAGTGATTTCCGGCTTAAGGCGTCTGCTACCACATTCGCCTTACCCGGATGGTACTGGATCTTGCAATCATAATCACTGAGCAGTTCTACCCATCCTCTCTGCCTCAAATTCAAATCTCTTTGACTCAGGATGTTTTGTAGGCTCTTATGATCTGTGAAGATCTCACATTTAACCCCATAAAGGTAGTGCCTCCACATCTTGAGTGCAAAGATTACTGCTGCCATCTCTAGGTCATGTGTAGGGTAATTCAACTCGTGCTTCTTCAGCTGCCTAGAAGCATAAGCAATCACCCTTTCATTCTGCATTAGCACACAACCCAGTCCCACACGGGATGCATCACAATACACTGAGAAGTCTTCATTACTAGATGGCAGAGCTAACACTGGTGCTGAAGTCAACCTCTTCTTTAGCTCCTCAAAGCTCTCCTCACACTGGTCGGTCCACACAAACCTCTGGTTCTTCTTAGTTAGTCTGGTCATGGGAGCTGCAATCTTAGAAAAGTCCTGAACGAACCTCCTGTAGTAACCTGCTAAACCCAAGAAGCTCTTGATCTCTGTCACTGTAGTGGGTCTAGGCCAGTTTGCTACAGCTTCCACTTTCTTGGGGTCTGCCTCGATTCCATTTTCTGACACCACATGCCCCAAGAATGAAATGCTCCTCAGCCAGAACTCACAATTGGAGAACTTGGCATACAAGCTATGTTCCCTCAAGGTTTGCAAAACCAACCTCAAATGATGGGCATGTTCCTCTGCATTCCTGGAATACACTAAAATATCATCTATGAAGACAATAACAAAGTGATCCAGGTATTGACTAAACACTCTGTTCATGAGATCCATGAATGCTGCAGGGGCATTGGTTAACCCGAACGACATCACAAGGAACTCATAATGCCCATATCTGGTCCTGAAGGCTGTCTTCGGCACATCCTCTTCTCTTATTCTTAGCTGATGGTACCCCGATCTCAGATCTATTTTGGAGAAACAACCTGCTCCGACTAGCTGGTCGAATAGATCGTCGATCCTCGGCAACGGGTACTTATTCTTGGTAGTGACCTTGTTCAACTGCCTGTAGTCGATACAAAGTCTAAGGGATCCATCTTTCTTTTTCACAAATAGCACTGGAGCACCCCAAGGTGAGGTACTCGGTCGGATGAATCCTCTATCTACCAGTTCTTGCAACTGTTCTTTTAACTCTTTCAATTCTGCTGGTGCCATCCTGTAGGGAGGGATAGAAATCGGTCTGGTTCCAGGCATCAATTCTATCTCGAACTCTATCTCCCTAGCAGGTGGTAAACCTGGCAGCTCGTCTGGGAAAACGTTTAAGAACTCACTGACCACGGGCACTGAGGCGGGCTCTCTGACATGACTATCCAGCTCCCTCACATGAGCCAGAAAACCCTGACAACCCCTCTTGAGTAGCCTACGAGCCTGAAGGGCTGATATCAAACCTCTAGGTGTACTCTCCCTGTCTCCTCTGAAGACAACCTCTGACCCATCCTGACATCTGAACCTGACTACCTTGTCTCTATAATCCAAGGTAGCACCATGGGTAGATAGCCAATCCATCCCTAGAATGACGTCAAAATCTGTCAAGTCTAGAACCACAAGGTCGGTAGAAAGGCATCTTCCCTCTACAAAAACTGGACTATACTGGCAGACTGACTCTGCCACTGACGGGTCACACTTGGGTCCACTGACCCATAGGGGACACTCTAACCTAGAGACCATCAATCCTAATCTCTTGACGGCCCTCAGAGCAATGAAAGAATGAGATGCACCAGGGTCCAATAACGCATACACATCTGAACAACCAATGATGAGATTACCTGACACCACGGTGTTGGATGTGTTTGCCTCCTGCTGAGTCATGGTGAAGATCCGTGCTGGAGCTGACGGACCCTCACCCCTGAAACCCGCTGAAGAAGAGGCTGCCCCTCTTCCTCTACCTCTGCCACTAGCCTGAGTCGTGGCTGGAGCTACTGGCTGCGCCACACTGCCTGAAGCTGTCTGCTGAGACTGTGCCCCAAAGGCTGCCCTAGGACACTCCCGAGCCATGTGGCCCTCTTGCCCACATCTGAAACAGGCTATCGTCCCAGCCCGGCAGACTCCCTTGTGTGGCTTACCACACCTTGCACATACTGCATTATCTACACCAGAGCTTGAGCCACTCCCTAATCTCATACCTGACTTGATCTTGCTCCAGAACTTGTTCTTCTTAGATTTGGCTTTACCCCATCTCTTACTGCCTGAACTGAGAGAAGAAGGGTCTAACTTTCCCCCACCTGGGGTCTTGGAACCAGAAGGCTGTGCCACTGATTGCTTGACTTTCCCCTCGATTATTGCACTGGCCTCCATCCTTCGAGCCATATCCACTATGGCATGGAAACTCTCCCTCTCTGCTGACTGAATCAAGGAGGAATACCTGGAATGGAGCCTCATGATATACCTCCTTGACTTCCTCTGATCTGTGTCCAGATTTTTCCCAACATACGGCAACAGCTCCAAGAATCTGTCTGTATACTCATCCACGCTCATCTCATCTGTCTGCCTCAACTGCTCAAACTCAATCATTTTCAGCTCCCTGGAACTGTCAGGGAAAGCCCATCCTGCAAACTCATTTGCAAACTCCTCCCATGATAGGCTGTCCACCCTCGGGTTCACATAATTCTTAAACCACTCTCGGGCCTTTTTGCATTTTAATGTGAACCCAGCCATCTGGATGGCTCTACTGTCATCAGCTCCTATCTCATCTGTAATTGTCTTGACCCTCTCAAGGTACACAAACGGGTCATCACCGGTTTCAAACTGGGGAGCACCCAGCTTCATGTAGTCGATCATCTTGACCTTGCTCCCACCAGATGAGCTAGGCTTAGGCATTTGGGTTTCTGGGACAGTAGGTGCTGCTAGTGGTGGAGGAGGTGCAGCATCCCCTGGGGTAGGGTTTGTTGTACTTGGATAGAAAGATGGGGGTGGGTACATAGGGTACTGTGAGTACGGTGGGTAGAAAGGTGGGTATGGCATCTGAGAGTGATAAGGGTTAAAACTAGGGTAATCCGATGTACCTCCCATCGAATACCCGGGATGGTGCGAAAAGGGTGGGTAATAAGGTGGCTGAACAAATCCCGAGGCCTGAGTGCCTCCTTGGGACTCTCCCATTCCCTCTTCCAACATACTTACTCCAAGACTGCCATCCCTCCTCTGATCCACATCCATCTGATCCCCCACATCCTCTGACATATCCCCTTGTACTGTTCCCCTCACTGATCTGCTTCTACCCAGATCCAAAGACCTTCTAGGGTCTCTTACTACTCTTTCTCTGATGGACCTACTAGACATTGCCCTAGGCAATGCAGGAGGATGGGCATCCATGCCCTCGTCCTGGGGTGGTACTCTAGTCAATCGTGCAGATCGACGAGTTCCTCTCATCCCGCTTACTGAAAAACAGTACACATCACATAAACATTAGCATCAAATGGTTCATGTGCAAACACATGAACCCGCATCACATACATCACATACATAGCATATCATTAATGCACATACATAGAATCATGGCATTTCACATCATCAATCAAGACAGGACTCTTTATCCTATCCTAGTGGACATGATCTTCCCATTGTGCTTGACCTTCTAAAACATCTATGAGCCCGACACTCTAGGTCCGACCATATGAACCTAGGGCTCTGATACCATTCTGTAACGACCCGAAAATTCAGACCGCTACCAGCGCTAGGATCCAGGTCGGCATAAGGCCGCCGGGACCCATAGCAAGCCTAACATTCATCCTGTAAACCTGTTTAATCCCATACATGATCAACACATACATAAAAATTTTGAACTTGTCCTTACATTCAGTCATTCTTTCATTCAATCACCAAACTCAACCTGTGCATGCACTAAACATAAACATAGTCATAAACATTAACTCCTCTTTGGAGTCTCATCATTGCCCCAATGGGGTGACATAACATGTATTGAGTTTGGTTTACATTAATCATCATTACACATCTAGGATCATGTACAAAAAGGGATTTACATCATACTATGGTCAAGCACAACTCTAACATCCATAAACATCGTTACATAACATTTCTATACTATACTTTTACATTACATCGTATTCATGTCCACAACTATCTATTACATGCATCAAGACTCTACTCTTGCTGACCTCCTAGCCTACCCTGCACCTGCAAACCTGGGGGTTAAGGGAGAGGGGTGAGCTACTAGAGCCCAGTGAGCAGAATAGTAAAACATATATTAACGTTCATGCTTTCATGAAATGCGTCACATCACAGACAATTCACATCAAGGGTGAACCTGTCACCAAATAGTCCCAGTATCATATCCGTGCCAGGCCGTAGAATGGGGTCCTGGTCTTCCTGTCATATCATAGCATTACTTACCATTGCCCCAAGGCCTCATCTGGCACCTGGTCTTTGCGTTCCATACCATGCCAGGCCGTAGAATGAGGTCCTGGTCTTTCATACCGTGCCAGGCCGTAGAATGGGGTCCTGGTCTTTCCTCAGGGACTAATTGGATCATATAGCATTCACCCACATTTACAACCAAGAATGCAGTGCAACATATTCGTGGATTCTAATGCAACAACCTATTATATCTCATGGCATTCGTGATGCATGAATCATGCTGAAACATTTATTATTTACTTTAAAACATAAAGAGTTATTCCACTCACCTCTAGTTAGCTCAGACCAGACACTGGAGCAGCTGACTCACTGCTGGGGTCCTCGATTCCTCGGGTCCGAACCTACACAGGTGGACTCAAATGAGGGACCAAACATCTATGAACATGACTCTAAAAACATCCCCCAAAAACCCCCTAAAACACCTTAAAACGATCAAAGAATTCATGCAAAGGAGGGCTGAACAGGGCACTTTCGGCGGCAGGTTCGGCGGCCGAAAGTCCCTCCAGAGCCGAAAGTCAGGCAGGTTCGGCGGCACCTTCGGCGGCCGAAACTCCCAGACAGAGACGAAGCTCATGCATGTTCGGCGGCACTTTTGGCGGCCGAAACTGCCCTCTAGAGACGAAAGTCCTCTTTCGGGGGCAGGCTTCGGCAGCCGAAGGCTGCCTCCACAAGCGGGTTCGGCGGCCGAAAGTCCATTCGGCGGCCGAACCTGAGTTTCTCCAAAGTGGCAGAAACTCAACTCCAACATGCACAAACGCCTCCCAAACCTTTCAAACATGCATAAACCTGATCTACAACATGCATATTCAAGCATACAAGCTCCTAGGGGCTTCAACTATCTTAAACCCCAACTACAACACATCAAGCAACCACAAACATCATACATTGCTCAAAAACTTAACATAACCCATAAAACCAACCAAAACCTAAACATGCATTTCTACCCCATAGATCAACTTAAAACTTGCTTAAAACATACAATGAGCTCAAGATCGGCCCTTACCTCTTGAAGATCGAGAGGAAAAATGATCCTAGCTCGGAGATGGGAGAGATCGAGTTCCTTGAACCTCCAAGCTCCAAAACTTGCTATATGCTCAAAAATCTTCAAAACAAAGTGAAAACCCGTGAAAATCATGAAAGATTTGAAGGAAGAAACTCAAAATCGGCGAGGGATGGTGGAGAGCTCACCTTGGCCGAAAATGGGGAGAAAACTCACCCATTTCGGCTAAGGGACCCCTTTATAGGTGGCTGGCCAGGCCACTTTCGGGGGCCTAACGTGCCTCCGCATGCATGCCATGTTCGGCGACCGAACATGAGGTTCGGCGGCCGAACCTGGACTTCCCTCACTTATGCCTTCGGGGGCCTAAAGCACTCCCGAAGTGCATGCATGTTCGGCGGCCGAACTTGAGGTTCGGCGGTCGAACCTGAGTCTTCCTCTCAAGACCATTTTCATTCAAAACTTAATTTCTTTCTTGCTTAAAACCATAAAATACATTAAAACATTTTATGAAAACATGGTTTTACCCTTCTAGAGGTTTCCGACATCCGAGATTCCACCGGACGGTAGGAATTCCGATACCGGAGTCTAGCCGGGTATTACACCAAGAAAGCACCATGAGTAGAGAGTCGACTGGAATGACGTCAAAATCAATAAATTCTAGAACCACAAGGTCGACTGGAAGGCACCTGTCCTCAACTATACTGGACTGAACTGATAGACTAACTCTGTCACAAACGAATCATACTTGGGTTCACCGACCCAAAGGAGACACTCTAGCTTAGAAGCTATCAAACCCAAAATGTCTACGATCTTTGGAGAAACAAAAGAGTGAGAGGCACCAGGATCCATAAAAACATACACGTCAAAACACCCAATAATGAGTTTACCTAATACCATGGTGTTTGATGTGTTGGCTTCCTACTATATCATGGTGAAGATCCGTGCTGGTGCGAAAGGACCTTCTCCTTGGGAATCTGCGGAAGAAGAGGCCATTCCTCTTCCTCTACCTGGCCCTCTGCCCTGAGACATGGCTAAAGCTGTCGGCTAAGCCACATTGCCAGAAGCCATCTACTGGGACTGTGCAATCTTAGCTGCATTGGGACACTCACATGCCATGTGTCCCTCTTGTGAATATATGTAACAAGCTGTAGTCCCAAACCGACAAAGCCCTTTGTGTGGCTTACCATATCTTACACATCCAGAGCTATCTGAACCAGAACTTGAACCACTGCCCATTCCCATACTAGACTTTCAACCTATTCCAGAACTTGTTCTTCTTAGCCTTATTAGTGCACCTATTCTACTTTCTACTTTGTGAGGCAGCTGCACTTAGAGAAGAGAGATCAAATTTTCCTGTACTCGAGGCCTTAGAACCCGATGATTGTGCCACTTGTTGCTTCATTATTCTTTAAATTATGGCACTAGCCTCTATCTTTCTAGTTGCATCCACTATAGTGTGAAAACTCTCTCTCTCTCTCTCTGCAACCAAGATCAGGGAGGAATACCTAGAGTGGAGTCTCATGGTATACTTTCTAGCCTTCTTGTGGTTAGTGTCATAAGCCTGACCCATATATTGGAGCAACTCCAGAAACTTGTTCGTATATTCATGTACACTCATCTCTTTTAATAAAAAAGATTTTTCGCTAAACATGATTTATTAAGTTTTGGTATTATCAAAATCAAGCTCTTTCAAGACTTATGGGGTCAATAATCTCCCTTTTTTTATGATGACAAAACTTAACAATTTACATTAGAAAATAACAAAAAATATAAAACAAGTATGTACTGAGATGAATCAAGAATGAACAAGGCAATTACCAAGGCTCCCCTCAACACATGCACAAAATATATATAATTACTATCAGATAAAAAAAAATTTCATGTAGGTATATCAAAGTAGATGACAATATCAAAAACAAATATTAACATATCAAGGCACATCAAAGCACATTAAGAGAACAATTATGACCATGATCAGATTTTTTTTCCATTTTTATCATCAGCAAAAAGGAAACAGGAGTCTAAAAGAGATTTGTTCAAAAAGATCATTCAAAAAATTAAAAAGAGATTATTCCAAAAACAATATTAAAAATAGGTAAGAGATTAGATATTCATTGGCTTGTCCTTACTTCCTGGTTCACTGGGTTTGGCAATCTTTATTCTCAAACCATGGCGGCCACTTCTTTGAAGTTGAATTTTTAGGGATTCACCGTGAGAATTGGAAGAAGAGCTATCAGTTGGGTCAGATGAATTTTTTATTTTTGAATTGCTCTTTGAAAACTTGAATGGGCTCCATATCAGACTGAGATGAAGGATTGCTAAACTGAGGCCTTGGAAGAATTGGGTGCACTAACTTCCAGGCAGTTAATTTGGAGAATCTCCTTGTAGAAATAGGTGCAATAATAGGAGCATTAGAAGGCTTTTGTGCAGAGGATGTAGGTGCTTGATCACCTGATTTGTTTGTGTTTTGAGGCTCTTTAGGTGAAATGGGTTGGCTTTTAGATGACTTGTCCTTTGGTGAGACTTTAGATAATGGTTGGATTATTTGAAGTGGAGATGGTTGGGAGAAAGGTTCATTATTGGTGGGTTGTTGGGGTTGTGTAGATGACCCTGTAGAAGAGTCCACTCCAAATGATCTTGAGAACCCAAAGTTCACTTTGGAACCTCCAACTCTATCAGAAAATAACTTCTCTAGAATTATGTCTATTTTCTTTTCAACCATTTCAATTATGTGAGACAAAAGAATCACAGAACTACTTCTATCTTGAGCTATAGACTGTGCAGCTTGGAGGTATCACTCAAGATGTCACCCACCGTGTTCAATGTCTTTTGAATGTTTCTCATCATATTGAAAGTGTTTTTGGAGACTTTAACTTTTTCACCAAGATTTGTTCTCATATCCTCCGAATTTCTAAAACTGAAACTAGATAAAGAGTCTTCTGCTTCTTTTTCCTTTCCTCTACTTGTTTTCTCTTTCTTTTATTTCTTTTCTTCTTTTCCATTATATGTCTCTTTTATTACCAAAGTCTGAGAACCTTTCTTTTCCTTTGTGAGATTTACTTTCATCTTTTTTAAAAAGTAGAGTTAAGAACATTCCATAAGGTAGGCTTCTCATTGATGTGTTTTTAAGGATTTCCTTGTAGATCAAATAAGCTAGATTCAACTTTTGTTTGGTCAAGAGATGCCATAAAATGCACCAATCAAGTTTATTGAAGTATGTATGACTTTCTGTTCTAGGACACAAGTAGTAGATGATAAAACTGTGCAGAATGCGAATTTGCTGGGGTAGGATGAGGTATTTGTAAGCGAATTTGCTGGGGTAAGGACGAGGTATTTGTTCTTTCTTTTAATAGGTTGCTACTGGGTACTAGAGTATCTATAAAAATTGATTCATCATAATCCCTCAGTGTCTTAATTGACCCAATATTGTTTCCCTCATTTTTACACCAAAAGTAGAGGCAAGCAAATCGATAGAAATTTCATAATCCTGACCTTTAATTTTCACTCTAAAAGTGTTATTTTTCTCAGTTTCTTTCAGAGATTCATAAAACTCTTCAATCGAATCAGAGTAATATTCCTCATTTATTTTCATAAAGATTTCCCAATCTTGGAATACAAACAGCTTTAATAACTTGAAACCTAGATTCAAGACGGAAAACCATTGGATGTACCTTGGTATGAAGATGTTTCTCTTGACATGCGGTGGCTTTTCCTTTGTCTTCATCTTCTTTGCAACTGGTTGTGAAATGGTGATCTCGCTACTTCTTTTCTTAAACTTTGAAATTGAAATCTGCTCTTCTATTGATTTTTAGTTGCTGAATCTTCAACAGCTTTTTCTTTCAGTTTTTGGTTGGCAGCATGTTTAATCCTTACCATTTTGTGAAAAGAAGATGGAAGAGAGATGAACTTGAAATTTTTGAAAAGAGTGAAAAGAGAATATCTAAAACAGATAAGATAAAAACACATTTGAAAATTGTTGTGTTTTTAAAGAGGTAAAAACAGAGAGGGAAAAACTCCGGTCATTTTCACTTCCTATGTTCAAAAAGCATTTTGAGAAGTGAGCTTCCAAAAAATTAGCTAGTGGAATTAATGGATTAACCAGCATGAAGGAAGATTTTAGGTCTGCTCATAGGATTGGATTTGAAAGGAGGTGTCAGAAGATTATGTAATTAGAGAACTGATTTGAAAAATATTTCAGAAAGGTTTTTTCTTTTTCCGCTTAAACATGAAATGAGGAAAAGGACAAAAATACCCTTATTCTAGAAGATTTGATTTTAAAGACTCATAAGTTAAAATCGTCTTTTAGAGAATCAGAAAAAACACTGCGTTTTGTTTAAACTCAGAATGCATTGTTTCATTAAATCAATTGAGCACATAGCTATAAAGATCAAACTTCGTCGTTTTGAGCATATATAATGAAAACAATACTTGAAAATTGATAGAATTTTAGCAATCTGATTATAAATAAACATTAGCTAGAAATGGGAAGATTTAAAAACAAAAATCTAAAAATAAAATGAATGACAAAGTCAGAGCAAAGAATATGGTCATGATCTATTCAGAGCAGCTAACAAATTTCATTTATTCAATTCATTCAATATCTATCATTCCTAGTTCTCTTTTGATTCTATAAAAAACTTCCTCACTTAAAGATTTAGTAAAGATATCAGCAAACTGTATTTCTGTTAGAATAAATTCTAGTTCGATATCACCATTTTGCACATGATCTCTTATTAAGTGATGTCTGATTTCTATGCGTTTTGTCCTTAAATGCTGGATTGGATTTTTAGTTAGTTTGATAACAATGGCATTGTCATATTTTATGGGTACATGATAAACTTTTATACTATAGTCATTAAGATGTTGCTTCATCCAAAGGATTTGAGCAGCACAGCTTTCTGCTACTATATACTCAGCCTCAACTGTGGATAAAGATACAAAAGTTTGTTTCTTACTAAATCAAGAGACTAAGACATAACTGTAATACCCGGCTAGACCCCGGCATCGGAATTCCTACCTTCCGGCGGAATCTTTATTGGAATCCAGAATTTCTCGAATGTCGGAGCCTTCTAGAAGGGTAAAATAAAGGTTTTCTAAAATGTTTTTATATGCTTTTATGGTTTTAATGAAGAAAGAAATTTAGTTTTGAAAGAAAAGACCAAGGAGGGAAAAGCCATGTTCGGCCGCCGAACATTGTGTTCTTGCGGAAGCACCTTTGGCCCCCGAAGGTGGTCTGGCCAGCCACCTATAAAAGGCCCATTGTCCGAAATGGGTGAGTTTTCTCTCTCTATTTTCGGGCATAGGTGAGATTTCACCCTCCCATGGTGATTTTTGTGTTTTCCTTCAATCCCTTCAAGTTCTTGATGAGTTTTTACCTTGTTATGAAGATTTTTGAGCTAAGATCAAAGTTTTAAAGCTTGGAGACCCCTAGAGCTCGATTTCTCCCAATCTCCAAGTTTGGATCACATCTCCTCTCAATCTTCAAGAGGTAAGTGTAGATCCATGCCTTTTATGATGTTTTAAGTGAGTTTTAAGAAGGGGTTAAGGGTTTTGATGCATGTTTATAGTAGATGTAAAATGTTAGGGTTTATGCTAGTTAAATGATAAATGTATGTTTATGTAATGCTATGTTGATGTTTGTTGGGGTTTAGGCTAGTTTTAAGTACCTATATGCTTGAATAAGTGTTTATGCATGTTTTAGAATAGTTGAATGCATGTTGGGAAGTTGGGATGGCTAAATGTGGGATGGCAGAATCGGGTTCTGCCACCTAGGAGGATCCAGGTTCGGCTGCCGAACCTACCAGAGGAGGCAGTTTTGGCCGCCTAAGCTCGCCCCCAAAAGTTTGGACTTTCGGCTCTGGAGGGGAGTTTCGGCCGCTAAACCTGCCCCCGAAGGTTTGGACTTTCGGATCTAGAGGCAGTTTCGGCCGCCGAACCTGCCCCCGAAAGTGCCTGACTTTCAGATCTGGAGGGACCTTCGGCTGCCGAACCTGCCGTCGAAAGTCCCCTGCCCAGCCTTCCTTTGCCTGATTTTCTATGCATGTTTTATGGTATTTTAGGGGGTTTTTGGGGAGTTGTTTCGAGTCATGTTAGAGTATGTTTGGTCCCTCATTTGAGTCCACTTGTGTAGGATCGAACCTGAGGAACTGGGGTGATCAGCAGTGAAATAGCTGGTTCAGAGTTAGTTTAGAGTCAGCCAGATGTGAGTAGAACACAACTCTTTTTATTTCAAAGCAATTACACTTTTAAGCATGTTCATGCATCATGAATGCCATGTATGTAATAGGTTGTATTGCATTAGAATTCACGAATATGACGCATTGCATAATATGATGTTGATGTGGATGGATGTTGGATGACCCATTGGCCCTTGATATGATATGATATGATATGATACGGTATGAAAGTCCAGGTCGAGGCTCATTCTACGCCCCTGGCATAGAGTAAGAGAAAGTCCAGGTCGAGGCCCATTCTACGCCCCTGGCACACATGGATATGTTATATTATGATATGTTAAGCGAGAGTCCTGAGGAGCTCCCGTTGTGGGTCGGGCACATTGGATTATGTAGAGGGCTATTGGTGACAAGTTCATCCTTGATGTGATTTGTTTGTGATGTGTTGCATTTCATGAAAGCATATGTTTAATAAACTGTTTTTACTGTTCTGCTCACTGGGCTTTAGTAGCTCACCCCTTTCCCCTAACCCCCAGGTTTGCAGGGTCAGAGATAGCTCTGGAGGTCAGCTAGAGGCTGGTTTATGCTATGTAATAGTCTAGTAGTGGACATGTATTATGATGTATTATATTGTATTGAGGATTAATATTGTGCTTTGCCCTAATGTTGGTTGTAAATCCCTGTTGTACATGATCTTTATGAGATGTTTTTAATGATGTTATTTGATGAACCAAGCTTGATATATGAAATGTGGACCCAACTAGAGCATTTGATGAGGGCTCTAGTATGGGGTTTTATGTTTACAGTTATGGTGCATACACAGGTCAAGCTTGGTATATGCAAAGTTTAAAGTTTTTATGAAAATGTATGATCATGTATGGGATTTTATCAGATGTACAGGATGTATGATGGGCTTGCTACAGGTTCCGGCGACCTTAAGTCGATCTGAATTCTAGCGCCGGTAGCGGTCCGGTTTCTGGGTCATTACAATAACCAAGGAACTGACAGGTTCCAGAAGTATTTTTTCTATCTATTCTATTTCCAGCAAAATCAGAATCACTATATCCAACAAGATTGAAATTTTCGCACTTAGGATATCAGAGACCAACTTATGGTGTGTTTATCAGATATCTAAAATTTCTTTTAATAGCAATCAGATGAGATTTTTAGGACTAGAATAAAATCTAACACATAAGCACACACTAAAATGAATATCAGGTTTGGATGCAGTAAAATAGAGAAGAGAACCAATCATACCTCTATATAATTTTTTATTTACTTCTTTACTTTTTTCTTCTCTGTCCAATTTGATATTTGAATTTATTAGAGTCTCAATTCCTTTTATCTCATTCATCTTAAATTTCTTTAGCATAACTTTGATGTATTTCTATTGATTTATGAAGATTCCATCAGCTACTTGTTTCATTTGTAGTCCAAGGAAGAATGTAAGTTTTTCCATTAGACTCATATCAAATTCACTCTACATAAACTTAGAGAAATTCTTAAACAAAGAATCATTAGTAGTACCAAAAATTATATCATCAACATAAATTTAGACAACCAAAATATCATTCTTTTGAATTTTTCTAAACAAAGTTATATATATTTTTCCTCTTGTAAAATCATTTCTTAATAAATTTTTCTAAACAAAATATCATTCTTTTGAATTTTTCTAAACAAAGTTATATATACTTTTCCTCTTGTAAAATTATTTTTTAATAAAAATTTGCTCAATCTTTCATACTAAGCTTAGGGATGGCAACGGATCGGGTATTTTCGAGTACCCGATCCGACCGAACCCTAATAGAACGGATTTGGGTAGTTATAATCGAGTTTGGGACGGGTTCGGATTTTAAAAATAATACCCGTTGCGGGTTCGGATCGGATTCGGGTTTTATGTATAGGGTACCCACCACCCGAACCCGTTTATATAAATAATTAATTTAATATAAAAAATATATTTTATAATAATATTTATAAATTTTTTTATATATTTTTATTTAAAAATTTAAATTTAAATATTCTTTAGAAATATTAGATTTTTTAAATAAAAATTATTAATGAGAAATATTTTTTATATAAATTATTAATTAAAATATATAAAATTAAACGGGTTCGGGTTTTATTCGGGTAATAATAATCGGATTTGGTACGGATTCGGATAGTTTAAATTAATTTTTAATCGGGTTCGGAACGGATTCGGATATTACTAATATAAATCGGGTTCGGGTTCGGGTAGTTTAATTTTCGCGGGTACCCTACCCGTTTACATCCCTAACTAAGCTCTAGGAGCTTGTTTCAAACCATAAAGAGCTTTTAAAAGTTTAAAAACATAATTTGGATAAATTGGATCTTTAAAACCTGAGGGTTGAGCTAAATAAACCTTTTCATCTATGTAACAATTTAAAAATGCACTTTTAATATCCATCTAAAATAGCATAAAGTTTTTAAAGCATGCAAAAGCACAAAGAATCCTAATAGTTTCAATTTTAGCAACCAGAGCAAAGATTTCATTAAAATCTATTCCTTCCTCTTGATTGTATCCTTAAGCTACTAATGTAGCTTTATTTCTAACTACATTTCCATTTTGTTTCGAAAAATTCATTTAATGCCAATGATAAATTGATTTTTAGGTTTTGAAACAAGTTTCTAAATATTATTTCTTTCAAACTGATTCAGTTCTTCTTGCATTGCAAGAATTCAACTTTTATCATTTTGAGCTTCTTCAAAATATTTTGGTTCTAATTTTAAAATAAAAACAATATTACCGAAATATCTTCTCAATTGACTTCTTGTCATCATTCTTTGATCTGGACTGTCAATGATATCTTATTTTGAATGATATTTGTGATATTCCCAATCTTGTGGAAGATTCTTATGAACTTGATCATTAATTTGCAAATCTTCTACATTTAGTTATTGTTCTTCACTTCTTTCATCAATTGGAATTTCTCTATGATTAGCTTAAGCTTCGGCAATTTGTTCATCTACTGTTTTCTCATCTATTTTCTGTTCGCTAAAAATCTGCTCAAAATCAACTTCACATAAATCTTTCTTTTGCACAACAGGATTAGATTCATCAAATACCACATTGATAGATTCTTCAACAATCAAAACTTTTTCTATTAAAGATTCTATAAACTTTGCTTGTAGAAGAATATCTAAAAAAAATATCTACAAAACCCTTTCCATCAAACTTACCAAGATGTTATTTGTTGTTTAAAATATAACGTTTTGCATCCAAAGACATAAAAATATAAAATGTTCAGTTTTTTACCTTTTTATAATTTATAAGGTGTTTTCTTTATAAATGATCTAATGGTGATTCTATTAACAATATAGCATAATGTATTAATAGCTTTAGCCCAAAAATATTTTGGAATGTGATTTTCATTTAACATAACCGCTAGTCATTTCTTGTAAGTTTCTATTTTTTTGTTCAATTACTCCATTTTGTTGTGGAGTTCTTGGAGCAGAAAAATAATGGAATATGTCATGATTTGAACAAAATATGTTAAACATGCGATTTTCAAATTCTTTTCCAAGATCACTTCTCAAAGATGTAATGTAATAGCCTCTTTCATTTTGAGCACATTTACAAAAATTTTCAAAAACATTAAAGGTTTTATATTTATGTGCCAAGAAGAAATTCTAAAAAAACCTTGAATAATCATCAATAATAACAAAAGCATATGATTTTTACCAAGGCTTTAGGAGTTATTGGTCCAAATAGATCAAGATGCAATAACTCTAGAAGTCTTGATATTGAAACTTCATTTTTTTATTTAAAAGAGACTCTGATTTGTTTTTCCATTGAGGATGCTTTACATAGATGATCTTTTTCAAAATTCAGTTTTGATAAACCTCTAACAATATATTTTTTTGAAAGCTTTGAAATTAGATGCATACTTGCATGACCCAACTTTCAATGTCATAACCAGCTGTTATCATCAAAACTAGCAAAACATTTCTCTTCACTATTTTTAAAACATTCAAGATCAAACATATAAACATTATCTATTCTTGATGCTATAAAAAAGGCATTATCAATCATATCAAAAATTTCACAATGTGATAGAAATGTTACCTTAAATCCTTTGTCACAAAGTTGACTTGCACTTAGTAGATTATATTTTAAACTTTGAACAAGTGCCACATTTTCGATACATGATTTTAATCCAATTGTTTTATTTCTAATAATCTGTGCTCTTCCTTTATCTCTAATTTTACAAATCCTTTTGATTTCATGACGAGCTTACTGAATAAGGTTGTCTCCAGTCATGTGACGTGAGTATCCACTATCAATATGCCATTTATTTGTTTTCTCTTTATGCTTTAGACAGACCTCAATTTCTTCTTCTTTTAAAGGTTTAGTAGCTTATTTTTCAAGAGCCATATAGCATAGATTAACTACATTATTTTCGTTTGAGTCATCGTTGGAACTTTCATTAGTTGCATCCTAAACAGCAGCCATAGCCTTCTTTCCTTTATCTTCCTTTTTTGTCTTTTTGCTTTTTGGACAGTTAGGTCTGATGTGACCAAGCTTGTTATACTCATAGCAGATAACTTCTTTTGGGTCTTTGTGAGGATATGATTGAGAGTCATCTTTTGGTCCATACTTTTTTATAAATATTTTGTATTTGTTTCTACCTTTTTTGAAAGCTCTTCTAAGTTTTTTTTGCTAACATAGCTATTTCTTCATCACTGGATAAGTTAGAGGACTCACTTATATCTATCTTTAAGGCAATATACTTATTTTTGCCATCTGTCAGCTTTTCTAATTTCAAAGCTATACCTTTCTTGCCTTTTTCTTTCTCTGTGATCTCCTTTTTGAACATCATTTCATTGACAATTAATAATCTAATCAACTCATTATGAGTGTACCTTGTAAAGTCTATTGTATCAAAGATGACTGTGATTTTTGCTTTCCAACATTTTGGCAGTGATCTCAAAATTTTCTTTACCATCCAGCTTCTTCAAAACTTTTGCTAAGAGCTTTTAGAAGATTCATTAGATCAGTAAACCTAGTACACATTTCAACAATAGTTTCGCTTGGTTTTATCTCAAACATTTCAAAGTCACGAATCAACAAGTTTACTTTTGATTTCTTCACTTGATTTGTGCCTTTATAAGTCACTTCAAGCTTGTCCCATACTTCTTTAGCAGACTCATAACATGAAACATGATTATATTCAATTACATTTAATGCACAATGAAGTATGTTTAAGGTTTTAGCATTTGCAGATATCTTTTTCCAATCAGCATCAATATATTCTTTCTCAGTCTTCTCTCTAATTCCTCCTATAACTAAAGGAATTTCAGGGCCTTTAATAATTCTTTGCTAAGCTTCTATATCAATATATTGTATAAAATTTTTCATTCTAACTTTTGAAAAAGAGTAATTTGTGCCATTAAAAAGAGTAGTTGTGTGATTGAATAGCCTTCGGCTAAAGGTACAGGCATGCCAGCAGAATTAGAAGAACCAGCCATTCTAGGATCTCTCTAAGATATTTGAACCTTAAGCAAGAAAGCTAAGCTTTGATACCAATTTGTTGTCTCAAGAGAAGTGACCAAGAGGGGAGTGAATGAGTCACTTTGCCAATTTTTTAGCTCTTGCTCATAACTTAAATGAAAAATTGTGGCTATTAATTCTGAGAGTAAAAAGGTAATGAATTCGATTAGGTTTTTCAAATGTTTTCTTGAAAGATTTTGAAAAGCACTTAACAACAAATACACCAGATTCAACAAATGCAACTAAATAAAAGCAGAGCTCAAAATAGCAAGCTAATTTTATCAAACTCTTATCAACAGTAGTTTTAACTTGCAAACAAATATCTCAAATTAATAAGGAAAACTTAAAAATAAAGATATAAGGGAGAAAAAGTTCAAACACAGAGATTTTATAGTGGTTCGGTAAACTTAGCCTAGTCCACTCTCTCAAGGTCCTTCCTTGAGTCTTCATTCTACTAAAACTCTTTTAGCAGACAAGAGAACAACCATACAAACAACAAGCTTCCCAGGTGCTTGTTGACCTTTACACGTTTGATTCACACTTAAACTCTCACTTAAATTTCAACAGGTGCTTAGGACCTTTATCAAGTGACCACACATTTGATCAACCTTATATAAGTTTTGATTTCAGAAGAAAAACACTCTCAATAACTCTTATCAGATACAAACAGAAATACTATTAAGATGAGAGAGAGAAGATTTATCAATAAAGATCAAATGTGAGAATGAAAACCTTTTAATACAGATGCTCTTAGGGACTCAGTGCTTTCATTACTCATTTATGAAGAGATTTAATCTCTTAAATAGATTTTTGAAAAACTTTTCTTTCTTAATTTCAAAGATTGTTTAATGGTAATAATTTTGAAAAAAACTAGTTGTTAAACCGTTTGAAATTCGCGCAGACTCAAATCAGTTAGTTTCGCAGTCTGAAAGTAGTTAACTAAAATAAGTATAGACATAAATTAGATATCTAAATTTAAACTGTTTTTAAAATTAGATGTCTAATTTTAGCATTTCGGAATAGTTTTAAAAAAAATTTTAAAACATTTTCTTTGCTTTTCAAGAAATGAAATAAGATGGATAATTTCATCATTGGCATATCAACTCACTCACTCTTTTACAATAAATTATAAAGACACTTTTTTTTTTTTTTTTTTCTTTGATTCATCTTATATTGCCATACGAGATATTTTTCATTCTGATTGTAGAGAATTTTCTTGGGTCTTTGATGCTTTCCGGATATTCTTCTTTTAATATAAAAAATTGGTTAGATAAACATGATTTATTAAGTTTTAGTATCATCAAAATCAAAATGTTTATGGATTCAACAAGAACCATAGGAGGAGCCTGCTACTTCTAGAAGCTAGTGTGATTGTTTTTAGAGCACACAAGAAAAAAGACAGTTGAAAAAATAAATAATTTTAGCACATAAATTGTATATTTGAATTAAAGTTACACTAAAAATAAATAATTAAATAATAATAGTAATTAATATGATTTTTTTACTAAATATTGATAATTTTTCATAATAATTTTTGCTGTGTCGTTGTTTACTTTAACGATTATTATCTTTCGTCATTATTATTTTTTAATGACTAAATATTTTCATTGTAAATAAATTTTTACGCTAATGTTAATGATTATTTAAAAAATTTAATGATCATATTATCTTTCGTTAATTATAATTATTTTTGAATGGTCAATTATTTTCATTGTTAACAAATATTAACAACAATATAAATAAGTGTTATACTTGAAATTATGGTTATTTAATTCAAATTTAACAATTATAGTATCTCTTGTTAATGGTTATTATTTTTTAACAACCAAATAGTTTTGTCGTTAATAAATATTAACGACAATATTGCCAGTCATTATATTTGAAATAATGGTCACGTTATTCAAATTTAACGATTATAATCAGTAATGATAATAATAATAATCATTAATTGTGTACTTTTAACAACCAATTTCATGTCCTTGTTATTAATAATAATGACTGTTAATATGACACTATTGTTAAAAGTTTTAATCAGGGAACATTTAACAACAAGAAGTTATTCTTGACAAGTAACGATTAATTTTCAATTTTTAACAAGAAGTTTTTTTCTCGTTATAAAACATTTTTCTTGTAGTGGGTGAGCTTAATTTTTTTCATTTCCACCAAATCTAGTTTTTCACCAAATCATTTTCTTTATTCAATCAAAGTTTATTCCTAGATCAAGAGTAAGAAAATCAGATAAATTAAAAGATTTGAAGAAGGAAAAGTTAGGGTTCCATATTGCCAAAACTTGAAAGCCAAAGAAACTTCAAAAGAAAAGAATTTTGCAAAAAGGTTTAGTGTTTGCTTGATTTTTTATTTGTTCTTGAATTTCTTAAAATTATATTGCTCATGAAAGGTTTTAATAAGGTTAATAGCCATTTAAGTGTGAAATTTAACTTAGCATATTGAAGTCTTGCATGAGCAGCTTGTGATTTTTAACCTGTATCTTGTTGTGTAGGTGTCCAAATGAAGTGACTTATAAACCAAATGAAAGTAAGATAATATGAGAAAATATTCATGAAGAAATTAAATTATGATTCAAAATATTAGTTGATGTAAAATTTGAGTAAAACTAAAACTGGTGGAGAGTAGTACATCGAGAATAGGCTGTGATTTCTAGATTCTAACTAATTTTATACTCAATTAAATAAGGTGAGACCGGTGAAAAACTAACAATAAGACATAGGCCTAAAATTTTATAAGAGAATGCAAAGCTCAAATCTATATGAAATAGTGTGCACAACTTAATTTTTGTAAGATTAGAAAACTGGTAACCTAGAATGGATTGATACTAATAACTTTGAGTACCTGCAAAGAAAAAGTCATAAGTTGATATAGGATGACCAGAATTGTATGAATCATATCTTATTGGAACGCTAAGACAAAGATAAAATCTTATTGAAACACTAAGACAAAGATAAACATTGTTCATAAGAAGGCTAAGTTTAATTTCTTTCATAACATGTTTGAAAATTTGAGACAAAATTGGACAGAATGCAGCCTCTCTTCAAATACATTGCACAAAAATTGGCATGCTTACTTGATTAGCAGAAATTATACATGTGTTTGCTTTACTTGCCAACTAAACTTATTGTGTATTATGAGATGAGTAAAACTTACCATTCTATACTTATTAGTGATATGAAATGCAAAGCCGAAATGCTTTGAAACACTATTTGGAATGCCAAGTCAACAAAATTGTGCACTTTTACTATCTTGTTATCATTGACATATGATATATATACTTGAAAAATGACTTGAATAGCTTCAAATGGCATGTGGACTTGCTTTAAATAATTTAAAACATTGAACTAAAGATACTTGCTCCAGTAAACTTAGTAGGAATTGGGGAAGTTCGCAGTACTGCTACCGTTACATAATCCATATTTGAGGTTACATATTAGGTACCTCATAGACATGACCACAGAGCCTTATTATCATAGTTTCAGGTTTTGAACTTATTGTTTTGCATCCTTTGCCTACCGTTGTAATACTTTATCTACTTAGTCAAATTATGCTATGTGTTTATAAGGGCAACAAAAAGAACTAGGCCTAGTTCCTTTGCCTAAAGTCGACTGAAAGTAGAAGTCGGACTAAGACATCTTCAAGTGCAAGTGGAAGATTCGGGTTGCCATTTGTATCCCATTGTATCTGAAGAACTTTACAGAAATGTATGAATTGATGGAATTCATTGATTGAAAAAGATAACATACATGGTCATATATTTATACACTATACATGATGATGATGATAATGTTCTAACGGTATTTGTAACGACTCGAAAATCGGACCGCTACCGGCGCTAGGATCCAGGTCGGCTTAATGCCGCCGGGACCCGTAGTAAGCCTAACATACATCCTGAAAACCTGCTTAATCCCATACATGATCAACAATATACATAGAAATTAAAACTTTTCTTTCATTTATACACCAAACTCAACATGTGCATGCACTGAACATAAACATGATCATAGCTATGACCCCTCTGTGGGATCTCATCAATGCCCAAATGGGCGATACATCATAAGTTGAGTTGGTTTACATAAACATCTGAGATCATGTAATAAAAGGGATACCTTATACATAAAGTCAAGCACAACCTCTAATCCTCAATATCATTACACATAACATGACTATTCAACTTTACATCATCGTACAATTTATCATGTCCACTTCCTATCTATTACAAATACATGACTTTACTCTCCTTGACTTCTCTGTCTAGCCCGTACCTGCAAGCCTGGGGGTTAAGGGAGAGGGGTGAGCTACAAGAGCCCAGTGAGTAGAATAATGAAAAACAACATTTAAAATCTCATGCCATCATGTAATGCAACACATCACAACAAATCACATCTCGGATGGTATTGTCACCAATAGTCCTCTGCATTCCAAAGTGTCGGGACGTAGAATGGGTCAATCGGTCTTTCTCTTAACATAACATAACATAGCATTCCAATGTGCTAGGGATGTAGAATGGGTATAACCTGGACTTTCTATTACATCGTGCCAGGGACGTAGAATAGGTACAACCTGGACTTCCATACCGTATCATGCCGTAACATCATCATATCATATGAGGACTAAAGGATCATCCAATAACCAATCCACATCAACATCATAAATGCAATGCAACATATTCGTGAATTCTAATTCAAATAACCTAATTCATCACATGGCATTCATGATGCATGAACATGCTCAAAACTTTATAATTTATTTGCTTTCAATCGTAAAGGTTTGTTCTACTCACCTCTTGGCTAGCTCTGACAATGACTGAAGCAGCTGACTCACTGCTGGGGTCCTCGGTTCCTCAGGTCCGAACCTACACAGATGGACTCAAATGAGGGACCAAACAACTAGAACATAATTCTAAAAACATCCCCCAAAAACCCCCTGAAATACCTCAAAACAATCATGCAAAAACATGCAAAGGAAGGCTGAACAGGGCACTTTCGGCGGCAGGTTCGGCGGCCGAAAGTCCCTCTAGAGCCGAAAGTCAGGCAGGTTCGGCGGCACCTTCAGCGGTCGAAACTCCCAGACAGAGACGAAAGTCTCCTTTCGGGGGCAGGCTTCGGCAGTCGAAAGGCTTACCTCCCCAGCCATGTTCGGCGGCCGAAAGTCCTTCGGCTGCTGAACCTGGTTTCTGCCAAAGGGCAGAAACTTGGCTCCTCTTGCCTCCAATGCCTTCCAAACCTTCTAAACATGCATAAACCTATTCTACAACATACATACTCAAGCATACAAGCTCCTAGGGGCTTCAAACTATCTTAAACCCCATCTACAACACATCAAACATGCATTGGCAAGCCACATTGTTCAAAAACACAACATAAACTCATAACCCTAACTATAAGCTAAACATGCATTCTACCCCATAGATCTTCATAAAACTTACTTAAAACATGGAATGAGTTCAAGATCGGCCCTTACCTATTGAAGATCGAGAGAGGGACGACCAAAACTTGGAGATGGGAGATTTTCAACTTCCTTGGGTCTCCAAGCTCAAAACTTGCTCAAAACTTGAAAATCTTCAAAATAAGGTGAAAACTAGTGAAAATTGTGAAAGATTTGAAGGAAAGGACTCAAGATTTGTGAGGGATGGCGGAGAGCTCACCCTGGCCGACAATGGGGAGAAAAGCTCGCCCGTTTTCGGCTAAGGGACCCTTTTATAGTGGCTGGCCAGGCCACGTTCGGGGGCCGAACGTGCCTCCGCATGCATGCCATGTTCGGCGGCCAAACTTGAGGTTCGGCGGCCGAACCTGGGCTTTCCTCACTTATGCCTTCGGGGGCCTAAGGCACACCTGAAATACATGCATGTTCGGCGGCCGAACTTGAGGTTCAGCGGCCGAACCTGGGTTTTCCTCCAAGGTTGTTTTCATGTAAAAAAAAACTCATTTCCATCTTGCTTTAAACCATAAAACACATTAAAACATTTTATGAAAACATGGTTTTACCCTTCTAGTGGTTTCCGACATTCGAGATTTCACCGGACGGTAGGAATCCCGATACCGGAGTCTAGCCGGGTATTACATTCTCCCCCCCTTAAGAACATTCATCCCCGAATGTTCCTCAACTAGCACATAGCATGGCATACACATATCATACATACGAAGCACATAAAACTCACAAGGAACTAACCTCAAAAAAGATAAGGGTATTGCTGGAGCATGGACTCCCGTGTCTCCCAAGTGCATTCTTCCATATTGTGGTGGTTCCACAGGACTTTCACCATCGGGATTTCCTTGTTCCTTAGCTTTCTGATCTGGGTGTCTATGATCCGTACTGGCTGTTCAACATAGGTGAGATCTTCTTGGATCTCTACATCAGGCTCACTAAGAACCTTACTCGGATCTGACACGAACTTCCTTAACATGGAAACATGGAAAACCGGATGGATTCTTTCCATTAAAGTAGGCAAATCTAGCTTGTACGAAACATTCCCAATCTTCTGCAAGATTTCAAAGGGTTCGATGTATCGTGGGGCTAGTTTACCTTTCTTCCCAAAACGAACCACTCCTTTCATAGGAGACACCTTGAGCAATACCAGGTCCCCCTTCTGAAACTCTACTTGACGTCTGCGGATGTCTGCATAACTCTTCTGTCTGCTTGCAGCAGTCTTGATCCTTTCCCTGATTATGGGTACCACCCTGCTGGTAATATCTACTAACTCAGGCCCTGCCAAGGCCTTCTCTCCAACTTCCTCCCAGCAAACAGGTGACCTGCACTTCCTTCCATATAAAGCTTCATATGGAGCCATCCCGATACTAGCATGATGCCTGTTATTGTAGGCAAACTCCACCAAAGGTAGATGCTGCCTCCAAGAACCGCCAAAATCCAGCACACACATTCTGAGCATATCCTTGATAGTCTGGATGGTCCTTTCGGACTGTCCGTCCGTTTGGGGATGGAAGGCAGTACTGAAATCCAACTTGGTACCCATGGCATTCTGCAGACTCCGCCAAAACCTGGAGGTGAACTGGGGCCCTCTATCAGACACTATTGAAATAGGAACCCCATGCAGCCTGACGATCTCATCTACATACACCTGTGCCAACTTGTCCACAGAATAGCCACTCTTGACAGGGATGAAGTGAGCAGATTTGGTGAGTCTGTCCACAATCACCCATATGGAGTCCAATCTATTGGACGTCGCCGGTAACCCCACTACGAAGTCCATAGCTATATTCTCCCATTTCCACTCTGGAATAGGTAGCGGGTTAAGCATTCCAGCCGGCTTCTGATGTTCCAGTTTCACCCTCTGACACACTTCGCAGGCTGACACAAACTGTGCCACTTCTTTCTTCATCGCTGGCCACCAATAAACTTTCTTCAGATCTTGATACATCTTGGTGGCTCCGGGGTGAACGCTGTATCTTGCATTATGAGCTTCCCTCATAATGTCTCCTTTTAGCCCTATGTCATCTGGTACACAAAGTCTACTCCCATAGCGGAGGATCCCCTTACTGTCAAATCTGAACTCACTGTCCTTGCCTGACTGAACAGTCCTGGCAATCTTCACTAACTCTGGGTCCTCATGCTGTTTCTGAGCCACTTGCTCCAGAAACACAAGTGTCACTCTCATCTGGGCCACTAAAGCACCTGTACCAGACAACTCCAACTGTAGACCTTCATCAATGAGCTTGTAAAACTCCTTCACCACTGGTCTCCTCTCTGCCATAATGTGGGATAGACTGCCTAGTGACTTCCGGCTTAGGGCGTCTGCCACGACATTCGCCTTACCCGGATGATACTGAATCTTGCAATCATAGTCACTCAGCAGCTCTACCCATCTTCTCTGTCTCAAGTTCAAATCTCTTTGACTCAGGATGTACTGCAGGCTTTTATGATCTGTAAAGATTTCACATTTTACCCCATAGAGGTAGTGCCTCCACATCTTGAGTGCAAAGATTACTGCTGCCATCTCTAGGTCATGCGTGGGGTAATTTAACTCGTGTTTCTTCAGCTGTCTAGAAGCATAAGCAATCACCCTCTCATTCTGCATTAGTACACAACCCAGTCCCACACGGGACGCATTACAAAAGACTGTAAAATCCTCATCACTAGATGGCAGAGCTAACACTGGTGCTGAAGTTAACCTCTTCTTAAGCTCTTCAAAACTCTCTTCGCACTGGTCGGTCCACACAAACTTCTGATTCTTCCTGGTTAACCTGGTTAGAGGAGCCGCTATTTTCGAGAAGTCCTGAACGAACCTCCTGTTGTAACCTGCTAAACCCAAGAAACTCCTGATCTCTGTCACTGAAGTGGGTCTAGGCCAGTTAGCTACAGCTTCTACCTTTTTGGGGTCCACCTCTATTCCATTTTCTGACACTACATGCCCCAAAAAGGAAATGCTCCTCAGCCAGAACTCACACTTAGAGAACTTGGCATACAAGCCATGTTCCCTCAAGGTCTGCAAAACCAACCTCAGATGATGGGCATGCTCCTCTGCATTCCTGGAATACACTAAGATATCATCTATGAAGACAATAACAAAGTGATCTAGGTATTGGCTAAACACTCTGTTCATGAGATCCATGAATGCTGCAGGGGCGTTGGTTAACCCGAACGGCATAACAAGGAACTCAAAATGCCCATATCTGGTCCTGAAAGCTGTATTTGGCACATCTTCTTCTCTAATCCTCAGCTGATGGTACCCCAATCTCAGATCTATTTTGGAGAAACAACCCGCTCCTGCCAGCTGGTCGAATAGATCGTCGATCCTTGGCAATGGGTACCTATTCTTGGTAGTGACTTTGTTCAACTGCCTGTAGTCGATACAAAGCCTAAGGGATCCATCCTTCTTTCTGACAAACAAGACTGGTGCACCCCAAGGTGAGGTGCTCGGTCGGATGAAGCCCTTTTCTACCAGCTCTTGCAACTGTTCCTTCAATTCTTTCAACTCGGCTGGAGCCATCCTGTAGGGAGGAATAGAGATCGGTCGAGTTCCAGGCATCAGTTCTATCTCGAACTCTATCTCCCTAGCAGGTGGTAGACTTGGCAGCTCGTCTGGGAAGACGTCTAGGAACTCTCTAACCACTGGCACCGAGGCGGGCTCTCTAACCTGACTGCTGAACTCTCTCACATGAGCCAAATACCCCTGACATCCCTTCCTAAGCAACCTACGAGCCTGAAGAGCTGATATCAGACCTCTAGGTGTACCCCTCCTGTCTCCCCTGAAGACAACCTCTGACCCATCCTGACCTCTGAACCTGACTACCTTGTCCCTGCAGTCCAAGGTAGCACCATGGGTAGATAACCAGTCCATCCCTAGAATGACGTCAAAATCTGTCAAGTCTAGAACCACAAGGTCGGCGGAAAGGCATCTTCCCTCAACAAAGACTGGACTGCACAGGCAGACTGACTCTGCCACTGATGGATCACACTTGGGTCCACTGACCCAGAGAGGACACTCTAACCCAGAGATCATCAGACCCAACCTCTCGACGGCTCTCGGAGCAATAAAAGAATGAGATGCACCAGGGTCCATCAAGGCATACACATCTGAACAACCAATGACTAAATTACCTGCCACCACGGTGTTAGATGCATCTGCCTCCTGCTGAGTCATGGTGAAGATCCGTGCTGGAGCTGATGGACCTTCACCTCTGAAACCCGCTGACGAAGAGGCTGCCCCTCTTCCTCTGCTTCTGCCACTGGCCTGAGTCATGGCTGGAGCTGCTGGTTGAGCCACACTGCCAGAAGCCGTCTGCTGAGACTGTGCTCCAAAAGCTGCCCTAGGACACTCCCGAGCCATGTGTCCCTCTTGCCCGCATCTGAAGCAGGCTGCTGTCCCAGCCCGGAAAACTCCCCTGTGTGGCCTACTACACTTTGCACAAACTGCATTATCCGCACTAGAGCTCGAGCCACTCCCTAGTCCCAGACTGGACTTGACCTTGTTCCAAAACTTGTTCTTCTTGGGCTTCCTAGTGGTATTACTCCACTTTTTGCTACCTGAAGCTGCTGCACTCAGAGAAGAAGAGCCTGGGGTCTTGGAACCAGAAGACTGTGCCACTGACTGTCTGACTGTTCCCTGAACGATGGCACTGGACTCCATTTTCCGGGCCATATCCACTATGGCATGGAAGCTCTCCCTATCTGCTGACTGGATCAAGGAGGAATATCTGGAGTGGAGTTTCATGATATACCTCCTTGACCTTTTCTGGTCTGAGTCAAGATTTTGCCCTGCAAATGGCAACAGCTCCAAGAATCTGTCTGTGAACTCCTCTACACTCATCTCATCGGTCTGCCTCAACTGCTTAAACTCGATCATCTTCAGCTCCCTTGAGCTATCGGGAAAAGCCCATCCTGCAAACTCGTTTGCAAACTCCTCCCAAGACATGCTGTCCACTCTCGGGTTCACATAATTCTTGAACCACTCTCGTGCCTTCTTGCACTTAAGCGTGAACCCAGCCATTTGAATGGCTCTACTGTCATCAGCCCTAATCTCATCTGTGATCACCTTAACCCTTTCAAGATACACAAATGGGTCATCCCCTTTTTCATACTGAGGAGCACCCAGTTTCATGTAGTCGGTCATCTTGACCTTGCTCCCACTGGCTGAGCTAGGTCTAGAAGGTTGAGTAACTGGGGCTGCTGGTTCTGTAGGTGGTGGAGGTGGGGGTGCAGCATTCCCTGAGGTGGGGTTTGTCGGGTGAGGATAAAAGGGTGAGGGTGGATAAGCTGGGTACTGGGGGTGAGGTGGATAGAAAGGTGGATAAGGCATATAGGTAGGGTAGGGGTTAAAACTGGAGTAATCCGATGTGCCTCCCATCGGATACCCTGAACCCTGTGGGAAGGGTGGATAATGGGGTGGAAAACCATACCCCGAGGCCTGAGCGCCTCCCTGTGACTCCCCTGTCCCTTCTTCCGTCATGCTAACATCCAGATTCCCATCCCTCCTCTGGTCCTCTTCCATAACCTCCCTCACATCTGAAGAACTTCCTCCTCTATCTGTCCCCCTTCTGCTAGCATCAAAAGACCTTCTAGGGTCCCTTGACACTCTTTCTCTGCTTGATCTACATGACATTGCCCTAGGCAACGCAGGAGGACGGGCGCTTGTGCCCTCATCCTCAGGTGGCACTCCAGTCAATCATGCAGATCGACGAGTTCCCCTCATCCTGTTTTCTGAAAGGCAGCACATAACAAGCAAACATTAGCATCATATGGTTCATGTGGGCACACATGAACCCACATCACATACATCACATATCATTAATGCACATGCATATAATCACGGCATTTCACATCATCAATCAAGACAGGACTCTACATCCTATCCTAGTGGACATGATCTTCCTATTGTGCTTGACCTTCTATAACATCTATGAGCCCGACACTCTAGGTTCGACCATATGAACCTAGGGCTCTGATACCATTCTGTAACGACCCGAAAATCAGACCGCTACCGGCGCTAGGATCCAGGTCGGCTTAAGGCCGCCGGGACCCGTAGTAAGCCTAACATACATCCTGAAAACCTGCTTAATCCCATACATGATCAACAATATACATAGAAATTAAAACTTTTCTTTCATTTATACACCAAACTCAACATGTGCATGCACTGAACATAAACATGATCATAGCTATGACCCCTCTGTGGGATCTCATCAATGCTCCAATGGGCGATACATCATAAGTTGAGTTGGTTAACATAAACATCATAAACATCTGAGATCATGTAATAAAAGGGATACCTTATACATAAAGTCAAGCACAACCTCTAATCCTCAATATCATTACACATAACATGACTATTCAACTTTACATCATCTTACAATTTATCATGTCCACTTCCTATCTATTACAAATACATGACTTTACTCTCCTTGACTTCTCTATCTAGCCCGTACTTGCAAGCCTAGGGGTTAAGGGAGAGGGGTGAGCTACAAGAGCCCAGTGAGTAGAATAATGAAAAACAGCATTTAAAATCTCATGCCATCATGTAATGCAACACATCATAACAAATCACATCTCGGATGGTATTGTCACCAATAGTCCTCTACATTCCAAAGTGCCGGGACGTAGAATGGGTCAACCGGTCTTTCTGTTAACATAACATAACATAGCATTCCAATGTGCCAGGGACGTAGAATGGGTACAACCTGGACTTTCTCTTACATCGTGCCAGGGACGTAGAATGGGTACAACCTGGACTTCCATATCGTATCGTGCCGTAACATCATCATATCATATGAGGACTAAAGGATCATCCAATAACCAATCCACATCAACATCATAAATGCAATGCAACATATTCGTGAATTCTAATGCAAACAACCCGATTCATCACATGGCATTCATGATGCATGAACATGCTCAAAACTTTATAATTTATTTACTTTCAATCGTAAAGGGTTGTTCTACTCACCTCTTGGCTAGCTCAGACAATGACTGAAGCAGCTGACTCACTGCTGGGATCCTCGGTTCCTCAGGTCCGAACCTACACAGGTGGACTCAAATGAGGGACCAAACAACTAGAACATAATTCTAAAAACATCCCCCAAAAACCCCCTGAAATACCTCAAAACAATCATGCAAAAACATGCAAAGGAAGGCTGAACAGGGCACCTTCGGCGGCAGGTTCGGCGGCCGAAAGTCCCTCTAGAGCCGAAAGTCAGGCAGGTTCGGCGGCACCTTCGGCGGCCGAAACTCCCAGACAGAGGCGAAACTCATGCATGTTCGGCGGCACTTTCGGCGGCCGAAACTCCCAGACAGAGACGAAAGTCTCCTTTCGGGGGCAGGCTTCGACAGCCGAAAGGCTTGCCTCCCCAGCCATGTTCGGCGGCCGAAAGTCCTTCGGCTGCCGAACCTGGTTTCTGCCAAAGGGCAGAAACTTGGCTCCTCTTGCCTCCAATGCCTCCCAAACCTTCTAAACATGCATAAACCTATTCTACAACACACATACTCAAGCATACAAGCTCCTAGGGGCTTTAAACTATCTTAAACCCCATCTACAACACATCAAACATGCATTGGCAAGCCACATTGTTCAAAAACACAACATAAACTCATAACCCTAACTATAAGCTAAACATGCATTCTACCCCATAGATCTTCATAAAACTTACTTAAAACATGGAATGAGTTCAAGATCGGCCCTTACCTGTTGAAGATCGAGAGAGGGACGACCAAAACTTGGAGATGGGAGATTTTCAACTTCCTTGGGTCTCCAAGCTCAAAACTTGCTCAAAACTTAAAAATCTTCAAAATAAGGTGAAAACTAGTGAAAATTGTGAAAGATTTGAAGGAAAGGACTGAAGATTTGTGAGGGATGGCGGAGAGCTCACCCTGGCCGACAATGGGGAGAAAAGCTCGCCCGTTTTCGGCTAAGGGACCCTTTTATAGTGGCTGGCCAGGCCACGTTCGGGGGCCGAACGTGCCTCTGCATGCATGCCATGTTCGGCAGCCGAACTTGAGGTTCGGTGGTCGAACCTGGGCTTTTCTCACTTATGCCTTTGGGGGCCTAAGGCACACCCGAAATGCATGCATGTTCGGTGGCCGAACTTGAGGTTCGGCGGCCGAACCTGGGTTTTCCTCCAAGCTTGTTTTCAAGCAAAAAACTCATTTCCATCTTGCTTTAAACCATAAAACACATTAAAACATTTTATGAAAACATGGTTTTACCCTTCTAGAGGTTTCCGACATCCGAGATTCCACCGGACGGTAGGAATCCCGATACCGGAGTCTAGCCGGGTATTACAGTATTTCTTGAGTTTAGGCATGTAATTGGCCTTCCATAATAGCTGCAGCTTTACATATGTGATTTACTGTCCGTGATTTGTGCGTAATCTTCTGCTTGATTCTTGCTCAATCTTCTGCTGCTGTAATCTACTCAATCCTCTACTGTGAGACAGCTGCCGTCCTGTTATCCTTATCAGTATCCACGTATCAATGCGTAAGTGAGCACTACATCTAGCTTAGTTTTGACTTTCTTTCAAGTTAGAATGTTCTCCCGCTCAAAGAATGTTCTTCAACCACAATAAAACTTTGTGTTTAGAAGAGCTAAGAACTTACTTAGGAATTGATACTAGGTTTTGTATATTTATTAGTGAATATTGACATGTTTGCATCTATTACGTAATTTAAACCATGATAATTTGCTATGAATATAAAAAGTGCAATTATGCAAAAGATGGTAATTTATTGATTTTAAAGAAAATTCTTAACATGTACAATGGTGCACATTTGCACTTATATCTTATACTAGAATTCTTGTAAGTATGCTATGTATTATGTCAATTACACTTTATATGTTTGTAATTATTTATTTAATAATATGTACATATGAATATGCTTTCTCTATGTTATTATTTGTTTGCAATCATCCAATGGGCACAGGCTCAACGTATTGATTTTTACCTCATGTAGGTTGTAGAAAAAGTAATTACTATAGACGTGATCAAAGATTAGTATCAGACATTAAGACCTTTATCATAGCGGTTGTTTGAAGTCTCTAAATCATTGTACAATTATATATTTTAGTATGTACATATTAAATAGAGTTAGATGTAAAAGTTATGTAAGTTGAAATAATGTAATTATGTAGGATCTAAAAAAAGCTAATCATTTGCATGTGATGAGAATTATGGAAAAAATGAGAAATTATGTTATTTTGAAATGTGTTCTGAACTAATAAATTATATGATGTCAAATAACAGATAAGAGTATAATTATAAATGTATTTTTTATATGCATTACATGTTGAGATGTCGATGAAATAGTGAAAAGTCTGACAAAATTTTAGTTTAAAATATTTCATATTCACTTTATTTATATTATAAAATTTACATACGCTATCTAATAACTTAATATTTACACATATTAAATATGTGGGTTACTTTTAAACTATCGAAGAAAGCATAGTTTATAACAGTTCTTGCTTAACCTACATCTGAATAGAGTAAGGGACATTATACATTTAGATCGTTATTTAAATAGATTTCACTTAATAATATACCCTTTTATTTAGATTTAATGACAACTGATTGAATTATTTCACAGTATTATTACCTCTAAATTAATTGAATGGAATTTTTAACAGTAAATTATTTTAAGATTTTGATTAAATTTCATTTAAATTTATAATGTTGATTATTTATATATTTCTATTTTTTTTCCAGTTTGTTAAATATATTTGATAAAATGAATTTCAACCTCTATTTGGAATCATGAATTTAGCAATAATTTAATTTAAAATTTATTTTTTTAAATCAATTCTCTTATTTAAATTAAAGAATTCGATTCTTTTGAACTTAAAACAATTTCATTTAAAAAAATAAAAAATAATGCATGATTGTAAATTCATTTGAGATTTTTTTTTATAAAATAAACTGTTTCAAGTAATAAATATTTTTAAGCAACTTTAAAATTAATTATGTTAGAGGGAGATACAAATAATGATTCCAGTGTATTATGGTTAAACATAGATTATGATTAATGTATTCAAATCTATGTGTTCAATAGTTTATAATTTTCTTCATCAGTATTAGAATCCTAATATTTATTTTCCTAGTCTTTTATATGCATTTAACTTTTAGAAAGAAATATGCTAAACTTTCTAATACATAAACATATACCAAAGTTAATTGAATAATGAGAAAAATATAACTCTCAAAGTTTGAGAAAAAGTCTCAAGATTCTGCCGTTAAAAAAAGCTCAGAAAATTCCTTATTGAGATTCTCCCAAATGATGACTGTCAATAGAAAAACTGCATGTATAACATTTCAAATGAAATGATGTGTTGTTTAATTTGAAATGATATATCGATTTACCTAAAGCAATATGACTTTTCAATTAAAGTGATGTGTCATTTCATTATATCTCTTAACCAAAAGACATGTCATTTCCTTTTAACTCAAAAGAGTTTTTTTTTTTTTCTATAAAAAAGATTTATCCTTTTATTTAATCCTCAAATAAGTGCTATATATATTTGAATATAGATTCTCACCCACATATATTGGAGCTGTATGAGAGCATATATCATAGTTCTAAATTTTTTTCTTCAATGAAAAATTTTTATTTTTATTTTTTTGTAACCTTAATAAAATTTTAGACCTTTTATATTTTAATCTGATTTACTTTCATGAAACAAATAAAATTTTTTATTGTAAAAATTATATAAATTGTCTAAAATTTATTTTAACTATTTTTTATCACCATATTGTCTTAAAATTATTTATTTTATGGGATTGAATTTTTTTTATATTTAATTTTTTATATATGATATAAAAAAAATTTGACAAAACTTATGAGAATGTCGATGATGATATGGATTATTGGAGATGAATATAAATTGATTAATTTACCCTTGTTTTTGGTTGTTAAGAAATGATCTGCATTGCTTCATGAAGCAAATTGTTAGGCCAATGAGTAAATCAATGATATAATCTAATAAGGGTATTGATATAGAGAGACATTCAACTTTTAAGTTTAGCTTTATGTAACTAATATAATGAGATATTAAACTTTTAATTTTAGCTTTACTAATAGATTAATTCTTTTCTTTTCTCTTTTTTTAGTTTAGGACTTGGATTATTTTTTATTTATTTATTTCCCCTTCTCTTTCTTTATTTGTTTTGTTTCATGTATTTCACCTGATATGCATGTAATTAAATTAGTGAATTGGATAAATCACTTAATAATTTAAAAGTAACTTTGGCATGATAGAGATTTGGTAGTAATAATCTTAAGGCAATATATATAACCATAAAATTGAACTTTAAAGATGCATACTTAAAAACTTAATGATTAATTAAGGTAACTTGACAACTCTTCCACTTTAGTCAAGTAGAAAGTTAATGCATGCATATGAGATGAGTGCTTTGTGTGATTTGTAATAATTAGGTTGTATATTGTCTAAAACGATTTTTTCAATAAATACTTAAAAGACATGATATTAAAATTGATATAAGAGACTAGTACTGATTTTTAAGTAAAGTCTAGATGAGAAAGGTTCCTTACACCTTTGTTTTCTTGTATCCAGTATCTCGAACCTAGACCATTGAGTTATGGACGAAGAAGGATAGTGGACCCCCTATTAAGGGTAGATCGCGTAACCACATCCTTTTGCTTGTCCTCTGCTTTCATTAGGATGTCAATTTCTTTCATCCACTCTTCACCGAGCACTGAAATACATGAGTTCTATACTAGTATTACGGAAAGACGAAAACCTAACTAGTTGTGGAGAATTCGTTCACCCACAAATAAGTTTAAAAATAATCAAATATTAAATTAAGTTTCCTTGATGAAAATTTTAGTTTATTGTCTTAGCTTTTGAACAAGTTAAAGATCAATCAATTATAATTTATTTGTTTACGACTTATTTTTAGATTCTATACATTTTCACATCATTTGGACACTTGTAAAACCATTTACAATCTAATTAGTACAGACTATCTAGATAACCTATTCCAGCAACTAGTATTATTTTCAATTATATTTTTTTTTACAAACGATATAGAATCAATTATATTTTTTTTACAAACGATATAGAATCAGGCAAAGGTTTCTTCATGAAAGTTTTAACCCTATGTGTCTTAAGTTTCAAGTGTAAGGTTCACATTATTTAGATATCTAAAAAATTAGTTACAAATTTATTTATATAAAATGCCCAACAATTAGCCATAACATATAAAAACTTTATTCATGCAGCCTTTCTAAATAAATTTTTATCTCACAAGTAATAAGTTTAAAAATTACTAAATTTTAAAACAATATCCCTATCCCTAACATATAAAAGATCATTCATATTAGTTTCATAATTTTTAAGAACTCTTTCTGCTTATTTATAGAAAACACAATAGATTTAGGAAAAACCCTAATCTCAACCTAGTAGCAGATATTTTCAAATTAATATTTCCAAATTCATCTGTTGAAAAATTAATAAATTAATATTTCCATCTAAGCAATTTTAGTATCATTATTACTAGATAACATTCAACTTAAAATTGTAGGTGAATTTTGAACATGTTAAATGTTAAATTAAATTAAAGTTCCTTCATGAAAATCTTAGCTTATTGTCTTAGCTTTCGAACAAGCTAAACATCAACCAATTTTGATTTTTATAGCTTAAGTTAAAATTTATTGTTTACAATCTATTTTTAGAACAATTACCCAGTTCTAGATTCAGTATCTCATTTATATCCGGCGGATGAGTCTTGGAATTTTGCATACATAATTAGGAAAAAAGTGTTTTATTCAAAGTTTTAGCTTTATCTCTTAAATTTTGATTATGAATCATCTCATTTGAACACTTACAAACTTAGTTACAACCTAATTAATTCAAACGGTCTAGATTAACTATTCCAGCAGCTAGTATTATTTATTCTAGTACCCTTTATAAATAAATTTTTATCTCACAATTATAAGTTTAAAAATCACTAAATTTTAAAAATAATATCCTTATCCCTTACATGTAAACGCTCATTCATGTTAAATTCATAATTTTTTAAGTACTTTGATAGAGCATAATTTAGACCATATTATCATGATGTTATTGATGTAATTTACACTTTTTCTGCCTAATTTTGTGATGTTGATCTTATTCTGCAGAAAATTGTGTAAAGAGGCAATTTGGTGAAAATGCCCCTAAAACCGCTTAAAATGGAGTAAAGGAGAGCAAGCATGCCAAGTGCAACTTGAAAAGAGCCAAATAAGGAAAGTAATTTGAAATTCAAATTTCAAATCCTTAAGAGAATTCAAAATTCAAAATCAAGATTCAGCTCATTAAGGAAAGTGGCAAATAAGGAAAGTGCAGTCTACAGAGCAGTTTGAAATTCAAGATCTTCAAGAATCCTTTTTCTTATTGAAGAAGCCAAATCTTTAGAAGATGCACATTCAAATTTGAAATTCAAATTCAGCTTGTCAAAGAAGCCAAAGAAGTCACACATGCCACCTCAAGTCTTGCACATTCAAAATTCAAAATTCAAAAGGAGACTCCACCTCATTAATGTGCAAGATATGGGCGGCATGGGCAGCTCTTGGGCAGCAACTTAACAACTTGGACAGCAAGTAAGGACCTAGGGCAACACTTTCAACTATAAAAAAACACATAAGGAGCCTCCCCATGCTTTTTCTACTCTCCCTTGGACACACATACGGGATTGCAAGTGGTACCATCTTTTCTTCTTCCTTTCTTTATTTTATTGTTTTGTTTCAGCCATGAGTGGCTAAAACCTTTTATTCTAGTTGAAGGTTAGGTGATACTTTGGTTGTTTTATGGATTGTAAGATCTGAACATAAGTTGTTTATCTTTTGGTTATTCAATATTTGTGCAATTTCATGCTTGATTCCATTATTGCTTTGTTATTATGATCAATGTGGCCACTTGATTCTTGATTGCAAGGTAATATATTGTTAGTTTGAATAATTTTGAGTCTGTAATTACTTGGATTGTTCAAACATAAGAACACTTGGTGTAAAAACTAAGTTGCATAATCTAGCAATATCACCATGCGTTTGGGTAGCTAGAATTAGATCTCTCTATTTTTAATGCAATTGATAGTTGTTTTGATGCCTAAGGCCCAAGGACATTCCTTGGCAACTTGTTGATTAGTGATTAATTAGAGGACGTTCCCTAATTGGTTTACGATTAAGGAGAGATATGGTGGTGAGAAGCGTTTTCTATCTCCATAACTAATCTATTGAATCTATCAAGGGAAACTAAGTGTCAATGATCAATCCCAACAACTGAAGTGGATCCAATTCTTCAACTAGATCTTTCTCATTATTGAAATCTCTTTACTTTTATTATTTGTTTTCTTTTATTGCTTTCAAGTTTAGATCAATTCAATTAATCTCAAAACTCCCCTTTTTACTTTACTTGTACTTTATTTTTATTTTGCTTTCAGTTTCTTTGCTTTCAATTAATTTTTTTGGTCTTGACAAGAAAGATAGGTAAGTTTTCAATTCCCTGTGGATTCGATCCTTTCACCACTATCTACAGTTGTAAGATTGTTGATAACCAGAAAAGTTATTTTTGACCGGTTTCGACAACTGACAGTCATACTTTAACTACTTATTTTATAGAAAACACAACAGCTCTAGGAAATCCAAATCTCAACTTGTTAGCAAATATTTCAAACTAAAATTTCCAAATCCAACCATTAAAAAATTACCAAATTAATATTTTCCACTAAGCAATTTTAGTACCAGTTTTATCAGACAACATTCTACCTAAGATTACAACTCAAGTTTGAATATGTTAAAGGTTGAATTAAATTAAGGTTGTCCATGAAAATTATACTGTCTTAGCTTTCGAACAAGTTAAAAGATCAACCAATTTTGATTTTTATAGCTTATGTTATGATTTATTGTTTACAACTTGATTTTAGAGGAATTACTCAGTTCTAGACTTAGTGTCTTATTTCACCTTGTTAATGAGTCACAATTCTGGAATTTGGCATATATAATTAGGAAAAATTATCTTCTTGAAAAATTTAGCTTTATCTCTTAGATTTTGGTTGAAGAATCATCTCATTTGGATACTTATAAACCCAATTATGACCTAATTAATATAAATTTTCTAGATTACCTATTCTAGCAACTAGTATTATTTTTAGTTACTTTTTACTTGCAAATGATATAAAATCAAGCAAAGCAAAGGCTTCTTCATGAAAGTTTTAGCCATATGTGTTAATTTTAAAATAGCATAAGGTTCACATCATTTGGATATCTAAAGAATAAGTTTTTAAAATAGCATAAGTTTTTAAAATAATATCCCTATCTCTAACATATAAACGATCAATCATATTAAATTTTTTAATTTTTCAAGCACTTTAGCCACTTATTTACAAAAAAAACACAACAGCCCTAGGCAATCCAAATCTCAATATGGTAGCAAATGTTTTCAAATTAATATTTCCAAGTCTAAAATATAAAAGCAATATCTCTATCCTTAAAATATAAAAGATCATTCATATTAAATGTCATAAGATTTCAAGTACTTTACTTCCTTATTTTGTAAAAATACATTAGCTCCAAGAAAATCAAATCTCAACATGGTAGAAAATATTTTTCAATTTCAAAATGCAAACTTTGAAAAATTACTAAATTAATACCATAATTTTAGACTTATCTACCTTCAACATATTAGAAGATGAATTCTCTTTTTTTTTTTTTTTTTTTTTTTAACTTAATAAGGACGTCAACATCCTTATTAAGTTTAAAGAATTTTTCCTTCACCAATTAATTCTGCCACTATTTTGGTGCTTCTTTTAATTTAATTACAAAATTACAATTTCATCCTCTAAACTTTTCAATTTTTTTTATGTTTTTCCTTTAACTCCTCAAAATTTTATTTTGCACTCAAACTTCAATAACTTCATTTTTAAATCCATTATTAACTTTTGAAAAATAATCCTCAAACTTAATTACGCTAAATAAGGACAAAATTGTAATTTATTCTAAAATTTTAGAAATTTTATGAGTGTAAAGTAAAAGTTCAAAACGCTAAATGACAAATGAAATTTATTTATCATTTCTTCTATTTTTAAAATCAAATACTTAAATCCTTGAATTTTAATTCCTTCCAAATTACATATTCTTTCATCCATAGTTATGTTAATCAATAGGCTAAAAAGAGAATAAACAGTCGAAATACCTAAAATATCCTTAAATGCACCGATTTGTATTTGCATATATGATGTAGAATATCCTCGCATGTAATTTATTTGTAATGAACTCCATCAAATATCCTTATCTCATCAATTTCAATTTCAATTTCAATTTTGATTTGACCCATATTAAACATAAAAAATATCATCTTCCAAATTCATACTATAGTATTTTGTAGAATAATAATAATTTGTTATTCATTGACAAGAACAATTCAAGTTTCACTAAATAAATTCAATAAAACAATTCAATTCAAATAAAAATATAGATTCAATTTACCAAATGTAACATGCCTATGAACTATTTTGCAAAAAAATAAAAATTACCATGCAATATAACCTGAAAATCGAAGGATAAGTAAACCCATTCCCCTTAATATGTGCAGCACAAAAAGCATGGTAATGGCTTTAATTCGTTAACATGACATGGATTTGGATTTATTTATAAAATGTGACATTTTATAATTGAAATTTAGTTATTATGCTACTATCTTGTTCACTAATAAAAACATGTTCATTTGACTATTAGCTACATCTTATAAAGTTACTTTCTCTTTCCTTTTGGCCTAATTTTCCACATATATGAGAAAATTTGTGAAAAAAAAAATAGAACTTAAGGTTTTAAAAATCGTAGATCGAGTTTTTTATTAGTCTATAACTCATATGAACTCGTGGTAACTAACTTGCAAGGTACTCGATTAAGCACAAATGCAATGGTAGGTAATAAACTGATTTGCTTGCACCTTGTCTTGCCTTCTTATTTATTGAATCATAGACGCCAAAATGAATTAATAGTAATAAAGTTTTAGCTCCTGTCCCTTTATCTCGAAAGCGTCTTATTCATTAATTTCATATTGATAATATAAATTAAAAAGATATAACGTAATAAGCCTAAATTTGCATATATATTTATCCTATATAATAATTAAGTATAATAATACTTATATGTAATAAGTTTAACATTATTAATTATATAAAGGAACAATAATTTTAAATTATTTAAATTTAAGATTAAATATTAATATTTATTTAATAATAAATAATAAATTATTCAATAAAAATATATATACATATATATGACTCATCATATAAAGAGTTTATGAGAACAAACATATAGTTCAATATAAAATAAACATGATCTAAAAATTTCAATAAATCCGTACAAGTCTTAATTAAATCAATATTTAGGTCTAGATGCAAATCATATTCAGCTTTACTTAAACCTGTATCATGAAACTTTATTTTTATTATTCCTTATTAGCAGTTCAAATAGGATGGCTCACAATCTTCGTTGCTAATCAAAGTTGATCCAATTGAAGCTAAGGTTGAGTTTACTATTTTGAACATCCAAATGGTGTTTTTAATACTATTGAGCAGAGTTCAGTTCCAACCTTTAGAGGAGTTCCTTGTAATACCTAGCTACTTTGATGTCGGAATTTCAACTTTCAATAGAATCTTTGTTGGAATACGAAATCTCGGAACTAGAAACTTTAGAAGGGTAAAATGAATTTTTATAAAATGAATTTTAAGTATTTTAAAATGTGTTTTAAAAAAATATTTTAGAAAAATTTTAAGGATTGACCATCGAAAGTGGATTTTTCAGCCCACCTATAAATAGTCGTCACTTCGAAAGAGAGAATTTCTCTTCATTTCAGGCAGAGGTCAGTATAACCAAAAATTCTTGAAACTTTAAGCTTTGTTTCTTTAATCTTCTCCAAAAGACTCACAATTCTTTATTTATTTTTAAAAAAAAACAAGATTTTGAGTTTAAAAGGCTTCAAGCTCAAGGTTTTCTTTTCCAAAATCCCGTTCTCCTTCCTCCTCGTTATTAGAGAAGAACATGTTCAAGGTAAGCTCTAATTTTGGTCCATTTATATTCTTTTACTTGTGGTTGGTTTTAAATTTAAAGCTTTAGTTTATGGGTTGTTTAAAGAGAGAAATTGTATCTTCTTGTTTTGATAAATGAATGTTGAAGTTTAGGTTAGTTTTGAGTAGTCCTTTGTGTTTTGAGTTGCAATATATGATTTTTAGTTGTTGCATGTAAGTTTAGTTTCATTTTGGAGGCTGTTAATAGATGACAAAATCGAGTTCTGCATTGTAGAAGAATCCAGGTTCAGCTGTTGAACCTGCCTGTGAAGGCTGCCCTTTAGGAGCCTAACCTCCTTCTGAAAGTTTGATTTTTAGATTTGTAAGGGGACTTTAGACTGCCGAACATGCCACCGAAAGTCCTCTTTCTAGTCATTTTCAACCCATTTTCTACATGTTTCCTTATATGCTTTTAGGATTTTCTTGGAATAGTTTTAAGAGCTATAAAAGTTCTACTATTTTAAAAGAAATCAAATGTTTTAAGCATGCTCATACATCATGAATACCATATGTATATGAATAGATTGTTTTTGCATTATAATTCATGAATATAAAACAATGCATAATTATTTGTTGTTGTAGATGGATGTTGGATAATCCACTAGCCCTTGAGCATATTATGATATATCATGTATGACAAATATGAAAGTCTAGGTCGAGACCCATTCTATACCCTTAGCACTATATAAGAAAAATATTAGAGTGCCCATTCTACATCTCTAACATTATGGGTATATTATGTTATGTTTAAGAGGAAGTCTTGTGGACCACTTGTTGTGGACCAGACACTTTTGGAATTAAGGAGGGTTACTGGTGATAAGTCCATCTTGATATGAATTGTTTATGTTATGAAGCATTCATACAATCATATATTTTATTAAATTATTTTATATTATGTTTCTGCTCACTAGGCTCTAGTAGCTTATCTCTTTCCCCTAACCCCAAGTTTGCAGAACTAGAGTTAGCTCGGGAGGTCAACAATGTTCTTTGGTATAGCTCTTATGTATTGGTTTAGTTGTGGACATGAAATATATTTTTCTTTTAAGTTGTGTTTTGCCCAAATTTTCTTCTTTGATCCCTTTACCAATGATCTTTATATTTAAAAATTTTAAGTTTAAACTATGTTTGAACCAAACAGAGGCATGTAATGATGACTATACCAAAGCATTTGATGAAGCCTCTAGTATAGGTTTATATTTTTACTTATGTATGTATGCACATGCCGAGTCTTGGTATGTTTTTAAGATTATGTTTAGGATTATATCACATGTAATAGGATGTATAGTAGGCTTACTACAGGCTCCGATGACCTTAAGTCAATTTGAATCCTAGTGCCGATAGCAGTCTGGTTTTCTGGTCATTATAGAATGGTATCAGAGCCCTAGGTTTATATGGTCGGACCTAAAGTGCTGGCTTATAGATGTTAGAGGGAAAGCACAATTAGAAAAATTCATGTCCACTAGGGATAAAATGTAGAGTCCTGTCTTGATGTATGCATGCTTATGTGTAATATCATGACTATATACATGTGCATTAATGATATGATATGTATGTTTTAGGTTCATGTGGATCCACATGATGGTAATGTTGTTTTCCAGAAGACAAGATGCATGGCACACATCGATCTGCACGATTAACTGGTGCCTCACCCGAAAATGAGGGTATGGATGCCCTTCCCCTTGCTGCTCCATTAAGAGCATGGAAAAGTAGAAGTAACAGAGGAGAAGCATGAAGGGACCCTAGAAGGTCTTTTAATATAAACAAAAGAAGGACAAGTCCAAGTAGGATGTCTACAGATGTTAGAGAATCAGTGGGTGATGATCAGAGAAGAGATGAAAGTTTGGGTATGAGTTTTGAAAGAAAGGGTATGGGAGAGTTTGAAGGAGGAATAGAAGGCACTCAAGCCTCAGGATCCACTTATCCACCTCAGTACCATTTTTACCCACAGGAACTTGGGTATCCAATAGGAGGTTCATCGAATTACTCTAGCTACTACCCTTACCCCTCATGCATGTCCTATCCTTCCTACTGCCCACCATATCCACTCTATCCTATGTTTTCACCTCCACCATACTACAAGAATCCAACAAGCCCTAACCCGGGGAGTGTTGCACCACCACCACCACCACCTCCCCCAATAGAACCAGTAGTCCTTGAAAGCCAACCTCTTAAACCTAACCCATCAGTAAGGAGCAAGGTAAAGATGATAGATTACCTGAAGCTGGATACTCCTAAGGAGGGAGATGACTCTTTTGAATATATCAAAGCAATGAAAATAATAGTTGATGAGTTAGGAGAGTGATAGTAGAGCCATTTAGATGGCAAGGTTCACTCTGAAGTACAAGAAGGCTAAGTAGTGATTTAAGAATTATATGAAACTAAAACTAGATAGCTTGTCCTGGGAACAATTTGCAAGTAAGTTTGCAGGGTGGGCTTTTCTTGACAGTTCAAGGGAGTTAAAAGTGATAGAGTTTGAATAATTAAGGCATACCGAAGAAATTAGTGTAGATAAGTACACAGACAAGTTTATGGAGTTACTCCAATATGTGGGTCAGGCTTATGACTCCGACCAGAAGAAGATTAGGAGGTATACCATGAGACTCCACTCTAGGTATTCATTCCTGATCTTAGCAGCATAGAGAGAGTTGTTATACTATAGAGGATGCAACTAGAAAGATAAAGGCTAGTCCAGTTATAGTTGAGGACAAGTGCCTTCTAGCAGACCTTGTAGTTCTAGATTTCACCGATTTTGACGTCATTTTAGGTTTTGATTAGCTCTCCACTCATGGTGTTCTCTACTCATGGCGCTCCCTTGGACTATAGAGATAAGGTAGTTAGGTTTATAGGACAAGATGAATTAGAAGTTGTCTTTCAAGGGCAAAAGTCAAGTATGCCTAGAGGTTTGATATATGCCTTACAAGCTCATAGGTCGCTTAGGAGGGATTTTCAGGGGCTTCTTACTCATATCAGCGGTCAGATCAAGGAGCTAGTTTCAATGCCCGTAATTAGAGAGTTTCTCGATGTTTTTCCAAATGATCTATCAAGTTTACCACCTAATAGGAAAATAGAGTTTGAAATTAAAGTGTTGTCAGGTACCAAACCCATCTCTATTCCTCCCTATAGGATGACACCTACCGAGTTGAAAGACCTAAAAGAACAATTGTAAGGGGTTAGTAGATAAGGGTTTTATCCGATCTAGTATCTCACCCTAGAGTGCTCTAGTATTGTTTATGAAAAAGAATGATGGATCTCTGAGACTCTGTATTGACTATAGATAGTTGAACAAAGTCACTACTAAGTATAAGTATTCTTTACCTAGGATTGATGATCTGTTTGACCAACTAGCAGGAGTTGGTTATTTCTCCAAGATATATTTGAGATTCGGGTATCATCAGTAGAGAATCAAAGAAGAAGACATGTCTAAGACAACTTTCAAAACCAGATATAAGCATTATGAGTTCCTAGTAATGTTGTTTGGGTCGACCAATGCCCTTGCAGCATTCATGGATCTCAAGGACTGAGTTTTTAGGCAGTTTCTGAATTGATTTGTTATTGTCTTTATTGGCGATATCTTAATGTATTCCAGGAATGTGGAGGAGTATGCCCTACCCATCATCTGAAGAGGGTGTTGTAGACCTTGAGATAACACAAGTTCTATGCCAAGTTCTCTAAGTGTGAGTTCTGGTTGATGAGTATCTCTTTCTTAGGGCATCAGAAAATGGAATTGAGGTAGACCCTAAGAAAGTAGAAGCGGTAGTAAACTAGTCTAGACCTATTACAGTAACAGAGATTAAAAGCTTTTTGGTTTGGCAGGTTATTATAAGAGATTCATTCAAGATTTCTCTAAATAGCTACTCCTATGACTAGGTTGACCCAGAAGAATTAGAAGTTCGTTTGGTCAGATCAGTGAGAAGAGGGTTTTCAAGAGTTAAAGAAAAGGTTGACATCAGTACCAGTATTAGCTCTGCCTATAAGTAATGGGGATTTCACAGTATTTTGTGATGCATCCCGAGTGGGACTAGGTTATGTGTTGATGCAGAATGATAGAATAATAGCTTATGCTTCTAGACAGTTGAAGAAGCACGAGTAAAACTCGATTATTAGCTTTTATACTATAAGAAGATAGAGTTAATTATTGCATCTCCTGAAAATTCGATTAGTATCGGTTAATTGATAGAGGATCCCGTAATTATAGGTGTGATGTGCATTTGCTGGATTGCGTTCTCTAACGGTAACTGTAACGACCCGAAAATCGGACCGCTACCGGCGCTAGGATCCGGGTCGGCTTAAGGCCGCCAAGACCCGTAGCAAGCCTGACATTCATCCTGAAAACCTGTTTAATCCCATACATGATCAACAACATACATAAAAATTTAAAACTTTTCTTTCACTCATAAGCCAAACTCAACCTGAACATACTCATAATCATAATCATGACCCCTCAGTGGGATCTCATCAATGCCCCAATGGGCGATACATCATAAGATGAGTTGGCTTTCATGAACATTATAAAACATTTTGATCATGTAATAAAAGGGATACCTCATACACAATGTCAAGCACAATATCTAATCCTCAATATCAATACATGACTGAAACTGTACTTTTACATAACATTAATACATTTATCATGTCCACTCTATCTATTACATACACAGGACTTCAATATTCTTATGGATCTCCTGGTCTACCCTGTACCTGCAATCCTGGGGAAAATGGGAGAGTGATGAGCTACTAGAGCCCAGTGAGCAGAATGATAAAAATATTTAAATCATATGGATCATGGAATGCATCACATCACAGCTAATCACATCAAGGATGAACTTGTCACCAATAGCCCTCTACATGGTCCAACTGTGCCAGAACGTAGAATGGGTCCTGGTCTTTCCCTTACATAACATAACATAACATGGTCCAACTGTGCCAGAACGTAGAATGGGTCCTGGTCTTTCTCTTGCATAGTGCCAGCGAACGTAGAATGGGTCCCACTGGTCTTACTTTCCGTACCGTACATATCACATCGTCATATCATAGGTCGAGGGCTATGGATCATCTAACGTTCATCCACATCAACATTTAAAATGTGCAATGCAACATATTCGTGAATTCTAATGCAAGCAACCTTGTAACAGCCCGGAAACCGATACCCCTCTGTAACGGCCCGAACCGCCACCGGCGCTAGGATCCAGATCGGCTTAAGGCCGCCGGGACCCGTAGCAAGCCAAACATACATACTATTACCTGGTCAAATCCCATGCATGATCAAAACTTTAACATAAAAACTTAAACATAAAAACCTGTAATCTGAACATACACCAAGCTTGATCCGTATGCTACAACATAACTGTGAACATAAACTTCCCCATGCTAGAGCCCTCATCAAATGCTCTAGCTGGGTCAACAATACATACAACAAGCCTGGTTCTCAACTCAACATAAAAACATTTCATAATCATGCTTCAACAGGGATTAACCAGTCTATAGGGCCAAGCACACTCTAATCCATAAACATAAACTCTACTATCAGTTACATACATCAACTTATATTACATGTCCACTTCTAAAACTACTAAACATTAACACAATCTAAGCTATTACAACATGTATATCTTAACCTTGACTTTACCCTGCAGCCTCTGAACTCTGACTTAAACCTGCAACACTGGGGTTAGGGGAAAGGGGTGAGCTAAAAAGCCCAGTGAGTAGAAACAGGAAAAACCATTCATTAATTACATGCTTTCATGAAATGCGTCATAACACAAGTAAATCACATCACTTTGTCCGTCTCGGGGCTCATGCAGATAAATATTCCCCACGGAGTGTTTTTAGAGAGTTCCTTTGAATTGCTAGCATCTTTACTCTCAAGGATCGGACATGACCTCAAAAATCCCTCTGTCGGTGCCCGGCTCCCCCAAAGGAGCTCACACAGGACTTTCACATACATGACAGGGTGCCTAGTCCACAGAGAGCTCACAAGGACTTTCCTATATGTACTTGTCCGGCTCTCAAAAGACTCACCCAAGACTCAATGACAGATATGGGCTATTGAAGTCGCCTTGGTCCAAACCTACCTCAGCATCAACATGAAATAATGCAATGCAACATATTCGTGAACTAGTGCAATCAACCTACTATACATAATCATGATGCATGCTCATGCTTTAGGCATTAGAATTTCTTAAAATAAAACATTAAGTTTAGTTCTACTCACCTCCTAGCAGACGCTGACTGACTCTGCAACTGCTACCACTGATGGCCTCCTCGGTCTCTCGGGTCCGATCCTACACAGGTGGACTCGAATGAGGTGCCAAACATACTCTAAACAACTCATAAACAACTCCCCAAAAACCCCTCTAAACATCACTTAAACATGCAGGGAAAACACCCAAGAAACGGCTGGACAGGGCACTTTCGGCGGCACCTTCGGCGGCCGAAAGTCCCTTCCAGAGACGAAACTCGGGTAGGTTCGGCGGCAGGTTCGGCGGCCGAAACCCCAGGACAGAAACGAAAGTCCCTCCTTCGGGGGCACATTCGGCAGCCTAAAGACTGCCTCTCATGCAGGTTCGGCGGCCGAAACTCCTTTCGGCGGCCGAACCTGGTCCCCTCTGGACGACAGGTCCGATTCTGCCAAGCCAAAAACCAAACTCAAATACACCCAAATCCTCACATACTCTCTCCCAAACATGCATACTCACTCCCACATGCATAAAGGAGCATAAACTAACATAAACTCCTCAACACAAACATCACATAACATACATTGGGTATAAAACCCACATAAACCTAAACATGCATATCTACCCATACTCAACCATCAAAAACTTCATAAAACTTCATGAAAACACTAGGGAAGCGAAGATCTACACTTACCTCTTGGAGATCGAGGGTGGTGTAATCCCTAACTCGGAGGTGTGGAGAATCCAAGCTCCAAAAGCTCCAAGCTCCCAAAACTCCTTTTAAGCTTTAAATCTTCAAACACAAGGGTAGAAATCATGAAAAACTTGAGAGATGGGTAGAGAAAACACGAAAACGACCAAAGGAAGGCATAAACTCACCTGAGCTCGAGAATGGGGAGAAAACTCACCCATTTCCGATCTGAGGGCCCTTTATAGGTGGCCTGGTCGAAGACCTTCGGCGGCCTAACGTGCCCCCTAACTCATGCATGTTCGGCGGCCGAACTTCACTTTCGGCGGCCGAACCTTGGCTCGTTCAAACAAGACTTTCGGAGGCCAAAGGCGCTCCCGAAGCCTTTCCATGTTCGGCGGCCGAACTTCACTTTCGGCGGCCGAACCTGGCAAACGCCTCCTTGGTCTTTTCTTTTCAAAACTCAATTCTTTTTCATTTAAAACCATGAAATCAGTAGAAAACACTTTAGAAAACATATTTTACCCCTCTAGAAGCCTCTGGCATCTTCGGAAATTCCAGATTCCAACGGAGATTCCACCGGGAGGTAGGGATTCCGATGCCGGAATCTAGCCGGGTATTACATTCTTCCCCCCTTTAAGAACATTCGTCCCCGAATGTTCCACAAACAAACAGGCATAACATAAAACATAACATCAATCATACATAAAACATGCAAGCAAACAAGCAAGCAAAACCTAAAAACCTCTCTCCTAAAAGAGAGACACGGCACTGCCAGAGTCAAAACTCCCGGTTCTCCTAAGAACACTCTTCCAATAGGAGACACCTCTAGCAATACCCAACTTCCTCTGAAACTCAACGCTTCCACTGCGCTACTCTGATCCTTACTCTTCTCTTCTCTTCTCATCTTTACTAACAGGCTTCTTCTCACTGCTAACCCAAAACTAACTCTACCTCTCACAGGTAGTACCCGAATTTCCGATCTATCTGGGAAAACAACCAGCTCCTACTAGCTGTCCCAATAGATCATCCATCCTGCATGGGAATACCTGCCCTTGATAGTGACCTTGGTCAACTGCTTACAGTCGTTACAAAGTCTCAGGGATTCGTCCTTCTTTTCCCACCACCACACCGGAACACTCCAGGGTGAGGTACTAGGTCGGATAAAACCCTTGTCTACCAAGTCTCACCTCTATTGACAATTCTCAACTACAGGTGCCATCCTATAGGGAGGGACAGAAATGGTTCTGCGTCCAGACACCACTCCTATACTCAACTCCATTTCCCTAACAGATGGTGAACCTGACAACTAGCCGAGGAAAACATCTAAGAACTCTCTCTAACAACTGGTACTGAGGCTGGTTCCCTGACCCAACTGCTAAACTCTCAAACAAGAGCTAGAACCCTCTGACAACCCCTCCTATGCACCCTATGAACCTGATAGGCTGACATCAAACCTCTAGGCATCCCTACTGTGTTCCCTCAGAAGACTACCTCTGACCCATCCTGTCCTCTGAACTTGCCTACCTTGTCTCTACAGACCAAGATAGCACCACGAGCAGAAACCAATCCAACCCGAAACTGACGCCCAGACAGTCAAGTCTAGGACCTCAGAGTCAAGTGGAAGGCATCTACTCCCAACTAACACATAACTGAACCGGCAGACTGACTCTGCCACAGATGGATCACACTCGGGTCCACTGACCCAAAGAGAACACTCTAGCCCAGAAGCTATCAACTCAACCTCTCGACGGCTCCTAGAGCAACTAAAGAAAGAGAACTTCCAGGGTTCACAAAAACATACACATCCGAACATTCAAAAGTGAGCGTACCTGACACCACCATGTTCGATGTGTCTGCCTCCTGCTGAGCTTGGGTGAAGATCCGAGCTGGAGCTAACGGACCTTCTCCACGGGAACCTTCAGAAGAAAAGGCTGACCCTCTTCCTCTGCCTCGACCACTAACCTGAAACACGGCTGGAGCTACTGGCTGAGACTGTGCTAACCGGGGCACTGTAGGACACTCACGTGCTATGTGTCCTTCCTGTCCACACCTAAAACAAGCTGTCGTCCCAACCCGACAGACTCCTTTGTGCGGCCTTCCGCACCTCAAGCATCTTGAACTGCCTGAGCCAGAGCTTGAGCCACCAAAACCCAGACTAGCTTTCAAATTCTGCCAAAACTTCTTCTTCTTACCCCTAAGGGTTCTGCCCCACTTCTTACTTTTCGTGGAGGCTGTACTCAGAGTGGAGGGATCACTCCCTCTTGAACCTGAGATTCTGGAATCCTGAGTCTGAGCATCCTCCTGAAAAACTCCCAAATTGACATCTCTTCTCTGAACACCCAACTCTCCTTCCCTCATACTAGCTGACATCCTTCTTGGAGCCATTCCTTCTCTGCTTGCATCAAAAGACCTTCCAGGGTCCCTTGATGTTCCCCATCTGCTAACTCCCCACGACTGCGCTCTTGGCAGAGCAGGGGGAAAGGTATCCAAACCTTCCCTCTCAGATGGAACTCCAGTCGATTCCACAGATCGACAGGCACCTCGCATTCTGGCTCCTCTGAAGAACAACACACAAGCAATCAGACAATCATTAGCATCATATGGTTCATGTGAAAACACATGAACCCTCATCACATACATACATAGCATTAATGCACATGCACATAATCATGGTATTACACATCATCATGCAAGACAGGACTCCATATCCTATCCTAGTGGACATGATCTTACTCTGAATCTTTCTTATTGTGCTTGCCCTTCTATGACCTCTAAACTAACCTCTTTCCGATGTGCAACACACCGTACTCTTGAGGCCCTAAGCTCTGATACCATTCTGTAACAGCCCGGAAACCGATACCCCTCTGTAACGGCCCGAACCGCCACCGGCGCTAGGATCCAGATCGGCTTAAGGCCGCCGGGACCCGTAGCAAGCCAAACATACATACTATTACCTGGTCAAATCCCATGCATGATCAAAACTTTAACATAAAAACTTAAACATAAAAACCTGTAATCTGAACATACACCAAGCTTGATCCGTATGCTACAACATAACTGTGAACATAAACTTCCCCATGCTAGAGCCCTCATCAAATGCTCTAGCTGGGTCAACAATACATACAACAAGCCTGGTTCTCAACTCAACATAAAAACATTTCATAATCATGCTTCAACAGGGATTAACCAGTCTATAGGGCCAAGCACACTCTAATCCATAAACATAAACTCTACTATCAGTTACATACATCAACTTATATTACATGTCCACTTCTAAAACTACTAAACATTAACACAATCTAAGCTATTACAACATGTATATCTTAACCTTGACTTTACCCTGCAGCCTCTGAACTCTGACTTAAACCTGCAACACTGGGGTTAGGGGAAAGGGGTGAGCTAAAAAGCCCAGTGAGTAGAAACAGGAAAAACCATTCATTAATTACATGCTTTCATGAAATGCGTCATAACACAAGTAAATCACATCACTTTGTCCGTCTCGGGGCTCATGCAGATAAATATTCCCCACGGAGTGTTTTTAGAGAGTTCCTTTGAATTGCTAGCATCTTTACTCTCAAGGATCGGACATGACCTCAAAAATCCCTCTGTCGGTGCCCGGCTCCCCCAAAGGAGCTCACACAGGACTTTCACATACATGACAGGGTGCCTAGTCCACAGAGAGCTCACAAGGACTTTCCTATATGTACTTGTCCGGCTCTCAAAAGACTCACCCAAGACTCAATGACAGATATGGGCTATTGAAGTCGCCTTGGTCCAAACCTACCTCAGCATCAACATGAAATAATGCAATGCAACATATTCGTGAACTAGTGCAATCAACCTACTATACATAATCATGATGCATGCTCATGCTTTAGGCATTAGAATTTCTTAAAATAAAACATTAAGTTTAGTTCTACTCACCTCCTAGCAGACGCTGACTGACTCTGCAACTGCTACCACTGATGGCCTCCTCGGTCTCTCGGGTCCGATCCTACACAGGTGGACTCGAATGAGGTGCCAAACATACTCTAAACAACTCATAAACAACTCCCCAAAAACCCCTCTAAACATCACTTAAACATGCAGGGAAAACACCCAAGAAACGGCTGGACAGGGCACTTTCGGCGGCACCTTCGGCGGCCGAAAGTCCCTTCCAGAGACGAAACTCGGGTAGGTTCGGCGGCAGGTTCGGCGGCCGAAACCCCAGGACAGAAACGAAAGTCCCTCCTTCGGGGGCACATTCGGCAGCCTAAAGACTGCCTCTCATGCAGGTTCGGCGGCCGAAACTCCTTTCGGCGGCCGAACCTGGTCCCCTCTGGACGACAGGTCCGATTCTGCCAAGCCAAAAACCAAACTCAAATACACCCAAATCCTCACATACTCTCTCCCAAACATGCATACTCACTCCCACATGCATAAAGGAGCATAAACTAACATAAACTCCTCAACACAAACATCACATAACATACATTGGGTATAAAACCCACATAAACCTAAACATGCATATCTACCCATACTCAACCATCAAAAACTTCATAAAACTTCATGAAAACACTAGGGAAGCGAAGATCTACACTTACCTCTTGGAGATCGAGGGTGGTGTAATCCCTAACTCGGAGGTGTGGAGAATCCAAGCTCCAAAAGCTCCAAGCTCCCAAAACTCCTTTTAAGCTTTAAATCTTCAAACACAAGGGTAGAAATCATGAAAAACTTGAGAGATGGGTAGAGAAAACACGAAAACGACCAAAGGAAGGCATAAACTCACCTGAGCTCGAGAATGGGGAGAAAACTCACCCATTTCCGATCTGAGGGCCCTTTATAGGTGGCCTGGTCGAAGACCTTCGGCGGCCTAACGTGCCCCCTAACTCATGCATGTTCGGCGGCCGAACTTCACTTTCGGCGGCCGAACCTTGGCTCGTTCAAACAAGACTTTCGGAGGCCAAAGGCGCTCCCGAAGCCTTTCCATGTTCGGCGGCCGAACTTCACTTTCGGCGGCCGAACCTGGCAAACGCCTCCTTGGTCTTTTCTTTTCAAAACTCAATTCTTTTTCATTTAAAACCATGAAATCAGTAGAAAACACTTTAGAAAACATATTTTACCCCTCTAGAAGCCTCTGGCATCTTCGGAAATTCCAGATTCCAACGGAGATTCCACCGGGAGGTAGGGATTCCGATGCCGGAATCTAGCCGGGTATTACAAACCTAATTCATCACATAGCATTCATGATGCATGAACATGCTCAAAACTATACGATTAATTTGCTTAAAAACATAAAGGTTTATTCCACTCACCTCTGGGTAGCTCTGACCAGACACTGGGGCAACAAACTCACTGCTGGGGTCCTCGATTCCTCGGGTCCGAACCTACACAGGTAGACTCAAATGAGGGACCAAACATCCATGAACATAACTCTAAACTATTCCCCAAAAACCCCCTAAAACATCATGAAACAATCATAGGAAAACATGCAAGAAAAGGGCTGGACAGGGCACTTTCGGCGGCAAGTTCGGCGGCCGAAAGTCCCTCCAGAGCCGAAAGTCAGGCAGGTTCGGTGGCACCTTCGGCGGCCGAAACTCCCAGACAGAGGCGAAACTCATGCATGTTCGGCGGCACTTTCGGCGGCCGAAACTCCCAGACAGAGATGAAAGTCTCCTTTCGGGGGCAAGTTTCGGCAGCCGAAGGCTGCCTCCACAAGCACGTTCGGCGGCCGAAAGTTCCTTCGGCTGCCGAACCTAGTTTCTCCCAGAATGGCAGAAACTCAGCTCCCCTATGCATTTATGCCTCCAATCTCATCCAAACATGCATAAACCTATTCTACAACACTCATACACAAGCTCAACATAAGCTACACATGCATTTTCTACCCCATGAATTTGCATAAAACTTGTTTAAAACATAATGTAAGCTAGAGATCGACTCTTACCTCTTGAAGATCGAGGGTGGAGGCGATCTAACTTGGAGTTGGAAGAGATTTGAGTTCTTGAACCTCAAAGCTCCAAAACTTGCCCAGAACTCGGAAATCTTCAAAACAAGATGAAAACTAGTGAAAAACTTGAAAGATCTTAAGGAAAAGACTCAAGATCGGTGAGGGGCGGCGGAGAACTCACCTTGGCTGGAAATGGGAAAAGAGCTTGCCCGTTTTCGGCTAAGGGACCCTTTTATAGTGGCTGGCCAGGCCACGTTCGGGGGCCGAACGTGCCTCCGCATGCATGCCATGTTCGGCGGCCGAACTTGAGGTTCGGAGGCCGAACCAGGACTTTCCTCACTTATGCTTTCGGGGGCCTAAAGGCGCTCCCGAAGGCATGCATGTTCGGCGGCCGAACTTGAGGTTCGGCGGCCAAACCTGAGTTTTCCTCCAAGGTTGTTTTCATGCAAAAACAAATTTCCATTTTACTTAAAACCATGAAATACCTTAAAACATTTTATGAAAACATGATTCCACCCTACTAGAGGCTTCCGACATCCGAGATTCCACCGGACGGTAGGAATTCCGATACCGGAGTCTAGCCGGGTATTACATTCTCCCCCCCTTAAGAACATTCGTCCCCGAATGTTCCTCAACTAGCACATAGCATGGCATAAAACATAACATACACAGCACATAAACACATAGAGATCTAACCTTAAAAGAGATGAGGGTACTGCTGGAGCATAGACTCCTGTGTCTCCCAAGTGCATTCCTCCAAATTGTGGTGGTTCCACAGAACTTTCACCATCGGGATTTCCTTGTTCCTTAACTTCCTGATCTGGGTGTCTATGATCCGTACTGGCTGTTTAACATAGGTGAGATCCTCTTGGACCTCCACATCAGGCTCACTAAGAACCTTGCTCGGATCTAACACAAACTTCCTCAACATTGAAACATGGAAAACCGGATGGATCCTTTCCATTGAAGCAGGTAAATCCAGCTTGTACGACACATTCCCAATCTTTTGCAAGATTTCAAACGGTCCGATGTATCGTGGGGCTAGTTTACCTTTCTTCCCGAAGCGAACCACTCCTTTCATAGGAGACACCTTGAGCAATACCAGATCCCCCTCCTGAAACTCGACCTGCCGTCTGCGGATGTCTGCATAACTCTTCTGTCTACTTGCAGCAGTCTTGATTCTTTCTCTGATTATGGGTACCACCCTGCTGGTGATCTCAACAAGCTCAGGCCCTGCCAAGGCCTTTTCTCCAACCTCTTCCCAGCAAACAGGTGATCTGCACTTCCTTCCATATAAAGCTTCATATGGAGCCATCTCGATGCTAGCATGATGGCTGTTATTGTAGGCAAACTCCACCAAAGGTAGATGCTGCCTCCAAGAACCACCAAAGTCCAGCACACACATTCTGAGCATATCCTCGATAGTCTGGATGGTCCTTTCTGACTGTCCATCAGTCTGGGGGTGGAAGGCAGTACTGAAATCCAACCTAGTACCCATGGCATTTTGCAGACTCCGCCAAAACCTGGAGGTGAACTGGGGCCCTCTATCTGACACTATCGAAACAGGAACCCCATGCAGTCTGACGATCTCATCCACATATACCTGCGCCAACTTGTCCACAGAGTAGCCACTCCTGACAGGAATGAAGTGAGCAGATTTGGTGAGTCTGTCCACAATCACCCATATGGAGTCCACTCTGTTGGACGCCGCCGGTAACCCCACTACGAAGTCCATAGTTATATTTTCCCATTTCCATTCTGGAATAGGTAGCGGGTTAAGCATTCCAGCCGGCTTCTGATGTTCCAGCTTCACCCTCTGACACACTTCGCAGGCTGACACAAACTGTGCCACTTCTTTCTTCATAGCTGGCCACCAATAAACCTTCTTTAGATCTTGATACATCTTGGTGGCTCTGGGGTGAATGCTGTATCTTGCATTATGAGCCTCTCTCATAATGTCTCCTTTTAGCCCTATATCGTCTGGTACACATAGTCTGCTCCCAAAGCGGAGGATCCCCTTGCTGTCAAATCTGAACTCACTATCATTGCCTGACTGAACAGTCCTGGCAATCTTCACTAACTCCGGGTCCTCATGCTGTTTTTGAGCCACCTGCTCCAGAAACACGGGCGCCACTCTCATCTGGGCCACCAAGGCACCTGTACCAGACAACTCCATCTGAAGACCTTCCTCAACAAGCTTGTAAAACTCCTTCACCACTGGCCTCCTCTCTGCCGATATGTGGGATAAACTGCCTAGTGACTTCCGGCTTAGGGCGTCTGCCACGACATTCGCCTTACCCGGATGATACTGAATCTTGCAATCATAGTCACTCAGCAGCTCCACCCATCTTCTCTGTCTCAAGTTCAAATCTCTTTGACTCAGGATGTACTGCAGGCTTTTATGATCTGTGAAGATCTCACATTTTACCCCATAGAGGTAGTGCCTCCACATCTTGAGTGCAAAGATTACTGCTGCCATCTCAAGGTCATGCGTGGGGTAATTCAACTCATGCTTCTTCAGCTGCCTAGAAGCATAAGCAATCACCCTCTCGTTCTGCATCAGTACACAACCCAGTCCCACACGGGACGCATCACAAAAGACTGTAAAGTCCTCATCACTAGATGGCAGAGCTAAAACTGGTGCTGAAGTCAACCTCTTCTTAAGCTCTTCAAAACTCTCTTCGCACTGGTCGGTCCACAGAAACTTCTGATTCTTCCTGGTTAGTCTGGTCAGAGGAGCTGCTATTTTCGAGAAGTCCTGGACGAACCTCCTGTAGTAACCTGCCAAACCCAAGAAACTTCTAATCTCTGTCACTGAAGTGGGTCTAGGCCAGTTAGCCACAGTTTCTGTCTTCTTAGGTTCCACCTTAATCCCATTCTCTGACACTACATGCCCCAAGAATGAAATGCTCCTCAGCCAGAACTCACACTTAGAGAACTTGGCATACAAGCCATGTTCCCTCAAGGTCTGCAGAACCAACCTCAGATGATGGGCATGCTCCTCTGCGTTCCTGGAATACACCAAGATATCATCTATGAAGACAATAACGAAGTGATCCAGGTATTGGCTAAACACTCTGTTCATGAGGTCCATGAATGCTGCAGGGGCGTTGGTTAACCCGAACGGCATTACAAGGAACTCAAAATGCCCATATCTGGTCCTGAAAGCTATCTTTGGCACGTCTTCTTCTCTTATCCTCAGCTGATGGTACCCAGATCTCAGGTCTATTTTGGAGAAACAACCCGCTCCTGCTAGCTGGTCGAATAGATCATCGATCCTTGGTAGAGGGTACCTATTTTTGGTAGTGACTTTGTTCAACTGCCTGTAGTCGATACAAAGTCTAAGGGATCCATCTTTCTTCCTCACAAACAAGACCGGAGCACCCCAAGGTGAGGTACTCTGTCGGATGAAACCCTTTTCTACCAGCTCTTGCAACTGTTTTTTCAACTCTTTCAACTCAGCTGGGGCCATCCTGTAGGGAGGGATAGAGATCGGTCTAGCTCCAGGCACCAACTCTATCTCGAACTCTATCTCCCTAGCAGGTGGTAAACCTGGAAGCTCATCAGGAAAGACATCCTGAAACTCTCTGACAACTGGCACTGAGGCTGGCTCCCTGACCTGACTGTCTAGCTCTCTCACATGAGCTAAGTACCCCTGACATCCCTTCCTAAGCAACCTACGAGCCTGAAGAGCTGATATCAGACCTCTAGGTGTGCCCCTCTTGTCTCCCCTGAAGACGACCTCTGACCCGTTCTGATCTCTGAACCTGACTACCTTGTCCCTGCAGTCCAAGGTAGCACCATGGGTAGATAGCCAATCCATCCCTAGAATGACGTCAAAGTCTTTCAAATCTAGAACCACAAGGTCGGTGGAGAGGCATCTTCCCTCAACAAAAACTGGACTGTACTGGCAGACTGACTCTGCCACTGACGGGTCACACTTGGGTCCACTGACCCATAGGGGACACTCTAACCCAGAGACTATCAGACCCAACCTTTCGACGGCTCTCGGAGCAATAAATGAATGAGATGCACCCGGGTCCATTAAAGCATACACATCAGAACACCCAATGACGAGATTACCTGACACCACGGTGTTGGATGTGTTAGCCTCCTACTGAGTCATGGTGAAGATCCTGGCTGGAGCTGATGGACCTTCACCTCGGGAACCAGAAGAAGAGGCTGCCCCTCACCCTCTACCTCTGCCACTACCCTGAGTTGTGGCTGGAGCTGCTGGCTGTGCCACACTACCGGAAGCTGTCTGCTGGGGCTGGCCCATAAAAGGCGCTCTAGGACACTCTCGAGCTATGTGTCCCTCCTGACCACATCTGAAACATGCATTAGTCCCAGCTCGACACACTCCCCTGTGTGGCCTTCCATATTTCTGGCATTCTGTACCATCTGAGCCTGAGCTCGAGCCACCGCCAAATCCCAGACCGGATTTCAACTTATTCCAAAACTTATTCTTCTTTGGCTTCTTGGTGGTGTTATCCCACCTCTTCTTACTTGAGCTCTGAGAAGAGAGACCTGGCCCTCCTCTGCCTGGGGTCTTAACCCCTGAAGACTGGGTCACTGACTGCTTTATTGACCCCTCAACTATAGCACTTGCCTCCATCCTTCGAGCCATATCCACCACAGTGTGGAAACTTTCCCTCTCAACTGACTGAATCAACGAGGAGTACCTTGAATGCAGCTTCATGACATACCTCTTGGCTTTCTTCGTATCTGTATCTAGAGCTTGCCCTGAAAAAGGCAATAGCTCCAAGAATTTATCTGTGAACTCCTCCACACTCATGTGTTCTGTCTGCCTCAGCTGTTCAAACTCAATCATTTTCAGTTCTCTGGAACTGTCTGGAAAAGCCCATCCAGCGAACTCATTCGCAAATTCCTCCCATGTCATACCGTCTAGTCTCGGGTCCACATAACACTTGAACCATTCCCGTGCCTTCTTGCACTTTAAGGTGAACCCTGCCATCTGAATGGCCCTGCTATCATTCGCCCCTAGCTCATCGGTTATGGTCTTCACTACTCTCAGATACTCAAAGGGGTCATCCCCTGACTTGTATTTGGGAGCATCTAGCTTGAGGTAATCTGTCATCTTTACTTTGCTCCCATCGGCTGAGCTAGGTCTGGGAGGTTGAGTAACTAGGGCTGCTGGTTCTGTAGGTGGTGGAGGCGGGGGTGCGACATTCCCCGAGGTGGGGTTTGCCGGGTTTGGATAGAAGGGTGAGGGTGGATAAGCTGGGTACTGTGTGTAAGGTGGATAGAAAGGTGGATAAGGCATGTAGGTAGGGTAGGGGTTAAAGCTGGAGTAATCCGATGTACCTCCCATCGGATACCCTGAACCTTGTGGGAAGGGTGCATAGTGGGGTGGAAAACCATACCCCGAGGCCTGAACGCCTCCCTGAGACTCCCCTGTCCCTTCTTCCCCCATGCTAACATCCAGGTTCCCATCCCTCCTCTGATCCTCTTCCATAACCTCCCTCACATCTGAAGAACTTCCTCCTCTATCTGTCCCCCTTCTGCTAGCATCAAAAGACCTTCTAGGGTCCCTTGACACTCTTTCTCTGCTTTCTCTACAAGACATTGCCCTAGGCAATGTAGGAGGACGGGCGCTCGTGCCCTCATCCTCAGGTGGCACTCCAGTCGATCGTGCAGATCGACGAGTTCCTCTCATCCTGTTTTCTGAAAAACAGTACACATTACACAAACATTAGCATCATATGGTTCATGTGGGCACACATGAACCCTCATCACATATACATCATTCATATCATATCATCAATGCACATGCATATATTCATGGCATTTCACATCATCATACAAGACAGGACTCAACGTCCTATCCTAGTGGACATGATCTTTCCTATTGTGCTTGACCTTCTATAACATCTATGAGCCCGACACTCTAGGTCCGATCCTATGAACCTAGGGCTCTGATACCATTCTGTAACGACCCGAAAATCGGACCGCTACAGGCGCTAGGATCCGGGTCAGCTTAAGGCCGTCAAGACCCATAGCAAGCCTGACATTCATCCTGAAAACCTGTTTAATCCCATACATAATCAACAACATACATAAAAATTTAAAACTTTTCTTTCACTCATAAGCCAAACTCAACCTGAACATACTCATAATCATAATCATGACCCCTCAGTGGGATCTCATCAATGCCCCAATGGGCGATACATCATAAGATGAGTTGGCTTTCATGAACATTATAAAACATTTTGATCATGTAATAAAAGGGATACCTCATACACAATGTCAAGCACAATATCTAATCCTCAATATCAATACATGATTGAAACTGTACTTTTACATAACATTAATACATTTATCATGTCCACACTATCTATTACATACACAGGACTTCAATATTCTTATGGATCTCCTGGTCTACCCTGTACCTACAATCCTGGGGAAAATGGGAGAGGGATGAGCTACTAGAGCCCAGTGAGCAGAATGATAAAAACATTTAAATCATATGGATCATGGAATGCATCACATCACAGCTAATCACATCAAGGATGAACTTGTCACCAATAGCCCTCTACATGGTCCAACTGTGCCAGAACGTAGAATGGGTCCTGGTCTTTCCCTTACATAACATAACATAACATGGTCCAACTGTGCCAGAACGTAGAATGGGTCCTGGTCTTTCTCTTGCATAGTGCCAGCGAACATAGAATGGGTCCCACTGGTCTTACTTTCCGTACCGTACATATCACATCGTCATATCATAGGTCGAGGGCTATGGATCATCCAACGTTCATCCACATCAACATTTAAAATGTGCAATGCAACATATTCGTGAATTCTAATGCAAGCAACCTAATTCATCACATGGCATTCATGATGCATGAACATGCTCAAAACTATACGATTAATTTGCTTAAAAACATAAAGGTTTATTCCACTCACCTCTGGGTAGCTCTGACCAGACACTGGGGCAACAAACTCACTGCTGGGGTCCTCGGTTCCTCGGGTCCGAACCTACACAGGTGGACTCAAATGAGGGACCAAACATCCATGAACATAACTCTAAACTATTCCCCAAAAACCCCCTAAAACATCATGAAACAATCATAGGAAAACATGCAAGAAAAGGGCTGGACAGGGCACTTTCGGCGGCAGGTTCGGCGGCCGAAAGTCCCTCCAGAGCCGAAAGTCAAGCAGGTTCGGCGGCACCTTCGGCGGCCGAAACTCCCAGACAGAGGCGAAACTCATGCATGTTCGGCGGCACTTTTGGCGGCCGAAACTCCCAGACAGAGACGAAAGTCTCCTTTCGGGGGCAAGTTTCGGCAGCCGAAGGCTGCCTCCACAAGCACGTTCGGCGGCCGAAAGTTCCTTCGGCTGCCGAACCTGGTTTCTCCCAGAATGGCAGAAACTCAGCTCCCCTATGCATTTATGCCTCCAATCTCATCCAAACATGCATAAACCTATTCTACAACACTCATACACAAGCATACAAGTTCCTAGGGGCATCAACTAACTAAAACCCCATCTATAACATATCCAACATACATTTGCAAGCCATATTGTTCAAAATCACATCAAAAACCCATAAGCTCAACATAAGCTACACATGCATTTTCTACCCCATGAACTTGCATAAAACTTGTTTAAAACATAATGTAAGCTAGAGATCGACTCTTACCTCTTGAAGATCGAGGGTGGAGGCGATCTAACTTGGAGTTGGAAGAGATTTGAGTTCTTGAACCTCAAAGCTCCAAAACTTGCCCAGAACTCGAAAATCTTCAAAACAAGATGAAAACTAGTGAAAAACTTGAAAGATCTGAAGGAAAAGACTCAAGATCGGTGAGGGGCAGCGGAGAACTCACCTTGGCCGGAAATGGGGAAAAAGCTCGCCCGTTTTCGGCTAAGGGACCCTTTTATAGTGGCTGGCCAGGCCACGTTCGGGGGCCGAACGTGCCTCCGCATGCATGCCATGTTCGGCTGCCGAACCTGGACTTTCCTCACTTATGCTTTCAGGGGCCTAAAGGTGCTCCCGAAGGCATGCATGTTCGGCGGCCGAACTTGAGGTTCGGCGGCCGAACCTGAGTTTTCCTCCAAGGTTGTTTTCATGCAAAAACACATTTCCATTTTACTTAAAACCATGAAATACCTTAAAACATTTTATGAAAACATGATTCCACCCTACTAGAGGCTTCCGACATCCGAGATTCCACCGGACGGTAGGAATTCCGATACCGGAGTCTAGCCGGGTATTACAGTAACTTCCCATGGAGCCTTTCCCCATAGATGAGAGGGTGAGTCTTGACGAAGTGCTGAGACCTGAAGTGTCCGGGTCTTCTTTTCCCTCGATGGGATCGACTATCATCTGATCAGACCCTTACCACATGGTCCTGTCTTCGAGTGCCAGCACATAGCCTGCTTTGGGTGATTATTATGCTATATCAGAAGTCCCCCCATTGGTATTCAATTCTTTAGATTCAAAGATGACATTTGTCTTCATGATCTAGGGTACATGGCCTATTTAGATTGGCCTTCCATGCTCATGTCATTTTAACTGATAATTTTCCTATTTTGTAATTTTCCTTGTCATTATTTTCGCTAAGTGTTTATATACTCAGTACTCGACCATGACCCTCGTCCGACCATAGCTAAATAAGACTTTAAATAATCTCTTTAAAAGATTTGTCAAGAGGTTAACATCTGACCAATCACTTGGCAGCCTCTGCTTTTTGCCATAAAATAATTTAAAATTTTAATGGGACTTACCCCCCACTTTGTGACTCGCCTAGCGGATACTCACCTCATGGCTATGGAAAATATAACTAGAAAAAAAATAATAAATTGAATTTAACATTCGGTCATGATAACGACTTAAAGGGTTTTATTAATCGGGATTGACACCCGAGCGTTAGCCTAGCAAATACTCGCTTTGTGGCACTTTTTGGCAGAAACTTAACTTTGTCTTTTGGGACTAATTCCTAAAGACTCGCTTGATGATTATTCACCTTATGACGCTTTTCGGCAGAAACTTACCTTTGTCTTTTAAGATTAACACCTGAAGACTTGCTTCGCAGATACCTGCCTTGTGGCTTGGGCATAAAATGCCATAGAAACTTTTTGTGAAAGGGACTTACACTCAGTTGTGTGGCCTAGCAGATGTCTACCTTGTGGCCTAGGCATGAAATGCCTTAAAGACTCTTTTGCGAAACAGGACTTACACCCAGCCGTGTGACCCGGCGAATGTCCACCTAGTAGCCTAGACATGAAATGCCTTAGAGAATCTTTTGCGAAACAGGGCTTACACCTAGTCGCGTGGCCTGACCGATGCCTGCCTTGTGGCCTTGGCATGAAATGCCTTAAAGATTTTTGCGAAACAGGACTTACACCCAGTTGCATGGTCTGACCGATGCCCACCTTGTTGCCTCGCCTAAAATGTCTTATTTAGCGGGACTAACACCTAGATTAGGGGCTTGGCGGATACCCGCCTTGTGGCCTGGCAAGAAATGCCTTGTTTAACGGGACTAACACCCGAATTAGGGGCCTGGCGGAATCCGCCTTGTAGCCTTAGCATAGAATGCCTTGTTTAACGGGACTAACACTCGGATTATGACCTGGCAGAACCAAGCTTGTGGCCTTGGCATACCTTGTTTAGCGAGATTAACACTCGGATTAGGGGCCTGGCATAAAATTCCTTAGGAAGTTTTTGTGAAATGGGACTAACACCCAATTCTGTGACCTGGGCATAAAATACCTTAGAAACTCTTTGTGAAATAGGACTAACTCCTAGTTGCATGGGGATATCTGCCTTGTGGCCTTGGCATGAAATGCCTTATTTAGTGGGACTAACACCCTGGTTGTGGCATGGCGGATACCCGCTTTATGGCCTGGCATAAAATACCTTGCTTAGCAAGACTAACACTCAGATTGTGGCTTGGCATAAAATACTTTGTTTAGTGGGACTAACACCCGGATTATAACTTGATGGATACGCGCCTTGTGGCCTGATATAAAATGTCTTGTTTAGCGGGACTAACACTCGGATTATAGTCTGGCGGAACCCACCTTGTGGCCTTGGCATAGAATACCTTATTTAGCTGGACTAACACTCGGATTAGGGGGCTTAATGAATATCTTCCTTGTGGCCTGGCATGAAATGCTTAATATTGTGTGTTTATTTTTTAAACGCTTCACATGTTATCTCATGATTTAATTCTTCCATATATAGTGCTTCTGCATTGAAACATGAGATAAAACTCCCTAAAGACTCCCCCTCTCCTTGGAGGATCTTCCACAAGTTAGAGGAGAGTTTTTTTAGGAGGTGTACAAGTAATAAACCTAAATATAAATAACATAGCAAATTGTATAAAGTTCTGAATTGAACATGGGCTCAGATGTTAGTACTATTTCTGAGTCAAACCTGTAAGTGTTGACAAAAACACTCAGCACAAGAGTTGCATTATTATTCTAAAGATTGTTAGATGACTTCTAAGATCTACTATTCCATCGTATTTGTCCAAGCTTAGTAGTTTGAACTTAGCAGGAATGTCTCTGTCAATATCTCTTTTGATAGGGCCGAGACATTGTCCAGGCTATAGTCTTCCTCCTGCTCCTTCTAGTACCTTTGAACAACCCGTACCAACTTCCAGTCGATGTTCTTCTAAGCATCGTTTGATGACTTTTTTTCCTCAAACTTGGCCTTCTCTTTGGACTGCGTCTGGATCGCCTCTGTTCGAGTTCTTGGGGTATCAACGGAGGCTTCCTCCCTTAGGAGCCATGAATGATGCCTTCTCTAGAGTTTTGTATTGCTCGAGAGTAGCTTATAACCTTTTGATGAATTGCAGCATTTGCTCATTGTTCAAATAGTTGAGATCTACTTCATTAACTATAGAGGGTTGACTCGCGGTTATCGAAGCCAGTCAAAA